>NW_028327187.1:104620677-105332487 GCF_987537825.1 Furipterus horrens | reverse complement strand
AACCTTTAAATATTAATCCATAGGTTATTCTTAGCATGCAACCCATTACTTTTTTTCTCATTCAGAGTACTTTCTCATTTAGTACAAATAAGTTAATGTGATTATTTTAACATGCTAAAGAAAATAGGACCAGATGATGATATCCAGGTTTGCATTAATTTAAAGTAAATCAAAATACTCTATGCAAAGACTATGCATTGCCAGTTGCTTTTTGCCTTCACAGATTATTTGTGAAGGCACAGCATCAAATGAATATTATTTTTGACAAAAATTTTACAGTGTCACCCCCCCAGGAATATATTTCTATAGTTTGAGTAATCTTGGAATAAATTAAATCATGATACTTATATTTCCCTTCCAAAATCATACACGTCTTTCTCTGGGAGGAAACTTCTCTCTCTGCATCACATGCGATTCTCCTCCCAGGCTAGGACAGATGCAATAGAGAAGCCGCCCATATTCCCAAGCCTTGACACCTTCGGTGCGGTCCAGTGGCGGCCTTGCCTTCTTGTCCTACTTCCTCAGTAACGTCCTCATTCTCCTACTGAGGTGTTCGTTAGTTTTTGTATTTTCTAAATTAACTACTTGCACTGGAACCTTTGCCTCCGAGTCAACTTCCAGGGAGAACCAGTCACAAGATTCACCAGCTTTTCTACTGCTTTGGTTTATTCTTTCCTCAACATTTCAATTCATTTGTTATTTCCTGGTTTTATAATGCAATGAAGCGGGCAACTTTGAACTTTGTTAGGAAATTATTTTTCACCTCCTTCTGGACATACTATCATCTTTTTACACTATGTCAAAAAAAATCATTTCATTTATTTGCTAATCCTCCAAGGTATAGAAATGTACAATTGAATTTAGCTACCTGGAGAAAAAAAGGGGTGGGAGGCGTCTCTGGTGTCTCTGAAGGCAAATCAAGTTCCTGGTCAGTACTTAGTGATTTCCAGGGTGTTTCCAGCTTTAAAATTCTATGGAAAGTAGTCCAGAAAACTGAATAGGAGGGAGTACTTTCCAACTCATGTTGAGGACAATATAATACCAAAACCAGACAAAAGCACTACAAAAGAAGAGAACTACAGAACAATGTCACTAATGAACTTAGACACCAAAATGATCCAAAAAAAAAAAAATAGCAAGTGGAATTCAGCAATATATAAAAAGAAGTTTATACCATGACCAAGTCAGGTTTATTCCAGGATGTAAAGGTTCAATATTCAAAAATCAATTAGTGTAACCAGTCATATCAACAGGCTAAAGTAGAATAATCACATGATAATATAATTGATGCAGAAAAACATTTAAAAAACTTAAATACCCATTCATAATAAACACTCTCAGCAAATTAGAAATATAGCGGAACTTCCTCAACCTGCTATGATCAGCCTTTCTGTGTGTGTTCCCTGAGGGGTCTGAAAAAAGGAGATTACTCTGACATTGCAAAGGTATGTTATCTTAGATGCAAAAATATTACTGGACACCTTGCAGGATATTTCCAGGTCAGGCCACCTCTGGGTTCTTGACTTGTGCAGGCAAAATTTCAAGACACAAGTGCAGGTGAAAGGGAGAGTTAAGTTTATTAAAGCTTAGGATCGTGAGGCAAAGGAAGGGCCCCTGGAGACAGGATCAAGGGCAAGGCCAGGACGAGCTGCCGCTGCCCACTGCTCCTCTGGGTAACCATCAGTCTATTTTATATCTCTGTAGGTTTGCCTGTTCTGGGCACTTCATATAAACGGAGTCATGCAGCATGTGGTATTTTGTGTCTGACTTCTTTCACTGAGCATAATGTTTTCAAGGTTCATGTTGTATCATGTGTCAGTACTTCTTTCCTTTCCCCCCATTTTTTACTATGGTAAAATACACATAAAATGAATTTGCCATCTTAATGGTTAAGTGCAGTTCAGTGAACTTGCTTGTGCCTGGTTGTTCCCATGGACTTGACTTCTCCTGGCACCATCTGCAGGGTGGACTTTTCCAGCTGGACTTCTTAAGGCTGTTTTGTCGCTCTTTGGCTCTCCTGCCTTAATGCAAGGGTCTCCACCCTCCTGGAGTGCTAGGCTTCGTCTGCCCTCCCCCACAGCAATGGCTCATGAAAGCCTGGCTCTAGGCCATGAGGAATCAGCAGCTCCCTCCAGAGTAAATATGATCTCTAGCTCTTGTGGATTTCTGCACCCTGACCACCACCCTTGGAATTGACTGACTTTATCACCACTACTCTATGTATTAACATATTAAAACTTTTTTTTTGGCATTTAAGTGTTTCCCTTTGCGTTTTTACTATGCAGATGTACAGGGTAGGGCAGAAGTAAGTTTACAGTTGTGAGTACATGAAACACAGGGTTTATTCTTATATTGTTATTTATTTATTAATTATGGTATTACTTATTATTAACCTACTTTTGCCCACCTCTATATAATCAGTATAATTTTTAAAAAAACATGCATACTGCTTTATAATCTGTTTTTGTGTCATTTAGCAATATATTTTGAAATCTTTTTTCATGAATATAGCATCAGTGATGCTGTAGGTAAATTTACTCAGGAAACAAACTCTGAGTCAAGAAATTTGAGTGCAGGCCCTGGTGTGTCTCAGTGGATTGAGCACCAGCCTGTGAACCAAAAGGTCACCAGTTCAATTCCCAGTCAGGGTATGTGCCTGGGTTGTGGGCCAGGTCCCCAGGTGGAGGCGTGTGAGAGGCAGCTGATCAATGTTTCTCTCGCACATCCATGTTTCTCTCCCTCTCTTCTCCTCTTTCTAAAAGCGAGATTTGAGTGCAGGAAGCTCTTAAAATCAGCACCATTGGGAAAGGAATAAAGTAGGATTAGGCATAAGGGGAAGTTAGGCAGTTGCAGTAGTTACAAGGGCTCCAGCTCTGGAGCTGAGAGGGCCTTGGGTCCCAAATTGAAGAAAGAAGGCTGAGCCTTTATACTCTTACGGGCTGCCTCCCAGGAAGGGGACTGGGTAAGGCAGCTGACTCAATGAACGCAATTCCTGGAGATAGCTGACAGATGAGAACTGTCTGCCTGTAGCACTCCCAGTATCCGGGAGTCGTGAGGGGGACCTGTGGAGGCACATCACAGTATCCACCCCGGTTAGGGACTCTTTGGGCTCCGAGTGGGGGAGAACCCAAACAACTCTTGCTTAACAAATAGTTCATTCTTCTCACTTAATGAAAGGTCTACAATGGATGATTGCTGTGGCATCAACAGCATCTTTCCCTTTTATTAGGAAAGCAAACTCTTTCTCACAGCCCTCAGTAGACTTCTCCTTACATCTCGATGACTAGAACTGGGTCACATGGTCACTCCTAGGTGCAAGGGAAGCTCCACTATTGGGAACAGGACTGTCAGGATTTTGCGCCTGGAGCAGTGAACTCTGCCGCCCTGAAAGTGGCTGGTGTTACTATAGAAGAGGGGAGACAATTGTAGACACACAACTGGCAGAACCTGCCACAAAAAGACCTCTACAAAATTGTTTTGAATAATTGGATATGGCTCTGACTTACTGAAATAGTCCGCGTGTTGCTGGACGTAGTGATTGTTTCCAACACTTCGCTGTTATTCACTGCGCTGCAATAGGCATTCTTGCCTGTCCACATCCTCAGTTATTTCCTCAGGAGGAAACGCCAAATATGTAATTTCTGGGCCAAGAGAACGTACCTTTATAAGGATTTTTTTATCCAGATTATCAAAATGGTTGGTAATTACCTGAGAAAGAGTCTCCAAATTTATGTTTCCAGGAGCAGTGAACGAAGAGGCCTAGTTCCCCTAGATCCTTACTGACACTGGATATGATCATTCTTATTAATTTTCATCAGAGTTACAGTCTAAAAAAAAAAACGCATCGTGTTTTAATTTGCATTTTGATTACTTTGTATTTATCATATTTATTCAGTTTTGGAATTGTGGTCCAAAAATACAGTTTGTGCCGTTTCAGCATTTTGGAAATTATTGAGATAGACTTTGTGCTTTGCTCTTGTGCTGTAAAGCTTAATCATGGCAGGTCTACAATTAACCTGAGCTGTTCGGTTAAATCAAAGCTCCTGCCTGACGTGACTCCTGGTCAAAGCATGAAACATTGATGTGTAGTGTCTCTGTGTAGTCATGAACCCAAAGAGTTTCAGGGGCGTTTGACCCAGCTTGTCAGCATTGTTTATGAATGACAATGCACTTGGAGAGTTGCACCTGGTCTGGGTGTGATACCCACCCCCAGGCCCCGCCCCGGGGTTCTGCTTCATCCATAGCAGGGATATGCCTAGGTGACAAGCAAAACAGAAACAACTGCAGCAAAGACTTCAGTTTTGTCTCCCTGGTTCCCAAGTGTTCCCCATCCACAGACATCTGGCCTGGCCCTTACAGGGAGAGGACATTATGAGCCTGCACTTGGCCTCTCCAGACCCCTGCTGTGCGTCATCTGCTGATGTTTATTCTGATTTTCGGGCTCTTGCTATATAGTGTGTCCTTTCCCTGTAATAAACCGTATTTGAAAGCTTTGTCCTTTTGGGTCCCGTGAGTCTTCTTCAGCAACTGAACCCTGTTAAAGCGCCACTGTTAGTGCAGCTTTATATTCAATTTTTATGTGTTCCATGGGCACTAGGGAAAAAGGTGTGTTTGTCTAGTATGCATGTTTCTTTCCAGGAAGCTATTAAATAAGACATTAGTTGTATTATTGAGTATTCTTATTTTGGTTTTATACATTTCAGTGCCATTTTATGTAGTTTTTTGTCTTAAATTTAAGTATTTCGACCTTTGGTTTCCCTTCATTCGTGTCTGTTTTGCATATTTTCCTGATCCTCTTACATGGATCTTTTTCTGCCATTTTGTGACTCTTTTAAATATCATAGAACTAATTTTTAAAAATCCAGTCTGGGAGACTTTATTTTTAAATATGGAAGTAGGTTTCATTTATATTTATCATTATAACCAATACATTTAGCTTACCATGTTTCATCTTTTTCTATGCTACTTTTTAATGCCTCTTTGCCATTTCTTTTGTTTTATGATTTGTTTCTCTCTAATGAGTATTTCCTTTGCTAGTATCTTCCTTGCTTTGGGAGGCATATATACACCTTTTGGAATTATGACCTTTAAGCATTCTGCAGGTCTGGGGAAAGATGTATAAGGTGTCTTGACAGCAATAAAGCTTTCAGAATCTACTAGGTCATGGTAAAAAGATTCAGGCACCAACTTAAAGTTCCAGATGGTCACAACTGGGATAATTTGAGCATCAGTAAAGATAATTGCATGTGTTAAACACATCATATAAGTTTGAATCTGTGTATTCATATTTAAAAAAATGTTTACCTTTAAAAAAAAACCTTTTGTTTTCCTGTAGAGGAGTTTATGACACCACTGTATTTAGAAAACTGCTAAAAAAGTATTTGAGCAGAACAACAATTTTAAAAGCATTCATTCTGTGGCCTATATTTCTTAAATTATCAGAATTTTTTAACTGAAATGGTCATCTTTTAGTTCCTCCTGATTCAGCCATGTTGAGCTCAGTTTTACTTTCCTCCTTCTTCTGTTAATAAAATCTTAGATTTAGATATAGATTGATCATTTAGACTTTTAAAAACTAACTTTGTACTTCTCACATGATTTTCTCAGTTTTTAATTAATTTTTGATCTCTTGTTATTGTGTTACATATTTTTCTGTAATTGTTTTCAAGAAGTGGGCATTGATGGCATACTTTTTAACCCTGGCAGTATGCAAGGGCAGTTCACAGCATGGGCTCAGAAGACCAGATTGCCTACGTGCCATCCTAGCTCTGAGATAAGTTACCTAAACTCTCTGGACTTCACTTTTTTCATGTAAAATGAGGGTAATAAGAATTCCTGTCTCACAGGATTCTTTGTGGAATGAATGACTCAATATACATAAAGCACGTAGAACAGTGCCTTGTCACACAGTGTCTGTTTAATATTTGTTAGATATTATTGTGAAAGACAGTTTGGCAGAGTGGAAGAAATCTTTGGGTACAATCTTTTTTCTCTAAATAGGCTAGCTGTTCCTCCATTTTGCTCTGAAAGCTGACGTTGCGGAGATGTCTGAAACCAAACTGACTTTGTCGCCCTATAGCAGAGTGGTTAAGAGCTCTGGTCGGACTGCCTTGGTTTGTATCCTGGCTCATCAGCTTGTACTGAAGTGTGACCTTGGGCAGCTTACTTGCCCTCGAATCCTTGCTGGCCTCATCTGTACAGTGGGCAACTCATAGACCTTCCCCTCGTGGACCTTTTACATTTGTTGGCCAAACCTCTCTTTTATTTGCTTATTTTTTTCACTCCACCCTTTTCATTTCTGGTGGGATTGCGAATCATAGTACCTCAGCCCCTGGCCAATTATCTTAACTCCGTTCTCTTGGCCACTGTGATGGATCCCAGGGCCAGCACATGGCATACACACAACTGGAGAGCGGGAGAGAGACTCTGTCTCTTTCTTCTGGGGTTACTGAGCTAGGATAGATCATGGGAGGCCGGAGCTGCCTTTTGGAGGAAGCCTGTCAACGTAGTTGGAGTTCCTGAGTCTGGTCACCTTAAAGGCCAGCACCACCCTTTATTGGAATGCTGTGAGGTCTGAATGAGGGAATTCATGTAAAGCACCAGGTAGTGTGCAGAACAAATGTTGATTTGTTTTCTCCTGTCTTGATAATTGCAGATGTTTTTCTAATGTAGCTAAAAATTGCTGGCAACTGTGTTTGTGTGTAGATAGTTAATTCTCCCTGACATGGGGTAAGTTCTTTCAGTCTAGGCAGAGTTCTCCCGTAAGCTTAGGAAAACCTTAATCTAAAGCTCTTTCATCATGTGTCTCTTGGCCAGGAACATCGCGCACCTGTAATTTGTTGTTCATTGTCTGTTTGCGTATCATTGTCTCTCTCTTGTATTATTTCCTCTCATTCCCCTGTCCTCGGCCTCTGAACATGGAGTTCCTTGGGGCATGAACATTGGCGACAAAGTATCAATGCCAAGAGCTGCTGATTCCTTGAACTTCTCTCAACCCTCCTGGGCCGTATCATTCCCACGGGAGGACTAAGCCACTGGCTGCCACAAAACCCAGCCCCTCCCCTATACGGAGGGTTCCAGAGGAAGTGGGCTTCTGCCTTGTCCCCGTCCCACTGTCTTCCTAGCAGCGGCAGGGGCAGGTGTTTGCGCTACAGAATTTCTCAGCGACAGACATCGGGCAGTCACAGCAAGGAGCCACGTCAGTGGGGATCCCAGAGAACCCCGCATCCTCAGCATCGCCCTGGAGCCCGTTAGACGTGCAGGCCCTCAGGCGCCCCATCCTGCACCAGTGGGGAGCATTTTCACAGCATCTCCATTCAAGTTCGAGAGGCTCAGCTTCAGTTTAAACCTTTTATTCCCAAACTGCTCACCACACCAGATCAGGTAATGCTCTGACACCTTCCTACTTACTTCATTTTCATGTGCAGTTTCCCTCAATACAATGTTATGGCCATAAAGTGGGGCTTCTATTGCCGGGGCACCTAGGGAGCATATTCACAATTCACACTTTATAGAAACCTTAACTCTAGTTGCTCTCACTGTGTCCTCAGTTGGCGAGAATTCCAAAACTTTACATAAGTGTATCCTGTAGCTTCTGTTTTGTTCTCTGCATAAGAGCTCAATGATTTCAATACTTTCTCCTGAGTTTATACACTTAACTCAATTTTTTCCACATAATAACCCTGATATATTTTCCTTCTCCAATGTCGGGTCAATATTGCCAACCCCAAAGTAACAAAATATTATTGGCTAACATTGGTTACTGCACACTGTTGATGTGGTTAATTTCATGTTCTCACCAGAACTCCATGAGGTTGGGTAGAATATACCCATTTTTCAGATGAGAAAACTCAGACTGGAGTAATTGGGATTTTTCTCTTTTCTAGGAGACTTAACCATTTTCATGGCAAAATATGTGTACTATGGTGGATATACAGAGATCCAGTGTGTTATTTTATCTCCTTTTGTGTATCTTAGAATATTTCCATAAGGAAAGGGTACCATACAACCCAAATAAACAAGTACTATCTGTAAGAGTGGATGGCTGTCAGTTCGGCCTCTCTCCTGAGCTTCATCCAGATGTATATATCCAGTCACGTTTTTGACCTCTTCACTCTTGAACACCTCACAAGCATCTGAGACTTAATAGGCCTGAATCTGTGCACCTGCTACTCCCTCCCCAAATCATTCTTCTACCCATTTTTCCCACCGTCATCGATGGCATCATGGGCCCTGCGTTCCAAATGGACCCGGGACTCGTTTGGGAGTCCTATCCCTCATAGTGCCTCCTATACCCAGTTCGTACCCAAGTTCTGCCAGCCGTAACCTCCAAAGCACGTGCTGACCCCCTCCTCCTCTCTGTCTACAGTGTCAGCCACTACTGCTGCCCGAACCATCATCACCCTCCACCCAACCCTGGCCCCTTCGTGAGGTGAGCTTTCCAGTTTTATCCTTACCCCGATTTAGGGGCCAGACAACCTTTTAAAACAGTCACTTCTCTTTTCCCTTAGAACACAATACTAACCCCTCACCCAGCCTTAGGTGGCCCTGTGAGACCTGGCCCTAGTAGCTCTCTGCTCACTTCTCACACCGCATCCCCCACCTTCTTCACCTCAACCAGAGGCCCTGGTCTTCTTTCAGTCTCTGTTCCACATGCTTTTCTGCTGCAAGACAACTCCCCCCTGCACTGTCTGGTTTGTTTTCCTCTCACTCATCCTTCTCTCCCTCCAACAATCCATTCCTGCTTTAGACAGGCCTTCCCTAACCACCCAGTCACAACTGGCTTCCCCTGCATGGGCAACCTTATAGTCCCAGTGGTCCCTTGAGGCAGCCACCATGATTTGCAATCATGTGTTAACTTGTGTTTAAGGTTTAATGGCTGCCTCTCACACTCTGAGGATCATGTGAAAGCCTTCAGATCCAGTGCCTAGCAGAGTGACTGACACATAGTACGTGTTCGTGAAGCATGTGGGGAAGAACTGAATCTGTCATTTTCATTTGCATGTCTTTGACATCAGCAGGTGGATTTTCTACACCATCCTTTCTGTCCTTTACTGACTACATATGGATTTTAATTCTGCTGCTGCCTTTGGGATGTTCTTGCAGTCTTTCTTTGCATCAACTACCTTTTCAACTTTTGCTCATCTACCTATGACCTTTTTATTAAATTTACTGGGCTGACATTGGTTAATAAAATTGTATCATTTTCAAGTATTACCTATGACTTTCTGCTTCTCATGCAATCTTTTGAAGATGCCTGATAGCTTGACTGTTTCTTCTGGCTCTGAAAGTAGTATTCCAGAAGCATATTTCTTTTCTCTGAGTCTCCTTTTATCTTACAGTCATTGTTTGTAGCCCCCAATTTGTTTTTTCTCTTAATTCATACAAAAACAAGGGAAGATCCTTCCAGACTCAGTATGTCAGCAGAACATGTGGGTTGCCTTTAGTCCCAACTTCTATCCATTTGGGTAGTGGTTCCACCCCCTTGGTAGGTCTGCAGCTGGAAAAGGGGTGAGTTGATGGGCACAGCTCCAGTCCAATTTCAGCTTCTAATGGGCTTTCTGTTACTGTACCCCTTTGTACTCTAGCAGTTATCCCCCTCCTCTCGTCCTCCTCTGTTGGCTAACAGCAGTGAAATTCCTCTTCCTATGTCTGTGGTCACCTACGCTGAGTAAGTAGTGGGTGAGGATATGCTTTATACCATGGCCAGTCCGCCCTTACTTCCTATGTAGTTGATTACTGTGGTGGTTCTTTTTCAGTGTAAAAATGTAAAGGCAATGGGTAGACGAGGGGGTTGAGAGAGATGAATGCCCAGTCCTCTGGCTAGTAAACACCCAAATCTCTGAGCCAGGATATGGCTGGTGGAGCAAGAGCAGTGTACTTTAAAAAAGATCTTTCTCTAGTTGCTCTTTCAAGAAGGCCTGAGCATTCTATAAGGTGAAGAAGTATGGGTCTATTTTTCTCAAATACCATTTGCCTTAAGATTATTTTCAAGGCTGCTCACAGTTTTATATTATGTTGCCCGTTACTCTCTCGTTATTTTAATGTTTTTATTCTTTTCCTATAAGGTCATGTGATACTTTAGCAAAAAGTTGCGAAGAGTTACACTGAAAGGCAGTAAGATCCAATTTTTCTCTTATCCTCTTTCAACAAAGAAATCTGCAGATCCACAGAATATTCATGAATGATTTTTTTTCTTTTTCTTTTTTTTTTTTTTTTTTTTGCTTAACATCTGCTCTCATAGCTCTGTCAGTGAGGAATTCATCATTCCCAAAGCATTCCATATGCTTTTCCACTCTGCATTTACCCATGCAATTTCCCCTGGCACAAATCCTCTTCATTTTTTGGCCTCTAGCAACTCAAGAACAGGATGTTTCGATCCTCCTCTGCTTTTAAGCCTGAAGACACTGTGACTCCATGTTTGTGAGTAAAAACACTCTAAATCAGAATCATGCCAGAATTGACAAAATGTCATGAAGAACCTATTTTCCTGAGCAAATTCACATCAATTTAATTCCTTGATATCAATTTTCTATGATCCAGGTTAAATGTTTCTAGTTATTTTTATTCATTTTTATTTTATTGAAGTTATTCTTTTGCTTTTTAATTTTTATTTTCAATTAGTTTATTTTCAATATTATTTTGTATTAGTTTCAGGTGTACAACATATTGATTAGATAATCATGTACTTTACAAAGTGTCCCCCCGATATTTCCAATACCTACCTGGCATCATGCACTTATCACAATATAATTGATTACATTCCCTAAGCTGTACTTTATATCCCCATGACTATTCTGTAACTACCAATTTGTGAAGGCATTAAGAATTACTGAAATTCTTTTCATGTGGAAAATGTTTCTTCATAAAATGTCACCATGAAGATTTGTTTTAACATTTGTCCAAATAAAATTTTTAAAAATTTTAACCTCTGACAAGTGAGTTTGTTTTTATGGCAGTTATGTCTACCAATTTCCTGTGGTGCACATTTTTGGAGCCGAAATTTTGTCACTGTGGTTTTTCCAATAGTTTTGAGTCAATAACATATGTAGTGGCTAGCAGTGGTGGCCCACCCACATCCCGCTGGCACTCACCCTTCAGTACACAAGAATGGTGGTGGCTTCTGATTGCAAGACCTGCAACTCCCCACCTGGGCTTTCTCTCAGCTGGGCACCCCTGGGCCAGAAGTGCTGGAAGGTAATATGCCAATGACAGAGGGCAGTTGCAGCATAAATACCCCAACTTCCCCCTCCTCTGGTAGGCTTACTCTGAGGTATGTTCTACACCTTTTTTCCCTAGTTACCCGGGGGTAGAGGAATTGAACCTATTTGCCCCCAGTAAAAAACTGCCTGGTGTTGTGCCCTTTACTGGCTCATCTCAGTCTCCGTGTTATTCCCCCACTCCCTGCCGATGCTTTCTGAAATGTCCTCTCAAATAAACTCTTACGCTCTCATTCTCACTTCAGAGTCGTCTGCCAGGGAGCCCAGCCTAAGACTGCAAGTTTAATTGCATAAAGCTTTTGCCATTGTCAGTTTTACTGTGTTGATATATATATATATATCGTCGTCGTCGGCAGCCGTCCGTCTCGAGAGACGATGGTGTAGCTTCTTAAGAGTCTATCTGCACCGCCGAGAATGGCTGTGCAGTCCGACTCGGGAGTGACACGGTATCTGTCTCCTCCCGTGTTGAATCGACATCTTGCGATGACGCTGGAGTGTCCTCTCCAGTGAAGCTGAAGCTACAGAGCCTGGGCAGGGTGATATGGAGGGTCTGCTGTTGCCCATGCAGCAGACCCCCCCTCTCTTCGCAGCTGAAGGGTCCAAGGAAAAGACGGAGTCAATACAGCTTGGCTTCAGGTGCGCCGCAGGAGTTGCCGGTGTTGACTACAACGTCAAACCGCCTTAGGGACTCCGGCTCTGGATTTTCTATCGGGGTTTACTCCCTTAGCCTTACCCTGAAGAGGTATGCCACAAGGCAGCGGAGGTATATATATATATATATGTGTGTGTGTGTGTGTGTGTGTGTGTGTATATATCAATGTGTGGTTGCCTCTTGCATGCTCCCAACTGCGGACCTGGCCCGCAATCCAGGCATGTGCCATAACTGGGAATTGAACCAGCGACCCTTTGGTTCACAGGCCGGCACTCAATCCACTGAGCCACACCAGCCAAGGCTTAACTATTTTTATGAAGTCTAAATTTTCCATTGGTCAGTGTTTTATAAAAAAAAGTTTTAATGAGTTAAAATGGGCCATCAATAAAAAAGAGAGAATCGAGAGAATCTTAAAAGCAGCAAGAGAAAAGCAGTTAGTTACCTACAAGGGCGCTCGCATAAGACTGTCCACTGATTTCTCAGAAGAAACTTTGCAGGCAAGAAGGGACTGGCAAGCAGTATTCAAAGTGATGCAAAGCAAGGACCTACAACCTAGATTACTCTAGTCAGGAAAGCTCTCATTTAGAATGAAAGGGTAGATAAAGTGCTTCCCAGACAAGATACAGCTAAAGGAGTTCATTATCACCAAGCCATTATTATGTGAAATGTTAAAGGTTCTTCAAGAAGACCAAAACTATGAACAATAAAATGGCAATAAATACATATTAACAATTGAATCTAAAAAACAAGCAGAACAGAAACAGAATCGTAGACACAGACATTTTGATGGTTGCTGGATGGAGGGCGGTCAGGGATGGGCAAAAAAGGTGAAGGGATTAAGAAGTACAAATTGGTATTTACAGAATAGTTATGAGGATGTGAAGTACAGCATGGGAAATATAAGTAGCCAAAGAACATATATGCATGTGCCATGAACATGGACAATGGTGTGGGGATTTCCTGAGGGGGTGGGGAGGTGGCTGGGTGGAATGAGGCAAAGGGGAAAAAATTGGGACAAGTGTAACAGCATAAACAATAAAATTTTAAAAAATAAAAATAAAATGGGTCTTCGCCCATTTTTTTCATTTGTAACAATTTTCACTGCATGCTGTTTTATGTTATTTCCACTAATACTAGAATCCATCTGAGTAGAAGACTGATAGATTGGATCTGTATGCATACCTGGGTCAGGACCTCCTGCCTCGTGTGACCTCTGGTACTTTTTTGTACATCCTTTCTCAAGAATCCTTTCCTATAATAGTCTCCACCTAGAGAAACCCTACTTAATCTACATGACCAAGTCGAAATGCCAATTCCTCCATGAACATTTTCCTGAGTCTCCTCGATAATTCTGCTTTTCTGAGCTCCCTCAGCACCCTGCTTTTTCCTCTATCTCTTGCCTTATTTTATTAGTTGTCTTAAGTGATTTTTTAGTTACTCATGATTCCTCATTAGATTGAGAGGAGAGTGGATCTTGTTTTTCACTCTCACCTAACTTCACTTCCACTAGTACACACAACAGGTATTCAGTAAGTTTAAATGTATGTTTCCATTACAGCAACCTCTCACACCCCAGATCTAAGGAGAATGCTGGTAATTTTTTGAATAAGGGTTTCTTTTGACCCTGTAATGTATACCATGCCTTACTTAGTATCTTTATCAGCTGCTCCTATCGCTTAAATTTAATTGATTAATCATTTTGCTCCATTGGTAAAATACCCATCATTTTTGTTTTCTCTGAATTGTTTTATTCGCTTTCCACATTCAATGAAATTTGATTATACATTTTTTTTCATTGTAGCAATAATTAAAGATACCTAGTCATTGTTTGGGATAGTATACTCCTGTGGCAAGCATAGTTTGAGAAGTCCTTCCAAAACCATTAATAACACAGCAAAATACCACTGAAAATGCACAAATGACATGAACAGGAATTCATAGAACATATTGGCAAATAGAGGTGAAAATTACTCAACACTTACTATAATCAAAGAAATAAAAATGAAAATACTACTTTCACCTATTAGATTGCTAATGATTTCTTTCTTTTTCAAGCATGGGGTGTGGTAATAAAGAAATTCATATTCACTGGTGATGTGGGTCTAATATAACTTTCCTGGAGCTTAATCTAGCAATATTTGTCAGGGACTTTAAATAGTTTGCTTTTTCTTTCATCTTTAGAAAACTACAATCGGGAAATAATCAGAAATATAGATAATATGTAATATGTAAATCAAATGAAAGAAATACTTTAAATGTATTAATGTCTCAGTAGGGACATGATTAGATGAATTATGATAGACATGGAACACTAAGCAATCAGTAAAAGTGTTATGTAATGACTTTTGTGAAATTGTTTCTAATAAAATCTTATGTGAAACACAGGATACAGAACTCTAATTATACTGCTCTTCATAACTCTGATCTCTAAGACAGTTTTCTATTGACTCATTTTTTTAGGAATGGGTCACACTTTTCTTTGCATGTTTCATAATTTCTTTTGGAAACTTGACATTTTAGATATTGTAGCAACTCTAGATTGTGTTTTGGGGGTTTATTTTTTGGCACGGTATGTTTGTTTAGTGATTTGCTTGGAGGAATTCTGTTTATTCTCCACTCACTTCCCCCCTCCCCAACCCTAGTGTATGGCCACTGATCTCTCTGCTCAGTTTGTCTTTAACTTATATTTAAGCTTGGATTCCAAGGGATCACCCGAATCAGAACACCTTAGTTGTTAGCCAGTGATTGGTCAGAAGTCACCCTCAGAACACCTTGGGCCAGTAAGGCTTCCTTCCGCCCTATGCTGATAAATCTGTGCGGCCTAGGGAATGCAATCAAAGTTCAAACAGTTTCCAAGTCTATTCCAGATACTATTTTCTGTGTTTGCAAGCCTCACATTCAGCCAGGGGCGAGTACCTTGCTTTAGCCCTAATAGGTAAACACACAGCCTTGTCCATGAACACAGCCTTCTGGACCACCAGGGATAAAGCAGGCTGTCCCACTGCCATAAATTTCGGGCTGGTCTACCTGCCAGTCTATTACTAAGTGCCATCACTATTGAGACCTCAGGCTAACTACAATATTGGCCACAATTATGTATGGGATACTCCACACTCTACTCCAAATAGAAGTAGATCCCTCCAGAGGCAAGTGTTGCAGGAACTCAGATCTCTGGGTAGGGGCATGTTTACATGCTTCTCCGTCCAGGTGTCCTGTGACTCAGGAGATAAACTGGTCTTGTCTCTGCCTGCAGCTTTAGACTGTACAGGCCACTGAATCATGGAATCCTGAGAACAAAGAAGTCTGTTTTTTGAAATCCTAATAAAAGGACGGTGGGGTCTCATGCTCTCCGCTGACTGCCAGAGAGTGCTGCAGTCCCCGGATTGTTTTTATCATTCTGCTTGCTGGAATTATCTGCATGTCCAGGATCACAATTAAATCTACAGGCAAGGGAAGGGGAGTTGGGATGGGAACAGCCCCAGGCAAAAAATTTTCAGTCTTTATATTTTTTGATAGTTTTGTCCTATTTTATCGTTCCGTTTTAGGAAAGGATTTGTTGAGCTCCTTACTTGGCCATTCTGGAAGTCCAGCTCCTGAAGCCATACAAGTTGTACAAATAATTATACAAATTCATCTGACTCTTAGGGAAAGAAGACGAGACCTTCCTTGTCTTGCGAGATCCCCAGCATAACATCACCTTGGCTAAATGTCAACTTCAGACTGAGAACTAGCTGGACCTGCAGGAAGAAGTCCTGTTTTGTAGACCAGAGTACCTTAATTAGGTCCTTGGTGCTTGTTTTCTATTACTTATTCCTTAGCCCAGCTTTTCCAAGAACATTTATGGATCATATATATTCCATGAAAAAAAAGAGCTCAGTGGTCAAATGTTTGGTTTACACTGAAAATCAAAATGAGTTAATATCAGGACTTTTCAGAGCCTTTAATATGCTGTTTGTTGAGGTTTTCTAAGAAAAATAAATTTTATGTAGTGTTTTTTAAGATTATTGTGATCACCAGTTCTTTCCACTACAGAGCATTGCACAGGGTTAACAGTGTGCTTTTGATCTATTTGACTTGGAATTTTCAGCCTGGATCAGAAATACTGAGATGTTAATGGAAGACGTATCTGTTGACAACTGTGCTAGCTAAACCCATCAAACCTTCCAGACATGGGAGCAGTAATAGTGGAAATGGACGGAATTCCTCAGGGAGGTCAATCCTGGCAGACAATCAAGCTCTCTAATACAGCTGCCCCTCCTCATTAGAAGCATTTCATTGGTGACCTTCCAAGTTTCTGGGTTCTATTTTTATTGAGGACTTACCATGTGCCAGACATTAAGTCATGTCAGACTTTTGGAAAGTAAAGACAGTATCTGCCCTCAAAGATTACAGTTAAAGGTGGGATAGAGAAGAGTTAGTCACGTGTCAGAGGAGGGGCAGGTCTAGGTATATCCACAAGGTGCTGTGTATGATCAAGGACACAGTTAACGTGGCTTAAAGGGTTAAACAACACCTGACAGAGGCCATGATGCCCAGGCTGATTCATGAAGGCCAAGAAAGCTTAGCCAAAAAGAGGGAAAGAGCATCTACCAAGGCAGAGAGGCTAGGGAAAATGTGGCATATACAGGGAACTCCAACTAGCTTGTATAGCTAGAATATGGGGTATACAAGGGACTGAACAGGTACAAAAGGAGAAAAACATGAAGGAGCTTGTGTGGCAGGCTAGGGAATTTGGGTCTTATTCTCAAGATGAAGGGAGATTTTTAAAAATTGACTTTAGAGAGGAGAGACTGAGAGAAACTTTCATTTGTTTTTCCATTATTTACGCATGCACTGTTGATTCTTGTATGTGCCCTGACTTGGATGGAACCAGCAACCTTGGCTTATTGGGACGCTCCGACCAATTGTGCCACCCAGCCAGGGTAATGAAGGGACATCATTAAAGGCTGTTGATTCTCAAGATCAGATCTACGTTTTGAAAGCTCCCTTTGGCAGCAGTGTGGAAAACAGATTGTGGAGGTAAAAAGATCAGAAAGTCCCCAGAGGCTAGCAACAATGCAAGGGCCTAAAAGAGGTAAGTATTAATGGAAAGGAGAGGGCAAGTTGAAGTTTCAACTGATAGGACTGGATGAACCAAGATGTTGGGGTGAAGGGGGAGAGAGGCACTGGTAGACAATTTCCAGGTTTTCCACTTTGAAGTATCATGGTAGGGCCACATTTTAGCAGAAGAAATACAGGACAAGGGGCAGGGTTTTTGTAAGGAGATAATGTATTCAGGTTTGCACTTGTCCCGTTTGAAATTCTGCTAAAACATGTGAAAAATGTTCAGATGGTTGGAGCTCTGGGTTGAGAAATACAGATTTGACAGGTATCAGAATAAAAGTTGTAGGCGAAGCCACAGGTGTGGATGAGAATGGGCAAAGAGTAGACCAAGAAGGAATCTGAGACAAAACCCCTGGGGAACTATTATCTCCCTCTTCCAAATGCCTCTAGCATCTGTCTGTAACTCAAATGGAATTTGTCACATGCTGCAATCAACATTTAGAGCTCAGTACAAAAAGCATCACGCTAGATATAAGAGTAGAAAGAGGAATAAAAGAAGGTTCTTTCACCCAAGAAGACTATGACCTGGTTGTGGAGAATGAATTATACCGAACTATTATGCAAAATGAATTAACTATAAATGTGCCAAGTGCACAAGAGGCAATTAATTCAAAGAGAGAGAACAGGTTGCAGGAGGGGAGAACATTTGAGTTTGGCTTTAAAAAAAGAAGTGGATTTTGCAAACAGGGAAGGGGAAAGAAGGCAAGTAATTTAAAGCTGGAAATTAACACAATGATCACAACAAAGGGGAGTGTAGGAAGTGACAGAGGGAGAGGCTGGAAAGGTGGCTTGACGCCAGGATCTGGGGAATCCTGCTGAAAGGTTTTTCAGGAGTCCATTTAAAAGGAGGCCCGGGGCACAAACACCCACCTATATATATCCAAGTGCCTATATATATCCAAATGCTTGCAATGTAGCAGATTCATTCCTGCCTATCTCCTAATTTCAGATATACCTTTAAGAACAATGACTAAAAAATGCTAAAGGAAATCTACAAATTACCAAAGTAAGGTTTGAGGCTTGTAAATGCTTTCTCTCAATTCTCTATTTACATTCTGCTAAACTCTGTGTTAGTAGAACTATAATTACTTGGCTTCATTATAAAATTTCCATTGCATGTAAGTGTAAATAATTTCACTCTAATGTTTTCATTTGAATCTGTGGCTGAAAGCATCAGTAGAAATCACATTTTTGTGGAATTCGTTGGAATGTTGAAGAAAAACTAAATGGATACTGCTAGTCAAGTCATAAGTGACTTTGAAAGTGATGGATTATAGAAAGATAGTAAATAATAAGAGATAAAGAAGTATATTTTAAAGATGAAAAATATTTTATTTAAACTTTTCTTCATAAACACTTTTAACATTTTTTTCAATTTAAAAACAGAATGGATAGCATAAACATGTTTGAATAGATTATATTCACGGCTTGGGAAAAATTACCTGACAAAAATGTAAAGGCTTTCAAAACAGGTATAAAAGGCAAACCTTAAATTATTCTAAGATTTTTAAATCGGCCCTAGGATTAATTTGACTACTGGCCCAAAATGTACCTAAACATCAAAATATTTTTCTAATAAAATATGCCCAAGAGGTATAGGGCATATACAAGTTAGGTAGAAAATAACCTCTCTGATCACCTCATTGGGACTTCCTTCCGAAAGCAAACTCTTAATCCTTACTGATATACTGATTAATAAGGTTTTTCCGTAATTGTTCCCAAAGATGTAAAAAAAGAAAATCCAAGAATGTTAAGGGGAACAACAAAGCTGATGGCATTCTCTCAGTGTTACTTGCATTAATATTGAAGCTATACTGGTATACTGAAAGGATATGACTTCCATGAGTTTACCTACTTGGTCTATGTCTATTGAATATTTGACTTTATAAATTCTTGATAAACTAGTTTTTCAGGACTTTTGTTTTTAAGATAACTCTTTTTAGAGGATATTTATTCCCAAACCAACTCTAATCCAATCGAACAAATGTATGATCCCAAAAGAGGTTTAGAGTACAAAAAAAAAAAAAAAAAAAAAATCAAAAATGTGTAATAGGCAAACCAAAATAATGGCACTAGCAGTTTTTACTGCTATATAGCCCTCAATTATATCTAATTTCACTATTATCTATGTTGTGTTTCACTTCAATCTAAAATTTTAAATTATGTTTTCTCAAAAAAGCTAGTCTTTTTTGAGAGATAGCTTATAAACTGAAATAACAATTTATATTATAAACTGAAATGTTATGACCTACAACCACATATACATATATAAAAATAGTCCCACTGAACGTTTGACATGTTTAGATTACGCAGCTCAAATAATTTGTTATAAAATATTTTAAAGCTTAGTTTCTTGTAATTAAGACAAAACTCTCCATTTTTACCACTTCTCCCCATACAAATGTGTGTCCTTTACTATGACTCGAGCAGGCTTCCCAGAATGAGGTGTCCAAAGGTGCTGCTTTAGAAAAGGTAAGTGAAGGGCTCAGTCAATGTTTCACAAATTATAGTAACACTCACACAGAGCAATGAGGACACAGAGAAAGCTGTCTCAAGAAAAGCTAATAATTCTATTAAGCTTTGCTTTTAAAAAACCAGTAGTATTTCTCCAATACAAAACCTTCAATGAGACAATCTTGAGTTTTATGAAAAGGTTGTAGTGCAAGAATTTTCTTTAAGCAGATTAAAGTCAAAACTTAGGTCAAAGACATGGAAGAGAACAAACATTTCTAATTGAGATGCAATTAATGAAGATCAGCTAATTTTTCAGTCTGGCATTTAAAATGAAAAGTAAAAATTAACAGATTACGACAGATGCACTGAATAGTTTCAAATGTCTTACTCAGTTTTTAAGTACTATCTTGAACATATACAACGTATATAAACAAAAATGGTTCCAAATGAAGCACAAAAAAAAAACAAAACCTTGAAAATCTATGAAAAAATTTTCCATAGTTCAGTATAACAAAAATAAATCTCTTTCAGCAATTAAGCCATGACTTGAAAAGGGAATGTAAGTTATCATGGATTTAAAAGAACCTAAATTAGCACTACATATAAACAGAAGAATTTTCTCATACATTCATAAAGAACCCAAGCAACAGCAACTATTCTTAAAGCTCAAAACTGATTACAGCTAACATCAGGTCAGACATGACTTAAGTGTGAAGCTGAACCCAGAGTTAGTTCAAGTTAATATTTCACAAATTTTCCAAAATATGATCTTTGACCTTGGCCTTCTGTCTTTAGAAGACCAAGAATTTCAATTGTGTGCCCAGATCTTACCTTAACTAGGGCTATGAAGTTATACCTAAACAATTAAAGAGAACCACCACTGGAGTGTAAAAGCCTGATGAAGTGTACCCTGTCTCGGTCTTCTCCAGCAAAAGACAACAATGAGGAAAATAATGAAGACATGATTGTTATTTTCTTTAAAGCAAGACAGCAGACACACAAAACACTAAAGCAATATATCAGAATAAAAATTAAATGACTAAGTTATTCCTATTTTTCAAAAGCAAAATGATTAGAAATGATTTTTTAAATGTAGAAAAAAAAAACTTTTACCCATATCACCATGGGAAATGATAGTTTCGTTTTTAAAAACAAAAAAGTATATGATAGAATCATTTAATACAAATTTAGGTCTCATATACAAAAGAACACTAATCTGTTTTCTAAAACCAATGCCAATGTTTTTCTTTTTCAAAAACTATTTGTGTATCTGACTGTTTTCTTAAACCCAAATGCCTCCAGTTTTGGAGTTTTGAAACCAGGGTTTTTAAAATAGTTGTCTCATTTAACTGCAAAAAAAAAAAAAAAAGTCTTCACATTTCCATGACTTCACTCTTCTATCTCAATGTTCAGTGGTGGCAGCAGCAAAAAAAAAAAAAAAAAAAGGTGAAAGTAGAAAATTTACACAATAGCCATACAGAAGGCATTGCAATATTGCACCAATATCCTAAAGATCTGGCAAGTTTTGCCAGTGTAGATCTAGTCTGTATCAGTTATAGACTCTACTCAGGAAAAAATGGCGTCAATTTGAATGAGCCATTCCCTGGTTATTCTTGCTTAACTTTGTCAACTATGTGTTTTTCCTTCCAGTTGAAAGGTGCGGTGAATCCCAACACTTACTACAAATGCTTTTGAACAGTTATTCTCGATCCACTCTCAACTTTGAGGTTACTGTCCCCCCCTTCATGCTAGTAACTTTCAGTAAATAAAACAAAAGCTGAGGGCTTGTAACTCAAGAAACAAGTAGATGTGACCAGTAAGATTATAATTCTATTCCTTACCTCTAAGTCAAAACTGAGTTCAAATTGTCCACAAATTGCTACTTTCCATTCAATAACAGATGTAGCAGCCTTATTAAATGTAAAGAATGGAAGTTGCACTTACTTTTAAGGGGCCTTTATTTAGGAGTCTGTTATTACCTAAATTCTCTTTTAAAAGTGCTTGCACGCTGCAGGGCCAAGGCTTGTCATATAGCACTCCAATTCTTACTAAAAACAGGGTAACGTTAAACAAACTGCAAAAATCAAAAACATGTTCAAAAAGAACACATACAACAAAAAAGAACCCTAACGTTTACTTTTGAAAATAAAATGTTAGTTTTCATAAATCCATACGTGTTTCAGGAATATTAGGAGTTCCAATATTCCTGAATCAGTATGGACTGAAGACAGGCTACTTTGACATCAAATGAGGACTCCAGTTATTTTAACTTTCTAAAAATGTTAATACATGAAAAGACGGTTTACATCTAAAATTCAACAAGTATGGCAAACCGTGTGTGCAAGTACACTAGCTTAAAAATATAGAATCCTAACCACGCATAAAAGAGGATGTGCCTTATATATTCATAGGATGTATGCACGTATGGATATGCTTTCACTAACACAATGCAGGTAAGAGAAGGCAGCTTAGAAATAGTGTTTTGAATATAAAAAGTTAACTTTGTAGAAAATTTATATTTTTGCATTTTCAGCAAAAAGCCATGCAAAAAGGGCAAGAGTTTTAAACAATAAAACCAAAAGGTCTAACGGACTGAAATAAATGTTCAAAAAGTTTTCAGATCAAGATGGGAACTGAAATTACATCAAGTGACACTGATCAGGTCTTCTCTTAGAAGATGCATGATTCCTACACTGACATCTGAGAGAAACGTTTAAAGCATTAAATCAGCTTCCCAGGTAAGTGGATCATTCTATTAAACTGCTTCAGGAAGTAGTTTCAAGAGCTAGTGCTTAGAACTTATTGCATGAGTTTGAGGCCACTAAAAAAAAAAAAAAAAAAAAAAAAAAAAAAGGATGCTAGCACAGAATGAAAATTTTTTACACTATTAGACCAATGGCTTTGATAGTAAAACTGGTGAGGTTTTTCTTTATGTTTTTAATTAACTACTCTGTCACAAACAAATTTTTTTGTTTGGCTTTGAAGTGAGAAAGATGTCATTAGTTGCAGCGTCTGACCTCATCCAGTATATATTCTGGAAAATGCAGGTTGCATACTTGTAAACCATCCAGCTTGCAGGGCATCCGTGGGTACTCATCTTCCTTCCACTTGTTTTCTTCTGGATCAAAGGTGAGAATGGAATCACTGTAATGACCGTTGTAGCAAAGGCCCCCAAGAACCATTATTTGTTTGTCTAGCACAGTCACACCATGGCCACTTCTACCAATAGGCATGGATGCCAAGATGGTCCACTGATCAGTCTCTGGGTTGTACACTTCTGTGGAAGGGCAGCCCTGAGATTCAAAAGAGGCCCTCAAGATCACACAGACACCACCGAAGACGTAAAGCTTGCCATTGTAGGAAATCATCTTGTGAAAGCATCTTGCGTAATTCATTTTGCTCTTATTCTCCCAGCAGTTGGTAACAACTTGAGTTCTTCTGGTCCGTTGTTCTATGGTCCCTTCTTTACTTGGGTCAAAAACACACACTTGTTTGGAGGTGGATGATGAGGTGATTCCACCAGTGATATACAGCTTGTTATTGAGCACTGTCCCCTCATGTCCATATTTGTTAACTGGATAAGGATCCACAAATTCCCATTTGTCATTGGTGATATCGTATCTCTCTGTTGAATAGAAAGTCTCATCTCTGGTTCTGCCTGCTACAGCATAAATAAACTTCCCAATAACACCAACTGCAAATTCAGAACGTGGTACAGACATGTCTGCCATTCGGAGCCAAGAGTTGTGTCTTGGGTCATACCTGAACACTTTGGAAGAAGCATGGAATTCACCATCTGGGCCCAATTCTTCACCACCCAACAAGAACACGAAGTTATTGACAATAGCAAGGCAGTCTGGCCGCAGAGGTACTTGGGGGCCCTCTAGTTCCCACCAGACTCTTGGTTTCTTTAAGAGAAGTATTTTACTGTTAACCATGCTATGTCCAATCATTCCTCGGAATACTGTAGTTTGAGGTTTGGCAGAGCGGATGCGGCTTGATTTCATGTCCAACAAAGGCTGCTGGTGAATGTTCTGGAAGTAATTCAATGCTTGGTCAACTTCATAGCGCAGCTGTCGAGAGTATCTATAAAATTCTGATGTCTTAACCTAAGAAAAAAGTAAAAGAATTTAACCAAAAGAAAAAACATCAATGGCAAATAAAACATCAAAGCCCACTAAGAAGGTTGGTGTAAGATTTTAGGCTTACTTTACTAAAACTGCTTTTCCTGTTAAGATCACAAACTTATTTTTTATCATTTTTGTTCTTGCAATCTGTACTTATAATAATCTATGCACATTCCCAAAGTTTTTAAAGTAAACAAGTTACTTTCCTGGCACAAGCTAAATTCCTCTAACAAAATGTATTAATCGCCTATTATATGTCAGGCCCTTTTGTTAGCTATGAAGACAAATAGGTTTCACAGTATAGAAAAACATGACCATGGTTTTCTTAACCACAAGGAACAGTGTAAGAACAACCATAACTGAATTATTTGGAAAATTAAGTTAGTAAGTTAGTAAAGATGTAAATATACACAAAATTCTCAGTATGTTTTTCACATAAAGACTTGGTCTGATATCATCAACTATTACAGTAATAATTCAGTTGACAAGAAAAGGTCAATATTTTTTCATTTTACTTTTGGACCTAGAACTACATAATTAAGGTGATTACTAAGATCTTATGAAGCACACTTTTAAGTACTGTGCCAATGCTATAGGGAGATTCTAAAAAATAAGAATAAGATGTGAAAAATAAAAAATAAAAATAAAAAAAAAAGAATAAGATGTGGTCTGTTTCTGCAGAGAACTTAGAAAATATTTGGGGAAATGAAAACATACACATTTACCAATAAGTAAATGAGGCAGTTGATGGTTAGGTATGCAGCTGTACAGTGTATCTGTCAGAGCTGTAGAACTTTAGATACAGAACAGTGCAAACTGGCCCAAAACAACCAAGTGGGTACTTTGTGAAAGAGGTAAAAAGATTGAAGACCAATCAGAAAAAGGCTGTATCATATTTATAAAAAGACAGTTTTGCCATTTTATTTATTTTTCAAAGTATAAGAGAAAGTTTATTTAGAAAGTTATAGAGGCAGTAAAAGTGAGTTGTAGAGGAAATGGCCTATGGAAACAAGTTACAGAGACAAAAGAAGGGACCTTGGAGCTTAGGAAAGAGAAAGGCAAAGGTTATGCCCTTGGGGGGAAAGGAGGAGAGAAGGGAAAGGTGAGGGGCTTGCTCCTGAGAGGGAGAGTGCCCAGAGTCTTCCCATTTTAAAAATAGATCTCCTAAAACCATCAAAAATAAGAGCTGATTAGTAAAAATGAGCATTTTTTCATTTTCCACTCATTTCTTTTATGAATTGCCTAATTGTGTGCCTTGCCCATTTTTCTCATGTGTCATTGATTTAGAAGAGCTAAAAGGCAATTAATACCCTGAAAATCAACAAAAAGCAAACCTTAAATTAAAATTTTTTATTTACTTACTTTTAGAAAGAGGGGAAGGGAGGCAGAAAGTGAGGGAGACAAACATTGATGTGAGAAACATCAATCGGTTGCCTATCGCACGCGCCCAACTGGGGACCAGGCCCCCAACCCAAGTATGTGCCCTGACTGGGAATCAAACCAGCAACCTTTCAGTTTGCTGGCCAGAGCGCAATCCACTGAGCCACACCAGCCAGGGAAAATTTTTTAAATACTTATTTATTTTAGTTTGAGGGGAAGAGAAGGAGAAAGAGAGGGAGAGAAACACTGATTGGCTGACTCTCACACATACCCTGACCAGGGACCAGGCCCACAACCCAGGCATGTGCCCTGACAGGGAATCGAACCGTGACCTTTGGCCTTGCAGGCTTACACCCAAACAACTGAGCCACGTGGGCCAGTGCTCAAATTAAATATTTAAGTGGCTATTGTATAGAGCCAATGATGTGAGAGCTACACAGGTTTTGAAGTAACAGAATCTTGTCCAGCATAGTAATTGAGCACCATGTCAACCAGCCCAGTGTAGTGATTAAAAATCTGATTTAGGAAATATCTGACTTTGGTGCTCACAAACCGTGCCATCTTAGGCAAGTAATTCAATATCCTTATGCCCATTTCCTCATCTGTATTACTGGGTAACAGCAGTACTTACACCTCATAACCCTAAGGCAGGAGACAAGCCTGTCATGTGGTACTATACAAAAAATAATAGCAGTTACAGTAGTCCCTCTCTATATCGTGGTCTCACTGTATTGCGGGATTTTTAAAAATATTATATTTAATTATTTACCGCGGATTTTTCGCTATATTGCGGGATTTTGCAGTACTGTATACGTATGTTGTTAAAGTCACGTAGGTTTAAGAGTGTAGAATATGTTTAAGAACATAAGTAGTGTTTATAAAAGTGTGGAAAAGGTTAATAAGGGACTGGGAATGGTTTATAAGTGTGTGGGAAGGGTTTATAAAGCCTTAAATATATATAAATACTAAAATTAATATAAGGTTCCTACTTTGTGCATTTTCACCTGTCGCAGGGGCGTCTAGAACGTAATACTCATGGTAAGTGAGGGAATGCTGTACTAGCTATTATTACTGACCAGCGGACACCTGTGGAAGTGTTGCTCAGCTTAAGTCAATGCATCTAATGATGTGCTTTCGCTGTGTAAAAATTCAGTCTTCCAGAAAAGAGAAAAAATGAGGCAAACTATCACTTTGGATCTAATCCTCACCAGTAAAACATGGATTAATAACAGCCCTGGCTGGTGTGGCTCAGGGGTTAAGCACCAGCCTGCGAAATGAAAGGTCGCTGATTCAAGTCCCAGTCAGGGCACATGCCTGGGTTGTGGGCCATGTCCCTGATTGAGGGAAAGCAAGAGACAACAGTTTGATGCTTCTCTCCCTCTGTTTTTCCCTCCCTTCCCCTCTCTCCAAAAAAAAAAAAAAAAATCTTATTTTAAAAACCACAATTAATAACAATACAACCAGAAGGAAGCTCTAGAGAAAGCAGCCGTGTTGTCTGGAGATGAGGAAAGGAAGGAAGGAAAACGATGCACATATTGGATAGGCAGATTTCAAGTTTCTCAAAGAAAAATTAGGATCAATTCCAAAATCAAGAAACTATGTAAAAGCTCTCAAAAGCATAATTCTGACTGCATAATCGCAAAACATACTGATAAGAGGAAGAAAAGGGGAAAGTGTCTTAAAAATCTGATGTGCTGCACAGAGAGCTTTCCGGAATTTAGATGTAAAAAAAACACTTAAAACAGATGGTAAAAAAATACAGACACATAAAACAAGTATTAGTGGAATGGAGCTCTAAGAATATCGTGAATAAGGCTAAAGCCTCTGAATGAACTGTGACTTTACAAAGTGCCAGATATTGAATAAATGGCATTTCAGAGGTTAAAGTAAAAAGAGGTAGAGGAAAAAGTGAAGTCTCCCCTGGATGGGGTGGTTAATGTAATATTAACAAAGACAAACAGCCTTACTCCTATTTTATTTCCATTCTCAGCTAAGAATGTTTTATTCTTTCCAATCTGAAGATCAAATACAATGACTAAGAAGAAACTTAAATCCAAGATGGCTGAGGGAAAAAAAAAGAAAAACAAGCTAGATATCCTCACTGAGTTCAAGTCATTTGATCTCACAAATCACATCCTGGGATCCTGAGAGGCTTCACAGATAAGGCTGCTTAATTGCTGTCTGTAATCTGTGTAGAATCCAGAAGAATGGGAGAGAACTAGAAGCCAGACCGATTTCTCAACTACATACTTGTTAGCTTGAGGCTAATCCTGGATTGTTAAAAAAAAAAATTAGTGAGCACTTACAAATAAGAAAGCACTACACACCAGGAGACAGCACAGACTCACCATGTAATGCCAAGACTGACCATTTCTGATTAAATTTTTGACTAGGTAACAAACAGCACTTGTAGAGAATGCGAAAACCTATGAGTTCAGCAAAGTAATCAACAAAGTCTAAAATCGTAAAGAAATGAGAAACACTGAAGACCCATGAACCACATGAAACTACAGAAACAATTGTGTTAATGCACTGGACGGGTAGGATGAAGTGGTGATCAGTCCATAGCTTTTATCGGATACTCCAGGGATCCACAAACTACAAGTGTAAAGCTTTAACTGAGTCTATCCTCAACATGAACTAACAACGTGTGATATGATAGCCTTAAGAATTAATAAAATTGTGACAGAATTAAAAGAATAGACAATCCCACTCACTCTATTAGGGTAAAACCACAACTAAGTGTTCACCTCCATCACTACACTTGAGACATTGACAAAACAGACCATGTCAGAAGAAGATGGCAACTATTTTTAGGATCAATAAGAGGAAGTTAGAAGAAAGATTTTAGGCTAATAGCAATAAAAAAGCTTTGTAATTAGAACTGTCAAGAGGATAGTAAGACATTCAGTGCAGTACTATCTGTTAGAGCATGAAAACTGGAACTCAAATATCAATTAAGACATTGGTTGTATAAACTGATGTATAACATATGCAGTAGTCATTAAAAATAATGGTTAATCCATATGCACTAACACAGATATTCAAAATGTGAAATGACAAAAACAGCAAAGTATATAGAATATTCTCAAAAAATAAAAATGATGTTTACACAGTTGGTAGTATGAGGGGAAAGCATGTAGACATGGACAACATGCGTCAGTGAGCTTGTCTGTATTTAGCTTTTTCATAGGGACTACAGTTAAAAAAAAAGAAAAAGCATGGGCACCTATTTTCCTAAGTCAGGGACTGTCTACCTTCGAAGTCAGTTAACATCCTGCCACTGGAGGTAGTCCAAGTGGGACCACTACCAGGAGCACTGGGGAGGGATTCCAGTGTCACTCAAGGTCAAGAATGACCTGTAACAGCCTTCCACCTTCCACCCCCAGGCTCTTGCAAATCCCATCAAAGCCAGCCAGCTGAACTGCTTCTTAGTCATTTTCCTGTCTTTCATTTTATACCCAATCTCCTGGTTCCTTTGTCCTCTTCTCCATTCGTTCAATTTACTCCTTTGAAACTTGGGTTACAAAGAGTTTCCAAGATTCACTTCAACTCTATGTTAAAGTTCAAATCAAAGCTACATATATGTATCCAGTCTGTTCTACCTCGAAGCCCCTAACAGTGGAAGTTGTGCCATTTGAGATAACTGGTTATACCATAAAAGAGCTAACCAAAAAAATTTAGCTATTTCTCCCTGCCAAGGCCAGAAGTTCTAGATCTACCTTGCCCTTTTCCCAGAGCTATATATCACTGCAGTTTTCCTCTAAAACCATACAATATCAAAAAGCGTAACTTCATTATAGAAACATAGAATTCATGTTTCTCTGATAATCCTGCACAAAGTAATTACAGAATACTATGCTCCAAAACAAAAGGTAGAGGGCTGAAAACCACCTGTGTGAAAAAAATCATTTAAAATGCATTAAAAAAGGGAGCTATCTGAGAAGAAAGGTGTGGCTCATCTTTTCATGGAGGAAGTATTTCTGCCATCATTCACTCCTCATGTAACAGTTAAACTATCTGTACACCAGGTGCTCTCAAAAGAAAGATATGGAAAGAATCACATTTATTTCATGTTCTGAATTCCTTTTCTTATCCTTTCATGGGATTTAAAAAAGCTGTCTTGTTTTAAAACTTGGGAAAGAATATATTTATTTTTATCACTTTTCTTGCTTTGATACTTTAAAATTATATTACAAAAAGTATTTTGTCTTATTCTGAATACAAAATAAAAGCATGTATTACCTCTTAAAACAGTGACCTGAAAATTTTAAACTGGCCATTTCCTCCTTTAATCTTTTAGTTTGTGTGCATGCACATATGCATGTAAAGGAAAAAATATGAGAAATTATAAATTTTGAATATGGTTCCTGTAAATACATATGAAGTCAAAGAAATAATAGCTACCCATTACCACTGAGCAAAAACTCCACATGTTTCTCCATTCACTGTCAAAATGTTACATAATCTAGCCCTGGCCAGATGACTCAGTTGGTTTGAATGTTGTCCCACCAAAAGGTTGCAGGTTCGATCCCTGGTCAGGACACATACCTAGGTTATGGGTTTGATCCCTAATCAGGTGCATATGAGAGGCAACCAATAGATGATTTTCATTCACATTAATGTCTTTCTCCCTCCCCCTTACCCTCTCTCTAAATTAGTGAAACATATTCTCAGGTCAAAAAAAATGTTACATAATTCACTTATTAAAATTTTAACCTTTTACAGTAATTTCTATATACACTCTTAATTTTGAGAGAATTAAAATAGAACTGGCAATATAATTAAAGTAGGCTTTTCCACAGAGCTTACTAGTTTTATTTGATTAAAAATCTGCAATATTAAAAATCTACTAAAACTGACTAGTCTATAATTATTTTATGCTTTCAGCCAGCCATTTTAAGGTATTATCAGCTGTTTCACATTTCAAAATGACATGTAAATACCCAATATACCTATAGCTTAAACTAAAGAAACAAATGCCTTTTATTAGCTTATCTATCAGTGGGGGTGTTCACAGGGGGCAGGAATAATCCATGAACTCAAGATACCAAGTCTTAGGCTGTGAACAAGTCTCCAGTTTAGATATTTCTCTTTTTGAAAGGAGTCAGTGCATTAACAGACCTCTTTGGCCCTTCCTACAGCCAAAAATGCTAATCCAAATTTTGAAATGTATAAGGTGTCATGTGGAAGACTGAATCCTAGCTATTGGTTTTATTATCCCTCTTCCATGATCCAATTTTCTCAAAAGAAATATCCAAGAACAAAGCAGTTATTATCATGGGGCTTTAGTGTTAAGTGATATCTTTAGGAACTACAGCTACGTTTGATATAATTTTGATAGTAAAATGTGGAGCAGTCTTTTACATGTTGTATTGTGAAAGCATCTACCTGGCACGAAAAGTCTATTTATAAAACCAGGCTCAGAGCTGAAGCTTATACTGATCTATGTGAAACAAAAAAGTCTGGTGCAAAATACCTTTAATTAATAATCCCTTTGTCCTGGAAAACTGAGTTAATGACCAGGGATAAGGCTATAAAAATATCAGTTCCTACCAAGCACAAATTCTCTCAGTAATCTTCTATTTGCAGTCAAATACCAAATGGCAGAGACAAATTTTAGTAAGGGCTTACCCATCCTCTCCTCTTCTAAGCAGGCCAGAGTCCAAAAACTTCAGAAGCCAAGTGACCAGAGTAAATGGGGTAAGGGAGAAGACCTCTCAGCACAATATTCTAAGAGTTTCAGCACAATTTGGTTAGTCTTCTTATCCTTTCAAACTTTTCTACAGAGTGAAAAGTATTTAATTCAAAAATAAATGTGCCTGAAAAGTCTAATTTCCTTCCAATTTTGGTGCAACAGTAATAGAGCACCACCTGAAATTAAATAAGCGCACCACCCTAAAAGGTAGGAAATTATGTAATTTTTAAAAACACTTAAAACCACCTTATTTATTTGGTTATACTAATATCTAGATAGTACAACTAAGTTTTAGAATTTGTAACTTAGGAAGAATGTCTTCTATTTATGGAAATACAATCACGTAAATATTTTATCTATAAATATGGTAAGGAAGAAAGAAAGCCAAATCAAAGGTTTAATCAAACTAACTTCTAAATGACCAAGGCTTACCTATGACATATGTAACGTTTTTTGAGTAAATTTTAAATTTGAGAATTAAAACGTTGAAGCCAAAAATCTTAATATTCTGCTTTTTTTCTCCTGCTCCTAACCTTTTCTCCATTTTTTTTTTACTTATCTGATCCTTTTCGATTTCTACTTATCATTTGGTTTCTCTTTTGTTCAACTTACTTAAAAGGTTTGTCTCCTTTTACAAGACAATATAGCTATTCCCATTCCATGTCTTCCTTTCCTTTTACTCCATAGTTAATTTCCAGTTCTATGCTTTTGTGCTCATCTCCCTTTCATTTAAAAGAAAAATAGTCAAGTATGATTAAATTTTTAAACTCCCATTTTTGATAGGTCCCTGCCTACTTAACGCACTGAGATAATCTTTCCCAGAGGATCTAACAGCAGTCAACACACTAGATTACCAGCACTCTTCAGGAACCTGTGAACCTGGAGTAATGAAGTCAAAGGTAGAAAAGTAAGAGCACTCCACATTTATACGTGAAAGGCAGAAGACCTGAGAGGAGAAAAACACCTTGGGTGACTATTTAAAAGAACTGCACACATGTTCACTACAATCATCCAAGTCCATGGGGCTGAGTAGGGCTCCACAAAAAGGAGACTGATGCGGAAAGACATTTTAAGTTAATTGAAAAAGTACATTAACCCATTGACCTACTTCCAACAGAAAACCTGCTAATCTCTGTGCCTTCACTCCAAGGGGCAAGTGAGCTGTTAAGGAATTTCAAGTCTATAGATGTATAAGTACTATTAACTATATAACAAATTTTTTTTAAGTTCAAGTATGTATTCTTTATTTGAAGTTGGAAAATGTACCATACTGCATTATTGCAAAAATTCACTGGTAACAAAACTTTGCAGCTGATGAGAAGGCAATAAAAAGTTGATTTTTAAACTCATTACTATAAATTATTTCTACATTACTTTGCAAATTCAGGATTTCAAACTGCATTTTCTTTTTCTAAATTGCCCACAGTACTTGAGATTCCTAAAACTAAGGCAGCTCTTCTGGAAGGGCAGGGAAGAGGGTAACAGACATCAATGGATCTCCATCTTTATCTGGTTAGATTCAGGGATCTCCATCTCTCAGCTGCCCATTTACTTTGGGGCATCGGCCTGGCTGTGTCTGTAATGAAAAAAGTTCTTAAATCAGTCTGGATGGTTCTCTTCACAAAGATCCTGATCCTGTGATCGCCTGTTCACCATCATGACTTTTGCATAGCAGTTTGGATTGATTGAATAATTTGCAAAATCATTTTTTTTATCCTTGGGGGTCATGTACACCACAAAATCCATATTCAAGTTGAAGAAAAGGCTGCACATGTATTTATCATATACTTCCCCTCTTCTGTCAGCTTCATCTTGAGAAATCCTCTCTTCACAGTACTGAGATGACTTCATTTTTCTGTACAGGATCTTTGATGAAAATATCCCAGCCTGCCACATCAGATGATGCCAGCAATAAATGTTTCTTGGAGCCCCAATGGATGCTGCAGTTCTTGCAGGACACATTCTTGCTGCCCCAGCGGTCAGTGACTCTGCATGTCAGACACAGGTTGGGGTCACACTCTGGGATGGCCAGGTAGCTGGGGCACTGCTTGGTGTTGTACTCTGCTTTGCAGCAGCAGTAGGGAAAGTGGTTCTGACACTGAACTACACTGATGAAACTTTTCACAAAAATTCTGTGCTATCGTGCAAAGGCACCATCAGAAGGAAATTTCCAGGCTGGGCGGCTTTCTTCATCATCTCAGTTCTCCTCCAGACTTATTCTTCTCTCTCTTCAGAATCAACTCCATCATCTTCATTGTCGGCATCATCATTGTACTGACCAAGAGCATTCACTAATTCCACAAAGACTTCATCACTTATAAACCCATTCTCTATCCCTCTCTCACTCTCTCTCTGCACCCCAGCTTGTGCCGCTCCTGTGCACTGCCACAGCCTCGGGGGCTCCAGTGTCTGATGCTCCCAGGATGAGCACCCTATATGAGGAACTTTAAACGTTTCAAAAACAACTCAAAACTTATCAAAAATTTTAATCAAATTTCACATTTGAACCTTAAATTTAAAAAAAAATTGTCAAATACAGCACTGCTTATGTTTCTCATGTATTTCTAAAACTATAAAGATTAGAGGGAAATTTCTGGTTTTTCCTTTATATTTTGTCTGCCTGTAGCTTAAGTAATTAGAAACTTTTTTTCTGTAAATTTTTGGCTAAGCTGTGGTAACACTGCAGTCAATGGTTTGGTTGCTAGACAGAAATTTTTGATCAGTCAAGTGATAGATCAGTCAAAACATGTTAACACATTACAGTGCATAATTGAAGGAATTCTGGAGGGTTTGCACCAGCTACACTTAACATAGATGTGTCCTTACCCAGCAAATTTCATTATCTAGTGGATTATGTTTCAATTAACCAGGACATCGTATCACCCAAACATGAATTATATTAGGAACAATAAATTTCATTATGGGCCACAGTCTGTTGTTAATGGCATACAAATCAACAATAATGTTAAGAGAAAATATTTGGAAGATTATCAGTATTTTGTGAAGACCAGTTTTGAGAGCTACTATGTTCTGAGTAAGAGATTCAAGATATTCTTGAATGCTTAATTTGTAATCCTTGAATTCTATCAGTTTCAATGTGAGTCTAGGAGACATTATTCCCATTTTAAAATGTAGCTTTTAGAGTCACAAATTTTGCTCCTTAGGTAAAACATTTTTTTAAGTGTTAGAAAGCTTTTCTTCAACATTAATTTTTACTATGATCCTAGGATTAATTTTCACTGGTAATGGAGTTGCATCTTTTTTTTAACAGACTGTCAAAATTATCTGTCTTAAATATGCTTATAACAATAAAGTTTTATAAAACACATACATGATTTGATAAATCCAAATATCTTCCCAGTGAAACAGAATTAACATTCTTTCCTCATTAAAACATCAGCTTTTCTCTTTTAGAAGTTACATAAATCTAATTGTGGGAAGATATGGTGAATAACATTTAACAGATTAGGGAAGAAAATCACACAGGGGGGTCTGAATATCATGAGCTAGTTTTTAAAACTAACATTTGGAATAAAGCAGAATACAAGTCAATGGAAAAAATCAACTGTAAAATCCTAAATACAAGCTGAATAAATGTACAGTATTGTTTTACCTATTCAGGATTTAGATTATTTTTCTTTCCTTTTGAAAAACTGAAAGATGTTATGATTATGATTAATACAATTTCTAAGGGGATTACTGGTACCTTACTCATACCTTATGCATATTTATGATACTGAAAATGCCCTGGGTTCAAAACTATTAAAATGTCACTGTACTAAAAAATCAATGTATGGCCATTTTAATGAATAATTTAACAGTTTTGCTAAAAAGATCTTCTCTGTACAAAAAAGTATATTATGCATTTTGCCAAATATATTTACTTCATAAAATGGTTTTTTTAATAAAACAATTGTTTTTTTTTAAGTCAAAAGACCAAAGAGGTCAAAGTTAAAACTATTTATATCTCCAAACAAATGTACGGCCTTATCTCTGTTAAGAGAGGCAAAGACCATTGAAACTAGCAAAAATACATGCCACAGACATATGCGTAAGTAAAAACTGAAATTGAAGTCTAGTTTTAAAACTGGAAATCCACCATAGATAAAATAATCATGAGAACTATTGGGGACTCCCAGCCAAGATGGAGGTGTTGGCAGACACACTTTGCCTTCTTGCACAACCACAGAAAGAACCACCAGCAGATCTCAAAAACAACCACCATTAACTGTCAGAATATTAAGCTATAAGTAAGTCCTAGAAAATCGAGCTATATGTAAGTCCTACAACCAATGATTTAAAGAAGCCACATTTATCCAAACAAGTAGGAGGGGTAGAGTGGAGATGATGGGGCAGAGAGGTGGTGTGGCTTGGACAAGTGGTGGCAATGATAGAACTAACGGTCCTACATTCACGTGTGGTGGATTAAAAATTGGGAGGGATACCTTGGGAGCTAGCGATGACAACCCCAGGCCAGACCACACAGCCCAGGGTTCCAGCACTGAGAAGATTAACTCTCATTACCTCTGGCTGTAAAAACCAAAAGAAACTGCCAAGTTGAAGAACTTATATGCACAACCCATGGACATGAAGTGGGGGGGGGGGGGGTTGCAGGGAAAGGGAGTACTAGGCAACAGGGGGGGGCAATGGGGGAAAATTGGGACAACTGTAATAGCATAATCAACATAATATACTTTAAAAACAATAGAAAACTTTAGAAATTTAAGAAGTAAAAAGTGTACATCAATATTACATTTTTCTAAATTTCAGCAAATAGGATAAAACCACAAATCAAAACTTCCCAGATTCTTCCCCATGTAAATTCTCATACTAAAAAAGGACAGCACAGGTGTAACATGTCTTCATTTCTGTGCCCTTCTGGCACTGAGCATATATAATGGGAAATAAAATGGCTTCTAAAACCTGCAGCGTGCTGAGCATAGGGAAAATAGATGGACCCTATTTTCAAGCTCAAAACACGAGGTTTGGAAAAAGTAGGTTTACAGTTGTTTGTATGGAAATACAATAATTTAATAAATAATAATACAAAAATAAACTTGTCTGTGTACTGACAACTGTAAACCTACTTTTGCCCCACCCTGCATTATGGTGTAAAATACAGGGTGTCCCCAAAAAATGTACACACACTTTATTAAAATACATTTTCAAAATGTAATACAATCTACAGACATTCATTGTTTTGTCAACGCCTATTTTCAAACTGACGTCCGTTCTGGTCCAGGCACACCTGACAACGCAAAGCAATGGAATCGCAAACATCATGAGACCGCAAGATGGGGCCCCCCCACCCTACCATCACAATGTTAGATCCTACCTTGATGAGATCTTGCCAAACAGGTGGACTGGATGAAGGGGTTTCGTAGAATACTCTGCGCGTTCACCAGACCTCACACCACTAGACATTTTCTTATGGGGATACTTAAAAGACAGACTCTACGCTCTGAAACCTCCAACAGTCACTGAATTGAGAGCAGCCATTGAACGAGAATGCACACAAATACCAAATGAAATGTTTCATGATGTTTGCGATTCCATCGCTTCACATTGTCAGTAGTGCCTGGACTAGAACGGACGTCAGTTTGAAAATAGACGTTGACAAAACAATGTCTGTAGATTGTATTACATTTTGAAAATGAAATGTATTTTAAACACCAGCTTTATAATTACTTAAAGTATATATACATTTGGGGGGACACCCTGTAGGCCAAATTCTTACTTCCTAACCAAATTTCCCACTTTAGTTTTGTTTCTGAAGATTTACTACTAGAGATAAATAAAGTCTCAAATCTAGCTTACTTAGTTTATCAATATTTAGAAAATCATAGATTCCTTTGATAAACATTAACTCTCACACACTAAGACAAGAATCACTGACCACCTTCCATTTATCATACCAGTATTACTACAATAAAACTGAAAGATTTCTCTGTAGCCAGGGCCTTCAGTTTTCCTAAGAAATTAACTCAAGAAAGAAGCCTTAACAACACTTTCCTTCTGATGAGATTCTCAATACCTGGCCAATGGGTAATAACCAACCCCCATGCTACATATGCAAACAATCCATCAGAAGGTAAAACTGCTGTTTTATACTATTCACAAAACTACTCGATAGTATTATCACTATTGACCACCCTGAACTGATAATTGGAATATAAAAAGGTTCTGCAGCTCAGCACTTAAAAATCACTTACTGCTATCAATTATCCATTGCATTGTCCTACAATATGATGGAAATTTTATTTTCTTTTTTGTAAGTACTTCCATCTATTTGGAGGGTTGTTGTTTTTTTTTTTTTTTTTTAGTAGTGGAAAAGCATTTATATTTAACATATAAAGACAAAGCAGGATTCTCCAGGGAAAGAGCATAATAAAAACAGTATAAGGGAAAAACATCAAAACAAATGATTTACATAGTTGGTATAGGGCTGATAATCCCTGAACCAAAATATTTAAGAAACATAGTCTTTAAAAAGTTTCAATTATTTCTGCCTTATGAGTACATTCTAAGAACAAAGATAAAATCCCATAAAATTGAGTTCTCTATTGAAAGTATGTTAATATTGTAGAGGGGAAAAAACATGCTAGGCTGCTGAGTGTTATTTGAAAGTGCAAATTTGTTTATTTTTCAAATGGTGTAAATGGCCCTCTTTTGCAAATATTGTTATTTTTATCACCAGGTTTGGAAACTAAAACTTAAGAACTATTTAACATGAAGGGTGTCGACCAAAGCTTTACATGTACTTTTTAGAAAGAAGAAAAGATGTAAGAGATAAACAGAGCCCCAAAGGTAACCATGTGATTAGAAGCCAATTAAGTTAAGCAATTACTGAAACTGCTTGCTCTCCTTTGGGCAAGAAAGGATCACAAGTGAGACTTTGATATAAAGATGAAAAATGCTATGTGCAAAAAGTCCATGACTATTTTGGAGAAAGACTATTTTTAAGATAGCAGAACTACTACATGGTAAAATGTGCAGTTTGATCAATGTAGATAGAAGACTTATAATCTATTTGTTTAGAAATACCAAAACGACGGTTTTAGACATAAACATCATTTTCATGGTTAAATTTAGTTAGTATGCACAGTGAAACGGCGAAAAACAGAGCTGGGTAAGAGCAGGAGGAGGAAAAAAATCACAACTAGGACCTATTGGCTTTCAGGAGCTATTTTATGTTTCCTTACCACATTTTAGAGGAATATGACACAGTATTAATGCATATCGTTCAGAACTATAAAACTCAACTCTAATTTAAGCATATATTACTTAAATTAATTTCTTTTAAAAAAGAAATAGCCTCACACAATTCAGATTTAATTACTTTGTGAAGAAAGGAAAGCTAAAGCAAACTTGTAATATTTGGGGCTAAATAATTAAGCTTCAACTTTAAAAGTACATTTAAAATGAAAGCACTCTACCCTGGCTGGTGTGACTCAGTGGATTGAATGCTGTCCTGGGAACCTAAGGGTCTCTGGTTTGATTCCCAGTCAGGGCAAATGCCTGGGTTGCAAGCCAGGTCCACAGTTTGGGGCATGCGAGAGGCAATCCATCGATGTCTCTCTCACACATTAATGTTTCTCCCTTTTTCTCCATTTCCCTCTCTCTAAAAATAAGTAAAATCTTAATGAAAGCACTACCCTACCTGATTCTTCTTTCACCCACAAAATGTGTTTTAAAATCCCAAAATGCACACACTAGAACAAATTAGACTTTTTATATATAAACTATTCTTATCAACTATTCATTCTTTTTTTGGCTTCTGACCAAACCTGGGAATTTTATCTATAAAGACATACTGCCTTAACTAAATGAGCACTTTCTATTGCTTTCAAATGTACTAACCTTCTCAAAAACACTGGATGGGGTCATCAAACAAAACCTGATGTTCTGAATGATGGTATCGGTATGTCTCCAGCGTCTTCTATCATGCCGCAGCCAAGACTGCACAGCCTCGTACAGCTCTATCTCTGGGAACCTGCTCAGATGATCATTATCCAGATAAGACATGAGCTTCTCAAAACTCAGATAAGACAGAAAATCAGGCCTGGACATGAGTGGCACAAAGTTGTCTAGCAGAAAGGATTCCAGCTTCTCCCTGACTCCCTCGATGTTTACACCGAAATCATCTAAGAGTCTCATGATTTCGGCACAATTTTCTAAGCAGATTTTCGCTAATAGGAAAGAGCAGCAGAACTTCACCACTTCTATAAGTTGAACATACATGGCAGCCTGAAGAATCTCATGAACAGTATTCATACTCAGTTCTATAGTGCCATAGTACATAAACTGCAGGACGTGGCTGAAACCAGTAGCAGTGAGACCTTTTAGGTGAATTTTGTCCTGATCACGCTCCCTCATGTCTGCAGTAAACATAATTCGGAAGTAATCACTCTGGGTGGCCAATAGTGCTTTATGGGCCTGGAACTGATGATCTTCAATAACCAGAGTGACATCAAGAAGCAGTCCCTCCTCATACAGTGCTCTGAACCCAGCAGAGACACTGGTGTCATGGATGGAGGAACAGAATCCTTCCATATCCCCTGCCATGAATCACCTGGAAAAGAAGTAATCAAAGAAAACTGTGTTAATCATTTCCATGTATTCTGAAGACATTATTAACTTAGAACTTAAACAATTTTTTATAATTGTTTTTTCCCTTTGGGAAAAGATAACAAAGGTTTCCAGACTAATGATTTTGGCTTCCCTACCTGTGGAAAAAAATTATTAAACATCTACCAAGAATGGAAATTGTTATAACTTACAAACAATGTCTATCCCATTGATTTTACACTGTTCACCCAATGTATTTAAACATGTCCCGAAATTAACAATACAAAGAGAATTTCTCAAATACTAAATTATGAGAAAAAGAGACCAAAAAGAAATTAAACCAAAAAGTACACTGTTGACCTTGAAAGTTCCTAGAACCAAAGGAAAGAATCAGATAAATATGCCAAATTGTACACACAAGGTTTTTCTTTCTAGCCTTATTTATAATAAAAAATTGGAAAGTATTCAGCAGTCCAATAATAGATTATTAAATAAATACGGTACAGTCCTATAATAGACTGCTATAACAACTAACAATGAAAGCAGCAATCTACCTATTCTGACAAAGGATATTTATAAGGTATAGTTATGGGGGGAGGGGGAAGCAGGCAACTGTAATATATTCAGTATATTTTCAAAAATTAAATACACGTTATTTGTTTATATGAGAGAAAGTCCAGAGGAATATATACCAAAATGATGTCCCTGGGTAGTGGGAGTTCAAGAAATATTGAAGTTTACATTTTCCTTTTTTACTTACCTTATTAACCTTATCTTTAAAAAATGATCATTGCTTATACAGTTAAAATATAAATATGTAATTTTAAAGGAAATTAAACTACTTGTTTGCATATCAGAGAAATGAAGCCAAGACAGTGAAATTATAATACATGTCTTAAATAAAGGAGAAAAAAATAATCCAGTCTATTAGACTGTTTATGAAGTAATTTCCTCCTTTCCACACAACCCCAACCCAGACCATCTATCCTCTCAGCTCTCATCCTCACACATCTCTGAGCTTCTTCCCCAATGACCCATCCTCCCATCCCCTAATTCCCTCCCAACCCTTTCTACTGTACCCAGTGGAACCTTGCTTCAGTGTAAATACACTCCCCTATAGGCTCATGCAATCTGATTTAAATAAGAAAAATACTTTTCCATATTCTACATAGAAAAAATGCTCTCCTTAGCATACAAACCTACCTTCTAAATAGTCTCGTATCTTTCCATTGTCCTTTTGCTAAAACATGGCCTTTCACTCAGATAAGAATCATCTATTTCTCAGTGTCACTTATATTCACATATCCTGGTAAATCTCTCCCCCATATTTCCTGACAACTTTGGCACCTGGCTGAGAGTCATTTTCTACATATCTTCAATGCTCATGTAAGATCATTCATGCAAAAACCAAGAACCAAAATTTCCTGACCACTTCAGCTGCTAAAGCCTCCCCCCTTCCTCTCTTTTAAAACTTTATTCCCAAAACTATTGTAATTCACCACAATCTGAAATTAACTGTTAAGTGCCCACTATCTAGCTTAACTTTTTCCTCTCTCTTCACTTGGCCAATCACCTCTGAACTTTACCTGTCCTCCAGCTTAGACCAACTTTCTAGTATGAGACCCAGTTTCCCAAGCTTTTTCTTTTCCCTGGCTGGGTATTTGGACCATGAGCGCTACAGTGAAGCAACTCGCACCTCAATCACTTGCTCTACCTCCTTCAAGGAAACCGTCACTGCCAACATCTCACCACTCTTACTACCAATGCAACACCCCACCCTTTACTTACTAAAAGAAAAAGCATTTCTGTATGCCAGGCACTGTATTAGGTATGGAGGTGTGTGCCTTTCAGGAATCATCTCTGTACCCTGGATTTGGCAAAGCCTTCAGTTACCAACAGTGAAAAGGCAGCTTCTACGGACATCCTAAAGGCACCACTTCTCCACTCTTGTGAGTAGGCCATCGCTAGATTTTACTGCTTTGTTTCATCAATATGTTGTCTATGAAATTCTATATTTAACTTCTTGACATAGTATGTGTTCAGTATTTATCCCAGTCTGATGTCATCTAAAAAATAACTGTTAAGCCCTGGTTGGTGTGGGTCAGTGGACTGAGCACCCGTCTGCGAACCAAAGGGTCACCAGTTTGATTCCCAGTCAAGGCACATGCCTGGGGTGTGGGCCAGGTCTCTGTTTGTGGGTACACAAGAGGCAACCACACAGGGATGTTTCTCTCCGTCTCTTTCTCCCTCCCTTCTCTAAAAATAAAACCTTTGTAAAAAAAAAAAAAAAAACCTGTTAATAACTTAAAGTCTGGCCCTGACTGATGTGCCTCAGTGGGTTGCTGATTTGATTCCTGATCAGGGAACATGCCTGGATTGCAGACCAGGTCCCTGACCGGGGGTGTGTGCAAGAGGCAACTGACTAATGTATCCCTCTCACATGGGTGTTTCTCTCCTCCTCTTTCTCCAGCTCTTCCCCTCTAAAAATAACTAAAACCACAAATAAATAAATAGTCTGAAAGGATCATAATACCAAAATGATTATCTTGGGATGGTAAGAGTATCAGAAAGTTTTACTTCTCCCTACTTTCCGCCAATCTGTTTTTTAACCTAGTGCAATTAAAGTATATTATTGTGTAAAAGTTCATTTTTTTAATCTAAAAAAAGTCCTTACTTGCCAAATCCAAGTTATGTCCTAGTTTGTATTTCTCAGGACCCTTCCGCAGCACAGTATAACATAATCTGTCACCTCAACATTCTCTCAATTTCATTACACTATTTTCCTGATTCTCTTCCTATTTCTGGGCTCCTTGTTTCTCAATCTCCTTCCTGAACTCATTTTCCTTGAGCTACTCCTTAAACACTGGTGTTCCCCAGGATTCTGCTCTTGTACCCTTTTCTTGTCTCATCTACGCACCGTTTCTCCCTAAATGATCTCATCTAAACCCATGTTTTTTCACTAATACCTACCTTTACCATTACCTTGACTATCTCTGTCCTTACACCAGTACTCTAAATAGCAAATCACCTGTTGGACACACAGGGATCTCAAAATATGTCTAAACAGAAGCATAATTCTATCCTCCCCCCAATCAGTTTTTCTTTTGCATTTCCCATCAAGAGACATTCTAGGTGCCTCTTTCTCCCCATTTGTCCCTAACTTACCTTTAAGTCTTATTGATTGTACTACGTAAGTTCACTTAACTAAGACAGCAAAATAGTCACAAGATGAAATCAATATCAGATTTTTAATCAGTACTCCATTAATCCAAAAGCTATATGCTTTCATTCTGGAAAGGTAGAGCACAAGAGAGCTGTCTATAATTTTGCAGAACTACTTTACTACCACCCTGAAGTTTAAAGTGAGCTAGCTATCAGGTTGTTTTCCTATATTGTCTTTTTCAAAGATTTTAAATTTATTTATTTTAAGAGAAAGGGGAGGGGAGAAGGAGAGAAACATCCCTGTGTGGTTGCCTCTTGCACAGCCACACCTGGGGACCCGGCCTGCAACCCAGGCATGTGCCCTGACTGGGAATCGAACCGGTGACCCCTTGGTTCACAGCCTGGCACTCAATCCACTGAGCCACACCAGCCAGGCCTCCTGTATCATTTTTAAAGGTAATATTAATGAACTTAGAATTTTCCAAGTGATATGAGATATATGTACACAAATATCCTGGGAACAAAAGAAACACCATATAGCATGTCTGAATAATCACACGTTCTGGTTAGTGGAGGACTATCAATACCACTAACAATTTATAAAGTAATTAGAAAATAACAAACTAAACTGGATGAAAACTTGGTATTTCATGATTTTCCTCGGGATCATTACAGATACCAATGATCACTCTGACTCTTGAAGATGTATCGGTGACATTTACTGGAGATTTACTAATAGAAGGCTGCCCATCAGTGTTCATCTACTTGAGAGTAGACCGCTTTGTGTTTCATTAATCTGTTATTTTGACAATGCCTAAAAAACCATACATTTCACTTCTTGTCAAAGTAACCCTCTTTATTGAAGTTATAACTATCTAATAAGGTCTCAAACAGCTATTATTCACTTTTCTGGAAAAAAATTCCATCTGAAAGAAATTTTAAAACAGAGATACTATGCTTTCACAAAAAGAAAAAAGCAATCTAGGTTCCAGATACTTTCTCTGGTGGGAACATTATACAGCAAAGAAGCAAGATGAAAAAAAGAGGAGCAGCAGCAGATCCTAAATACGTAAACCCCGGTATCCACCCTCCTCTGGGCAACCCACAACCCACTGAGGGGGATTCACAGCAGGCAGGCTTCCACTCTGCGATCCCGTTTCTGGTCACAAACGGTCAGATCCTGGTGGGAAATATTAATCAAAATGAACGCTCTTTCGTCAAAAATTTAGAAAGAAGGAGACAAAGTAAGGGAAAAAGAGAGGAATGCACTGACTGTACAATTTGAACTGCAAAATGTCGAAAAGCAGTTGGGGGCACTGGCACCGCGCCCCACCACTCCTCCTCCCTAGCCCTCCCCACCTCGCACCCTAGAGTCATCTCCCAGAGGGAATCCTCCCAGAACCAACACACTGCATAGAATGAAGAAGGCAAAGACATGGAGACCGAGCTTAGACGATCCTCTCCCAGGCGAAGGGCTCTGCACAAGATGGCGGAAGCACACAACGGCGGAAGCACACGATGGCAAACGCACAAGATGGTGGACGCACAGAAGCACACGACGGGGGACGCACACGACAGAGGACACACATGATGACGGACGCACACGATGGCGGACGCACACGATGGCGGACGCACCACTAACCTCGCTCTGCAACGTGAGCCGAGTATCAGACAGTCACCTGCACCGCGCCCCACCACTCCTCCTCCCTACCCCTCCCCACCTCGCACCCTAGAGTCATCTCCCATAGGGATTCCTCCCAGAACCAACACACTGCAGAGAATGAAAAAGACAAAGACACAGAAATCGAGGTTTGAGACAACCGTCTCCCAGGCAAAGGACTCCACACACAATGGCGGACGCACACAACGGCGGAAACACACGATGGCAGACGCTCAAGATGGCGGACGCACATGACGGTGGAAACACACAACGGGGGACGCACACGATGGAGGACGCACCAGTAACCTCGGCCTGCCACGTGAGCCGGGTACCAAAGTCAGTCACCTGCACCGCAGCTCACCACCACTCCTCCCCACCTCGCACCCTAAAGCCATCTCCCATAGGGATTCCTCCCAGGACCAACACACTGCAGAGAATGAAAAAGGCAGACACAGAGACCGAGCTTAGAGACAACCGTCTCCCAGGCACAGGACTCCACACACAATGGCGGACGCACACAACGGCGGAAACACACGATGGCAGACGCACAAGATGGCGGACGCACATGACGGCGGAAACACACAACGGGGGACGCACACGATGGAGGACGCACCAGTAACCTCGCCCTGCCACGTGAGCCGGGTACCAAAGTCAGTCACCTGCACCGCAGCTCACCACCACTCCTCCCCACCTCGCACCCTAAAGCCATCTCCCATAGGGATTCCTCCCAGGACCAACACACTGCAGAGAATGAAAAAGGCAGACACAGACCGAGCTTAGAGACAACCGTCTCCCAGGCACAGGACTCCACACACAATGACGGACGCACACAACGGCGGAAACACACGATGGCAGACGCACAAGATGGCGGACGCACATGACGGCGGAAACACACAACGGGGGACGCACACGATGGAGGACGCACCAGTAACCTCGCCCTGCCACGTGAGCCGGGTACCAAAGTCAGTCACCTGCACCGCAGCTCACCACCACTCCTCCCCACCTCGCACCCTAGAGCCATCTCCCATAGGGATTCCTCCCAGGACAAACACACTGCAGAGAATGAAAAAGGCAGACACAGACCGAGCTTAGAGACAACCGTCTCCCAGGCACAGGACTCCACACACAATGGCGGACGCACACAACGGCGGAAACACACGATGGCAGACGCACAAGATGGCGGACGCACAAGATGGCGGACGCACATGACGGCGGAAACACACAACGGGGGACGCACACGATGGAGGACGCACCAGTAACCTCGCCCTGCCACGTGAGCCGGGTACCAAAGTCAGTCACCTGCACCGCAGCTCACCACCACTCCTCCCCACCTCGCACCCTAAAGCCATCTCCCATAGGGATTCCTCCCAGGACCAACACACTGCAGAGAATGAAAAAGGCAGACACAGACCGAGCTTAGAGACAACCGTCTCCCAGGCACAGGACTCCACACACAATGACGGACGCACACAACGGCGGAAACACACGATGGCAGACGCACAAGATGGCGGACGCACATGACGGCGGAAACACACAACGGGGGACGCACACGATGGAGGACGCACCAGTAACCTCGCCCTGCCACGTGAGCCGGGTACCAAAGTCAGTCACCTGCACCGCAGCTCACCACCACTCCTCCCCACCTCGCACCCTAGAGCCATCTCCCATAGGGATTCCTCCCAGGACAAACACACTGCAGAGAATGAAAAAGGCAGACACAGACCGAGCTTAGAGACAACCGTCTCCCAGGCACAGGACTCCACACACAATGGCGGACGCACACAACGGCGGAAACACACGATGGCAGACGCACAAGATGGCGGACGCACATGACGGCGGAAACACACAACGGGGGACGCACACGATGGAGGACGCACCAGTAACCTCGCCCTGCCACGTGAGCCGGGTACCAAAGTCAGTCACCTGCACCGCAGCTCACCACCACTCCTCCCCACCTCGCACCCTAGAGCCATCTCCCATAGGGATTCCTCCCAGGACAAACACACTGCAGAGAATGAAAAAGGCAGACAGAGACCGAGCTTAGAGACAACCGTCTCCCAGGCACAGGACTCTGCACAAGATGGCGGACGCACACGATGGCGGACACACAAAACGGCGGAGGATAAAGAAAGGCAGTCTTTGAATCGGCCATTTCTCCAAAAAGCCCTAGTTCGTTTTATTGAAGATTGGTATTAGAAACCAAGACCTGGCTATCATCACTTTCACACCATCATAAAACTGAAAAATCATACATCAAATCATCATAAGCTGGGCACCATCTGTGTGTTTGTGTGGTAACTATGCCCGTTAAAAATGGGTGTTTTCTCCGTGAGTTAATAAAATAATTTTTAATAAACAAATAAATAAATAAACTCAAGTCAACTGAGAAAGAAGAAAGCCAAGTTAAGAGGATAGGGAATACTCCCTAAAGCTTTAATTTTTCCAGTTCCTAGGCCTAGCTCTGTTCCTGTCCTTGGGTTCTGAGAGAAATCCTTACATTCCTAGAGTTCTCCCATTTTACTACCTTAGGTAGGCGGTCCCTAACTAATACAGTTTTATGACAGAAATGGCTATACTTTTAAGTTACTCAAACTTTCTTGGTCTTTATATCTGTAAAATGAGAGCATTCAACATGATCTCTAAAAATTTTTAATCATAAAATTCTCATTCTATTTTTATGATTGTACAGATGTATAATATAGAGATATCCAGAATAAATAAACTATAGGTACTTCTCAAGTCTTAGCAATGCATTTGTCAAGTGTACCTGATCTAAATTTATTTCTAGAACAAATTTGTGATAGCTGGGACATACAAAGCAACTTTTCTACATGAAAAAGCTTGGTGCATCTATCAATAAGACTAACAGATTTAGAGAAGCAGTTGTGTTTTAAACTTTTATGGAAGCATGTGTTCAAGTAGAAAATGAAAAAATACTCAGTGATTAACTGATCAACATGATATAAGTCCCTAAATAGTAAGTTAAGAGTATAAAGACTGCAGTCAGATACCTGCGTTTGAATCCTGGTTCTACCTCTTATTAACTTTGTGACCTTGGGGCAAGCTACTTCACCTCTCTTTGTTCCGCTGCCCTCATCTGTGAAAAGGGTCTATTAATATTAATAGAATCTATCTCATAAGTGACTGTGAGGATTAAATGAGTTAATACATGTTAAGACTTAGAGCTGTGTACAACCTTTCAGTACACCATAACATTAGGGCTTATTTTCCAACCCCTTCATGGTGCTACTGGAACGAATATAATAAACCTGACCCTTTAACAGTTCAGTAAACTTGGCAGAAACCCTTCTCCCTGGCAACAGCACTTTCAACCCCAGCCCACCTCAGAAAAAATCTCTCAGGACCTAGGTCAACTCTAGCTAAACTAATGAAGATACTAAGGTCCACAGGTGAAATTTTCTTTAAGGTCAGACAACTAGTTAGAATGAGTCAAGACTAGAATCTGATTTGCAAAAAAAAAAAAAAAAAAACCACCACCACCACAATACTGTGGTTAGAGCAAAACATCTGAAAACGGAGAGCTTACTAGTACTTACTACCTGTGTAACCTGAAGAAATTTAACCTCCTGACCTCGGTTTCCATCTCTATATTAGGAATAATCATCATCATCTTGAGTGGGGTGGTAATTAAATGAATTGCCGTAAGTTAAATGTCTAGCCCAGAGCAATTACCCCACCAGAGGTCAATCAATGCTGCCTTTCCTTGTCCAACTCTTGCCCAATGCTGCTTATCACACACAAGACCAGAGGAACTTTACCATCCCTCAGTTCCCCTCATACCTCCCTGGCGCTTATCACAATGCAATCCTTTAAGAGATTAGATGTACTGGTAGTCAAAACACAGCCTCATCTTGTTGTGACATTGCTTCCATATTTTTCATCACATGAGTACAATTTTCCAGCTTTCCTGGGCCCCTCATGTTTTGCCCTAACCAGAGCAGCAACTCTCCTCTAAATCTGTGCTGTTCAACATGGAAGCCAATGTAGCTAGTCCAAATTGAAATGTGCCAGAAGTGTAAAATGGACAACAGATTTTGAAGGCTTAATAATTAAAAAAAAAAAAAAAAGGTGAAATATTTAATTACACAAATGTTTACAAATGTTTATACTGAATACATGTTAAAATAATACTTTGGATGTACTAGGTTAAATAAAATATATTAAAATGAATCTCACTTTTTACTTTTTTAAACTGTGGCTATGAGAAAATTTTAAATTACTTATGTGGCTTGCATTGTGTTGTTGCACAGCACAGATGTATTAACATCAATGTTTAAGACATCAAACCACCAAACTTACAAATGAACATATGAAACAAAACCAACTTGTTCACAATACACACTCTGGAAGCTACGAAGAAAAAAAGTGACGCTTAAGTTAAAATAACATAAAAACATACATGTAAGCAAATAAAAAATAGCTAGAAAAAGGAAACTATAAGAATACAAAACGAAAAATATACAAAATCTTATACATAAGAATTCTCTAAAGAGTTATAGCAATTTAAGAAATAATTATAAAAACTAATTGTAAAATGAAACAAAACTCAAATAAAACCTCTATAAAGTCAATGAGGGCTGGGGTGGGACTCCATTAAGGGCCTTTGAGAAAAAATATCAACTAAACATGCAAAATGTTCAATGTACAGAAATTCTGTATCCTCACTTCTCAAAATACATCATCAGATTAAGGGAAATCATAGTTTATAAACCTGTATGTGTATGTATTCTATACTTGGCCTTCAGAATTTGAAATGATAGGTTTTTAAAAAAGGGAAACCAAATCAAATTAAATGACAAGGCATACTTATACTACTAGGAAAGAAATACTTAAGTTTGTCTTACTTCATAAACTTGGAACTGACTAAAGAAAAAAGGAAGTCTCAGACATTCTATGCATAAGAACGATTAATATAGTGATTCTAAAAGTGTGGTCCACAGACAACTGAGGTCCTAATCCCCTAAAAGAACTTTGCAAGGTCAAAACTATGTTCATAGTAATTTAAAAAGTTGTCTTTTTCACTTATTGTTTTCCGGAGGCTATAAGAGACTGACCACAGAAACGGTAAGAAGCCCACTGTCTTTTATTAAGCCAGACATTAAATAAATTTGCAAAAATGTAAAACGATGCCACTCTTCTCACCAAGTTTTTCATTCTTTTGGAGAAGTTATTTTTCATAAGAAGTGCTGTTTAGATTTACAAGTAGGGTTTTTAAAAGTGAATTACAAATAATTTTTTTAATTTCCCAGTTTAAATTTCTATTATGATAAATACAGCTCTTTGGGATTCCAATAATTTTTAAGAATATAGCAAGGTCCTGAGACCAAAAGGTTTGAGCACCACTGACAGTTACAATAAGGGATAAATGGGATAAATGACAACACACACATACACACTTATAACCAAACTACCTCTGCCCTGGAAGGCTATTACTGCTATTTATATCACAGAAATTTCTAACAGTTCAAACTCTCTAGTGACCAGCAAAGAAAAAAAGTCTAGAGGGGGTAAAATTGGATAGGAAATTAAAGGCAAATAAATTAAATGCTTCCTTTTCAGTTAGAAGGCTGCCATTCTTATATGAAAGCAAATTCTAGACAGTTAAATAGGTTTCAAAATTAACTAACCTCCATGTTTATGCCATAAGCAATAATTTAATGCTCAGTGCCCACCCCCAAGCTGCTTGAAAATTCATACAAAACTCTGTTATCCAGTGTAAAAGGTAGATTCTCAGAGGTTAATACACTTCTCTTCAATGAAAATTTTAAATTATTTCATACCATTTTCATCCTCAAACTGTTAGCCTACCCAAGATGATGCCTATGCAGAAAATGCCATGCTTGCACACTTAAAAAGAAAATTCAAAGCTTACTACAGATAAAAATAGAATTAATGTCTGAGTCATAACATTTCTTACAATTTCTGTAACCTATAAAGTAAAAATTTCAAATTCAACAATCTCAGGGAGGCCAACTTCTCCATCTAAAAGAAAAACCTGAAAATAAACTAATTTTATTAGCTCTGTTAGCAGTAATTTTACCCTCAGATACTTACTCAAATTGAGAAATATATTTAATATGGGAAAAAAGGCTTTGTAAGTTAACTTTAATTTGTTTAATACTGAAAATTCTTCCTTGTCCATCAAAATGTTTTCATTACTCAGGACGAAATTGCAAAATGACCATTTAACTAAAGCTTTTAGGAAGGCTCTGGGGTCCTTCAGCCTCCAGGTTGGCACCTATTATCCAAATTACTTCACTTTTCAAGTATGTTTAGCATTTAGTCCTAAAATACATGAAACCTTGTAAGAAAAAAGTCACTCGTGCTTCAACACTACTTTTTCATCAGAAGATTTTAATTTAATGCTCCTCTGCTCATTCCTCACTACAAGCAGAAGTAATCCAAGGGTGATGTCATGGAAAACAGCTTCCCTAGCCTTTAGAGATTGGATCCAGTGAGAATTCTAGGAAAAACCTCTATTTGAGAATAAAACCCCAAATCCTCAAAGTTACACCCGAACTTGAAATCATCAATATCACACTGTTACCATTTTAGTTCTCCACAAGAATTTTAAAATTTTGGAAGGTCTTGATGTTAATGATATAGATATCCGGCAAATCTTTAAATGACGTCAAGTCATTAAGTAAATTCAATTATCTTATCAGAAACAATGAATAAATTTTCTACCCATTCTTATTTGCTTCAATCATTTAGCTAGAAGAGTTTTAAAGGTCATATTAAAAAGAGAAAATCTGAAGAAATATCTTTTCCAGTTTCTTTATTCCTAAATGAAAATTTCTAATTCTGAAAAGGTTTTCCACTTTTGGACCAGCAGCAGCACAACATATACCCACGGCAAAGGTGAACTATCAGAGTCCCTCCAATGATTCCTAAAATATCAATAATAATGTTCACTCTGCTCCAGATATGCTGGTTTTCTTGAAAACCAGCCACACCCCCACCTTAAGGCTGTGCACTTGCCATTCCCTCTGCCTGGATCACTCCATCCCCATATATATATATATATATATATATATATATGAGTCCCTTCAAGTCTTTCCTCCAGTGTCATCTCAATGAAGCCTTCCTCAAACCTCCTCTTTAAAACAAAAAACCTCCCATATGCCCCATCGACCAGAAAATCCACACTTTCTTTTTCTGCTTAATTTTTCCTCTTAGTATATTAAATGAAGATAAGGCTTATTTTCCTTATGTAGTTTACTTTTTGTTGCTTGTTTTCCCTTTTTAAAAAAGAAATTGTTTTGTTTCATTGATTGTTATATCCCCAGAACTTAGAGAGAACAGCCCTTGGCACTTAACAAGTGCTTAATAAATCTTTGCTGGATGAATAGATAAATTTAATCCTCACTCCCTTCCATGTTCTATAACTATCCTTGATTTAAAAGACAAAAAAAAAAATCAAAGCTCAGAGTTTAAGTTGCCCAAGAGTATAATTAAGTGGTGGAGGTGGGGTCTACCTGATTTCAGAGCCTTTGCGTTTAACCAACTATCGTACAATGCTTTACCAATGACTTGTCTTTTTTCTTCAATAAAAGAAAAAAAAAAAACACCCCCACACAAGGTACAGCATTCCAATTCAAAGAGAGATATGCTAATAAATTAATTCAACCCCTCATAAGCTAAAGATTCATTCTCCTCAGAGTTAATGTTACTCACTCTCAAAACATTTATGATGGAAAATGATAACCTTGACAACGGGCTACATATTTTTGGGGCCCAGAGCAAAATAAAAATGCAGGGCCTCTTGCTCAAAACAGGTAGATACTAAGACATAGCTTTCTCCCTTCTTCTAAGGTCTCTCTCAACTTTTCACGGCATTTATTTATTTGCTGTTTAATTCGTCCTACGTAAAAACTTTAAATTTAAATCAGCATGAATTTTATAATTCACCTTTACATTGTACAATGCGAGTTTTACACAGATTATTGAACCAAGTCCGGGGCCCATGAAGCCAAGCTAGCCCTGGTTCCAAGATTTTAGGCCCAGATAACCCAAATCAAGGCAGAGAGGGCAAACCTTAAAATTCCCAATAAAGTAATGATTTCCCAAAATTTTACCTTCAGGACTAGTGACAAGTCCAATGTATACAAATCTAGGACCTTAAAGCAGGCTTTTCCTTTGGCAAATTTAATCCCGCCTGCCTTTTATTATTCTGCCTTTTTACAAAACATAAAAGCATATTCAGAAAGACAACTGGTATTGGATTATAAATTGAATAAAACATCTCAGAAAAGAATCTCAGAAAAGCATTTGTTACCTAAAAATAATATACTAAATAAATGCTTCTTTCACTTTTTGTGGACCATTCTGAAAGTCAAACCATACTACAATTTTTGATGTGTCGAAGGATGAACCCATACTGATGTTACACATATATATTATAAATTCTGAAAAATAAGTACAATTTTCAAACCACAAATATTTACTATCCCTATTATTCCCCCAAGTTAATCAGCAATGGAGTGCAAATTAACATCCTTTTACCACTGAAAAACTGTTTCTAAGCACCTCAGTGTTGTGGTGATTAAAAAAAGAGAATTAAATTACATAAATATTATTAATTTGTCAAAAAGTTGGGTTTCCTATACATTTCCAGATATATTTAGAATTACAGAAACCCAAATGCATTTAGAAGCTCATGAAAAACAATTTTCACATTAGTAGATATATTCAGGCATCCCTGTTCCCTAGATATGAAAAATAGGCATTAAAATTAGGAATTTTTGTTAAAAGCATTTTCTGAATTACAATTTAATCAGATTAACAAAAGAAGATATCAACTCGGAAAATATAAGACTAAACAAATGTAAGGTGTTAAATACTGCTAGTAAGAAAAAGAAAATAAGTGGCATAGAAAACTGAAAAGCAAAGCACCACAATAACGTTAAATTTGAATTAAAGAATACCGTTATTTAAATAAGCAGTTAGCATTTCATAGGAAGAAGGCCAAGCAACGTGACTATTATATCTAGTCGATTCACAGCACTGCTTCGACATTCCGTACTTATTGCTTATACTCATAATATAGAAATAAAGAGGCAGCAACAGTTAGCCACTACATTAACCACTCTGGCAAAGGTTACTCAAAAAAACTGTCTTGCATTTTTATTTTTACACTTTACAGCTAGACGTTATTTTCATATACATGGCTTCATATAGACCCCACTACCCTGTGATGTGACTAGATTTCACAGATAAGAAACCAAGGCTCAGCAAGCGATTTTCTCAGTCGCCCAGTCGAACCTAGACCTTCTGATTCCACGTTTTAAGCTTCGCATTTCGTATAGTTCTATTTCAGGCATAAATACGATTTTTAAAGGGAAAGAACGGGTTAGGAAGAAAATAATCATGGTACCTGCAGCTGTGTGCTGCAAAAAAAATGGCTGAATTATGCTTCTTCCTTTTTTTCTCTCTGAAAAAAATTAAAATTCAAACAATTTAAGTAGTCAAAGACAAATTAGGTCCCGGCGTCTACCAAGTGTTTGACTCGGGACTGTGCAGGAAGGGCTACCGAATCGGTGTCGAGCGCGGGGCCGCGGACGAAGCACGGGCTCCCGCAGGCCGGAGGGCCAGGGGCGGCTACGTACCTCGGGGGTCCGTCCAAGGTCTAGTAGACGGCAGTTTGCATCAGGAAGAACTGGGCCGGCGGCCGGACGGTGGGCGGTCGGTAGCCGGACGGCAGTGGGCAGGGTCCTCGAACGTCTAGAAGGGGCCGCTCCCGGGCCGGACCCGGGCGCTCCGGCGGGGGGCGAGTCTGCGCGCCCGCTGCCCCCTCGGACCCAGTCCTGGGAAAGAAGACAGCGCTGAGTCGCAAGTCGAGACAGTCGAGCTGGGCGTGAGGCGGTACGGCGTCGGGGCCGGGCTCGGCCTTGCCAACGCCTTGGGCACAGGGTACCCGGCGGGGCTCGGCGAGAGGACCGACTCGGGACCGCAGGCGGGGAAAAGGAGCTGAGGGGCCGCGGGTAGCGGCAGAAGCGCTGCTGGTGGCGGCGTCGACGACGGCGTCTCCGGGCTTCTGCCCCGAAGCGCGCCGAGCCTCAGGATCACCCACGCCGGGGGTGGAGGAAGGCGGGCAAGGGGCGGGCTAGGGGCGGGGCGTGTGGGGCCAAGAGCCAGGGGCCCCTCCTGGCTGCGCGCCCCCTGCGGGCGGTGAGAGCCGCCGGGGGCCCGCCCAGGGAGGCGGGGCCCGCAGGCAGGGGGCTCTAAGCGCTCTCGTCCCAACGCGGGAGCCTGCCACGTGGGTAGGGAGGTCGAAGGGTGGGAAGCCGAGAGATGGCCAGGAGGCCCTGCAGGGGCCCTCGGTCCCCGCTGGTGCCTCAAGGGGGCCCGCTTGCGGGCGGCGGCCCGGAGGGTGTTTACCTTCCCCCTGGTCGAGCGCCAATGCCGCCATCTTTCAGCTAGCGCGCGTCACTTCCGGCGCCGGGGGAGCGGGAGCGGGTGTGGGAGCCGAGTGGGGGCAGGGCTGTCCCACGCCCGCGGAGCCCCACGTTCCGGCTGGCCACGCCAGCGGGCCCCACTAAGGGAATCAGGCGGCCTCGCGCTGTGGCCGCGATCCCTGTCGTTGGAGGGTTCCCTTGCCGTCGGGGCTGGGAACACTTGGCTGTGTTAGTCGCCGCGCAGCGGTCCCCCTTCGTCTGCTTGAGCGGTGGGCTCAAGCCACTGCCCTGCGCCCACTCTCGTCAAGTTGAGTGTTAGGAAACCCGGAAAATGTCTTACCTCTTGCATTCAGTGGGGGTGGGGAAATCGGGAACGAAGTGGAGGCTGCTTTACCATATCTACCTGTGTTGTAAAAGTGACTACATCTGCACCAAGTGACATCACTTTTTGTAGGGCAACTTGCAGGGGATAATTGCGTCATAGTTCCACTTGGCTTATTACCAATTACACGTTCCAGAAGTACATTTCCCAGAGGTGGGAAAATTCATAGAAAACGGTATGTCTGCACCAAGCAGAGAAATGCCGGATCTTAAAACGCTGTTCTGTTTCTATTTGTGTCAAAGTAAGATAGCAAGAAGAAACAGAGAGCAGTGATTTGGAGGGGAGGGGTGTTTTTTTGTTTTTTGTTTTTTTTTTAACAGATCGGCTATGGAGTTTCAGCTTAATGCTTTTTTAAATAGCGTCTTTTCTAATTTAGAATATAAAACTGCAACATAGGACTGTTCTGTAAATTTAATGTTGTGAAATCTCCTTTTGAGAAAAGTCTAGATGACAGAAATACACAGTTAGAGGCCAGTGGTTCTACAACTAACCTTAAATTATCCATTACCCACTTCTGATCTTAAAGTGAGGAATTTCTCTTTCCCCCACCCCCCCCTGCCGCCATTTTCTCTCCAGACCAATATCCCGATGTACTTTCAGGGAGGTATATATGTTGCTAAAAGCGATCATTATCTCTGTAGCAAACTTAAACACGTCCTGTTCCCAAGAGGCCAGAACAGCACACGGTGTACTATTGCTGAAGTAGACTAATTCGTGGGGGGGAAAGAGAGAAAAACACCTTCATCTTCTGGAATTAGGGGAATAAGCTTCCCTTTTCCCATTTAAACTATAAAACAAGCTTTAAAAAACTATAAGCCATAAAATAAACTTTAAAATGGCATGCATTCAACTTTGAGCATTTGTTTTCATACATTATTCCTGAACATCTAAAAGCGCTGAATTTTTATTTTTGTACATTAGTAACAGACATATATCTTGAGCTATACATTACATAGTGAGGCACTGAACTGTCTAAAAAGAGACTTCTTGATTCAGTCAGGAACTGAAATGTGTCTGTGATATCATTAGCCTTGTGGCATTACCAGGTCTCCTGTGATATTTCAGTATGTCCAAATGTACTTTTTAAATATACTTTACTGTTCTGAAACTGAGTTGCATCTTTCCACCAACCTATATATTTACTATATAGAGCCCACTCCTGAAAAACAAGTGATCTTTAATCAATGATGCCTGTCACTCTTATTTTTAAAGTGGGGGGCGTGTTTTATAGAAAGGTCCGGTACAATAAGAAGCATTCTGCTTCTGCAACACCAAAGAAAGTAAAAACCAAGTCATTTAAATAAACTCCTCCAGGCAATTCCTGTCTTCAAGTACGTTTCCCACCAATTACTAGAATAATAGGAACTCCTAAATACCCTGAGGGCTTTTTTTCACACTGGTAGAGCCCCATAGGGCAGATAGAAACTGTCTTTTCCTAGCCCTCTAACTTAAGTATACAGTCCTAAAATCAGGTACCTTGCAGCCCCAGATGTCCCGAGGAAGGATAAAGACTTCGGACTGGGAGTGGTAGTGGAGTTGGAAGGAAGTTCCTCCCCAGGGGTTATGAGGATTTAGGATACTGTATACCCTTCCCCACTTAAAAAAAAAAAAAAAAAAAAAAAAAAAAAGTTGAGGCTTTTCAGAAATCCAGGCTGTGGTAATTATCTTGTTAATCTCTTTTCATGTAACTAGCCCCCACCTCAGTCTCTGGGAATTTAAGAGTTGTATCTTCAGCCAACTCTAATAAAGCTGTTTATGCATTCTCTCTCCTCTTCAAAACTGTTTGCCAAGAGCTCTATAGCTTGAGGCATTCTAAGGCATCTTGTGGGGTCTAGTCTATTTCAGCCCCTCAGGATCCACTGGTATCTTCCAACTCAGTACTAACTTTTTTGGGTCCACACCAAGATGTGTACACTGACACATTCCAACAGGATGGTGGCTGTTGTCCTAAATGTTATTTTCTGGTCCCTATCCAAGATGGAACCTTCAAAATGCAATCTGAGGGGCCCCAAATTTTCTAGGCTTTCAAGCGTATTGTTTTAACAGCCAAATAGAATAACTTGAGCTTTTATGTGGCACGACTAATAGGAAATCGGTGTCTTCGTGAATGTTGGAGGATTCCTGGCTAATGCTCACACATCTTGGTCATTGCTGGTCACTTGTCACTTATAATGGCTCCTCTTAGCTTGTCTCCTATTACCTCTGGCCTTCTGACCTGTCACCACCTCTTCACATTTCTCCAGCTCTCTCTCTGCACTTCCTAACAAACTTGACCCCCCCCCAACTTCCCTAGCAAAGCAGAAACTTAAAGCTATCACAAGGAAACTTCAGTTTCTTTAAACAGGTCATGGCTTCTAGATATCCCTACACAGGGATATCCTCTCTCATCACCTCTAAGTCAGATCTGTAGTTGTTTGGTGGGAACCCTTTCCTGAGCATACTATTTGTTTCTCTCTCCCCCAATGTCATGAACCCCCAAACCCAACCCTTGGCCCAGCCAAGAGAATACCCAATTCCTAAACATCCATAAAGTGATATAAGTGCAAGAATAAACAAAAACCCTTCAGAGTGCACTGTCCCCATGAAAGTGTGTCTGAAATATTTACATTTGTGTTATTTCACTAATGTGTAGAGTTACTTCAAGGAAAATGAAGTGATATCATGATTTATATCTGCATGACCCAGAATGCTCAACAATGTGATTCTTCCTGGAACCAAATGCTTCTTCCTAATTTACTTCCATCCTCAAAGCCCTAGCAAACAATTCTCTGCTGGCCGTTGTTAGGATAACTGCTTTGCACCTGGGTTCAGAAACATCTGGGTTCGGTATCAGAGTCCCCAACACATTGTGACAGGTTTAGACAAACATGGGGTGCTGTATGAGCAAGTATAAAGACGGGATGTAATCGGAGCTTGCAAGGGTCAAGCACAGTTTCTCAGAGGCAGTATTATCTAAGTTCAGTCCAGAGGGAAGAAGGTAAGGAAGAGAGTAAATGATACCACAGGGTAGTGAGTTCCAGGCCTAGACGAGGCAGCATGGCACCTTTATTTAGAGAACCATTGATAGTTCAGTAGGGTTACAGTGTAGGATGTAGGAAGGGGAGAGAGGGAATAAAGCAAAAACGAGGAGGCTACAGAATATTGACCGTGGAAGTCAGGGCTTCTCTCCTCCGGTGTTGCCTCTCACTCCATGCTCTTTCCACTGTACCATGTTATACTGATTAACATAGCAAGTGACCTGCACACTTTTGCGTTTTTTTACTCCTACTTAATTCCATAAGTTGTTCGTTTTTAATCTGTACTAATATATTTACCTGTGCCATAAACATTTATGAGCGCCTACTATGTGCCAAATCCTGTTCTAGTCACTGGGTTTCTGTCAGTGATCAAACATAAAAATCCATGCCTTCTTACAGATTACATAAATCAGGCAATAACCAAAATAAGTAAATTATATGGCCTGTTAGAATGTGGCAAATGCTATGGGAAATAATGAAGTGGGTTGATAAAGAGATTAGGAGTGTCAAGGGGGAGGGGTGTTCCAATTTGAATGAGTAAGATAGGTGGATAGGAGGTAGCCTTTGAGCCTTGACTTGAAAGAGATGAGGTACCAGACTGTGTAAAGCTTTGTAGGCTATTGTAAAGTCTTTGCCCTTTAAGAAATTGGGAACCATTGGAAGGTTTTGAGAAGAGGAGCAATACGATTAACACTCAGGTTTCTGTGTAAATAATAGAATTTAGGCATAATGTAATGTACACCATGATGGCTGCAGTTAACACTGCTATACGGTATATTTGAAAGCTGCTAAGACAGTAGGTCCTAGAAGTTTTCATCACAAGGGAAAGAAACCTTTTTTTCTTGTGTCTATGAGATGACAGATGGTACCTAGACTCGTTGTGGTTTTCATTTCTTAGTACATGTAGGTCAAATTATGCTGTACACCTTAAACCTATACAGTGCTGTTTGCCCATTGTCTCTCAGTAAAACTGAAAGAAAAAAAAAACACTGGAAAGATTACACAAAAAAACACAAGCTGTTAAAAAAAAGGAATTTAGGCAGATGTGGGGAAGCAGGGCGCTGGGTAAGGAGACTGTTCCACCAATGGAATGAAATGGAGGCTGCAGTGGAGACAGTGAGAAGTGGCCACACTCTGCAAATATTTTGAAGCAAAAGCCAACAGGATTTCCTGAATGTAGGGAGAAAGGAAATTGAGGTGTCAAGGATGTCGCCCAAGTTTCTGGCCTGAGCTACTGGAAGGATGGAATTGTCACTTCCTGAGATCTGGAAGACTTCAAGAGGGGCAGGTTTGAATGGTGGGGGTAAAGGAGAAGATACAAAGACTGGGCCCTGGGGTGTGCCAAGGGTAGGGAGCCATCCAGGAGAACACATGGTACTGGTCTAGGAGACCAGAGTGCCACATGCTGGACCCTGGAGAGGCAAGTACTAAATATCTACCATCACTAAAAGATGCAGTGAATGTCATCATTTTATTTATTTTTTATCACCCTTCTAACCTTTGCCACCTCATGTCAACATCCTCTAGCCCCCACAATACGGCGAATAACGCACTTAACCAACAAAACCAACTGCTGAACCTGCCCCCAATCCTCCCACCACCCAGACATTGAGGTAACTGCTTTTCCACCCAATCTCACCACCTTATATAACCTCACTGTCCACTTTCTTCCATCCCCCTACTACATGGGTTCGGCAGATCTCCCTGGAGTGGCCCAGCCAGCAGCCACTGTCACTCATATTATGGGTCCTACTGCTCTCTGCATCCGCTTCAGGCATGTCAACGGCACCCAAATTCAGCCTCGCTCCTTAGGTGCATTCAACCCTTCCCTTCTCTGCAACCACACCCTAGACCTAGCCTTCGTACACTATAAAGGCCAACCAAGAGCTCCTACTTGTCCTTACATACTAACCCAAATTCACACTCATACCTACACTTCAGATTTTCCTGCTACCCTTACATGGATCATAGATTTTCAATTTAACCAATATAGCCAAACATTTCTTCACAAAATCCTCCATAATGTTTAGTGCTAGTCAATAAAAAATAAAACTCACCCCAGTTACATTGCCATCATCAAAGCAAAATATAGCACTGCTATTTCCCTTCAAGGGAGGGGATACCACTTTCTACGTGACAGGCAAGCATACCTAATAATTCCTCCTCACTAGAGTGGCGCCTGCATGATAGTCGCTCTAATACTAAATGCCTCTATACTAAGGCCCCAGCAAATAGCCACTTTTGAGGCAATCCCTAACCTTGGCTCCTCCCTCTTGTCCTGCCCCCGACACAAATGAGACCGGCAGTAGTCTGAGTTTGGCACACATGTATACAGCAATCCTATCCTTAAACAACCGAAAATAGGGCACTCTATATATAAAAGCTTCCTCTAGTTCATAAAAATACCCCAATTAAAAAAGTCAATACTAAATCTCTCTTTATCCCTTCAAGAAACTTGGAATGCCACCCTCCAAGCTCTAAAAAGACAGCAAGAATCCTTAAACAGCCTAAAAGATGTAGTTCTCCAAAACAGGAGGGCCCTAGACGTCCTCACAGCCGAAGGAGGGAAACCTGTGTGAGAAATGCTAACAATAAAAACTGGGACACAGGACTTGAGCAGTAAAGTAAGGCCTTTATTCACGAGTCTGCAGAGCTGGGCGCACCCTCACAGCCAGGACAATGTGCGCCGAATGTCATCATTTTAACTAAATATATTTACCTTGAGATATATCTGTGTAGACAAAGCCTCCTTGAAAATGAAAGCATTAAAAGGATCAAAAAAATTAATTTTTAATTGAATTTATTGGGGTGACATTGGTTAATAAAATACATAGGTTTCAGGTGTACATTCCATAATACATCATCTGTATATTGTAGTGTGTTCACCACCCAAAGTCAAGTCTCCTTCCATCACCATTTATCCTCCCTTTACCCTCTTCTACCTGCCCCCACCCCACTTTCCCTATGGTAATCACCAGAGGGTGTTTTTTTGTTTATTTATTGCTTAAACCCTTCACCTCTTTAAGCCAGTCCCCCACCTCCCTCCCCTCTGACAGCTGTCAGTCTGTCCCCTGTATCTATGAACAATTTTTTAAAAAAAGTTAATCATTTTTGTGCTACTTATGAACCAATGAAAAACAATACTAGCCTTCAGAAGCCTCGACATGCAAGCTACATATTCACAAGGTATTGATGTGCTTTTCAAGGGGCTGAGTGTAAGCAGAGAAAGGACTGGGTCCTGAGGCACACCAAAGTTAGGGAGCCATCTGGAAGAAAGTAGAGAACTGTCAAGGAGACAAAGCAGCCAGTGAGGTAACAGTAAAACAAAGAGTGTGGTATGCTAGGCCAGATAGAAAAGAATGGTAAGTCATTAAACATCCACTATCCTTCAAAAGTGAAGTTACCACGGTTTTCATGGAACTTATTTACTTTGAAACACAAGGTAGACAATGCCCCCTTGTAAATGGAAATGCTAAAGAGAACAGTTTCCCCCCAGATTTGATCATTTTTCTGTTCTTTCTGAGCCAGTAAAAAGGAATGCTTGACTTTAGAAGCCCCAAGGTACAAGCTGCATAGTCATAAGTACTGCATTTCTGTAGATGTGCCTACAAACACGTACACATCCCAAGGGTGAGGGCCAGACTTGAGGTGAATGGGAGCAACGAAGAGCTACTATGTATATGGTGTTTGCTCCAGGAAGGAAGTGGGGGAAAAGTCTCCAGTAATTAGTGTTGCCAGAAGCACAGCTTTAGGGCCTGGGGGCTGTGGTTAAGGTTAGAGACAGGATTGAGTCTAGGCTCTGAAGTTATTTATTACTTCTAAAACTAAGTTCTTTAAAAAAGTGGTGATTGCGCAGCTCAGGACAAAATGTCTTTGTCTTGATACAGGGCAGAGAGGGGCTTTAGCTTAAGTAAGCTCTGGCAGCCTCAGCTTGGGGCGGGGTAGCTGAAGTGCAAGCAGGGGAAGTGCACGTGAACAGCCCGGGGACCCAGGCCTGGCTTCAAGGACGGCTGAGCTTCACGCTGTCCAAAGACCTGGGAGAAGAGCAGCACTGTCACAGTGAGGGGCATTGGCATGCTAAGCACAGGTCAGGCAGAATGGCCTGCTGGGCCTGGAAGTCTCAATATTGTCAAGATGGTGATTCTCCTCAATCTGATCTATAGATTCAAGACAATCCCTAGCAAAATCCCAGCAGGCTTTCAAGCAGAAATTCACAAGCTGACTCTAAAATTTATATGGAAATGCAAAGGCTCTAGAAACAGCCAAAAGAATTTTGAAACAGAACATAGTGAAAGGATTTACACTTCCCAATTTCAAAATACACTATACAAAACAACAGAAATCAAGACAGTGTGGTACTGGCATAAGAATAGAGATATAGAACAGTGTAATAGAGTCCAGAAATAAATCCTTTTATTGTCAATTTATGGTCAAGTTATCAGTATTTTCAAGAAAGTGCCAATCAAGGCAATTCAATAGGGAAAGGATTGTCTTTTCAACAAATAGTGTTGGGACAATTGGATATCCACATGCAAAAAAGATGGAGTTAAATTCTTACCTCACACTATACACAAAAATTAACTAAAATAGATCATAGACCTAAATACACGAGCTAAAATTAGAAGAAGCCTTTCAAAAGAAAACACAGGAGTAAATGTTTGTGACCTTGGTTAGGCAAAGTGTTCTTAAATATGATACCAAAAGCAAGATTCATAAAAGAAGAAATAAATGGGACTTAAATGTTTAAAATGTTTGCTCTTTCTTCAAAGACATGGTTAAGAAAACGAAAAGACAAGCTACAGACTGGGAGAAAACATTTACAAATCATGTATCTGATAAAGACTTGTGTCCAGAATAGTTTAAAACTCTTATATCTCTGCCCTGGCTGAGTGGTTCAGTTGTTTGGAGCACAGTCCCATACACCAAAAAGGTCATGGGTTCGATTCCAGGTTAGGGCACATACCTAGGTTGTGGGTTCGATCCCTGATTGGGGTGTGTATGGGAAGCAACTGATCAATATTTCTCTCTCACATCGATATCGATGTTGATGTCAATGTCTCTCTCTCTCTCTCTTCCTCAACCTCTCTTTCTCCCTCCTCCTCTCTCTCCCTGCCCCTCTCTCTAAAATCGATAGAAAGTTATCCTTGGGTGAGGATTTAAATAAATTATAAAAACTCTTGCACCTCAATAAGAGAAACAACTCAATTTAAAACTGGGTTTATTTATTGATTGATTTTAAGATTTTTTAAAAATCTATTTTAGAAAGAGGGGAAGGGAGAAAGAGAGGGAGAGAAACAGGAATGTGTGGTTGCCTCTTGGCATGTCCCCTACTGGTGACCTGGCCTGCAGCCCAGGCATGTGACCAGTGACCCTTTGGTTCACAGGCCAGCACTCAATCCACTGAGCCACACCGGCCAGGGTAAAAATGGGTTTGAGATATGAATGATGATACGTATATGAAAAGATACTCAATAGCATTAGTCACTGGAGAGATGCAAATTAAAACCACATGTACTAGAATGTCTATAATAAAAAAAGACAGTATCAAGCTGTGATATTGTGATAGTGTGATATCAAGTTGATGAAGATGTAGAGAAACTGCAGTCTTCATACATTGCTGGCGGGAATATAAAATGATGCAGCCACTTTGGAAAAGTTTAGTTATTCCTCAAAATGTCAAACATAGATTTACCATAGGACTCAGCAATTGCACAACTAGATATTTACCAAGAGAAATGAAAACGTTTTCATAAAAATTTGTACACAAATGTTCATAGCAGCATTATTCACAATAACAAAAACAGATACATGAATGTTTATAGCACTAGTTTTCACAATAGCCAAAAGTGAAAACAATCTAACTATACAACTGGTGAACGGATAAACAAAATGTGGTATGTCTATAAAGTGGGACCGAATTCAGCAATAAAAAGGAATGAACTACTACTGATAGATGCTACAACGTGGATGAATCTCAAAACCATTCTGCTGAGAGAACCCAGAAGCAAAAGATCACATGTTGTATGACTTTACTTACATAAAATGCCCAGAAAAAGCAAATTTATAGAGACAGAAAGACCATTCATAGTTACCTGGGGACAGAAACAGAAACGGGGATTGACTGCAAATAGATACTTGGGATCTCTTCGGGAGTGATTGAAATGTTCAAAATCTGAATTGTGGTGATAGTTGCACAACTCTATAAATTTACTAAAAATCACTTAATTGTATATTTTAAATGGGTGAATTTTATGGTATGTAAATCCTACTTCAACCAATTTCATCTTCTACAAAGAGCATGCTTGTAATTGCCTATGAATACCAACTCTGCTACTTATTAGCTGTGGAATCACGTGTTATATAATCTTTTTAGGACTCAAGCTTCCTCACCTGTCAAATGGTAATAATAGTATATATCTCAAAAAAATAGTGCATACCTCATCAAAATGTTTTAAAGATTAAATAAAGTTAATACTTGTTAAGTTGGTGCCAATGTTTGTTAACTACTATTATTCTTATTAATGACATTATTTCCAGTGACGTTTCTACTTCCAAAAGTTTCTGACAATGAAGCATATATTTTATTAACAATGAATATTCTATTTTTATTGATATAATTCACATACCATAAGATTTTACCTCTTAAACTGTACAATTCACTGGTTTTTAGTGTATTCACGAAGTAGTAACCATCACCACTAATTCCACATTTTTATCACCTTGATGGGCTTTCTGAATTGGTGATGCAACTATATACAATGTAAGATAAATTCTAAAGTTATAAATTTGTAAATTCATAAATGTAGAACTAAATGCCTCCACCAAAATACAATATACTGTACAGTTTCTACCATCACTTAACCAATGAATGCACTTATTGAAACGTAACTACCTATTTTAGGTAAACTGTTGTACCTAAACCTTATAAAAATGTATTCATTTTAATCTTACTTATTTAATGAACACAGGTAACGTCAATTCTTATTCACCTCTCCTTACATTTTTTTCTGACTAGAATGAATACTTGTTTATGATAGAAAAGTTGTAAAGCATAGAAATGCATGGGGGAGAAATGAAACTTGCATTCTTTTTAATATTGAGTGAACAAAGGACTAAGTCTCAACAACCTTTAAATTTTAAAACGCCAATTTAGGAGTACTCTTTCCATGAAAGAAATGGGTTTCCTTGGATCAAGCTTTAAAAAAATCCAAGGAGGATATACAGAGGGTCTACAGGTATATGAAAGAATGCTCAACATCACTAGCCATCAGAGAGATGCAAATTAAAACCACAATGAGATACCACTTTACACCAGTCAGAATGGCCATCATCAACAAATCAACAAACAACAAGTGCTGGCGAGGATGTGGAGAAACGGGAACCCTGGTGCATTGCTGGTGGGAATGCAGACTGGTGCAGCCACTATGGAAAACAGTATTGAATGTCCTCAAAAAACTAAAAATGGAACTGCCTTTTGAACCAGCGACTCCACTACTAGGATTATACCCGAAGAATCCTGAAACCCCAATTCAAAAGAACTTATGCGCTCCCATGTTCATAGCAGCCCTGTTTACAATAGCTAAGTGCTGGAAACAGCCTAAGTGCCCATCTGTAGATGAGTGGATCAAAAAACTGTGGTACATTTACACAATGGAATACTATGTAGCAGAAGGAAGGAAGGAACCCCTGCCATTTGCAACAACATGGATGGAACTAGAGAGAATTATGCTTAGTGAAATAAGCCAGACAAAGAAAGAAAAATACCTTATCACCTAATACAGGAAACTAATGAAGAACACAAACAAATGAACAAAATTGAACCAGAGGCATATACACAAGGAACAGATTAACAGTTATGGGGGGGGGGCGTGAGGAGGGGTAAGTAGGGGAAGGGTTTAGTAAAGGAACTAGTATAAATAACCCATGGACACGGACAACTGGGTGGGGATTGACTGTGGGAGAAGGGGTGGGCTGAGTGCGGGGGGAGCAATGGGGGACAACTGTAATAGAAAAACAATAAAAATAAATTTAAAATATATATAACCTCTTTGGGCGCTACGCTTCTATACTAAACTCCATTCTAGCGCCACCACGCACCACCTCCCAAGGACTAGAAACCTCTCCCCAAGAACAAGTTAGTGTTTGCTTTTGCCATCTCTGGACTGTAGAACCTCCACGCGAGGGCGCCCTCCCCGCCGCCTGCCAGGTGACGTACGGCGCCGCAAACGTGGCCATCTCAGCGCGTGGCCTCCTCCCGGCCAGTAGCGACGTCACAGGTGGGCCGGACCCAAGCCAACCTCCCCTTATGAAATTACGGAAATCGGTAAAGAATGACATTCCCATAGTCTGTCCTCACATCCTACCTAAGGTTCCCAGGTTCCAGGAAACCCTTCCGGCTATCCCCACGGGAAACGGAAATGGCTTCTCTCGCGCCCGCGCGCGCGATGTGACACCCGCTTAGCAAGGGACCTTTTTGGGGGCTGCCCTCAACTTTGCCTGCACAAATAACCAACAGGTCTGCCGCGAACAGATTCCGAAACTGCTTCTTGTTTTCTAGTACTACAGGTAAGTACCATATGATTCCAAGCAGAAGAAATTCAAGCAGTGAGGTCCTGCACCGATCATCCTCCTTTTCCAGACCCGGGTCTTAGGGTTCCTTCCCGCCTTCGCACCTCCCCTCCCTTCCCCTCTATTACGTATGGTCTGGCTGTTGCCGCGGTTACTTCCTTTCTCTCCAGACAAGATGGCGGGGGGTGAAGTTGGTGTGACTCTGGGTCAGCCGCATCTTTCTCGCCAGGATCTGGCCACCTTGGTAAGGTTTCGATATGGGAGGATGCAGAGTGCACTCGGAAGTGGGGATGACTGGGCCTCCCTGGTGGCGTTGAGATGCAGCAGTGCCGGGCTGTCGGGGGCATGGTGAGCTCCTAAGAGTGAGGCCCCAAGGTGTTCTGGCGCCGCCGCCTGCATGTCAGCAAGTACTCGAGCTGGGCAGCGGGGTATGAGATCTTGGGACCCAAATGTCTAAGGTTTTCACTTTTGAAGGTCTGGGAAGGGAGTGTCTGCACTGTCTTCAATGCTAATGCTGTTAAGATTGGGCGGCCTCGGGCCTGTACATATACTATAGTGAATGGAGGTGCAGTCTTGTGTCACGATGAAGAAGTTTTAAAGCTCCCCTGTCATCAGAGTACAAGATTGCTTATGCAAGAAAAGCGCTTTGGAAGCGCTCGCATGGTGGCGAGCTGTAGGTCAAATGTTAAGTCAAAAGTTGTAACTTTCCTTAAGTACAGTGATAAAAATAAAAGTAAAATGTTTCGAAGATAAAGGTAAAATGTTTCATTGCAGGATGTTACCAAATTGACTCCACTTTCACACGAAGTTATCAGCAGACAAGCCACAATTAATATAGGTAAGATAAGAACCACTTGGAGACCTAAGTTGCTTATCTCTGGCAAGTAATTTTTTAAAATATTTGTTTTTAGACAGAGGGGAAAGAAAGGAGAAAGAGGGAGAGAGAGACATAAATGGGTGGTTACCTCTAAGGGAATCTGGCTTATAACCCAGGCATGTGCCGTGACCGGGAATTGAACCAGTGACCCTTTGGTTATCAGGCAGACACTCAATCCACTGAGCCATGCCAGCCAGTGCTGGCAAGTGATTTTAACCTCTCTCTTTGTGTGATTCCCTGAATTATATGAGGATGCAAATATTCAGATAGACGTTGAGTGTTTGTGAGCAAAGCACCTCCTAGATTTCTTTGGGAAGCCCATGTTGCCCATGCCTAGCTTTCAAACCAGGTGAGAAAAAAAGATACAGCCTGTGAGAAGTTTAATAGCATAAGGTGATAGGTAGTCATGTAGCACTTTAAAGAAGAAGTAAAAATGCAGCTGTACTTGCCACACAGGGTTATTGCAAGGGCAGAGTTTTTGAAAGTTTTATTTGATATATAGGCTATTATTAAGTATGTTTTTTTCTTAATTGACACCTAGAACTTTAGAGAAGTTAGTCGACTGAGTGCAAATTTGGGGTATTTGAGAGTCTCTATAAACAGCACAGTAAAACCTAGTTAGAAGTAAGGCTGTATGTACCATCAGACTATTAAAAAGGTATGACTTGGGCTAACCATGACAGCACTACCGAATTGTTTTCTCATTTTCATGGATGCCTTTTGGTTAGGCTCATCATACCTCTTTATTTCACTCTGGGAATGCTGGAAAGTTTCTGAATATACAAGATAGTATGTATTTTTTTTATTGAGCATTTATTTTAAATGAAGGCAGTCTTTTCTGTGATTAAATACATGAGATGAATAGTTTTAAGTATGCTGGGTATGGGTTTTTTTTTTTAAATAATTTTTTAAATCCTCACCTGAGGATATATTTATTGGTTTTAAAGAGAGGGGAAGGGAGAGAGAGAGAAACATCAGTGTGAGAGAAAAACATCAATCGGTTGCTTCCCATATGCACCCTGATCAGGGACTGAACCCTCAACCTCAGTGTGTGCTGACTAGGGATCAAACCTGCAACCTTTGGGTACACAGGACATACTAACCAACTGAGCCACCTAGCCAGGGCACTGAGTATGGATTTTGAACAGGGTTATCAATTACATGGAAAGTTTGCTTCATTCCTATTCCTGTCTCAATAAGTTTTTAGTAGAAAAGAATATGTAGGAGCAAAAATTGAAATCACTTTTGGTTTTACATTGATATTTATAGAGTTGTGGCTTTGGGTTTTCTACTCTAACACCATTTGAAAAAATATTTGGTGCAATTGAGTACATGTGAATTAATTTTTTGAGTTTTGTCTATAGGTACAATTGGTCATGTAGCTCATGGGAAATCCACAGTTGTAAAAGCTATTTCTGGAGTTCACACTGTCCGGTTCAAAAATGAACTAGAAAGAAATATTACAATCAAGCTTGGATATGCTAATGCTAAGGTGAGCTGCGTACTGTGGAACTAGAAATTAATTTTAATTGTAATATGCACATAACAAATTCAGATCTTCTTTTCATTGAAACTTTTAGATTTATAAACTTGATGACCCAAGTTGTCCTCGGCCAGAATGTTATAGATCCTGTGGAAGTAGTACACCTGATGAGTTTCCTACAGACATTCCAGGGACCAAAGGGAACTTCAAATTAGTCAGGTGACCTCTTCAGTGCTAAAAACACTTTATATTTTATTGTGGTTGGTGCTTTTTGAAACTTTTAACTGAGGTATTAAACAGTGAACCTAATTGCTGAATGGTTTTGTTATTCTTCCACTATTTTATGTTTTTATTGTCTATAATGACAATAATTTCAAAAGTCAAGTATTTAAACCTAAGATACTTACATGCAAGTTCTCTGAAAGAAAACTATCACATAAGCAGAATGGGATAGAGGGATTTTTTTTGTCAGTCATCCTAAATTTCTTTTTTTTTTTAAATGTATTTATTTACTTTTAGAAAAAAGGGAAGGGAGAGAGAAAGAGAGGGAGAGAAACATCCACCAGTTGCCTCTCACATGCCTCCAACCGGGGACCTGGCCCACAACCCAGGCATGTGCCCTGACCGAGAATCGAACTAGCAACCTTTCAGTTCGTTATCTGGTGCTCAATCCACTGAGGCACACCAGCCAGGGCAGAACAAAGCCATTCTTAATTACCTCTCTTAAATACGTGGATTTGTTAGTCATCTGTTTTATGAATATGATTGTGTATTCTGATTCTTTATCAGAGGGGACTAACATCAACCTAGTGATGTTTTGCGGGGTTGGGAATGCTCCACAAAGAAATTTTTGATCAGGGGCAGACTAGAACTAGGCAGAGGTGAGTAAGGCCCTTGCTTTGGGCCCAGAACTTAAGGGGGGTGAGGGGATATTGAAAACCTTTAGTAGGTAAGTAGTATTTTAAGCAATGTTTGTTTTTTTTTGTTTTTTTTTTTTAATTAACTCAAAGAAATTGTGATAAACAATATTATTTGTTTAAATAAAGATGGGCTTGAAATTACTGATTTTTCTTTTATTCGGTATCACTTTTGTTTTGGGTTCAGCATGGCATTGTTATTGATCCATTTTTCATTTAAAATTTTGATATTTCATCATGAATTTTTGGCATTAATTTTGGTTTTTGAGAATATTAAATTTAAATATTATTTTGATTACTAAGACTTTTGTCACCCCCTTAAATTTTACACCCAAGGCAAATGCACACTTGTCTGATCCTATTTTGGGCCCTGATCAGAGATCAGCAAACTTTTTCTCTAAAGGCCCAGATAGTAAGTAATTTTTGTTTTGCAGGCCTTCAGTTCTCGGTTTTAGCTACTCAGCTCTGCTCTTGTGTAATGAAAGCAGACGTAGTGTGTGCTGGAGTGCTATGGGAGTGGGCCAGATTTTGCCTGAGGGCCATAGTTTGTGGACCCCTGTTTTAGATAATAACAGTATGAACATGCACTTTTTAAAAATAATGGTTCTGAGTGAGTAATATAGGTGTTTTGTTTTGTTTTAATAGTGCTGCCATCTCCACTTAAGATTAGCAACTCCAGCTTTTCAAGGTGCTGGAGAAGTTTTTGGCAGATTATTTTTTCAGATGGCAATGCCCATTTTGTTAACTGTTTTTAGCTTTCCTATAGATGACATTCCCTATATACCCTCTACCATATCTGCTTCCATTGGATTTGGGAGCTATTTCTAGCTATCTAGGTATCACATAGTTAATTTAACTTATTTCGTAATGACCTGCAGTGATTTGAGTCTCACTGAGTAGATCATCTTATTTCCAAAATCTAGTAACACCAAGTCCTGTGACTGCTTGACTTTATAGTATAAGAATTATTTCTATATCTTTATTTCATATTTATATATAATATATTCCACATATAAAGTGATTTAATTTTGGGATATCTGTAACTTGCATCTTGAAGTATTGATGGATCTTGGACTGATTGTTATTTTCCATTGTTAGACATGTTTCCTTTGTTGACTGTCCTGGCCATGATATTTTGATGGCTACTATGCTGAACGGTGCAGCAGTGATGGATGCAGCTCTTCTGCTGATAGGTAAATACATCAGAATTGGTTTGGACAAATCAATGTAGAGCAAGTCCAAGATGAAGCATTTAAAAGGGATCTAAGACTTTTAAGGGCCATATTCATTACCTAAGGGTGACATGAATGGAAACTAACATGAAATCCAGGATGACATCCCTGCCTACCAGCTATCACAAAAATGTTAAACAAGATATGCCTAGGGCTGATGTCTTATGAGAATTCATATGGTGGTATATGTTTTAAAAAGTCAATAGTTCATTTTCCCCATTCAGATCACATGAAAAGGTTTATTATTTTAATTTTGAGTTTACATGTAAAAGTACATGTTTTTTTTTTGTCTCTTGAGCTGTCCACTGAAACGTTGATATATAATGTTTGTTTGTTTGTTTTTTAAATCCACACCCAAGGAAATGCCCACTGATTTTAGAGAGAGGGGAAGGGACGAAGAGAGAGAGGGAGAGAAACATTGATCCAAGAGAGAAATACAGATAAGTTGCCTCTCACAGGTGCCCCAAATAGAGACCAAACCTACAACCCAGGCATGTGCCTGGACCGAGACTCAAACCCATGACCATTCAGTCTACGGGATAATACTTCAACCAACCGAGCCACATTGGCCAGTACAATAAATGGTTTTTATTTAGATCCAAATCTCATTCTTATTAAGTGTTGATGTCTAAACCGGAATTGGGATTTTCAAGGCTAGGGTTGTGCTACATTCCTTATGTGAGCTGTTGAGAGATTTGTTGGTATGGAATATAATTTTTTTAATATATTTTTTTAAAGATTTTATTTACTTTTAGAGAGGGAGAGAAACATCAATGTGTGGTTGCCTCTCACGCGCCTCCAACTGGGGACATGGTCTGCAACCCAGGCTTGTGCCCTGACTGGGAAACGAACAGGTGACCCTCTGGTTTGCAGGCTGGTACTCACTCCACCGAGCCACACCGGCCAGGGTGGAATACAATTTTTTAAAAGTATGCCAAGTGGATATAGTACAGGACACCTGAAAATCACTGTTTAGAAAGGAAGATCTTTGTAGTGCCCAACAAAACTGTTTATCATACACTGTTGGTTATTGTCACAGTGTCGTTCCCTCCCTTTGTTAGGGAGTAGCCTTGGATAGTTGAAATTCATAGACTGTATTAAGTGTCTTTACCTCTTAATTACTCTCTGCCTCTCAGGAGCTTGATTAGGCCAGAACATTTCTAATATTGGATAGAGCCTTATGCCTGAGCAAAAACTGAGGGCAGACTTGTTGATTCCAAACTTCTTGCTTAGGACCAGCAATGGCAGCTAAACAATGTGATGTCCAGCACTTTTGCCTTAAATAGGGCTAGGGCATTCAAATGTTTCCTTTATTAGATTTGGCAGTAAAATAAACCTAACATAAAGTTCATCATTTTAGCCGTTTAAAGTGTATAGGTCAGTGATATTAAGTACACTGACAGTGTTGCATAAGCATCACCACTATCTAGTTCCAGAACACCTTCATTACCCTAAAAGGAAACCCTATGCCCATTAGGCAGTCACTCTATTCCCCCTTCCCCCAGCCCGGCCCCAGGCAACCACTAATCTGCTTTCTGTCTCATGGATTTGCCTCTTCCACAAATATTTCTGGCTAATTCTCATGCATCTTTTTTATTCTTCATCATCTAGCTGGTAATGAGTCTTGTCCTCAGCCTCAGACTTCTGAACACCTGGCTGCTATAGAAATTATGAAACTGAAGCATATTTTGATTTTACAAAATAAAATTGATTTGGTAAAAGAAAGCCAGGCTAAAGAACAGTATGAACAAATCCTTGCATTTGTACAAGGTAAGAAGCCATAATATCTAATACATCTGTGAATCATTTTAGGAACCATTTAATCCAGATACCAGATATTAATTTAACTCTTAATATAATAGGTTTTCTAGAACAGGGTAAACGTGTGGGTCTTAAACCTTATTTTTCTCTACCTACCATTAGTGAAATCTATGTTTCTGAATTTGATAGACAAGCATATTTTTGCTGGTTGAAAGTTAGATGTGACGTTGTATTCTGGAAGCTATCAGTTTTTGAAAATCCTCCTCAGTGATAATAAAATGAACAAAAACATTTTTTTTAAATGGATTTTAAAAGATTCTTTCTGAGTAGCTTCTTTGAGAATTGGGACTGATGATCATGTATTTAATCTTTGTGGTCCCTTTCTCTAACAGCATAGTGTTTTTCTTTCAGGGAAGATAGGATGCATGTTTTTATTAATCCTCACCCAGGGATATGTTTTCTTGATTTTAGAGAGAGAAACATGGATTGGTTGCCTTCCATACATGCCCCTACTGGGGTTTGAATCCACAACCTAAACATGTGTCCTGACCAGGAATCGAACCCACAACCTTTTGGCGTATGGGACAATGCTCCAACCAACTGAGCCACCTGGCCAGGGCCAAACATGATGCATCTTATTGTTGATATACGCTTCTCTCTCAGCCTTATTTTTCTTGTTAGAAAGGTTGACTTCTCATGAACGCAATCCTATCATAATGAAAAAGAATAAGTCATATTGATTAAAATCTAATTATGTTTGTTCTGTTTCTTTGACCAGCCTGTTTGACATATAATTAATAAGGAGCAAATATTATATGTGCAGCAGTCTTTGATTAGCAAAGAGTCTGTAATTTTATCTTGACATTTATTGGAAGGTTAATTATATGTTAGAAATTTTTCAACTGGTAAAGTGCTCTTTCCCAGGAGTATTAGTATTTTATTCCTTTCAACAGTTTTATCACTTTAGTATATTAAATATATGTATTAATATATTTAAACAGTTTCATGTAATATGTATAGAATGAGTTTGGTAAAATTGAAGAATTCTAATTTTTCTGAATTTTCTCATTATAGGTACAGTAGCAGAAGGAGCTCCTATTATTCCAATTTCTGCTCAGCTGAAATATAATATTGAAGTTGTCTGTGAGTACATAGTAAAGAAAATTCCAGTACCCCCAAGAGATTTTACTTCAGAACCCCGACTTATTGGTAAGTGATAAGATTTGTCTTTAACTCTTATTGGATCCTATTTACATTGGTGATTCCCCCTTAAAAGTGTTTATTACTATTTCCTCTTTCTGCAGAGGTGATAATAAATTATAATCTTCATAAAAATTATTCTGAAATTGATGAATTTTGAAATTATATTGGCAATGCTAGATTGCATTACTGGTTGAGGGACTGAGTCCTGAATGCAGAAAGAGCTTTTAACCTTTTTGTGTTAAGTATATGGTATGTTACATGATCAAGGTGGAATAATACAATACTCTCTATGGAATTATGTTGTAGTCAGGAACAGGATATTAGAACTCTCGTACAAATGATTTCATGGTACCATTGGTGAAGATTTTTATGTCCCTTTCACTTTTAGTTAAGTTCATAATATCGATATTGGTATAATTTGATCATCTAAGCTTGTGATTTCTACACAGAGATGTAGGAACCTTTTCAAGACAGACATTTGAGCCCTTCTGGGCCTTCACTCAAGGCCCACCAGTGTGTTGTGGGAAGGGTTCTCTTGGGTGATTGTGATGCGTACCCACTGTTAAGGGACACTTATCTCAAGACCTAAGTGCTGGTCATGTAGTCCTAGAGTTTTGTAGTTTTAAAACTAAATTTTATATTTTAGAAGTCATATAATACAGGGGTATATAAAGAAAAGAAGTCTGTAATTTCCCTTCCTCCCACTTCTAGCCCCTTAGCCCTGAAGCAACCAAAGTTTTAACAGTTGGTGTATATTATTCCCATACCTCTCTTTGTTCATATCATGCCTTTTGTTTTAGGTTTGTTTGTTTTTTTAATCCTCACCCGAGGACATTTTTTCATTGCTTTTAGAGAGTGAGAGACAGACAAACAGACATCAATTTGATAAACATCGATTGGTTGCTTTCTCATACATGTCCCAACCAGGGTACAGCTGTCTGCCCTGATTGGGATTTGAACCCACTGCCTTCTGGTCTAGTAGACAATGCTCCAGCCAAATGAAGTACACTGACCAGGGCTGTTTTAGTTTTTCTTTGTGGAAGTGGGATCATACTGTGTATTACTTTAGTAATTAGTGTTTTTTTTTTTTTTCTTAATCCTTTCAGGTCTTTACATATGGTTTTACTGTATATCTTTTTTTATTTTTTGACTACCCACTGTACATCTTTAATAGCTGCATAATATTGATGTATTGTAAAATGCCTCCTGTCACTGATCTTTTATTTCCACTTTTCCATCCTAAGTAAGGCTGCAGTGTCCTTAGTTGGAATGATAATACTAGATTTTGTCATAAAGTCGCCCTTACGCTATAAATCTGATGTGTCTACTATTTTAGGAAAGTTAACTTAGAAAATAATATTGTTTCTAAAGTTAAAATTAACAGCATTGGCTCTAATTTGTTTTCTTTTAGTTATTAGATCCTTTGATGTCAACAAACCTGGATGTGAAGTCGATGACCTTAAGGGTGGTGTGGCTGGTGGCAGCATTCTAAAAGGAGTGCTAAAGGTAAACAGGGTTTTGATTGTTGTGTTTTATTTTTTAATTGGGGTAACATTGGTTAACAGCATTATTTAAATTTTCAGGTTTTTACAACTTTATAATACATCTGTATACAGTATCGCAGTTCACTTATCGCGGCCTCACTGTATTGTGGGATTTTAAAAATATTATATTTAGTTATTTATCGTGGATTTTTTGCTATATCGCAGGATTTTGCGGTACTGTATACGTATGTTGTTAAGGTTACATAGGTTTAAGAGCATAGAATATGTTTAAGAACATAAGTAGTGTTTATAAAAGTGTGGAAAAGGTTAATAAGGGACTGGGAACGGTTTATAAGTGTGGGAAGGGTTTATAAAGCCTTAAAATATATGTAAATACTAAAATAAATGTAAGGTTCCTACTTCGTGGATTTTCACCTATCGCGGGGGCGTCTAGAATGTAATAGCCGCGATAAGTGAGGGAATGCTGTACTCCACTGTATGCTTACCACCCAAAGTCTAGTGGGTGTTGTGTTTTTGTTTTATTTGTTCTTCCCTGGTCTGTTTTTTTGTGTGTGTGTGTTCACTTACAATTGACATTCAGTTATTATTCTGTATTAAGTTTCAGAGGTACAGCAAAGTGGTTAGAAAATCATGTATTTCCCTGGTCTTAATCAGGAAAACAGTGTGGATATTCCAAATTGAAAAATAACATCTTTTATGGTGCCTGGTTCTTGATGTAGATATCATTGTATGCTATTACCTTTTTTGAATGTGTTTGACCTCTAACTTTAAAGTCTCATGAGTATGGAGCACATTTTTTTGTGGGGATAGGCTTATGTGGTAGGTGGTTAGAAACAGTTGGATGGTTCTGATTTGGAAGATCTCTTTCATGTCTTTTTTTTTTTATTGTGATTTTTGAAATACAGAGAAAATTGCCTTTTCAGTTTTGTGATCTTCCTGTTAGGACTTTATATGGAAATGGGAATTGTGTTGTACCTAATTCTAATTACAGTAATTCTAATTACTAATTTATATTTCTACAGGTGGGCCAGGAAATAGAGGTGAGACCTGGTATTGTTTCCAAAGATAGTGAAGGAAAACTGATGTGTAAACCAATCTTTTCCAAAATTGTATCACTGTTTGCAGAACATAATGATCTTCAGTATGCTGCACCAGGAGGTCTTATTGGTAAGAATTTTCCTCTCACCCCTACACTTTTCTTTTTTAAGATTTTATTTATTTTTAGAGAGAGGGGAAGGGAGGGAGAAATAGAGGGAAAGAAACATCAATGTGTAGTTGCCTCCTGCACGCCCCCAACTGGGGACATGGGCCACCACCCAGGCATGTGCCCTGACTGGGAATCGAACCAGCGACCTTTTGATTCGCAGGCTGACACTCAATCCACTGAGCCATACCAGCCAGGGTCAAAGTGGATGTTTCTATATATGTTTTGCAAATGGAAAACTACCCACAAATATCAGTTGAATCATGTCAGATCATATTTACACTGAGGTGGGAATACAAGAAGATAACTTCCACTATGTACTAACTACTGAAATTATTTACAGATTTTCCAGTCCCTTACAACTTGTTGTATTACCAGATAGCCATTAAAAAAGGCAAGGTTAAGTGAGAATTAAGAGTATTGTGCCTTTGGATTAAAGAAGAAAATATTTGGTGAAGAAGAAATTTGACTTTTGGTTCTATGGTTTTGGGCTACATAATTCTTTTTTCTTTTTCTTTTTTTTTAATATACAAGGAAACTCCAGAAAAGTTTTTTCAAATTTAACTTATGGAACATAAAAGTAGAGAGAATGGCACCCTGTCCAGGTGGCTTGGTTGGTTGGAGCATCATCCCATTCACCAAAAGGTCGTGGGTTCGATCCCTGGTCTGGTCATGTATCTAGGTTTTGGTTTGATCCCCAGTCAGGACACACACAGGAGGCAACCAGTCAATGTTTCTGTCTCAGATAGATATTTCTGTCTGTCTGTCTGTCTCTCTCAAAAATCAATAAACATATCCTTGGGGGAGAGAATGGTATAATGGTAACTATCATGTAGCCACCACCCAGCTTCAGCAATTACCAATACTTTCCCAATCTTGCTTCTTCTTTTATATCTCTTTCTCTCTCCTTGAAAGACACAGCTAAAATATTTTAAAGGGAATCCTAAGAATCATGTATAAAATCTTTAAGCTGTCTTTGATTAGCCTTCCAGGGGAGAAATGACAGGCATATATCATGCAAAGTACTCATGAATTTTGTGTCTTTTCAACCTTCATTAAGGATATTCAGACTTATTTTTGAGTTCAGCTATTACCTCTCTGCCCTTTGTTTAGAATTTAAATCAAGAGAGTCTTTCTGTTTTCAAATGCCTGACTAACCTGTGAGTTTACAATTCTGTTTCTTTGGATAAAATGAGTCTTTTGTCACACCTATGTAGCTGTTACATGACTATGAGAATATATGAAACTGTCTAGGTATGTGTTTGAGTACATTTTGAGATAAACAGCTTTATAGGGGAAAAGAGTTGGAAAAAAAAAATATATATATATATATATATATTCTTATATCAGGAGTTGGAACAAAGATCGACCCTACTTTGTGCCGGGCTGACAGAATGGTGGGGCAGGTCCTTGGTGCTGTTGGAGCTTTACCCGAGATCTTTACAGAATTGGAAATCTCCTATTTCCTGCTTAGACGACTTTTGGGTGTACGCACCGAAGGGGACAAAAAAGCAGCAAAGGTAAGTGTTTGCTGTAATTCCTGTTTGAAAAAACACGATGGTGATGTTGGAGACTAGTTTTACAGTTGACATGGGATTAGAAAAGAAAAGGTGAATAAGTTTGACTTCCTGCAAATTGACAGCTTTGCTATGGTAATGAGTTTAAAGTGAAACAAAACAAAACAGGGAAGGTTATGTCACATATGACAATGATATAGTCCTATTATCCATTTGCTTTGTAAAAAGCCTCAGGACGATTACATTGGCAGAAATGGAAAATTGCTGACATCTGTTGCTGGCAGGGATGTAAGAAAATAAGCAGTGGTTTTTGGAAAGCATTTTATTCAGTTGAGGGTTTATTTTCCCCCATTTTATTTTTCTAGGTGCAAAAGCTGTCTAAGAATGAAGTGCTCATGGTGAACATAGGATCCCTGTCGACTGGAGGAAGAGTTAGTGCAGTCAAAGCCGATTTGGGCAAAATTGTCTTGACTAATCCTGTGTGTACAGAAGTAGGAGAAAAAATTGCGCTTAGCCGAAGAGTTGAAAAACACTGGCGGTAAGTTTATTAGCCTTTGTCACTGTCTAATCAAGAAGACACAATCAATATCCTCTAGTTTTTGGTGGTGTACATGCACACATTTCCTTGAACACAACAGTTATGGTAGCTTTAACTCTGAACTATTTATTTGGATGTCTTTGAGATCTATATTTCTAGCCCTGGTCTGTGATAGACACTTATGCAAAAACCAATGATTTGGTTCAATATTTCCCATGTCTTTGGCTTCTTAACACTTTCATTTGGAAATAAATTCAAACTTAACAGGAAAATTACAAGAGTTGCACACAGAACTCCTGTATTCCCTTTTCCCAAGTGCACAATTTATATGTGTGTGTGTGTGTGTGTGTGTGTGTGTAAACTTCTTTCTGAACCATGTAAGGAGCAGGTTGTATATAATCATATCCCTGATCTCTTAATACTTCAGTGTATATTTCCTAAAAACAAAGATATTCTCTTACATGACCACTTAAACAAGGTTAATGTTGATAAAATGCTGAAATCTACAGTCCATATTCCAGTTTTATTGCTTGCCCCAATAATGTCCTCTTATGTCCTTCCAGTCTGGGACCATGCATTGCATTTAGTTTTCATGTCTCGAATCTGGAACTTCCTTAGCCTTGCTTCATGTTGACATTGACAGCTTTGAAGAATATGAGTTAGTTCCTTTATAGACTATTCCTCAGTCTGGGTTTCTCTGATGTTTCCTAAGATTACATTCAGGTTTTGTATTCTCGACTGGAGTACTTGACTGATGTCTCCTCAGGGAATCACAGGCAGAAGCACATGATATCTGTGCTCCTCCTCATTGAAGTTAAGTTGATCATGCACTCCAAGTGTCCAGTTTTTCACTGTATAGTTACTCTTTTTACCCTTGAAGTTAATGAGCATTCTGTCGGGGGGGGACTCTAGGAGACTATGCAAATAGCCTGCTTCTCATCAAATCCCACTACCCTGGATTTAGCACCCACTGATAATTCTTGTCTGAATTGAGCTCAGCTGTAGTGATTGCAAAATGGCGATCACCCCCCACCCCAACTCCACTCCTTATTTATCAGTTGACATTGTTTCTTCCCCATTTCTTAGTTACTTACTTATAATGAACTCATGGAGTCCTATTTTATCTGATAGATGATGATTTATGAATGTCCTTATTATTTTGATGCCCAAATCGTCCAGTAGAGACCCTTCAAGTTGGATCCTGTGTCCTTTTGACAAGTCCCCATCAGTTTGGTTTTCTTTTTCTTTTTTTGAAGAGTTTCTTACTTTTTGGCACAGGATGTTCCAGAGTCATCTTGTACCTCCCTTCTCCAGTTTAGAATTGGCCACTTCTCCAAGGAACCCTAGTTCCTTTTAGTGGGAAATGGTGCTAGAGTGTGCTCATTGCTTTTAAGATGCTGTTGCTTCTAGGCCCTTTCTATGCTGTGTGACCTCACCATAGCCCATACTACCATCCCTTCACACTTAAAGGTATTGCAAATGATTCCTAGTTTGCTTCTTTGTTACTTAGGAGCTCAATCAGATATTTTTATCATACTGTGTTGAATAATTTCTAGTAGCTTTTCACTATTTTCTGATACTCAGGACCTTTCTAGAAGCCTGCTTTAATGCATTTTGCATTTCCTCCTGCTTTGTCTCATATAAACCCTCTAAATCAAACTATTCTGTGTCCTGATTGTTCCCATAATTATTCATATCACCCTTGGCTCTGTCTTTTTCTTTACTCCCTCCTTCCCTCCCTTATTAAGGCTTCCCTGATTCTGTGCCCCATGATGGTCTTTCATCACTTACTGTTCAGAAGATCTGAATTATCATTCATATTTAGATAAAGTTGAACTTTTGGTTGTCTTTGGGTGGCTCATTTGGTTATACCAAGTTGTAGGTTCAATCCCCAGTCAGGACACATACAACAAGTCAATCTCTCTCTCTCTCTCTCTCTCTCTCTCTCTCTCTCTCTCTCTCTCTCTCTCTCTCTCTCTCCCCCCTCTCTCCCCATCCCTCCCGCTCCCTCCCTCCCCACTTCTCTCTCTTCCTCTCTAAAATCAATACATTAAAAAAAAAAGTATCCAAATGAAATTTTAGGCTTTGCTTAAAAATGAGCAAGTATAAGTATGTTAAAATTGTTAAAAGAAATGAGAGCATCTCAATGATTCTTATATTCTTTAGAATTGTGGTTTTAACCCATGTGTGGGTGGGTTTTCTTCTAGAAGCTACAGTTGAGGTAGCAATCTAGCTGGGTCATTGATTAGAGCAGACATTGGAAAGAGGGAGCAGAGAGGTCCCTCTGCTGTTGAGAGTAATCTGCCAATAGACTATCTAGTCCTTTAGTTCTTCTCTTAATTTCCTTTACCAGCTAAGGTCATGCTGAAACCATTGTGATGTGTTGATGTACTGTGAATGGTAAAAAAAAACATTTTTCACAGAGAAAAGGATAGAGGATGAGATTATTTAAAAATATCAAACTCAGGGAGTTTTGTATCAGCGTGATTCCATAGGTGGATGGGAAGACTGTTCTTCGCGGTTCTGAAGGGGCAGGTATATTTTAATAGGGTGAAGATGAGCATATTTATACAATAGAAGCAACTTTTTTCTTCTGTTTCTAGCATTCATTCTGGCTAGAGTCCATCTCTGTATCTAAGTATCTAAGACGGTAGTGTGAGATTTCTTTGTTGATGAGCAGGTTTTGGAAACATTCAGATTTAGCAGATAGGCAAGTAAAACCAGTTATGTCAAATGATTGTGTGGTAATGATAACGAAATAGATTTTAAAACCCTCACAGTTTCTTTTATTTTCATTTTGCAGTTTAATTGGTTGGGGTCAAATAAGAAGAGGAGTGACAATCAAGCCAACAGTAGATGATGACTGAAGAATTTGGATCAAGGCAGATTTTCTGTTAACAACCTGGGGGTATATTTTCAAAGGAGTGGGGGGGTGTGGATTTCACCTTAGCTGTTATTCTCAGCTTTTGGTGATACAAATGTAACCCGCAGTACTGAAAAGGATTCTACAATAAATGCAAAAGTGATTGGATTGAGTTATCAGAAATTAATCATTCCCTAATTTTGTCTCATTTCTATATCAATGCAGGTTTGAAATGAAACCACTACAACCAGCTTTTGCTATAGCACAGGTACCACTGAACTTGTTTGACATAAAATTTTTCTTCTTGTTTTCATAATTCATTTTTGAGTAGCTCCAGGCTTGAAAGTATTGTTCCATCAGTAAACACTTATACAAAATCTTGAAGACCAGCTTCCCTTTGCTTCATATTTTATGTGCTTTATCTTTGCAATTATGAGTAAAAAGAAATTAATAGGTTCAAATAAAATTATCCTTCAGAGCATGAGTGCTGTTGCCATGGACACACCTTCCTCTCCCCCTCTCTCTTCCTGGTCTGGAACACAGGAAGCTAGAGCCAGCAGTTCCCACCCTCTCCCTGTGAAACCCTGCCGTTGTTTCTGTGTTGATGGACACCTGAAACGCTATAGCTTCTCCCATTGGAAAACATTGTTACACCAGGTAATTCTAGATAAGTAACAAAGATCCTTCCAGACCTAATTTTATAAGATTCTGATATTAGACATTTTTTAAAATATTGAGTTGGCCAAGAAGTTCGTATGGTTTTTTTCCATAAAGTAAAAGACACATTTTTCATGTTCACTAATAACTATAGATGTGGCTCTTTTGCGTATGTCAGCTGTCTCCCTTGCGGTATAATGTTGATTGTTCTCACGTCTTGATTGGCTCGCTATCAACTTCACCTGGTCTACCTGACCGTGGAGCATAGTCCAGTGAGAAATCCCCAGCACAAAACTTCACAAACCACTCTTGACACATTTCATCAGTCACAGCACCTTCTCCATACAGTGCACAAATCTTTTTTGTGTTTCAGTTGTGTGTTTACCTTTCTTGAAATAATAAAGCATAATATGCCAAAACTGTTGTGTATTTTCTTCCATCTTGCGTATTAAAATGGCTACACAAAAATTCATTAATTTTGATAAGGTTTTTTTTTTAATGCACACTGATATGACAGCTGTCAAAATGCAGCCTATAACAATTGTTTTGAATGAAGTCAAAGACAAATAAGCACGACTAGAGCCATCTTACGGGAAAAAACAAATGAACTTTTTGGCCAACCCAATGTTAGTAATCTTTGGACTTTCCAAGAGAGAAAAGATGTTAGAAAGTAAAGGGCATACCCTTGGATTTTTTTAACTTATTCTTCATGTTCCTGCACTTTTCGTGTGCTTTGATTTTTTTTTTTATTTTTACTTATTTTTTATTTCATAAGATTCTGTTAAAGCAGTAATTCTAAACTGGCATTAGAACTGCTGGAGAAACTTTAAAAAAAGATAGATGCCCCACAGAGACTCTGATTTAATTGGGTTGGGTGGAGCCCAGGCATTGGCATTTTTTAAAAACTCCCCCGGGTTGAGAAACAAGTTTAGAGAATTGAGAAGTAGGTGTGTCAGATAACACAGAATCTTACTGAGTTTTCGTAGTCTGATAATACTAATTTGCTTTTCTTAAATTTGCATTTAATGTGGGACTTCGTACCATAGTCATAATGGAATGCTCTTTTGTGCATTGAAGCTGCTGCCTTGTAGAAGTTAGAACCTATGGCCGTGAGTTCTGAGTTGATAATTTTTGAGGAAGCATATTAATGTTACATACTTGGTTGACTTTAAAGGTTTGTGTTTTAGCACGTGGAACACTTCTAAATAAAGCAAGGTTCTAAGCCAAGCAATTTTATGTCTAATGTGTTCCCGTATGTTTTCTACGCACCTTCTACCAGAAATTCTGGAATAACATAAGATCCAGAGCTTTGCAATAGTTGACTAATTTATTTTAATTAATCTCATGTCAGAACTGATCCCAGAAGTCTCTTGTCTATTTCAAACATCCACACGAATTTCAACAAATTTGCAAAGCACCTTGCTTAGTGTAAATGGGAATACTGTACACAACACAATGGCCCTTATATTCATAGAACTTGAAGTTAGTGCATTGATTCTCAGCAGAAGACACACCTAGCTGACCATCTGCTTGTGACGTTGCTAATGAAAATATGTTGTATATACAAATCCTACTGGCTCTTCTGTCAAGATCTTTTCAGAATCTGACCCGTTCTCACCACCTCCACTGCTACCATCCTAGTCTTAAGTCACCAGTGGCTCTTGCTGGTGGCAATAACCCTGCAACTCCTTCCTGCTTCTACACTTTCACCACTACAGTCTGTTCCCAACATACGTAATTACCCTTTTTGTAAGAGAATGCTATGTACAACTCTGATAATTTATGAAGTTAGTTGCAGAAATGGGGGGCATGAGACAGTTCACATCTGTGACATCTAAATTATTTCCAAGCTCACCTAGAAAGTTCTCCCCACTATTTCCCTCTTTCTGTGTAGCCTCCCAAGATATGTGTGTGTTTGGTTTTTGCAGAGGAAAAAAGAACTTTTCTTCTAATGATTGTGCAAATGGCCGCATATTGTGAATGGGAGCAACAGAACATTGTTTACAAGGTATAAGACTGTCTACCTAAAATTAGAAACAAACTCAAAAACTTGGAACTGCTAAGAGAACTCGGGTGACAGTTCAAGATAAACATGCAAAAGTTATTAGTTTACTAAATAATTTACTATTTAGTTTACAATGTACACAAGTACACAAATCAGAAAGTGCTTGGGTATAAACTATCCAGGTATAAATTTAACAAGAATATGCAAGGTATATATGAATACAACTAACATTTGCGGAAGGACAAAAAAAGAGATTTAAATAATGAGAAAATAGGCAATATTATTGGATTGTACTGATGACAGCCATTTTTTATATAGAATCAGTGCAATATGAGTAAAATTTCAGTAAGACTTTAAATAACTTGTTCAGCTGAGATTAAAGATTTGGAAAAGTAAATTCACAAGAATAGTAAGAACTTTGAAAAGAAATTATAATGGGAGAGTTGACATACTACATTTTAGAACATATAAAGCCACAATATAAGAAGAATGGTATTGCCCTGGCTGGTGTGGCTCAGTGGATTGAGTGCCAGCCTGCGAACTGAAGGATTGCTGGTTTGATTCCCAGCTGGGGCACATGTCTAGGTTTTGAGCCAAGTCCCCACTTGGGGGCATGTGAGTGGCAACCAATCTATTTTTCACACATTGATGTTTCTCTCTCCCTTTCCCTCACTAAAAATAAATAAATGAAATAAAAGTATGGTATTAATGCAGAAATAGATCAACCATTGGACAAACTAGAACCAGATATAAAACTAGTAATACATACTATCGGTATCGTTTTATGTTAGAGAGGAAAAAGATAGTTTTTTTAGTCCAAATGGCTGGCCATTTGGGGATAAAAGATCTTTTATTTAAAATCTTTAAACTGTCCGAGTGGCTCAGTTGGTTAGAGCATCATCCTGATACACCAAGGTTGTGGGTTTGATCCCCAGTCAGGGCACATAAGAAGCAACCAATGAATGTATGTGAGAGTACATTTATTAAAGCTGGGGACAGTGAGGCAAAGGAAGGGCTTAGGGTAGAAGCAGCAACAGGAGAGAGCCTAGGTGGTGCTCTGCTTTGGCTCCCTAGAAATGTCATAGGAAAGGAGTGAGCTAAGGCGGGGCTGCTGTCCGCTCTCTGGGAAGTCAGAGAAAATGGGGACTTGGAGAAAGGTTCATGGGGTTAGCCCAGGATGAGCTGCTGCTGCTCGTTGTTCCCCTGGGTACAAGTCTCCTGAGGACCCTTAGAGTTTAGGAGAGAAACGTAAAGATGCGCGCCTCAAAGGGAAGAAAGGTGTGAGCGTGGTCCAGAGAGAGCCTGCTTAATCTTTATTATTTCTAGTGCTTGCTTTGGGTGTGGCTAGCTCTTCTTTTTCTAGTTTCCTGAGATAGAAGCACAGGTTATTGATTTGATATTTCCTTTTGTCATATGGACATGTAAAGCTATAAATATTCCTGTAAGCACCATTGCCTCTATTTCATCTTATTTTAAAAATTAAACTTTTAAATTATGAAATAATTGTGAATTCACATGCTGTTCTAGGGATCAGACAGAGGGATCCCACGTACACAGTGCCCCCCAATGGTAACATCTTACAAAACTATAATAGTGTGTCACAACCAAGATACTGACATTAATATAGTCAAGATACAGCACTTTTCCATCACCAAGGATTCCTCATGTTGCCCTAATGTAGCCACACTTGCTTTCCGCCCGTTTCCCCTCCCCTCTCAGTCCTTAACAACCACTAATATGTTTTTCTTTTCTGTAATGTCATTTCAAGAATGTTATATCAATGGAATAATACTTTTGGGATTGACTTTTTTTTTTTTTTTTTCACTCAGCATAGTTCTCTGGAGATTCATTCAAGTTTTTCCCTTTAATTACAGAGTAGTGTTCCTTGGCATGGATGTCCCATAGTTAAACCGTTCACTCGCTGGAAGACATCTTGGTTGTTTCCAGTTAATGCCAATTACAGTTAAAGCTGCTATAGACATTCGTGTATAGATCTTTGTATGAACTGAAGTTTTCATTTCACCAGAATAAATGCCTAGGAGTGCTAATTCTGAGTTGTGTGGTAGTTACATGTTTAGTTTCTCAAGTAACTGCCACACTTTTTCAGAATGGCTGTACTATTTTACATTTCACCAGCAATATTTCAGTTTTTCCATATCCTTGCCAGCATTTGATGTTGTCACTGTTTTTTTATTTTAGCCATTGTGATACGTGTGTAGTGGTATCTCATTGTGGTTTTAATTTGCATCTCTTAATGGCTCATTAGCCATTATTCATGGGCATTTTGTCATCTGTGTATCCTCTTTGGTGAAATGTCTGTTCATGTCTTTTCCTCATTTTGTAACTGGATTATTTGTTTTCTTACAGTTGAGTTTTGAGATACTAAAGCTTTGTCAGACGTGTGGTTGGCAAATATTTTCTCCCAGTCTGTAGCTTGACTTTTCATCCTCTATATAAGGCATTTCACAGAGCAAAATTTTCATTTTGATGAAGTTCAACTTACCCATTTTTCCTTTTATGGTGCTTTTGGTGCTAAGTCTAAGAACACTTTGCCTAGACCTAGGTCCTATAGATTTTATCCTTTGTTTTTTCTAAAATTTTATGGCCCTGGCTAAGTAGGTCAGTTGGTTAGAGCATCATCCCCATACACCAAGGTTGTGGGTTAGATCTCCAGTCAGGGCACATACAAGAATCAACCAATGCATGCATAAATAAGTGAAACAACAAATCTCTCTCTCTCTCTCTCTCTCTCTCTCTCTCTCTCTCTTTCGTTCTCTTTCCCTCTCTCTCTCTCTCTCTCAGATCAATAAATTTAAAAAAGTAATCAATAAAAATTTTATAACTTTGTTTCACATTTAAGTCCACAATCCACTTTGAGTTAATTTTTGTATCAGGTGTGAGCTTCAGTTGATCCAGCATTATCAATGTAAAGGCTCTTTCTCCTCCATTGAATTACTTTTGCATCCTTGTCAAAAATCAGTTGGGTATATTTGTGTGAGTCTGTTTCTGGATTCCCTGTTCTGTTCCTTTATCGATGTCAATGCCATATTTTGTTTATCATTCATCTGTTGATGAACATTTGGGTTGTTTCCATATTTTGGCTATTGTGAGTATTGGTGCTATGAACATTCAAGTGCAAGTTTTTGTATGAACACCTATTTTCAATTATTTTGGGTACTATATACCTAGAAGTGGAATTACTACTTCATATGGTAATTCAATGTTTTAGCTTTTTGAGGAACAGCCAAAATCTTTTCTAAAGTGGTCACACCATTTTGCATTCCTACTAGGAATGCATGAGGGTTCTGGTTTCTTCACATCCTCATCAATGCTTTTTATTTTGTTTTGTTGTTGGTGTTATAGCCATCCTAGGGGGTATGAGGTGATATCTCATTGTGATTTTGATTTTCGTTTCCCTAGTGGTTAATGATACTGAGCATCTTTTCATAGGCTTTTTAGCCACGTATATCTTCTTCGGAGAAATATCTATTAAAGTCCTTTGCTCATTTTTTTAAGTGAGTTGTTTATCTTTTTGTTGTTGAGTTGTAGAAGTTTTTATATCTTCTGGATACTAGAACCCATATAATTAATTTTCTTAATTATTGTATTAATGGTATTATGACTGTATTCATGAGGGATATTGGCTGCAGTTTTCTTTTTTTCCTTTTTTTTGTGCTGTCTCTCTGGTTTTGATCATGGAAGTACTAATTCATAAAATGAATTGGGAAGTGTTCCCTCTTGTTTTCTGGAAGATATTGTATATGATTGACATTCATTCTTTAAAAGTTTGGTATAATTCTCCAGTGGAAGCCACTTGGGCCAGGAGATTTCTCTTTGGGGGGATTTTTAAGATTAAAAATTCAATTTCCTTAGGAGTTATAAGGCTATCCAAATTATGTATTTTATACACAATTTTATACACAAACCCTGGCTGGTTTGGCTCAGTGGATTGAGCGTCGGCCTGCGAGCTAAGTGTCGCTGGTTCGATCTTCCAGTCAGGGCACATCAGAGAAGGAAAACTCTGACTCCAAAAAACCTCCGCTGCCTTGCGGCATACCTCTTCAGGGGAAAGGCTAAGGGAGTAAACCCCGACAGAAAATCCGGAGCCGGAGTCCCTAAGGCGGTTTGACGTTGTAGTCAACACCGGCAACTCCTGCGGCGCACCTGAAGCCAAGCTGTATTGACTCCGTCTTTCCCTTGGACCCTTCAGCTGCGAAGAGAGGGGGGGTCTGCTGCATGGGCAACAGCAGACCCTCCATATCACCCTGCCCAGGCTCCGTAGCTTCAGCTTCACTGGAGAGGACACTCCAGCGTCATCGCAAGATGTCGATTCAACACGGGAGGAGACAGATACCGTGTCACTCCCGAGTCGGACTGCACAGCCATTCTCGGCAGTGCAGATAGACTCTTAAGAAGCTACACCATCGTCTCTCGAGATGGACAGCTGCCGACGACGACGGATATTGGGTGCACTATTTTTGTAGTTTGTGTTTTTCAGGGAATTGGTGTTTTCGTCTTAGTTGTCAAGTTTTCAGGTGCAGAGTTCTTTGTAGTATTCGCTTATTATCCTTTCTATGTCTACAGGGTCTGTAGTGATATCCCCTGTTTCATTCTTGATATTGGTAGTTTGTGTCCTCTCTTGCCCCTCTTTAGTTAATTTCTGGAACACTGAAATGGTTGTTTTGTCAATTTTATCCAACTCCATAGTTACTTTTCTGGGAAAGGATTTGCCTTCCACCTTCCTTGGAAATCTCATCTATGCTGTAGTTTTTTGTTTGTTTGTTTTTTAAATAGGTTTCTTTTTCCATATTAAGGAAGTTTCCTTTTAATTCTGATTCTCCAAGGAGCTATTTTGTTTTGCTTTAAATAATGAATAAATGTTCATTGTCTCTTCTGTATCTCATGAGATGGTTATATATTTCCCTTTAATCTCTACAATATCATATTACTAGATTTTCTGATGTTGAACTCTTCTTGATGCATTCCTCAAAAAGTTCTACTTAGTTCCATAGTACTTTTTAAAAAATATATTTTATTTATTTTTAGAGAGAGGGGAAGGGAGGGAGAAAGAGATGGAGAGAAACATCAATGTTTGGTTGCCTCTTCTGCAACCAACTGGGGACCTGGCCCGCAACCCAGGCATGTGCCCTGACTGGGAATTGAACCGGCGATCCTTTGGTTCACAGGTTCCCACTCAACCCACTGGGCAACACCAGCCAGGGCCTTAGTACTTTTTTTAATGCACTGTTTAAATTTGGTTTGTTTTTTTATTTAAAAGATTCATATGCATATTAATAAGTGAGATTCATCTAAAATATTATTTTATTGTTTGGTGTGTTTGAGATCAAGTTTATATTACCCCATAAAATGGGCTGAGTAACTTTTCCACTTCTATTTTTTGAAATATATTGTTTAATGTAGAGAAATTATGTTTCCTTTGAAAGTTTGGTAAAACTTTTTAGTAAAACTATATGGGCCTTGTGTTTCTTATCATGAGAGACATTTGTTTATCAGTTCCCATTTTGGTAATGTATATATTTTCTAGGAATCTTTCCATTTCTTCTTAGTTTTCAAATATCCCAGAATGAAGTTATTCATAGTATTCTCATTTGTTATTTAAGATCTCTACTGTTATTGTTTGTTATATTTCCTTTTCTATTCCTCATGTTGTTTATTTTCTTGCTCTCTCTCCTCTCTTTCTGATGGTTGGACTTCCTGGAGTTTTTCTATTTTTAGTAGGCTTGTCAGAAAATGAGATTTGGTTTCATTGTTTACCATTTTGTTTCCTATCATTAATTTCTGCTCTAATGGTTTTATACCCCTCTTTCTACTTCTTTTGGGTTTACTTTTTCACCCTAGAGTCCTGAACTATGTAACTCATATATTTTCAGGCTTTCCTATTTTTGTTTTTACAGTTATATTTTTTTAATCAAGCCCTTTTACCAGGAGTAGCTCCTGGGCCCATCTTGTTCCTTGAGACTCAGGGTGTTGCTTATTTCATTTTATAAACACATGTTGTTAAACTTGCCCATTTAAAGTGTATGATTCAGCAGTACTTCATATGCTCACAAAGTTGTGCAACCATCACCACTATCTAATTCTAAAACCTAAATAAATAAAATCTTAAAAATAAATAAAATCAATAAACTAAAAAATTAAAAACAAAACAAAACAACTAAAGTCCCTAGTTTACATTAGGAATCACTCTTTGTTATATATTCTATGGGTTTTGATAAGTGTATAATTACATATTTTCAGCATTACACTATAATACAGAATAGATTTATTGCCCTAAAAATCCCCTTTCTGCACTTCTTAAACCTCCCTTCATCCCTCCCTTCCAACCCCTGGCAACCTTTGATATTTTTACTGTCTCCCTAGTTTTGCCTTTTCCAGAATGTCATATATCTGGAATTACACAGTACATAACCTTTACAAGTCGGCTTCTTTCACTTAGTAATATGCATTTAAGGTTCCTCTGTATCTTCCTGGGTAAATAGAGGGCTCATTTCCTTTTGTCACTAAGTAATATTTCATTGTGTAAATACGCCACTGTTTGCTTATTGATTCATCTATTGAAGGACATCTTGATTGTTTCCACATCTTGGCAATTAGGAATAAGCTGCTGTAAACATTCATGTGCAAATTTTTGTGTGGATGTAAGTTTGGGTAAATACGAAGGAGAGTGATTGCTGGATCATATGTTAAAGATATGTTTAGTTTTATATGAAATTACCAGACTGTCCTCCAAAGTGGCAGTACATTTTACATTCTCCCCTACAATGAATGAGAGTTCTGTTTCTCATTACGACTTTTTGATCTAGCCATCCTAGTGCGTGTGAAGTAATTTTGATTTCCATTCCCTTATGGTTAATGATGTTGACCATCTTTTCATGTGCTTATTTGCCTGTTTGGACTTTTTGCTCATTTAAAAAATTGAGCTGTCTTTTTATTACGGTGCTGTAGAGGTTTTTATGCATTCTAGATAAAAACCTCTTATCAGCCCTGGCTGCTGTGGCTCAGTGGATTGAGCGCTGGCCTGAGAGCAAGTGTCACTGGTTCAATTCCCAGTCAGGGCACATGCCTGGGTTGCTGGCCAGGTCCCCAATTGGGCGCGTATGAGAGGCAACCACACATTGATGTTTCCCCCTCTTTCTCCCTGCCTTCCCCCTGACTCTGAAAATAAATAAATGAAATCTAAATAATAATAATAATAATAAAAGCTAACAATAGAAAAAATATTTTTTTAGGCCTGGTACCTTGGTTGGTTGTGCAGTCCACAGCAATCTTTCCAGGGAAGGAATGAAGGTTGTTTTCCTGAAAGATGGCTAGAAGGGACCTTAAGGCACAATGGAAAACTAGGAGGACTTGGAAAAGACAGGTGTTTACAGGCAAGGCTGAATGCCAGGTATGTGGCTCAGCTTCTGTACCCTGAAGGACAGACTGAAGGTCACCCTAAACATTCCTTGCGTAAGTTCCAGCAAAGCAGAACTAAAGATCATAAGTGATCATTTGCTGCTCTTGTTGTGTTTATGCAAATGAACAGGATGAATTAAAAATGGACTTAATGCAGTCCCTTTAATGACAAGGAGGGTAATCTTAGGGAGAAAAATCGCGATTCAAGGAAAATCACAATGCTCAGTGGTAGACTATGAAGTAGTGCAGCTAACAGTCTTTAAAGTTTCTTTTCATTTAAAATTTGTTTTCATTTGAAAGTTAAACTATGTCTGTGGTATCATCCAAGATGTTTAATTTACAGGCAAGAAGAATGTCAAATGCCTTGCAACGGGATGTCTTTCCAATAAGACAGTCCTACAGATTTAGAGACTTGTTTGTGGGTTATGTTACATAAATTAACATGTGTTTTCTGTTTTCAAAGGGCATAAGCCTATGATCTCATTACCTGAGTGACTGTCTGTACATATAGGCCTCACTTAATCCTGTCTGCATTGCTGCCTCCTGAGACTCAATGGTTTGGCTGAACTAAGTGGCTGGGTTGGTGAAGAATGGGGTGGTCTGTGGGCTTCACTTTAAAACTGGTTTCTCTTTTCTATCCTAATGGCTTGGACCGAAAGGGCCCAGAGGTCTGAGAGGGGGGAAACCTAAAATATTTCCCTCAGCTCAAACTAAGTATAATGGGCAAAAGGGTTTTGGACAGCTGAGATTTGCCTGGCACACCTTCCTCCAAAGAGGCCCTTTTTTTCCCTAATGTTGGTCATTGAAAAATTAAACCCTGCCTTTTGTCATCTAGTGGTTATTGATTGAATGATGCCTTTTAGCCCTGTTGCCAAATCTGTCATCCCCAGAATACAACAATGTTACCATCCTGTTAAACCAAGCATGCCGTTGTCCCGGGACAGCCAACTGACCTGGAGTCTGCAAGATCCTTCCCTCTGTGGGAAGGCCATTCTCCCCTCCACACCCCCACTATTATTAGGGATTTCTGGACCCAAGGGTAGGTAGGATGACGACCATGTCCAGCTTGACACAGCTAGAGGAGCTCGAGACCTTCGCCCATTGTCCTTTATAAGATTATAAAGGGTCTTAAGTCTGAGAGGGAGGGATTGTTATTTTTTATTGTTAAAATAATTAATTATTTATTTGTTTTAAAAAAGAAGAAGAAGAAGAAGTATATATGAAAGGGTGAAACGGGAGAGCTTGTATGTACGACCCATGGGCATAGACTTGGGAAGGGGATTGCTGGGGGCAGAGGGTGCTGGGCGGAGGGGAAAAATTGGAACTAGTATAACAATATAATCAATAGAATGAATGTACTTAAAAAAAGAATATATATTTTTAAAAATCTCTTTATCATATTTATGATTTGCAGGTGTGTTCTCTCCCATTCTGTGGGTTTTCTGTGAATTTTCTTTTTTTTTAAAGACTTTATTTATTTTCTTAAAAAAATTTATTTTATTTTTAGAGAGGGGGGAAGGGAATGATAAAGAGAGGGAGAGAAACATCAATGTGTGGTTGCCTCTTGTGCACCCCCAACTGGGGAAGTGGCCCCCAATCCAGACATATGCCCTGACTGGGAATTGAACCAGCGACCTTTTGATTCTCAGGTCAGCGCTCAATCCACTGAGCCACACCAGCCAGGGCATGTGAATTTTCTTAATAGTGTCCATTGAAGCACAAAAGTTTGTCACTTTCATGAAGTCCAATTTATCTGTTTTCTGTTGCTTGTGCTTTTGGTATCATATCCAAGAATTCTTTGCCAAATCATGATTTACTCATAAACCTATGAGTTATTTGGTAGCATTTTAGTGTTCTAAACATTTTTTTTAGCTTTATTGAGGTGACTAAATATTCCTTTAAAATATCTTTTTAGCCCTGGCTGGTGTGGTTTAGTGGATTGAGTCCCAGTCAGGGCACATGCCTGGGTTTTGGCTAGGTCCCCGGTTGGGGGCGCGAGACAACCAACTGATGTATCTCTCACACGTCAATGTTTCTCTCCCTCTCTTTTTCCCTCCCTTCCCCCTCGCAGAAAAAAAAAAAAAAGAAGAACACCTCATCCGCCCTGGATGATGTGGCTTGTGGACAGAAAGGTCGCAGGTTACATTTCCAGTCAGGGCACATGCCTGGGTTGCAGGCCAGGTTCCCAGTTGGGGGTGTGCAAGAGGCAGCCGATGGATGTTTCTCTTGCACATCGATGTTTCTCTCCCTCTCTTTCTCCCTCCCTTCCCCTCTCTCTAAAAATAAATAAATCTTTTAAAAATATTTGAAATATCTTTTTATTGCTCTTTTCTACCAGAGCGTGAGGTCTGTTTAATATTGATTCCTTGAAATTTGTTAAGACTTCATTCGTTACTTATATCTGGTCATTTTTTAAATAAATGATTCATATGTAATTGAGAAGAAGGAACAAATTTTTCCTGTTGGCAAGTTAATCTCATTGTGGGTTTGTTGATCATGAATCTATGTATTTATGTCTTTCTCCAAATTTGGGGAAATTTCAGCCATTATTTCTCAAATATTTTTTCTGCACTATCTCATTCTACTCTCTTGGGAATCTAGAAGCACAAATGATAATCCTTTCGATAATTTTTCACAGGCCTAGGTTCTGTTAAGTTTCTTCAGTCTTCTTTCTTTCCATTCTTTGGACTGGGTAACTCCTTTAAAAAAAATTTTTTTTTTTTTTATTTTTTGGAAAGAGGAGAAGGGAGGGAGAAAGAGAGAGAGAGCAACACTGATGTGCAAGAGATACATCGATCGGTTGCCTCTCACATGCCCCCAACTGGGAACCTAGCTACAACCCAGGCACGTGCCCTGACTGTGAATCAAACCAGCGATTCCCAGGCTGACAATCCACTGAGCCACACCAACCAGGGCTGGACTGGATAATTTCTATTGACCTGTCTTCAAGGTCACTGATTCTTTCTATTGTTATCTGTGATGGTTAGTTTTATGTGTCAGTCTGGCAAAGCTATGATATCCAGTGTTTAGTCAAACACTGATCTAGATATTGCTGTGAAGGTATTTATTTATTTTTCCATGTGCACTTGAAAAGAATGTATATTTTGCTGCTTTGGGGTGAAATGCTCTGAATTAAATCCATCTTATTTAGTGTGTCATTTAAGGGTGCTTTTCCTTGTTGATTTTCTGTCTGGAAGACATATACATTGACATTAATGTAAAATCCCCTACTAGGACTGTATTATGGTTGATCTCTCCCTTTATATATATCAAAATTTGCTTTATAGCCCTGGCTAGTATGGCTCAGTGGATTGAGTACCAGCTTGTGAACTGAAAGGTCACTGGTTCGATTCCCAGTCAGAGCACATGCCTGGGTTGCCGGCCAGGTCCCCAGATGGGGGCGTGTGAGAGGCAACCCATCTATGTATCTCTCACACATCAATGTTTCTTGCTCTCTCTTTCTCCTTCCCTTTTCTAAAAATAAGTAAAATCAATCTTAAAAATATTTTTAAAAGATTTGCTTTATATATTTAAGTGCTCCTATGTTGGGTGCATAATTATCTGTAAGGGTTATATCCTCTTGTTGGATTAATTCCTTTAGGATTATGTAGTGTTCTTTGTCCCTTGTAATAGCCTTTGTTTTAAAGTCTATTTTCTCTGCTGTAAGTATTGCTACCCCAGCTTTTTTTTCATTTCCATTTGCATGAAATATCTTTTTTCATCCCTTTACTGTTAGTTTGTGTGTCTTTCATTCTGAGGTGGGTCTCTCTTTTTTAAAATTTATTTATTTATTTATTTAGAGAAAGGGGAAGGGAGGGAGGGAGAGAGGGAGAGAAATATCACTGTGTGGTTGCCTCTTGAGCACCAAGGCATGTGCCCTGACTGGGAATCGAACTGGCTACCCTTTGGTTTGCAGTCCGGCACTCAATCCATTGAAACACACAAGCCAGAGTCTGACGTGGGTCTCTTGTAGACAGCATATATGTAGGTCTTGTTCTCTCATCCACTCTGCTACCCTATATCTTTTATTTGGAGCACTTAAGCCATTTACATTTAAAGTGATTATTGACAGGTACATATTTATTGCCGTTTTATTTTTCTAACTGTGTTCCTCTTTTTTTTCTTCTTAAAGAAGACCCTTTAAAATTAATTGTAATACTGGTTTGGTGGTAATGAACTCCTTTAGCTTTTTCTTGTCTTAGAAGCTCTTTATTTCTTCTTCAATTTTAAATAATAGCCTTACTGGTAAAGTAGTCTTGGTTATATATAGGTCCTTGCATTTTCATCACTTTGAATATTATTTGCTGATCCCTCTGGCCTGAAATGTTTCTGTTGAGAAATCAGCTGACAGCCTTATGGGAGCTCCCTTGTAGGTAACGAACTGTTTTTCTCTAGCTGCTTTTAAGATTCTTTCTTTGTCTTTAACCGTTGCCATTTTAATTATGATGTGTCTTGGTGTGGGCCGCTTTGTGTTCATCTTGTTTGGGACTCTCTGTTTCCTGGACTTGTGTGTCTTTTTTCTTCACCAGGTTAGAGAAGTTTTCAGTCATTATTTCTTCAAAAAAGTTCTCAGTCCCTTGCTCTTTCTCTTCTCCTCTGGTACTCCTATGCTGTGGATGTTGTTACACTTCATGTTGTCCCAAATGTCCCTTAAATTAGCCTAAATTTTCTAATTCTTTTTTTTTTTTCTTTTCACTGCTCTGATTGGGTGTTTTCTGCTAGCTTGTCTTTGGAGTCTCTGATTTGATCTTCTGCTTCTTCTAATATGTTGTTGAAGCCTTCTACTGTATTCTTCATTTCAGATATTGTAACTATTCATTTCTGACTGGTTCTTTTTTATGGTTTCTATGTCCCTTTTTTTTGTTCTTACTATCTCTTTGTTGAAGTTCTCACTAAGTTCCTTGTGCATCCTTATAACCATTGTTTTGAACTGTATCTGGTAGATTGCTTGCCTCCATTTCAATTATTTCTTTTTTCTGGGAATTTTTCCTGTTCTTTCATATGGAGCATGTTTTTGTGTCTCCCCATTTTGGCTGCCTCTCTGTGTTTGTTTCTGTATATTAGGTAGAACTGCTATGTCTGCTTTTCCTAGTATGGTAACCTTATATAGTAGGTATGCTGTGGGACTCACTGGCGCATTTTCCTGAGCTAGGTACTCTAGGAATGTCCCTTGTGTGGGTTATGTGAGCCCTCCTGTTATAGTTGAGTCTTGATTGCTGTTGGCCCATCGGTGAGTGGGGGTGACTCTTAGACTGGCTGAAGATGAAGATTGACCCCAGGTACAACGTATGAGCTGCCGTGTGGGGGTTTACCTTATGAAGCAGAATTTGCCTCAACAGGGTCTGTTGCCTGTTGAGATCTCCCTTTGGGTATGCCACTTGTGGAGCTAACTGGGTTGTGCTCTGATGTGATCTGAAGCCTGCTACCAGGTTTGTTGGTTCTGGGGCCTCTTGGGAGGAACTCGGTTGCAGCAGATCAGTGTCAGGCGCTGCGTGTGACTGGTTGCATGGGAGGGGCCAAGTTGCACACCAAGGCTGGCCTTCACAAGCACCAAGCCTAGGGGCAGCTCAGCAAAAAACCCAAGGCGCCCAGAGGTCCACGTCTTCCCGTGTCTTCCTGTTAATCTCAGTCACTGAAATGGCCTCTGGTGATAGCAAATAGCATGAGGTAGGTCTCAGTGAGTCAGCAGGTAGGGGCGAGTGTTGTTCAGCAGACTAACAGATTCCAATCAGCACCAGTGCTAGGACTGAAGCCACTCAGCAAAAGTCCCAGAGAACAAGGTCAGGCACCACCCACCGGGTTCCCTCGGACCTTGTGGTGGGGCAGGGTCTCATGGAGTCTTCAGGGTGAGGCCAGCAACTCATCAGGCCCAAACAAACCAGTATTTGGCCGTGTGAAGGGAGGGTTGTACGCAGGAACGGTGGTACTGGTTGGACGTGTGAGGGAAAAAATGGTACCCACTCTAGAGCCACACAACTCAATCTATCCCTAATTCTGCCTTGACCACCTCAAGAACTTTTCTAGAAATTCTGTATTGTGAGCCCGGGCTGGCCACAGTGAGATAACACTTCCGCAGGGCAGAAGCTTGGCAGGGCAGGGCCACGGGGAGTTGGGAGGGTGGGGCTAGTGGATTTTCTTTGGGGGGGTAAGCACCCGTGAGGTGCGTGGGGTGAGGGAATGGCCCCCCACCCCAGAGCCACAAAATTCAGTCTCTCACACCACCAGAATTTGCCCTCGAGAACCCTCCAAGAAATTCTACACCACAGACCCAGGAAGCTGACTCCCCTTCAGGGTGAGAGCTTGGAAGGGTGGGGCGACAGGGAGCCTGGGAGGGTGGAGCTATTGCATTCCCCAAGGCTGATGCCATAAGTAGGAGAGTGCTCAACCCAGGAAAGACTTCGTGGGCAGTGCGGGAGAGGAACTCAGCACAGGGTCCCTGGCGGCTGTCGCTTCAGTTCTCTCCCTGGAGCCACCCAACCCAGTCTCCTCTAGCACGACTCCGGTCTTCTTTGAGCTACCTTTCCTCCTCCGGCTCCCAGGGTAAGTGGCTGCAAACAAGGTTTTGTGCTTTGGCTCTTTAAGAGGGTGCCTGGGGTTCTAGCACCCCATCTCTCCTGGCGATAGAAACCCCACCGATTTTCACAGCCAGATGTCATTTGGGCTCCTCTCTCTGGGTCTCGTGCTCTGGGCTGGGGAGCCGAGCGTGAGGTTGAGATTCCATGCTCCTGCTGGGGGTGGGGAACCTTTGCAGCTGAATTCTTCCGGATTCTCAAGTCACCGTATGGCGGTGTGGGCCTAGCCCTGTTCACGTCTCCACTCTTCCTAACAGTCTCGATGTGGCTTCTTCTGTAAATCTTGCTTATAAGACTTCTGTTCAGCTGGTCTTCAGTTGGTTATTTAGGTTGATTTTTCTGTATTTTAGTTGTAATTCCAGTTTGGTCCTAGGAGGAGGTAAGTATGGCTTCCAACTACTCTGTCGCCATCTTGGATCGTCTGTGAAGGTATTTTTAAATTGTGATTAACATTTAAGTCAATAGTAAAGCAAATTATCCTCAATAATGTAGGTGGGCCTTATCCAATCAGTTGAACGCTTCAAGTGAAAAAACTTGTCCCTGTTGAGCCCATAGCACTTTTGAGACAATTGCTATCTCTCCTGGGGTTGTTTTTGTCCAGAGACTTGGGCGGGTCGTGAAATCGGGGCTGTCCAGTTTCTCATGGTCTCAAAGGTTAGACTAATCCCCTTTTATAGACAAAATGACATGAATTCCAAAATTTTAAGGTAGGGATTGTACCCACAGTCTACATAATCATTTTTCTGTATATAAAAATATACATCATATATAAATAGTTAATACAGCAGAACCTCGGTTCTTGAACTTAATTCCTTCCAGAAAACTGTTCAAGAAGCAATTTGTTTGAAAACTGAGTCTCCTTTGTTCCCTGAGAGAGATGACTAATCATACAGGTATCAGCATGAAAGGGTTGTTGGGTAGAGAATGGAGACCCAAAGTTTTATTAGACAACCGAGACTTTTTTCCGTGAACAACTTGGTCAAAAATCAAATTGTTTGAGAACCAAGACCTTCAAGAACCAAGGTTTGACTGTATATCATCATATATGTGATACACAGTGTTATATATAAAATGACGGTTTACAGCATTCCCTCACTTATCGCGGGTATTACATTCTAGACGCCCCCCTCCCCCCGCGATAGGTGAAAATCCGCCAGGTAGGAACCTTACATTTATTTTAGTATTTATATATATTTTAAGGCTTTATAAACCCTTCCCACACACTTATAAACCGTTCCCAGTCCCTTATTAACCTTTCCCACTCCCTTATTAACCTTTTCCACACTTTTATAGACACTACTTATGTTCTTAAACATATTCTACACTCTTAAACCTTCGTAACTGTAACCACATACGTATACAGTACCGCAAAAGCCCACGATAGAGCAAAAAATCCGCGATAAATGATTAAATACAATATTTTTAAAAATCCCACGATACAGTGAGGCCGCGATAAGTGACCCGTGATATACAGGGACTGCTGTATATCGTCGTCGGCAGCCGTCCGTCTCGAGAGACGATGGTGTAGCTTCTTAAGAGTCTATCTGCACCGCCGAGAATGGCTGTGCAGTCCGACTCGGGAGTGACACGGTATCTGTCTCCTCCCGTGTTGAATCGACATCTTGCGATGACGCTGGAGTGTCCTCTCCCGTGAAGCTGAAGCTACAGAGCCTGGGCAGGGTGATATGGAGGGTCTGCTGTTGCCCATGCAGCAGACCCCCCCTCTCTTCACAGCTGAAGGGTCCAAGGGAAAGACGGAGTCAATACAGCTTGGCTTCAGGTGCGCCGCAGGAGTTGCCGGTGTTGACTACAACGTCAAACCGCCTTAGGGACTCCGGCTCCGGATTTTCTGTCGGGGTTTACTCCCTTAGCCTTTCCCCTGAAGAGGTATGCCGCAAGGCAGCGGAGGTTTTTTGGAGTCAGAGTTTTCCTTCTCTGATGTGCCCTGACTGGAAGATCGAACCAGCGACACTTAGCTCGCAGGCCGATGCTCAATCCACTGAGCCAAACCAGCCAGGGGAAACTGCTGTATATATATTATATATATTAACACATCTATTTCTGTTGAGCTCATCTAGTCAGTTTTCTATTTTATATATTGTATTTTTGTCCTCTAAAATTTCCATTTTTTATAGTTTTTTTTTAATAGTTTATTTTTACTCTGCTGAGAACTATATTTTCATTTATTTAAAGACTGTGTTTACCTCATGGGGTATAATTAGAACAGATTTAAAGTCTGTGTTAATTTCAACATGTGAATTATCTTGGTTGTGGCAGCTGTTGAATGTTTTTTTCCCTTGGGAATTAGTCACATTTTCTTGATTCTTTGTCTACCAAATAATTTTGGATTGTATACTGGCTATTTTGAATCTTATTTTGCAAGAATCTGGGTTCTGTTAAAGATCTCTGGTGGATGAGAATTTCTATTTATTTAATTTTAGAGAGAGGGGAAAGGAGGAGAAAGTGAGGTAAATAAACATCAATGTGCGAGAGAAACATCGCTCCCTTGCCTCTCACAAGCCCCCAACTGGGGACCTGGCCCACAACCCAGGCATGTGCCCTGACTGGGAATTGAACCAGCGGCCCTATTGTTCACAGGCCACACCAGCCAGGGCGGATGAGGTGTTTTTTTTTGTTGTTTTTTTTTTAAGAGAGATGGAGAAGGGAGGGAGATACAGAGGGAGAGAAACGTGGCATTGCCTCTTGCCCGCCCCCAACTGGGATCCTGGCCTGAAACCCAGGCATGTGACCTGACTAGAAATCGAAACTGACCTTTCTGTTCGCAGGCCGCACCAGCCAGGGCGGGTGAGGTGGTTTTTGTTTTTTTTTTTTTAAGAGAGATTGGGAAGGGAGGAAGAGAGGGAGAGAAACGTGGCATTGCCTCTCGTGCGCCCCCAGCTGGGGACCTGGCCCGAAACCCAGGCATGTGCCCTGACTGGGAATTGAACCAAGGACCCTATTGTTCCCAGGCCACACCAGCCAGGGCGGATGAGGTTTTTTGTTTTTTTTTTAAGAGAGATGGGGAAGGGAGGGAGATAGAGAGGGAGAGAAACGTGGTGTTGCCTCTCCCGGGCCCCCAACTGGGGTCCGGCCCTGAAACCCAGGCATGTGACCTAACTGGAAATCGAAACTGACTTTTCTGTTCGCAGGCCACACCAGCCAGGGCGGATGAGTTTTTTTTTTTTTTGGTTGTTGTTGTTTTTTAAAAATTGAGATGGGGAAGGGAGGGAGGAAGAGGGAGAGCAACATGGCATTGCCTCTCACACGTCCCCAACTGAAGACGTGGCCTGAAACTCAGGCATGTGCCCTGACTGGGAATTGAACCAGCGGCCCTATTGTTCGCAGGCCATACCAGCCAGGGCAGATGAGGTGGTTTTTTGTTTTTTTTTTTAAGAGAGATAGGGAAGGGAGGAAGAGAGGGAGGGCAACGTGGCGTTGCCCCTTGTGCACCCCCAACTGGGGACCTGGCCTGACACCCAGGCATGTTCCCTGACTGGGGATTGAACCAACGACCCTATTGTTCGCAGGCCACACCAGCCAGGGCGGATGAGTTTTTTTTCGTTGTTGTTGTTTTTTAAAAATCGAGATGGGGAAGGGAGGGAGAAATAGGGAGAGCAACATGCGTTGCCTCTCATACGCACCCAACTGAGGACGTGGCCCAAAACTCAGGCATGTGCCCTGACTGGGAATTGAACCAGCGGCCCTATTGTTCACAGGCCACACCAGCCAGGGCAGATGAGGGTTTTTTGGGTTTTTTTTTTTTTTTTTTTTTTTTAAGAGAGATGGGGAAGGGAGGGAGATAAAGAGGGAGAGAAACGTGGTGTTGCCTCTCGCGGGCCCCCAACTGGGGTCCGGCCCTGAAACTCAGGCATGTGACCTGACTGGAAATCGAAACTGACTTTTCTGTTCGCAGGCCACACCAGCCAGGGCAGATGAGTTCTTTGTTTTTTTTTTTAATTGAGGTGGAGAAGGGAGGGAAAAAGAGAGGGAGAGAAACATCGATGTGTGAGAGATACATCAATTGGTTGCCTTTCATACGCCCCCAACTGAGGACCTGGCCCGAAACCCAGGCATGTGCCCTGACTGGGAATTGAACCAGTGACCCTATTGTTCGCAGGCCACACCAGCCAGAGCAGATGAGGTTTTTGTTTTTGTTTTGTTTTTTTAAGAGAGATGGGAAAGGGAGGGAGATGGAGAGGAAGAAAAACGTGGCGTTGCCTCTCGCGGACCCCCAACTGGGGTCCAGCCCTGAAACCCAGGCATGTGACCTGACAGGAAATCAAAACTGACTTTTCTGTTCGCAGGCCACACCAGCCAGGGCAGATGAGTTTTTTTTCGTTGTTGTTCTTTTTTAAAAATCTAGTTGGGGAAGGGAGGGAGAAAGAGGGAGAGCAACGTGTGTTGCCTCTCATACGCCCCCTACTGGGGACCTAGCCCGAAACTCAGGCATGTGCCCTGACTGGGAATTGAACCAATGATCCTATTGTTCCCAGGCCACACCAGCCAGGGCGGATGAGGTTTTTTGGGGGGGTGGGGAGGTTGGTTTTTCGTTTTTGTTTGTTTGTTTGTTTGTTTTTTAAGAGAGATGGGGAAGGGAGAGAGATAGGGAGAGAAACGTGGCGTTGCCTCTCGCGGGCCCCCAACTGGGGTCCGGCCCTGAAACTCAGGCATGTGACCTAACTGGAAATCGAAACTGACTTTTCTGTTCGCAGGCTACACCAGCCAGGGCGGATGAGTTTTTTGTTTGTTTGTTTTTTGTTTTTTTTTTAATTGAGGCGGGGAAGGGAGGGAAAAAAAAGAGGGAGAGAAACATCGATGTGTGAGAGATACATCAATCGGTTGCCTTTCATATGCCCCCAACTGGGGACCTGGCCCGAAACCCGGCATGTGCCTTGACTGGGAATTGAACCAGTGACCCTATTGTTCGCAGGCCACACCAGCCAAGGCAGATGAGTTTTGTTTTTGTTTTTGTTTTTGTTTTTACTTGAGATGGGGAAGGGAGGGAGAAAGAGGGAGAGAAACGTGGTATTGCCTCTCGCGCGCCCCCGACTGGGCACCTGGCCTGAAACCCAGGCATGTGACCTGACAGGAAATTAAAACTGATCTTTCTGTTCACAGGCCACACCAGCCAGGTAGGATTTTTTATTTTTTAAAGAGAGACAAGGAAGGGAAGGAGAAAGAGAGGGAGAGAAACATCGATGTGTGAGAGATACATCAATCGGTTGCCTCTCATACGCCCCCAACTGGGGACCTGGCCCGAAACCCAGGCATGTGCCTTGACTTGGAATTGAACCAGTGACCCTACTGTTAGCAGGCCACACCAGCCAGGCTGGATGAGTTTTTTGGTTTTGGTTTTCTAAGAGAGCCAGGGAAGTGAGGGAGAAAGAGGGAGAGAAAGGTCAAGTTGTCTCTCGTGCACCTGCAACTGGGGATCTGGCCCGAAACTGAGGCATGTGCCCTGACTGGGAATTGAACCGGCGACATTTCTTTTTCTCTTCTTTTAAAGTATATTTTATTGATTATGCTGTTCCAGCTGTCCCAATTTCTTTTCCCTTTTCTCCACTCCACCCAGTACCCCCTTCTCTCCAGCAATCCCACCCCTCTCTTAGTTCTTGTCTAAAGGTCATGCGTAGAAGTTCTTTGGCTTCATCCTTTCCTATATTATTCTTAACTTCCCCTTGTCTATTTTATACCTACTGGCAACCTTTCTGTTTGAAGGCCACACCACCCAGGGCAGATGAGTTTTTTTGTTGTTGTTGTTTTAGAGAGAGGGGGAAGAGAAGTAGAAAGAAATGGAGAGAAACATAGATGTGTGAGAGATACATCAATCAGTTGCCTCTCCCGCACCCCCATCTGGGTACCTAGTGGGAAACCCAGGCATGTGCCCACTGGGACTCAATCCACTGAGCACACCGGCCAGAGCAACCTGGTTAGATTTAGACTACAAGCTCTAACTTTCGTGTGCAGTGGTCCTAATGTCAGTTCAAACCCTTTGCTCTGATACTTTGGGCTTATCCCACATATGTTCTACTCGGGTTATTTTGAGTGGTGTTTTATATAATAAGTTAGTTCTCAAAGCTGTTGCTATGCTGGTTTGGTTCTATCACATGCATGCTCATCTCAGAGGTAAGCCTGGGATTTGTGCTAGTTCATATATAGAATGAATCCCTTCTCCAGAAATCTCTTTGTGATTCCTTCCACACTTCCAGCCTTCAGGAGCACCTTTTCTCAGTTGTTTGGCCAGAAGTATAGGGTTCCTTGGACGTTTCCTCTTTGTGCTATCTAAGAAAGCTCTGCTGGAGATTTCTCCTCTGATCATTGTTCGGAGAAAAGTAGCTAAAATACTATATGGGTAACTCACTCCTGTATGAGTCACTTCTGCAGAGTTCTTACTTTCCTTCTCAATCCACCTGATTTTGCTTATGTTTCAGAGTTCTCAGGTAGTTGCTTTTGTGTCTCCCCACCCCCTGGGACTGTAGTTATTCTAAGTGGGAGAGATAGACTGTATGGGCTTATTCCATCTTGGCTGGCACCAGGAATCATCAGTACATCTATGGTATTTCTGTTGGTGAGAACCTGTGAGGGGTAAACTACTTCTTTGTATGTCTGTAAATGTCTCTATTTTGCCTTTATTCCTTTGCAATGGTAATTTATCTAGGTATAAAATGTTATGTTGGTAATAATTTTCCCTTTTTCAATATCATTCTACTGTCTTCTGGCATCAGTTGGCTGATACAAAGTCTGTCGGTAATTTAATTTTCATTTCTTAAGTGGTAAGACCTTTTTCCTCTTGTGGCTTTTTTAAAAAAATAGTTTATTTGTTTATTTTTAGAGAGAGGGGAAGTCAGAGAGAGAAACATTGATGTGCGAGAGATACATTGATTGGTTGTCTCTTACACTCCCAACTGGGGACCTGGCCAGCAACCCAGGCATGTGCCCTGATTGGGAATCAAACCGGCGACTTTTCAGTTTGCAGGCCAACACTCAATCCACTGAGCTACACCAGCCAGGGCTCTCTTGTGGCTTTTTAGATTCTCTTTATCATTAATGTTTTGCAGTTTCATGCCAACATGTCAAAAATAAATAAATAAACCAACAAACAAACAAATAAATAAATCCATCCATAAACTTCCAGATGCCGCTCCCTAGAGGGCAGTATTGTCCCTGTTGAGCCCAATAGACAATTACTCTCTTCACTGAGGTTGCTGTTTGCCAAGAGACTGGGTGAGTTGTGGGATCTGGGCTGTAGATCTCCAGTTTGTCATAATCTCAAATGCTAAACTAATCATTTTATAGACAAAATGACATGGGTTCCAAAATTTTAAAGTAGGGGTTGTACCCATGGTCTGCATATTCTTCATTTCTGGGATTATAGCCTATTTCTTTCATTGATTCATGGAAATTAGCTTTAACTAAGATATTGGCTAACCTCCTTCAGTTCTTTATTGTTTTGTATATCTTTTATTACTTTTAAGATAGTTAAATATGTTTCAGAGTAACTTAAAGCCACTTGAGGTCATTCATTGGATCCTTTGCACTCCTTCCTTCCTTCCACCAATTGTCAATTTATTTATTTAACATTAACAGAGTTGATATGCTAGATTCTATACTAGACCTGGGGATAGAGAGATAAATAAAACCCAGACCTTTACCCGAAGGTTCCCTCCACTTCCTCGATGCACTAATAATCAGAAAAAAAAAAAACAGTTTTATGACATTGAACAGAGTTTTGAGAAACATGTGAAGTTGTGCCAGAAAATCTTTGACTTACATAACTTAATCTCTTCCTAGTGGGTATATTTTTGGTCAGGAGAACTTAACCATTGTTTCTTAAGCATCTGTAAAACCTGTCCTGCATTTTCTATGAAGTATATTACAGTAATATTTGTCGACCCGTGTGCAGGGTGGTTGTGAGATATTTTACAATATTTATTATAAAGTTTCATTCAATAGAGAAAAATTGTTACTGAAAATAGTACTCTTGGGAAATGTTATTTGTTAGGTTGAATTATTTGTTCTATAACATCTGTGTTAAACTTGAAGATACAAGAGAAGTATTCAAAATGACTCTGAGTATTTTTTGTTTTATCAGTATTAATAACATCATTTCAAGTGAACTTTTGAATACATTTAGTTTTTTTGAGCAGAAATAATACAAATATAAACGTGCTTGTATAATTTTAAAGATTAAATAAATACTTGTTACTAAATATTTAAAAATAGAAGTGGTTGGTTTAGATTAGTGACATCTTTGTTCATCATAAGTGATTGTTCAGAGCTTGGACTTTGAATTTTTATTTCATATATTTATTAAAAATACAAAAAGTTAAGCTATGTATTTAACTGTTTAAAAATTACTTTAAAAGCATAGGTATGCCTTGTTTGGGGAAATAAACATTGTTAGTGAGAAGCAAATAATTTGTATGATAATTTTGTCTAAATCAAATTTCTATTAATTGAATGTTGTTCTAAAATTTATTACAGAAACTTATCCATGAAAAAATTTGCCCTGGCAGGTGTGATTCAGTGGATTGAGCGCCGACCTGTGAACCGAAAGGTTTCTGGTTCGGTTTCTTGTCAGGGCACGTGCCTGGGTTGTGGGCCAGGTCCTGAGTTGGGGGCGTGTGAGAGGCAACTGATCAATGTTTCTCTCACACATCAGTGTTTCTCATCCTCTCTTTCTCCTTCATTTCCCGTCTCTCTAAGAAATAAATAAAATGTTTTAAAGAATTTAGTTTAAACCATGAAGTATTATACTATATTAAGAAGAAATATTACAATAATAATGTAAAAGGATCCTAAGGCCAAAGTTATTATGAAGTTATTTCACAGACTTATTTTACTTAAATAAGCAAGGCCATAGGAGAAAAATACTAATGAATACATGTTCCCCTTCCAAGAGAGAAAGAATGAAAAATTTTAAAGGAGAGGAGATCCTTCTTTTTCAGTTTTTTATCCACAATTTGGTGGGCAGTTGTTCTATTATTTGTAAAAAGTATTAGGATACAATCCAAGAAATTATGGAAAACACTATAATAATAAAATTGAATTGAAAATATTCACATAAACCTATGATTAAATAGTGCATCAGTTATCTATTGCTACATAACAATGTTAACACAAACTGAAAAGCTTAACCCAAGACACATTTATTATCTCTTTTTCCTGTAGGTCAGGAGTCTGGGTAGGCATGGCTTAGCTAGATGCTTTGCTTCAAAAACTAATAAAGCTTCAATCAAGGTGTCTGCCTAGGCTCCAGTCGCGTCTGCTTCCAAGCTCACGTGGCTGTTAGCAGCTGGGACCTGGCCCGCAACCCAGGCATGTGCCCTGACTGGGAATCGAAATAGCGATCTTTTGGTTTGTAGGTCGGCACTCAATCCACTGAGCCACACCAGCCAGGGCTCCAGCTTTCCTTTGTAAAGACCCTTGTGATTACACAGGGTCCACATGAATAATCCAGGATAATCTCCCTATCTCAAGGTCCTTAACTTGATAACATCTGCAGAGTTCCTTTTGCCTTGTAAAAGGTTCAAGGGATTAGGTTGTGGACATCTTTGAGGGGAGCCATTGTTCTGTCTACCACGGTCGGTATGTGATGTTTTTACTTATTATTTTTGTGTCTATATTTTGTAATTTTATATAATGTGTATGTATACTTAGAATGTATAAGTTAAAAGTAGGAAAATGTTATAGTTTAATACCAAGTGACATGAAATAGTTATTTTAAAACTTTTATCTGGCTTCATATGAAGCTTGAACTTCATGTCCAGTTATTTTCTTGGTTTTTATTTATACTAAATCAAAAAATTCAAATTCACGAGTAGGTGTGGCTAGAAATGGCAGCCAGTGTTCGGTAACTGGGTCAGAGACTTCAGTATATTGGATTGAACAAGGACCCATAAATTGAGAAGACATTTCCATTTTGTGTTGCCCCCAGACACGAAGTGGATGAAATAGCAAACTCAAATTCTACCAGGAAGAATGTTTCACCTTAGGAGAGGGGGGTCTCACTGAGGGCAGTACCACCGAAGGGTATGCTTTGAAAACACGTGGGGCTATTTCGGTTGTTATAGTGATGGACAAGAATCCCCTGGCGAGGATTTCCTGGCAGTTAATGGGCAGGAGCCAAGAACTCATACGTTCTTCATTGCATGTGACATTCTTACAAGGACAAACTTTCCTACGTCTTACATAATTTTCAGACATCCGCTCAGACATTCACATATATGAAAAACCTATTTGTAATTGAGCCTAAACCTAACCTCATTTTGCACGTAAACTCCAAGTACTTTCTTTTTTTCTGAAATTGATTTTTAAAAATATGGAATGCGTTCACAAATGTGCATGTCATTCTAGTACAGGGGCTATGCTCATCTTCTCTGTATAATTCCATTTTTAGTATACTGCTGTTGAAGCGGGCATACCTCAAAGTATTTCTTGCACAGGTTTAATATCCTGGAATTTTCCAGGAACAGAACTACTGTGTAAATTGAAAAGAGTGTGTGTTGTTTTGTTTGGAACTTTACCAAGAATAGTTTAATGGTTTAGAAAATCACACCAATGACATCAATGCCATTTATGGGCTGTGCTGGATATCTTCCATTTGCCCTTCCAGATTCACTCCACCCCTCCCCACCTGCTCTGTGCCCTGGGAAGGGACTGTATCAATAGGTTTCTTTGCCCTCCAGCTTCTGGGTGGGTTAACTCAGAAAGCATGGGGAGGAGATCTGGAATGGGAAAGGAGATGGGTGTATACTACTTGAAATGATCATCAGGTAATAGGTGTTTTTTTTAATCCTCACCTGAGAATATGTTTATTGATTTGAGAGAGACAGACAGACAGACATTGGTTAACTCCCGTATATGCCCCCGACCAGAGATCGAACCCGCAGCCTTTTGGTGCATGGGATGACTCTCCAAACAACTGAGCCACCCGGCCAGGGCAATAGGTGTTTTCTGATTTATGGAAATATGTATAAAATTGGATGTGATAACAGTATTCCATTAGAAAATGATAATGCTATATATGTGATTGAGTCCCAGCTAGTCAGAAGGCACAAGTAAACTGTATGAAGAAGTGTTTTAAACTCCCATGATCTTAACTGTGACAAGCTAAAGAAAAGTTTGGACACCCTTAGAACATTTATCATTTTTTGAGCCACTGCTATGAGATTTATTTTGCTTATAATAGATTAATATTATTAATGTCCTATGAAAAGATAGGCATATTAATTGAAAGGGAACAGACCTTCTTAGGAAATATATAAAGGACAATACCATTAACAATTTTAAATAGAATTTTCATTTGAAAAAACCCTTTCTCATGTAATATTTCCATTAATAATAAGAAAGTAAAGATAAATAAATATTGGAAAAAAATACATGATACTTCCTCTCTGATATATTTTTTCCTTAACCCACATTTATGGCTTTCCAGAAAGTTCTCTATGATTGGTTAACAGAAAAATGCAGGCCTGGTTTATGCACCGTTTACTGGCACTGAGTAAAAGGGGATGGCTGCATTCTAGCCCCTGAAAGACAGCGGTGAAGGAAAATATTCCTAAAGGCAACACTGTGAGCTGTATATCTTATTGTCCACTTCATGTGGAAGGAGAGGTGGCCTGGTTTCTCTCTAGGCATAATATGCTTGAGAAATGCAATCTGTCACAGCCCAGAATGTCCCTGTTCTGTTTTGTGTGCCAAGAATGCAAGGCCCTGACCTGCCTTACCTGGGCCATCATCTCTCAAGGCTGTATTTGAAGGAAGCTGCCTTGAGAGATGAGGCCCCATCTCCTGGGACAGAGAACAGGCCCCTATAGAAGACGTGAATTCCCTGAGGCCAGTATTCCTCAGCTGTGATGCAAACTTGCATTGGGTACATATTGTGTTCCCCTGGGCCCCTCCGCAGGCCCCTGTGGGACTTGGGGAAGTGGGGAACCCATGCAAATATGCTGATATGCTCATACCACTCACTGTGCTGCTGGCATCCTGGGAATCAGAACAGGCAAATTTGTTAGCTTGTAAGTAAGAGAAAATCCCAAACACCGACAAATATTTGTTAGACTGTTTGCAGTTGGTTTCACAAGCCTTTTGGATATGATGTGACACGTACCTGATTTTGCATTGAGGGTACAAGTCGGAATTATTCCTCTGTAGTTTTGATCCCTTAGGGGAAAATTTTGCCTTTTTTATATTGGAATGATTTATTTTTTTTCTCTATTCAGGAAAAACTCCACTGGCAGAGGTGTCATTACACATCTGTTGGAAAAAACAGATAGATTTTGTGACTCCATTAAACTATTTGACAAGTTCATAGCAAACAATACTAAGGACCAAGGCTGATTGGATTGCCAATATAATAAATCAGAAATTCAAATATTCATTGTTAGTTTTTTCTATTCACATTAGAGATGGATAACATTTATGGTCGTTTTCCATTGTTTATAGCTCTATTTTGCCGCTTTCCTTTCTATAATAAGTTTTAATCTTCTTAGAGCTTTCTTTGTTTCTCTCAGTTCTAAATAATGGAATTTCAGCATTCGATCTGGAAACACACAGATCCTCCTAACTGCTGGTGTAAGAAATCCCAGCAACAGGATAAGATGGTTTTCTTTTTTCTTAAAATATCCTTGAAAATGTTAGATCTAACAAAGGGGTCTTGTAAGACATCCGGAAATCAGAACTTACAGCTTGTTCTGTGAACATAACTTTGGCCTTAAAAAGCCTGTGATCCTTTTTGTTTGTATTACTTAATAATGCGTTTCCTGGGTAATGATGTTTAAATTGACATCTTCATGTACTAAAAGCTCTGAATACCTATGAGTGTTAATAGCTAAGTGAATTGAAAATTTATGTGCACACAAAATTTCTTTGCAAATGTTTATAGCAGCTTTATTCATCAAAAACTGGAACTGACCAGATGTCCTTCAGCAGGTGAATGATAGATAAACTGGTACATGCATACCATGAAATGCTAGACAGTGATAAGAAGGAAAGATCTATTGATTCACTCAACATGAATGAATCTTTTTTTTAATGGTAAAATATACATAACATAAACATGGATGAATCTTAAATGCATTTTGCCAAATGAAAGAAGCCAGACTCCAAAGATCCAAAAGTATTGCATGATATTATTCATGTGACATTTTTAAAAAGGCAAAACTATAGGAATGTGTATTAGTTTCCTATTGCTGCTGTAAAAAATTACCACAAACTTGGTGACTTAGAACAACACAAATGTACGGTATTCTCTTACAGTTCTGGAGGCCGGAAGTCTGAAATCAGTTTCATTAGGCTAAAGTCAAGGCGCTGTAGGGCTGGTTCCTTCTGGAGGCTCTCAGGGAAAATTCGTTTCCTTGACTTTTCTAGTTTCTGGAAGCTCCTTGAATTCCTTAGCTTGTGATTCCTTCCTCATATCGCTCCAACCTCTTGCTCCTGCCTCCTTTGACTTGCTCACAGCTCTCTCTTAAGGACCCTTGTGATTAAGTTGAAGACCCACCCGGATAATCCAGGATAATCTCCCTATCACAAGATTCTTAACTTAATCACATCTGCAAAGTCTCTATTGCCATATGATGTAACATTTATCAGTTGCGGGGATTAGGACATGGATATCTTTTTGGGTCATTATTCCATCTACCAAGGGACACAGGACAGAAAGCAGATCAGTGGTTGCCAGGGATTGAGCAGAGAAAAGGCCTGAGTACAAATGGGTTGTACAAGGGTAGTAGTGGTGGATACATGTCTCTACAATTGTCAAAACCCATAGGATGGTACACCACCAAGAATGAATTTTACTGTATGCCAATTTAAAAAATCAGCCTGGTTGTCAGTGATCCCAACGTGGAATGCTGAGTGTGACAAATGAATCTAATTGTGTTTAAAAATGTATGCCATAAGTTCACTGAAGAGGGTAAGGAAAATTTGAAAAAGTGTTTTCAAGCTCATAGATACAGGGAACAGTTTGGTGGTTGCGGGACGCAGGCGGTTGAGGGTGGATGAAATGGGTGAAAGGGGTCAAAGATACAAAGTTTCAGTTATAAGATAAATGTCATGGGGATTTAATGTACAGCATGGCGACTATAGTTAATGATACTGTATTGCATACTTGAAAGTTGCTAAGAGAGTAGATCTTAAAAGTTCTGACCACAAGAAAAAAATTTCTCTAACCCTACGGTGACGGATGTTAACTAGATTTATTGTGATGCTAATTTTCACAATATACACAAGGATCAAACCATGATGTTGTACACCTAAAATGAATATAATGTTATATGTCAATTCTACGTAAATAAAAAAAAGAAAGATGGTGCTTTGACTAGATAATGTAAAGCTAGTGACAAAAAAACTGTACGTAAATACTGTACTCTAGTTGGCAGACACAGAAATATAGATATGCATGTATACATGGGGCAGTCTCCTTGGATGTATTGCCTGGCTCTGACTGCTGAGAGAGCCTAGAAGCAGTGACACCTCCGCAGCAATGAGAGCAATGAGCACACATCCAGATCTTTGTTTCTAAATACAATTCTCCAATAAATGGAACCAGGGCTCCTTAAAGAAATGGCTGGTTCTAGGGCTGGGGCAGGGAAGACACAAGGAGCCTGCACTTGGCCTCTCCAGACCCCTGCTGTGCGTCATCTGCTATGATGTTTATTCTGATTTTCAGTCTCTCGCTATAGTATGTCCATTCCCTGTAATAAACTGTACATTTGAAAGCTTTGTCCTTTTGGGTCCCGTGAGTCTTCTTCAGCAACTGAACCCTGTTTAAGCACCACTGTTAGTGAAGCTTTATATTCCATTCTTGTAAATGTTGCATGGGCACTGAGGGAAAAAAGGTATATTGTCTAGTAAGCAAGATTTATTAGTCATATTATTAAATGATGCACTATCCTTCATATTTTGGCTTTATACATTTCAATGCCACTTTTTAATGTCAAATTCTACTAATGTAAGTATTTTCATTTTTGATTTCTCTTAATTGGCATTTGTTTTATATACTTCCCCTTCCTTTACCTTAACTTTTCTGTTTTGTTTTGTGCTTCACTTAAATAATATGAAGTTGAAATTTTAAAATTTACTTCTTAAATTTGTTAAGTACAGTTGACATAAAATATCATATTAGTTTCAGGTGTACAACATAGTGATTCAACATTTATATACCTTACAAAGTGACCACCACAATAAGTCTAGTACCCATCTGACACCATACCTAGTTATTACGATATTATTGACTCTATTCCCTCTGCTGTACCTTACATCCCCATGGCTTATTTTATAACTGGAAGTTTGTACTTCTTAATCCCCTTTCCCTTTTCTGTACAACCCCCCCCCCAGTCTTCCCTCCCCTCTGGCAACCATCAGTTTGTTCTCTATATCTATGAGTTTGTTTCTGTTTTGTTCGTTCATTTGTTTTTTAGATTGTACATGTAAGTGGAATCATACGGTATTTGTCTTTCTCTGTCTGACTTACTTTACTGAATATAATACTCTCTAGGTCCATTCATGTTGTCCCAATTAGCAACATCAAATTCTTTTTAACTTTTTAAAAATATGTTTATTGATTTTAAAGAGAGAGGAAGGAGGAGAGAGAGGGACATCAATTGGTGGCCTCCCATATGCTCCAAAATTGCAACCTAGTTATGTGCCCTGACCAGGAATCGAACTCCCAACCTTTTGGTGTACAGGACAGTGCTCCAACCAACTGAGCCACACCTGCCAGGGCAAGATTGAGTTTGTAATCCAATTTGTGAATCTTAATTTTTAATAGGGGAGTAGATTTCATTTATATTTATTGTGATGTCTGATACATTTCTTTCATTATTTGTCATATTTTTCTATGCTATTTTTAATGTTTCCTTATTATTTTTATTTGTTTTATGAGGTTTTTCTTTTTTTTTTTTTTCCTTTGGACTGCTTGCTTTTATCTTATTCGTTTCTTTGCAAGGCATGTATACTTCTTTTGGTCCTGCTAAGTGTGACCTTAAAGTTTTTCTTGGGCCTGGAGGAGGTAATGTACATAGTATTTTATTAGCAAAAAAAGCTGTGAATGACTGCCAGGGTCATGTCAAAGGACTCAGGAGCCAACTTAAAGTTCCCATTAGCCATAGTTGGGATAATTTGAGCACCAATAAAAGTTATTGCAGTGGATTGAAACACATGGAATATATTTGAATCATGAGTTTAAAATACTACCAAACTCATTTTTCATCTTAAAAAAAACTGATTGAGGTAGCCAACTTTGAAAACGCTGGGGTGAGGAGGTTAGTAGAGACACTCTCCCCAGTAAAAGAACCATTTAACTGGTGAAAACTATTTTTAAAAACCCAACCATTTAATGTCTCTGGGATTTATCCCAAGGACATCCAGCAAATAGAAACATTTACTCAAGAAAACCTCCTACTAAACCTTTGTAAGAACAACGGGAATCTGTGGCATTTGAGCCACGAACTGCTTCCCACTTCCCAGCTCAGTGTGATTGGAAGACGCAGCCAAGGAGATGGGGCTCCCTTTCCTCCCAGCTCCCAGCCTTAGACAATGGTTTCACTCCAGGAAAGGCAAGCTGACAGCATCTCTCATCTCTCATCAGCTCTGTATTGCAGAAGCTGCATCCAGGCAAATGCATGGCACAGGATCGGAGCTCCCTCCCTGCCCAGTCTCCACTGTAGGACAAAAAACCTACTACCCATGTGGCGGGGCTGTGGAACTGGGTCCCTGCTCCAGCTTGCTCACAGGGCAAGGGTTCCATATCAGGAGCAGCAAGAGAAGACCCGGGGCGATTATCCCTGTCCAGCTTCTCTCTTGTTAAACAGATATGTCACTCTGGGAGAAGTGGGACACCATTCTCCCCCTGACCCCAGCTCAGGTGCAGAAGTGCAGAGGTCCTTTTAGAACTTACAACAGTGCCTTGTCACACAGTGTGTGTTTAAATTTGTTAGATATTATTGTGAAAGACAGTTTGGCAGCGTGGAAGAAATCTTTGGGTACAATCTTTTTTCTCTAAATAGGCTAGCTGTTCCTCCATTTTGCTCTGAAAGCTGACGTTGCGGAGATGTCTGAAACCAAACTGACTTTGTCGCCCTATAGCAGAGTGGTTAAGAGCTCTGGTCGGACTGCCTTGGTTTGTATCCTAGCTCATCGGCTTGTACTGAACTGTGACCTTGGGCAGCTTACTTGCCCTCGAATCCTTGCTGGACTCATCTGTACAGTGGGCAACTCATAGACCTTCCCCTCATGGACCTTTTACATTTGTTGGCCAAACCTCTCTTTTATTTGCTTATTTTTCTCACTCCACCATTTTCATTTCTGGTGGGATTGCTAATCATAGTACCTCAGCCCCTGGCCAATTATCTTAACTCCGTTCTCTTGGCCACTGTGATGGATCCCAGGGCCAGCACATGGCATACACACAACTGGAGAGCGGGAGAGAGACTCTGTCTCTTTCTTCTGGGGTTACTGAGCTAGGATAGATCATGGGAGGCCGGAGCTGCCTTTTGGAGGAAGCCTGTCAACGTAGTTGGAGTTCCTGAGTCTGGTCACCTTAAAGGCCAGCACCACCCTTTTTTGGAATGCTGTGAGGTCTGAATGAGGGAATTCATGTAAAGCACCAGGTAGTGTGCAGAACAAATGTTGATTTGTTTTCTCCTGTCTTGATGATTGCAGATGTTTTTCTATTGTAGCTAAAAATTGCTGGCAACTGTGTTTGTGTGTAGATAGTTAATTCTCCCTGACATGGGGTAAGTTCTTTCAGTCTAGGCAGAGTTCTCCCGTAAGCTTAGGAAAACCTTAATCTAAAGCTCTTTCATCATGTGTCTCTTGGCCAGGAACATCGCGCACCTGTAATTTGTTGTTCATTGTCTGTTTGCGTATCATTGTCTCTCTCTTGTATTATTTCCTCTCTCATTCCCCTGTCCTCGGCCTCTGAACATGGAGTTCCTTGGGGCATGAACATTGGCGACAAAGTATCAATGCCAAGAGCTGCTGATTCCTTGAACTTCTCTCAACCCTCCTGGGCCGTATCATTCCCACGGGAGGACTAAGCCACTGGCTGCCACAAAACCCAGCCCCTCCCCTATACGGAGGGTTCCAGAGGAAGTGGGCTTCTGCCTTGTCCCCGTCCCACTGTCTTCCTAGCAGCGGCAGGGGCAGGTGTTTGCGCTACAGAATTTCTCAGCGACAGACATCAGGCAGTCACGGCAAGGAGCCACGTCAGTGGGGATCCCAGAGAACCCCGCATCCTCAGCATCGCCCTGGAGCCCGTTAGACGTGCAGGCCCTCAGGCGCCCCATCCTGCACCAGTGGGGAGCATTTTCACAGCATCTCCATTCAAGTTCGAGAGGCTCAGCTTCAGTTTAAACCTTTTATTCCCAAACTGCTCACCACACCAGATCAGGTAATGCTCTGACACCTTCCTACTTACTTCATTTTCATGTGCAGTTTCCCTCAATACAATGTTATGGCCATAAAGTGGGGCTTCTATTGCCGGGGCACCTAGGGAGCATATTCACAATTCACACTTTATAGAAACTTTAATTTTACTCAGTCGGATTCCTGCTGTGTCTTTGGCTTGCCTCACCTTTTTGAGAATTACGAAACTTTCCACATTTCTGCCAGCTGCTTCTTCCTGTTTTGCTCTCAGTTTGGGTTATTTCTGTTTGCTTGATGTTTGTATGCAAAAACAAAAAAAAATTTGTGATTCATGTAAACACGAAGTACAATTAAGATTTATTCCATATGAGATTCTCTGACGAGGAATTCTTATGTCCTGTAATTGCTGAGAACATTTTTGCTTTAAACTATAATATTTAATTATCACTCCTTTGAGCATATTTATGTGGCTTTTTGGGGTGAAAAGTTATTATAATTATAATTATGAAAGTAATTACAATAATAAAAAGTCATTAAAAAGGAGTCTTTGTTCAAAATGTGATGGAATTTTCAAGAGCTGCTTTAACAAATGTTGCTAACTGGAAGGTCATTCTGTAAGATAGTTATGTTCCTGGCAAAAATCAAAAAGTATGAGCACATCAAGAATTGGCTAGGGAACAGGGAGTTAGGAATTCTCTTCTGCTGAAGGGAATGTATAATTAGTATTGTCATTTTGAAGATTAATATTGAAAATGTGACCTATCTAGCAATTTTACTTCTTTATACTCCAAGAGAAACTCTTATAAATATGGGCACAGAGGCATTTACCAGGATGTACTATTATTTCTTATCACTGGTGTGTGTCTATTTGTCTATGTATCACCTGGGCTCCTGGTTAAATTGCAGATTCCTAAGCTTTATCTCACACCTACTAAAAATCAGAATTTCTAGGAATTGAGGTCCAGGATTCTGCATCTTTAGCAAGCATTCCCTTGCAAATTTGAAAACCATTGCAGTTTTCTTAATCATAAGTGGTCTAGTTTTATTGATTTCATTGCTAATTATGCTAATTGTTTTAGAAAAAAGTGGTGTTATAAGGTCCACAGAAAAGTGAGAAAGGAAGCAACTAATATCTATCATGCTTGGCCCTCTCTAAAGATTCTTTGAAATTTAAAGGTGTTTTTATCTTTGTATGCTTATTGTTGTTTTTTTTATTTAAAACATTTTTAATTGATTGATTTATGAGAGAGAGAGAGGAAGTGGGGAAGAGAGAGAGGGAGGGAGAGAAAGAAACATCAGTTTGTTGTTTTACTTGTTTATGCATTTATTGGTTGATTCTTGTATGTGCCCTCACTGGGGATTGAACCAGAAACCTTGGCGCATTGAATGATGCTCTAACCAACTGAGCTATCTGGCCTGTTGTTTGTTTTTAAATTCGTTATGGAAAATTTCAAATATACAACCAGAGGGAAAGCGGGGATGGGGCGAGAAGTGGTGATGGAAGGAGACTTGGCTGGGGTGGTGAACACACAATACAAAATACAGATGATGTATTATAGAATTGTACACCTGTAACCTATATACTTTTATTAACCAGTGTCACTACAATAAAGCCAATAAAAAGGTTTAAAAAAAAAGAAAAATTCAAATATACACACAAAGAGAATAATACATCAATCCCTCATAAGCCCATCATCCAGTTTCAACAAGTGTCTGCTCATGGCCAGTCTTGTTTCATTTATATTCCCCACCCACTGCACCCTCAACCCTTCTTCTGTCTTCACTCTCCTTTATTATTCTGAAGGCCATCTCTGAGCCTTGTCCCTACTCCACTGTGTTTCTAGCAGCAGTGCCAGCAGGTGTTCGTGCTATAGAATTTTATCATTCATTGGTATCATTTTATCTGTAAATAGTTTGATAATTTATCTCTAAAAGATAAGGACTCTTTTAAGATATAATCACACTATGATGACATCTAAACCAATTAACAATAATTTGTTTATATCAGCATATATCTTGTCAGTGTTGACAACAATTCAGTGTTCACATTTCTTCAATTGTCTCATCTTTTTTTTAACCCTTGTTTGAATCAAGACTGAGATTAAGTTCATATACAACTATTGATGGGTCTTTTTAAAAAATATTATTGTTTTTTTATTTTTAGAGAGAGGGGAGGGAAAGAAAGGGAGAAAGTGGGAGGAAGAGAGAAACATTGAAGTGTGGTTGTCTCTCGTGCGCCCCCTACTGGGGACTTGGCCCACAACGCAGGCATGTGCTCTGACTGGGAATCGAACTGAGGACCCGTTGGTTCTCAGGCCGGCGCTCAATCCACGGAGTCACCCAGCCAGGGCTGATTGATTTGTCTTTTAAGTCTTTTTTTATATATTGGTTTCCCCTCCAATTTTTTTCTCTTATTTCTTGAAGAAAGCAGGTCCCTAAGTTTCCCACTATTTTGATTTAGTTGATTGCATCCCTGTGGTTTCACTGATATGCTTCTGTGTCCCCTGTATTTCCTGTAAATTGGCAGTTAGAGCTAGAGGGTTGATCGGGTTTAGGTTTGATGTGTTTGGCTAGTGGTATTGTGTACTTCCGTCATGAAGCATATGTCTGGTTGTCACTCTGCTTAGCAGCCATTGATGATCGTTGCCTAGATCCACTGATTCTTTAGGAATTGCAAAATGCTGATATTCTAACTCTGTCAAGCCTTCATATATTAGTTGAAATACTTCTATTAAATGAAAAATCCCTCCGTTAACTATTTGTTTAGCCTCAGGAACAGTTCAGACAGGATAAGTGCCTGATCATTCCCTATACTAGTTTTCAAAATAATGAGTTGGTTCTCTAGCATTCTCCAAAGGTGATCATTTAAAAAAAAGTCAAGCTATAATTCACATGCCATAAAATTCACCCTTCTGAAGTACACAGTTGACTAGTTTCTAGTATATTCACAAAACTGCAACCATCACAAGTTCTTCATTTTTTAAAAATCCCATTATAAACTCATCAACCTGCTTGATGCATTTCAATCCATAGCAAGTATTCTTTTGACAATCACATTTTTTAATCTTTAGACAACTGGCACCTCTTTAAATAGGCTCCTGAGACCTTTTGACATACTCCTAGTAAGCTTTCTGTTTGAAGAGATATTCCTGGTTCATCTTATACTTTTTGGCTCCAGCCCAGGAATCAATAATTTCTTCCAGAACTGTGAGTTCCTTTAGTGGAAAATTGTACATAAAAGCAACAATTTGGACACCCAGCATGCTCATTATTACTGGTTATTGTTTCTAGGCCTTACATATTGCTTTTTACATCTTCAGTGGAGCTAGTTTGTTTGCTGTGTCCTGTGATTTATAATCCATGAAGTTGAATTTGGCTGTTGGTGATTTTCAGGAATTAAACAATGTCTTATTCAACTAATGACTCTGTGAAAAATAGTGTTTGAAAATCACCTAATTGTCATTCATTATTTATTTTAAAATCATTTCCCTTGGGACTCATATTAAAGATTCTTACTTGGTGTTAATTACAGCCAGCTGAATTCCAACATGATGCAACTTGCTCATGTTAAGATGAGTACATAGGGGATGACTTAAGTATCAAGTATCAGATAAAGTGTTAATTTTTATAAGGTGTGCTTAGTTCAGTAAAACTAGGGCATTTGTAGGGGAAAGTATTTTTTAACCTTTGGGATATAAAATAATCAATTACCACAACATTTTTCAAGAAGGTCTGTATTGTCTCAGACACCAATAATTTACTGCCTCCTATTTGGATTTCCAGTAGTCAGTAATGTGGAGTGAAAATAATTTTCTTCTTTTTTTTTTTTTTTTTAACAGTTTCTTTTCTGACTAATCTTTCTCTGGAAAGATGATTGAAAGGCCTTGTATTATTTCTGGCTCAAAGACCTATAAACATGTCATGGATTTTTAGTTAAGTTATTAAAACACTGTCAAAACCTTGAGTAAGTTACTTTTAACTATCTGATATACATTAACAGCTCTGAAGGAACAAATAAATTTTAACACATAACCAAAATCTCTTTGATTGCTTTGAAACCATCTATTTTGTATTCACAGCATATGCCTTTGAAATGTTCTGCTCTCAATCTCCCTAAATCAAATTTCCCTTTTATTGTGGTTATTTGAGAAAATGAAAGCACTTAAGAATGTTTTTATTCTGCCATAGGCAACCTCCTTATTCAGAGTTCCCCAAGGGCAAGCACCACATCTTTCTGTTACCTGTGCCCAGAATTCTATAGGTCCTTAATACCAAAACAATGAACAAAGAATGCAAGATCGGCTGTAGTAGGTCCTTTAAGTGCAAGGTGTCAGGTTCATCACCCAGTGCTTCATTAGCAAATGCTTTCAGTGATCTTAGGTGTCCTCAAGGTCCTATTGTGAATATTTTCATAGACTATATTTTATATTTTATCATAACATCGAATGATTTCTGATCTCTGCTGTTCACACTTCCTTTGCATCTTCATTTATCATGAGTACTTTATATTAAGGGTATTTCTAGTAAAGTGATTTTTATTGTACAGTGCTCTTTATAGTCTTTCATAAATGGATTTGAAGAAGTTACTTTCCGTTCTTTGAAAACTAAAAAAAAAGGTATATTTGACTTCATCTGTATAATGATCTATAGAATAATTTTTGTTGGACTTCAGTAAAAGTTTATCTAATGTAATTAATAGAAACAGGCTTTCCTTTCCTTGTTTCCCATCAAAGTTAGCAGTCTTTATGCATGAAAAGTAATGGTAAAGGGCTCTTTTAAAGTATCAAAACTACTTCTGGTCTTTTAAGTTGAGGAAATCTTTTTTTCATTGGTGTTCCTTGAAACTTTTCTTAAGTACCTTATACTGGGGACTTATTGGTATTTGATAGTAATTATGGAAGAACTAACAGGAATGCTGACATGAAGATTTTATGTTCATGGATGATGATTCCTTTCTTGACATACCATAGCATTAAACGGAAGCTCTTGTTCAGTACTTAAATGCTGGTAATTAATTGTTTGAAATTATATTAGTATGAGTATACAAGCTATTTCTCCTTTTTTTGTGTTTTTTTTTTGTTTGTATGTTTGTTTACCTTTCTGTGAGGACAGTCTATCAGAGCCCGGTGGAGTTTTCTATATATGACATTGTTGTTTATCATTTTTGAAAGGGAATTTAATTGCTTAAAAAATATATCAAATCTGAAGCCTTGAGAGGAAAATTACCATCCAGTACATTATTAGAGATTTCTTCTCATTGTGCCTTTGGTTTGTAAGATGTCTGAGGGAAAGGACAACTTGCATTCTGGGAGTTTAAAAAGTTATGACAGGAAACTAAAATATGTGGCTTCTGCATTTAAGGAGATTTCACACCAGTATGCTAATTTGTTTTAAAACTTGTTCCGTAATGATTAAAACGTTTTAATCTAACATTTAGTGAACTGAAGAATAAAGCACGCCTTCCTGATTAAAGATCACACTGTTTACCATTTAACTAGTAACTGTGAAACACAGTTTGAGTCCCAAGTTCAGCATGGAAAGAGCCTAAAAATTTAAAGTAACGAAAACGCAAAACACATATTTTTGGGGTTGATAAATGCTTTGTTTAATCGAGTACATATTTTCCTTTCTCTCCAATCTTTCTAAACTTTAAGAGGCTTGTTTAAGTAGTTTGTAAAACAGCCATACTCAATTCTGCTACCTCTCTCCATATTTATGAGAATGTGAAAAATTGATAATTTATGAAACAATTACACCACTTCCATTTCATAGGCTCCCAAATTCTGAAACACAGATGTATAGAAAATATACATTAAAAATTCCTGTTCATTGCAATGTGCGAAACCAGTTTCAAAATGTAACCCTTTTCCTCATTTTTTTTCCCGCCCCCGCAAACTAATAAAATCAGGCTTTCTGGTCGAATGCTTATTAAAAAAAAAAAAAAAAAATTAAAGGGTTTGGTAGTTGCTCTAGAATCACCCTTCTCCCCCTTCTCTTGCCCACATACCCACTTAGACTGCCAAGCCTATTTTCATTTTGTTTCAAATAATTTTTTTTTTTTTTTAAGGGAAAGCAGGGGACGGCGGGGGTTGCTAAATTTATCTTCTTCTCCAGCCACGGGGATGAAAAAGACACATATACTGCGGGCGGGGGTCTGAGGGCCTGCAAACAACTCGAGCAGGCGCGTCGGCCAGGACAGGCGCGGGCAGGCGGTAGGTCTCCGGGGAGGGCCCGGGGGGTAGGCTGCGGCCCAACGGGAGATGGTGGGGGGCGGCCGGGCCGGGTCGGGGCCCGCGCGGGCTTTACGGCCGAGGCGGTGGCCGCCGCGCGTGTGTAGCAGCGACGGGAGGGAGCGCGGAGGTGGAAAGAAGGGGGGCGCTGTCACGGAGACTCCGGCCGCCGGAGACCCCGCCGCAGCGAGGCCATTGGGTTCCCTGGTCGCGGGGCGTGAGCGTCGCCGACCCGGGACTCCAGGGGAACCCACCGGGCGGAGGAGGGGGCCTCTCTACCCTTCCGCATTTTCCTGGGTCTCTCTCCCGGGCGGTGACGTGACGTGCTGACGGCGGGCCCGTGCCGGGGAGCTGGGCCGCTTTTTGTCAGCTCCGAACTCGGCCCCTCCTCCCTCCCTCCGCCCGCCCCACCAGCCGGAGCCCGGCCCAGTGCTCCAGAGAAAGGCCGGCCTGCAGCACCCGCCACCGTCGGCGCCCGCCCGCACGCCCGTTCGGTGAGTTCCGGGTGTCGCCGCGGCCGCGGGGCCTAGCGTGCGTGCAGCGGCCTGGTCCCGGCCTGGTCGGCGGCCCGCGAGGCGCCTTTCCGCGCTAGGCCGGGCGGCGTGGCGCACGGCGCCAAGCAGGCCCCGAGGAGGCCGCAGTTAGGCCCGGGGAGGAGCCCGGCTGCCCCGAGCGGCGGCGGAGGCGCGCTTAGTGAACGGGCGGGGGTTGGGGGAGGGTCGCCCGGTGGTCTGGGAGGCTGTTGAAGGGCTTCGGCTTGACACCGCGGCCGGCCCGGGACACCGCACGGGAGCGAGGCCTGCCCAGGTGGCTAAGGCTGCAGGCGTGAGGTGAAGGCCGCAAGCCGACCGGGCCGATTTTCGCTATGTAAATATCGGCGAGGGGGGGGGTGAGGGACGGGGGACAAAATGGCGGCGGCTCGGCGCCTGCTGCAGGGGACGATTGAAGGGGTTGCCGGGAGGGGGAGCCGCCATCTTGAAGGCGGTGTCGGAAGAGAAAATTCCGCTACAGCCCGTGAGGGGGGGTCGGAGAGCGGGCGGCGGCTCCGGTGACGGGCCCCGGAGGCCCGGCACGGCAGCGTGTGCTAGCGGAGGGGGCGTGCTCGCTCCCCACGGCGGCCATTGCCCTCACCGCCATGATGGGCTCCAGGCTCTCGGCGGCAGCGCCGCCTTCCTGCCCTGCCTCTCAGCCCCGTGACGGGCTGTTGGCTTCCGTTGCATTTTAACTGAGCTGCGGCAGGCAGCCATCACCGCCGGCCGGGTGCTTGGGCCATCTCGTCCCTTAGTGACCTCAGCCCCGCTCCTGTACCTCGCTTTTTTAGCCACCCGAGGGCGGCCGGGGTGGGGGGGGATGGCAGCCCAAACATCTGTGCTCACCACGGCAAGTGCCACCCCGAGACATTTTTTTATTAGTCAAGCAAAGTCATACGTGGCTGTTACGGTGCCCTCGATGCGGTGGTTTTCCACCAATCATTGCCTTCTCCAGGGTCTGAATAGAGCAATAGAAATACAATTTGATGGGAAAGAAGTTCTCACCACCCTTTTATCCAATAGGGGGAAAATGCAAATTGCACAGCACGTAAACGGAGGAATAACGTTGTGAAGGAGTCGTTTGAGCCCATTTATTTGGAAACAACTTTCTTGAAAAGGTGCATTTAAGCTATTAGTGGTTTGTTGGTAGTGTTTACTCTTTTTTTAGAGGATGGAAAGGGCAGGAAGTTTTTTATTTTTCTTACTGAAGGACAACATAATGTGATGCAGTATTTTTTTGTCACGGTATTTAGGATTGTTTATTTGATTTGAAAAATTCGAAGGTGTAATTCCACCCCTTAAATTACTTTCGATTGCATACTGTACAACTCCTGTAAACTCGCAGCCCGCTGTTAGCGGTGCATTGTTTTGGGTGCTAAAAACGATTAAAACGGTTCTTGTAATGCAGTGTGGCTGCTAGAAGTTCGTCGTTGGGTGGCAGATGAGACGAGGTGAAGTGCTGCGGGAAGGGTACAACAAATCAGTGAGGCTTCAGAGGAAGGCAGGGTTTCCTTTTGGAGCATCAGGGAAGTGTTCCTGACATTTTGAGGTCTGAAGAATGGGTAGGACTCTGTTGGGCAGTGGTGGAGGTGGGGAAAGGGCATTTCAAGGGTGAAGGATCTGTGGAAAACAGCAAGGATTTATAATTCGGCTGGGGTAGATGGTGTAGGGAGGGAGGGGAGTGTTGGAAATTTGGGCCAGAAAAGGTAGATGGTGGAAGAGCTTGCTTGCCAGGTTGAAAGGCTTATACCTGATGGGGAACCCAGGGAGCCCTCAATTAGCAAGGTCAGGACACACCTGAGCCGGACTTTCTATTCGCTTAGTAGTTCCATTAGACTGGGGAGAGTTTCAAAGTTGAGAAATAGTGAGAGTAGTCTCACTACTGTAATGATGATGAAGAATGTTCACAAGTTAAGCCAATTTTGCTACTCTTTCAATGATCCATATCTGCTAGGGAGATAGCTGCTCCTTTTTTGTATCCTAACTTCTCATTCCAAATAACCTTTTGCTCAGTTATTATCATTTATCTAGTAAACAAATAGGGAGGAGTTTCTGACTTTCCATTTACCAGGTGAAAAATTGAGGACTAGTGCCGTGGATTACTTTACTAAAATGAGGAATGAACCCCATGGTAATTTTTTAAGAAGTCGGTTTTGAGAAGTAGGTTAGAAGAGCCAGTTACTAAAAAGGCAGCAGCGTTTAGATGGTCCTTTACAACCTCTGTTGTGTCGTCCCCGTCCCCCGTCGTCGTCCCCCCCGCCGCCCCCCCCCCCCCTTGAGAGTAACCAACTTTTTGTTTGAGAGAGTAACTATGGCTGTTGGCGAGGCGAAGCCTTCTCGTGTTTTGATTAATCTCTGACTGTTATAGATGCGTATGTGGGGAATGTGTGTCCTATAATTTTATGATATAAAACATAAGTATTCACAGTCCATTCCTAGACTGTGACAGGTCCGAGCGTTGACGCTCCGGGGGAGGACAGGAGGGAACTGGAGATTCTCATGGCTGTCATAAAGGGCCGTGGTTTAGAGATGTTTAAGAAACAGTGCATTGTGGGAGGCCCACTGGAAGCACATTGCTAAGCCGGACCGGTTGCCGAGGTGGTAAGAGTAAATGTACACTTAGAAAAACCAGTTGCTTTCTATCTTGACAGCTGGGAAAGACATAAAAAAGATCAAAGAATTTTATTGATGCACGCACAGTATAGCATTCGTAGATGTTTTAGTACAGCAAGAGTGGGTGTTGAAGATAAAGATTGTTATACTCAACTTGTGTAATGAAGAAGACAGATAAATGCATACTTTAGAAGGATTTCTATCCCTAACAGTTACATATAAAATGCTCTTTGTGTGCAAGGGTAGGCCTTGATCTGGAAAACTGACCGGTGAGAAACCTTATTTCCCTACGATTTTAGATAAATGAGGTGTTAGTGTTTAAGTTATGTGGATGTTTCAGATATATGCAAGTTTCCTTTTTAAAAAACGTGCTCACAATACATTAAAACAATTTTTTTCCACATTACTTTTTGTAAATGCTTCCTCTCTAACCCCATCTGTGCTTGTATTGTCACTGATGGCCTTGTTTTTATTTGTGTTTGTGTGCACTGGCAATTCCAGACTCTTTTTACTCTGAAACTCCTCATCCTGCCCTTGAAACCCTCAGCCTTGGCAGAGATTACCTAATCTTTTCCTTAGGCCAGAAGCATAGATGATCATCTGATCTAAGCATTTGCGTTTTCTTCCTTCCACATCATGCTCTTCCTCTGTCTCTACCTAGGCTTTTCCCCCTCCTGCTCTTCCGCTGCAGGAAGACTTGGCCTCCTTCAGGCCCAGCTGCTCTGCCTGTGCACCCCACCCGTCCTTTGGGACGGAGCTCGGTCAGTGAATCTGCCGATTGCATCATTGCCCCTCTATCTCCGCTGGTGCCTTTCCCTCCCCTTATCAACATTCCTAGGTTTTTGCTCTTCGTGGGGAGAGCCTCACCTATCTTTTTTTCTTTCACCAGTACTTTTATTTCTTCTCATCCCACTTATTCCTAAATTGAGTAACTGTTCCACAGCGTGTCACCGGGTGTGTCATATAAAAATGTTATGTGTTTCAGAAACTCTGCCTTCTCTGTCTTCTATCATGAGATTGCCCTCAGGGTCAACTCTGCATCCTTTTTTCTCAAATCTTCTCCCCTGGTTTCGGTGTTTCATACCATGCATGCCCATGCTCTCTTTTAGTTTCTCCTCTAGCATGTTCAATTGCCTCCTGACCATCTTCACCCAGGTGTCTGATTGTTTCAACATGGCTGAGACCAAATGTATCTGACACATAGTAAGTAGATGCTCAATATTATTTATTGGGGGAAAAAATTTTTTTTAACTCAGAGCCCCTAAAACAACACGAGCTTCTAGCTTTCTTTTAATGGCATCATTATTTTCCCAGGCTCGTTCTTTATTCTCTGTCTTATATAGCAATGTGGACAGCTTTAACTTAGCGTTTCATCTATTATATTTTAACTGTGTTTATATTTTTGTCATCTTTTCTAAACTCTGAGTGTAGAAACAGTTTTATTTTTGTCCCCAAGCAATGCCTGGAACATGGTCATTATCTCTGAAAACAATTATTTCAGTTATTGGGTACAGAGAGGTTTATGTAGTTGAATAGTTTGCAACTATTCAGGCGTCTAGTCATTGTGTTCTTTGACCAAGGGTATATACCACATGAGTTGAATAACCCTTCTGCCACTTGTTTGGGGTTAATATAGTCAGTGTATTCTTATTCTTGTGAAATTATTTTTCCAAACAATGTTTTATAAAAACCAGGTTTCTTATAACTGTATTTACTCAGAAAGGCCCACTTTAAATTATGAAATATTTCAGAATTACAAGTATCAAATTACAAATATTCCAGAGAAGCAAGTGTCACCCAGATTTAACAGATCTTAATGTTTTATTATATATTTGCTTCATAACATTTTTGTTTGTTTAAAGAAAGAAACTCATAAATCCATTTAAAGAATGACCCTCATTCCATTCTTGTCTTTTCTTTGCCAGAAGTAACCACTCCCAATATGTATGTACCAAGTTTTCAAACTTCTTGGTCTGAGGACCCCTTCACAGTCTTCAGACTGAGATCCCCAAAGAGTTTTTGTTTATGTGGGTTCTACCTATACTTACGTTAGAAATTAAATCTGAGGCACTTAAAAATATTTATAAATTCATAAAAAATAAGCCCACTGTATGTAAACATAAATAACTTATTTTAAAATAACTACTTTTCAAAAAAATTAGTGAAAAGAGGAGCATTGTTTTACATTTCACATTTACACTTCACGTTTTCCAATCTGTTGGGTGTAAGTGGTATCTCGCTGCTGATTTCATTTTGTGTTTCCTAGATTACTGGTGAGGTAGAGCTCCTCCCCTTGGTCCATTTTTCTGTTGGACTGTTGCCTTTTTCTCATTAGCGTATGGATATTTTTATATTCTGAATACTAATGATTTATAATTATACTGAAAATACTATTTTCTAGTCTGTGGCTTATCTTTTAGCTTTGTTTTGGAATATTTTTTATTGTGTGTGTAGGACTTCTCAGTGTGAAGGTAGTCAGTTTTCTCACTTTTTTTCATTTATGGCTTATGTTTTCTTTCCCTTACCCCCAAAGTTATAATAATACTGTGCTTTTTCGTATTTAGGTCATTAATTCTTCTGGAACTTTTTTCTCTATTGTGTGATGTAGGGATCTAATTTTATCTTTTTAATATGGATTTGCCAAGTAGTTCAGCCTTTCTCCCCACTGATTTATAATGCAACTCCTGAGGTTTATCATAGTCTCACACATACATATCTGTTTCTGGTTTCTCTTTTCTGCTTTCATTGGTTGACTATACATCTATACCACTCTGATTTAATAATGATAACTTTATAATTAACTCATACTATATGTTTTTTTCTTTAGGTTTTAAAAACTTCCTTTGTTTATTTTTGGGTCAGTTTGTCAATTTTTATGCAAAATTGTTGGGTTTTTATTGTATTTGCATCAGATTTATAGAATAACTATGTAGATACAGATAGATATACAGTATGCTAAGTAGTGGAGTTGGGATTTGAATCTGGGCATGCTCTACTGCTTTTCAGAAAAGCTTTTGCACAACTTTCATTAAATTTTTGCTAGATACTTTGTAATTTTTGTTGTTGTAAATAGGATTTTCCATTAGTTATTATTCCTATTTATTGCTGACGTACAGGGAACACTGTGGACTTACATGTATTGATATTGACCTTGTTGAACTCTCATATTACTGTATTTCATAGATTCTGAGATGCACTTTCCCCCCTTACATTTTAACATCTCTGAAATCAAAACAGATCTTGAATTGATGGTGTCCAATAATCAGTATTGTTCAGGCAGCAGTCACGATAGTTATCATTGCCTGCATATGGACAGACTTTGGTCAAGACTCCATTTTGTCATTAAGTGAATATGTGCATTGTTGTTCTGTTATTTCATGCCAAACAATACAACTGAAGGGAGAAGAAACGACGAAGTAGGTGTCTGACTGGAAAGAAAATCTCGATGATGATGATGGAGCATTTTAAGAAATGCTGCATCACCAACACTCTTGGCAGAGGGCAACATTGTTAGGAAAAGTTGAATAGCTTTAAGTAGAAAGTAATCCATAGTAGGACCTTGAATGTGATGTTCTAGGAGTACCCTACCAATTTCTTTTGCTTCTATTTGCTTTATATGCACATATATGATAAAAATGTCTTTTAAGTCTTAAAGAATTGTCTTAAGTCTAAAATGAAAATATTAGACAAAGTATGGCATCACTTTAATTGGCAGTGTTTTCTTCTTGTATATAAAATAAGGATGCAACTTAAAGTTGGTGATATCTTTAGAATCAATGAAATGTGGGAATAATAATACTTTATAATTCTTCTGTATTTTCTAAGTAATGATGTGGGAATAATGTATTATTTTCCATTCCTTTTGCCCCCCGTTTTTTGTTTCTTTTCTTAAAATTGCACTGACTAACACATCTAGAACAGTATTGATTAAAAGCATTGATAACAGGCATCCTTGTCTAGGTACTTTAATGGAGTGCTTCTAATATTTATCGTTAAGTATGATATTGTAGTGGGTTTTTCTGGAGGGGGCAGATGTCATTTATTAGTTCACATTCTCTTCTGCTTATTTTAGAGTTTTCATTGTGAACAGGAATTGATTTTTCTAATGCATTTGCTGGTCTATTGGTCTGATGAATTGCATTTGTAGATTCTTTAAAAAAAGGTTTTTTAAATTAAAAGTACAATTGACGTTCAATATTGTATTAATTTCAGTGTACTATCTTGACTGGAAACCTTAGATTTTGTATTTTAAATTGTCTTTGGATTCCCTAGATATTTGCATTCCTTTGTTATTGCCATGCATTTTTCATTTTTCATGTATTATTTTAATAACAAGCAAGGCTACGCTAACTTCATAAGATGAGCTGGGGAGTATTTATTCTTTTCGAAAGAAGTTGTATTTAATAGGGCTAATCTGTGTCTTGAACATTAGAATGTGTCTGTGAAACTGCCTGGTGTCTTTTGTGAGTTGGTTTTGATTTATTAATTTTCTTTCACGGTGGTAAGTCTTTCTGGCTTTCCTTGATTTTTTTTTTTTTTTTTTTTGTTATTTATACAAAATGAATATTTTAGAAAAATACAAATTTTCAAATATGTTGGTATAGAGATAGGTTTCTGTAATGACTTTAAAATATCTAATTTGGTTAATTTGTTCCTTTTTTTGTGATCAGGACTGCCACTGACTTGGGCTATATTATTAAGACTTTTCAAGTAGTTCATATTGTCCCTTTCTGCTTTTCTTCATTTGGTAATATTTCATTCCTTCTGCTTTATTTGCATTTATTCTAACATTAAAAAATTTAAGTTGGAGGTTTAGCTTATTAATATTTAATCTCTACTCTTATGTGCCTTTAAAACTAAATTTCCTCTGAACTATAACTGGATGTGGTGATTTTGATATGAATTGATTTTTATTTAGCCCTAAATATATTGTGATTTTTTTTTTTCATTATTTTCCTGTTGCCCATTGAATTATTTAGAACTTCGTTTTAAAATTTATGGGACATTTTTTCTGCTATCTCTGTGACATTTATTTCTCATTTTATTGCATTATAGTTGGGGAACACTGATATGCAAAAATCAATTGTATTTCTCTATAGTAACAACAATTTAAAAATCAAGTTTATTTTTGCTTTTTAGAAGTTTACTTTCTTTAACGTACAACAATGTGAGTAGAAACAAAAGCAAATTAAACATTGCCTTTGTTTATACCACTTCTAGTTCTTCATGTCAACTTTACTAGTCAAACAATAGAAAGCACGTGGCAATTTAAGAGTTGGGAAAGAGATAAAACAGAAAAACCCTTTTCTACCATGTTTATACTGTGTTAGGGCTGTTCACAGAGATCGCTTCTTTTCCTTCTCCACTGTGCAGGAATTCAGTTGTATGTAAAATTGAACCTGCTCAAAAGCTGAGGGAGACTAGAAATGATGGGTCTGTATCCTGGTTCACGTCATACAATTCACGTAATGGTGTCGCTACCAGTTTGTAATTTTTAGGGATTGCAAACAAAGCTTTCTCTTGAAGTTGAACCAAAAACAACTTATGTTCCTTGAGTTTTGTACTATGTGCAGGAATATATGGATACTGAGAAGGTTCACAATTTGGTCTCCAGCAGTTACCAATGTCATCAATGAGGCAGTCTTGCTGGGACTCCATCTTGATGACCTAGTATCTCTGTCATTAAGCGTTTTAGACCTTCAGCTTCCATCTCCTGGGTTAAGTTCACCACCAGGTAGTTTGAAAAAAGTTGTTCCCAGCTGTAGCAGTTACCACATGGGGTAACCAACCAGTGCTCTTGTGCAATCAGAACCCCTTCTATAGTCTTCTTCATTCCAATTTTATCAAATTCCTCCATCATGTGTTGAAAGTTGAAATCTGGCTGCAACAGAGCTGTCATTCTCAGAGGGGCTCTTTATGTCAAACGTGTAATTGGTATGAGGGTACAGGTTGACAGTGCACTCCAAGGTGAGGGGCTTAGTCTCCTGCATGTACTTGTTGCCTAACTGGTTGACGCCCTCCCTTCCTCCAGAGCCAGCTGGTCTGTGAGTGATTGGGCGGCACCATGGATATGCTGGGGAGCGCTGGCGGCTGAAAGAAAGGGGGAAAGGCAGTAAGAAGGTGCCGGCAGCCGCCGCCCGCCATTAACATGGGAGCGTGGGGAGACTAAAAATCAAGTTTAAAAGCCAGTACAATTTATAATAAGGTCAGAATATTCAATATCTTGAAATAAATTCAACAAACTATATTAAGACCTTTAGCGAAAGCATAACTAGGAGAAGTGAAAGAACTAGATTTATGGGGAAAGATGAAATGCTCATGGATTGAAAGTACTATAATATTACAAAGATGTCAGTTTTGATATGTAGAGATTCAGTGCAATCCCAATAAAAACCCCAACAGGATTTTAATTAACCATTGTCACATCAGTAAATTCAATAAAAAACAAACAAACAAAAAACCAGGACTTTCTTTTGGGAAGGTAGACTAGTTCTCAAATTTGGGGATAAAAAGTTGGAAGACACATACCACCATATATAAAAGCTTATTATAAAGTTATAGTGATTAAAACAGTGAATGCAAAGCCTGATCTATGGAACAGAATAGAGTCTGAAAGTAGAACTACATTTATAAGGTCAATTGATTTACAGCAAAACTGTATTGGCATTTTGATCGACTGTAGAGGTTAATTAAAAGAGAATTGCTACTACTAGTACAACATAGTCAAGAGTAAGATTGATTTCTCTATTGTAAGTATTTGCCTTTTAAAAAACTCAGTAGTTTTTTATTCTTATCAATGGGATTTTCCATTCCTAAGTGCTACGTAAGAAAGCTTTTGTCTTTAGCTATGTTAATATTGTACCAACACACTTTATAAATTCATACTGTGTAAATTTCTCAGTTGAGTCTCTTGGACTTCTTAAATTATGCATAAGTACAATTTTTTCAATAATATATCTTGCATTTCATTTTCTTAACTAATTGCATTGACTATCAGTTTCCATATAGTCTTAAATAATAGTGTTAATGGGCACCCTTCTTTTAATTTTTACTTTAGAAGGAATACTTTTAGTGTTTTACCTTAGTTTTAATATGTCTTTTTGTAGATACATCATTTTCCTATTTAAAAATGCTTGTAACGTGAACCAGTTTAAGATTTGTATATACCTATGTGTTTTTAACAGCTTTATTGAGATGAACTCTTATAAAATTTACCCTTTAAAAATGTACAATTCAGTGGTTTTTAGTAGATTCAGCATTGTGTAACTATCGTAACCATCACTGCTAATTACAACATTTTATCACCCCCAAAAGAAACCCTGAACTCAACAGCAATTTATCCCCATCATATTTCCCTTAACCCCCTCCAGCAGCCATTAATCTACTTTCTGTCTTTATGGATGTGCCTATTCTTGACATTTCATATAAATGAAATCTTAAAATTTGTGGTCTTTTTCATCTGGCTTTTTCACTTCCCATAATGATTTCAAGGATCATCCTTTTATTATTTCATTCCTGTTGTATGTTTTTAACTGTTACGAAAATATCTATTTCAGTTTGACTAAATAGTTTAAATAAAATGTAGATGTTGAATTTCAAGTTTTCAGCAGATACTGAGAAAAGTCAGGATTTACTCTTTTGACCTGTTAATTTGGCCATTATTTGATTCCATCCTTGAATTATAGAATAACCATACTTTGTCAAGGGGTATGTGTGTGTATGTGTTTTACATGATGGATCACATTTGCAAATTCTTAATTGGATTCATAATTAATCAAGTTTGTAGTTCAGTTACATGAGTTTTGTTAGATTTTTAAAAAATGGTAAATTAGTTTTGTAAAAGGAATTGAGAAAACTTCCCTCTTCTGTGTCTGGCATAGTTTAGATAGCTTTGGGGAAAATCTGGAGCTTTTTGAATGGGTAACAGGTAACTTTCTTCTCCTACCAATTTTATGGTGATTGGGTTTTCTATCTCGTTGAAGTAATGCTGGTAACTTACATTTCCCTTCAATGTGCTAGCATGAAATTATAGACTATTGTTACAAGATTTAAATTTTTTCTGTATCCATTTTTTTCTTTCCCATTTCAAATTATGTATGCTTGTGTCCCCCTACCCCCTTTTAGATTATTATCTAGTTGTATATTACTATTTTTTCAAATGCCTGAAAAAAGCCAGATTTGGATTTATTTATTTATTTAAGTATGTATAAATTAGCTGTCTCCCTGTCTTTGCTCCAGAGAATGATCATGGAATTAATGCCACTGATACTCAGTGGAGCTGATATTCATTGGAGCATGCTCATTGTTGGTCATGTAAGAAGCAGGTGTACTGCAGACTCAGCCCCCTGCATTGTCCAGCCTGTTATTTCTTTTTTCAAAATTAATTAATTTATGTATTTAAGAGAGAGGGGCAGGGAGGGAGAAAGAAAGGGAGAGAAATGTCAGTGTGCCATAGCAACATAGGTTGTCCCTAGCACTCCCCCAGCCTGGGATCTGGCCCACAACCCAGGCATGCGCCCTGATCAGGAATTGAACCTACAACCTCTCGCTTTGCGGGATAGTGCCCAGCCCGTTATTTCTTTTAAATGATTAAAGGATTGACTATTATAGGTACAAAACATACTGCTAATTGTTTTAGCAAGAAATCAATGTATAAACACTCCATAATTTTGCATTAAGAAAAAGTTTTTGTTTTATTGATTTGAGAGAGAAATACATCGATTTGTTGTTCGGCTTATTTACTTGTATGTGCCCTTGGCATATGAGGACGACACCCTAACCAACTGAGCTACCTGGCCAGGACTCTGCAGTTTTCAATTTAAAAATTTTATAGTTGTTGAAAAGCTTGAAATTGTATTCTTGCTAGTGTTCAAGAGGTACAGAGAACATTGTTAATGTCAGCACTGAATTTACAGAACCATACAGACCCAAAGTAATGTATTTAGGAAAAACAATAATAGGGAGCATGTGTTGTTTATGTAGGTGATGGAAAGAGTAGGGTCAGTATTAGTCACGTTCTGTGTTGGTGATCTGACAAGACAGTAACTTAAAGAAGTTTCGTAGTTTAAGAACATTTAAAAGCTTAAAAACTGTAAATGCTACAATACATTATTTTTGCAACTAGTTACTAGAAAACTAAGGAAAGTACTTATTAGCTTAAATAAAGTAACATGAAAACGAAAATGCTTTAATGCATTATCAGAAAGATGTATGTGGCAAGCAGCCCTTGTAAGTAAGGTTCCTAGTCATTTGTTGTGGGAGTGGCAGAAAGGAGTGAAAAGCCAGTTGAGAGGTTATTTTTGTCCTCGGGGGTTCATGAAATATGAAGGTGAGAGTAAATGATGACAGTGGGTATGAAAAGAAAGGGGCAGATTCCTGAGAAGTTGTGGACAAGGAATGGATATGGTCTGACAGTCTGACTGAATATAAGCAGAGAAGGAAAAGGCCACAGTGGTCACGTCAGGGAAAGCAGGGCTTTATCCTCAATGAAAATACTAAGCAGTCTGGGGGAAATGTTAGGTGCTAGCCTGCGTGTGGATTTAGGGACTCATGTTTGTGTAAATGGTAGTTGAAACCATGAAATAAAGAGAAAGCAGAAAAGAAAAGGGCTGAGTGCACCACTCTAGGCAAGGCTGCACTATTGGGTGCAGGGAGGCAGAGTAAACAGCAGTTGGAAAGGTGGGCAGGAAACTAGAATTCAGTTTAAAAGAAACTGAGGAAGGAGAGAATTTCAAAATTGAGGGAATTGATTGTCTTTCAAACCCCAAAAGAAAAGCTAAGGGGAGATGAATGCCAACAAAAGAAGCTGTTGTGCAGGTTGAGAATTCTTAGAGCTGGTGGGGTTGGGTTTATGTGGAGAAATTGGGGAGAGGGACCTTTAATACCTTAAAGAATCACATTTATTGCTTCTTAATTGGCTTAATTTCGTGTTAGTAGTATGTCATTGTGCTTAGAAGCTTAATTCACGTCTATCATTTTGTAATTACATTAAACAAAAAATTTTTAAAGATTTTATTCATTTACTTTTAGAGAGACGGGAAGGGAGGGAAAGAGGGAGAGAAACATCAACCTGTGGTTGCCTCTCACACGCCCCCAACTGGGGACCTGATGTGCAACCTAGTCATGTGCCCTGACTGGGAATTGAACCTGCGACCCTTTGGTTCACAGGCTGACTTTCACTCCACTGAGTCACACCAGGCAGGGCTGTAATTACATTTTTTAAAGGTGAAAAAGAATTATGGCCAGAGGTGATTTTGGTGGGGAGAGAGCAGTGACAAGTTACTCATCATGTACCCTTTCGATTTTTCATAGTTGAAATATTTTTTCTTTATTGGTCCTTTTAATTTGAAGCAGTTTGAATAAGTAACATTAAACGTGCTCCTTGAAAATGAATAGAATAAGTCTCAGAGTTGGCATGTTGAAAATCCATTTATTAATGTTAATTAATTGAGTTTCTTGTGGATATTTCTTTAAGGAATTTATATACAACATGTTTAGCATCTGAAAATAAGCATGTATAAATAGCCATGATTTATAACGAACAAGTACAATAAGAAAAAAAAGGAAAAAAGATGAATTGCTCTGGAAATTTAGGGGGGAGAGAGAGAGATTTTCAGCTTTTTCCTTTTGGTGGGGAAAGGTTCAGACAAGATGATAGTGGAAAGATGTACCAGGTAGAAGAAACCCTGAGCCAAATGTAGCTTTGGGGTTATGGGGGCATAACTTTATTAAAAGTTTACTAAAAAGCATGCAGTGCTTACATCATCAACAAAAATTATAAAGGTAGAAGGAAGATGTGTCTAATAGTATCATTTAGGTTGGATTAAAAAGTGAAAAAGTAGAGATAAGGAAACCAATGAGGGAGGAGGTTTATGCAGTACTTAGAACATGAGTAAACCACAATCCTTGATGTCTGCTCTTTTGAAACAGTCATTAGTATTAAATAGTATATTATTTTATGGCTAACTTCTTTTTGTTGTTAAGTTTTTGGCTTAAGTAGAAAAGGGAGCATTAAGGTCATTGGGATGTCTTACAAAGACTGAAGGCAGATAAGGTTCTGTAGCTGGACCTCAGAAAGATCTAGAACCAGGAGCTAAAATACTGTTGGTAAGCCTCCCTTTCCTGCTCCCTCTACTCTGTTTCTCAGGGCACTCACTGGATTCTTTTTATTTTTTCTTTGTAAACTTTTATCTTACTCGTCTAAGCTGAGGTTGGAAAATGGCCTCCTTCAGCTCTTACATTCCAGCCACCAGGGAAGAGAGACACTGAGTGACCTTTGTTCATGGTTTCAGTTCTCAGGGATAGGACTTTGATTTTATTGTGCGCAAAGATGAACTTATTTTTATCATTTTATAACTAGGGCCAATCAACTACATGGCCAGGAGAGTATAAATACACTGTGGGAATTTACTTCTCTAGATTGGAGGGTTAGTTAAGAGAAGTCATTATAAGTTAGAAATCCCAAAGGGTGTTTACTATAATTGTGCACTTTGAGTTTTTACTGATGTTTAATGTATTGGTTGAAAGCAGACTACATTAAATTTAGAGAAGTAATATGGAAGTTGTGCAGAAATTTACCCCCAGTACAGAGTGTGTTTAAGTTGAACCTTAATAAAACCAGCTACCTTTGCAGGAATGTGGGGTGTATGCACTGAGATGAGACGAGTGCTGGGGTGCTAGAAATGTTCTGTATGTTGATACAGGTAGTGTGGTGCTTGCACAGGTTTGTGCATGTGTCAGAAGTCATCAAGATGCGTGCACTTGATGTATGCAAGTACTATCTCAGGTAAACAAAAATCTAGGCAAAGTTGACTTGTTTGATTTATCTGCCTTGCCTTGTCATATAGATGCCCATACAGCATTGGGAATCAATTAAGTTCCATTTTATTTTAGATGGATATGGTTTTGAAATTATGTGACATTTTAAATACATGATATAAAAGAAGTAAGACTTTGTTTACTTTTCCCCCTAACTTAGGAGCCGTGACTGATGAAAATTAAAGGCCATGGATGAAGATGCACTTGAATTACAACCACAAGAATCAAACTCGTTTTTTGGTGCAACAGGTATAACTGCTTGGTTTGTTTCACTTTCCAGCTACCAGATTTGGAGTTGGTTATCAAGTGGACAGGTTGCTAGACTCTCAGGTTCATATTCACACTTAAGGTATCTTATTATCTTGTCCAGGCTACAAATGTTAAAGTGAGCACATTATTCCCCTCCGTAAAAGTTTGGCTCCCTCACAACCAACTCTGATATTCTTGTCAGTAACAGCAGTGTTATCAAAACCTCAGTGTTATCTTCAGTTATTCTCATCTTGCTTGGTTATAGCACTAAGTCCTGTTCTCTCTTTGAAAATGTTCCTTGCTTACATCTACTTCCTACCACGTGGACAGGCTCCATCATCTCATTTCTCATCTGCAGTAACTTTTAAATAATTTTCCTTACCCTTAGTCTCTTTTTTATAGCCCGCCAACCAGAGTACTCATTGTAAAACAGTGTGTATCATGTCATTTCTCTGTTTTCCATTACCCAGTTGGTAAAGTATAAACCTAAGGCCCTCTATATTCTGACCCCGTCCTGCTTTTGTAACCAACCCTGCCTCTCACTGGTTTATAAGGAGTGTCTTTCGCTTCAGGAAGACAATCTTTATCTCACTCCCCAGACTGTACAGAAAAATTAAATTCATGAAGTTCTAAAAATAGAAAAAAATTATTCACAATTTTAGATTATCTGTGGTTCCAATTATATAACATTGTAAAGTGATTATGTTAGGTTTTATGCTATAAGATGGATTTATATCACACTAGCTAGCTACCCTTATAAATAAAATATTATTGAGTTGTCCATTGGACTTAAAATGATCATGTTGAGTTATATTAAAGAATTAGCAATTAACTGTATCAGGAAATTAGATGTTAGTGGCTTTTATTTTTAACTTTAATCTCTAAATCCAGTGTGTATGTGGGGGTGTGTGTGTATTTTTCTCAACAATTTGGGCTTGTCTTTTGACTCAAGTTTGATAATTTCACTTTGATAATAAGTGTAAAATTATAATAATTCTTCATTAAAACATGAAATATAATTGATGTGCTTATAAAAGATGGATGAAGCTCTTTGAGGAAAAACATAGAGTATTTGCTAGTTTAATCTTGCCACAAGCAAGCCTGGGTTATGGGCTAAGTGGTAGATTGAAGGGCTCTTTCATTTTAGCCCTTATTGTTAACACTTATGGTGTTTGTTTATCTTTGAGCAAGTCACTTAATCTGCCGGGGCCTCCATTTTCATTCATCCTAATAATAATGAAACCTCTCAGTACAGTTTTTCAGAACACTTCCCATACATTTCCCATTTGAGCATCATAACAGTCTTGTGGGGTATGCATGAGAGAAACTATCGTCCTCATTTTACTCATGAGGAAACCGAAATTCAGAGGTTAAATGACTTTCCCAGTGTCACAAAACTAATAAGTGTCTAAACCCTGTTCTTTGGTTTAGAGTTTTTAACTATTTCTCTGGCCACTGAATACTTTCTTTATATCTGCAAAATGGAGATTACAGTGTTCTATTGCTTGCTGTTAGTATTAAGAATATTGAAAACAAAAGGTAAAGCATTTAGTAGAACTTCTATAGAAATTAAAGCAAACATACTTTTTATTATTTATAGATATAATTAAAATAGGTACTAATTGGCTTTAAGTTTTCCTACACTTTTAATGGTTCTTTGGTCCTTGTTGATTATTTGTATTTGTTAAACAAAGCCGTGTGTCTCTCAGAGGGCCTGGTCAGTGATAAACTGTCACTGAGTTAGGCCTCTACTTGGACTCTCCCTGGTCTGAGTAACATCTAGAAACACTAACTGAATGAATTGCTTTTTACGTAAGGTTTTTATAAAACTTTGTTTGCTTTTCTCTGGACCAGGAGGCAAGATACCAGATTTGTTTAATTTTATCTTACATTATGTTTTTTGGCAAGGATATCTGATTTGGAGTCCTAATCATCGCATTTATTCAGATTAATATTTACTGAGCACCATAATCTGTATAAACTGTGATCTTGGTGAAATCATTTAATCTCTCTGGGCTTTAATTGATGCACCCCTCTACCTTTGTTTTTATCTGCAGAGTGAACTAGAGTAGGGTTTCCTATACTCTGAGGAACGACCTGGGGCATTGGGTTATGGGGCAATGCAAGGAGGCTGGATGGAGGCAGGGTACCCTAGTGAAATTGAGGCGGGCCCTGCTCCAACTAACTTCACCCTCCATTGCTTCAGAGCAGCTGCACTTTTATTCATCTTATCTATCCACAGAGGCTTCTCGACCAGTTCTCTTTGCTCTTTAGCTGTGGCTTTCTAGTGCTCTTTTATTTACGCCCCAATCCTTTTGTATCCTACTTCAGAAGATAATTTCTAAGTTTCCATAGTCATAAATGAAGGATATTCATGGGATATTGTACCAGAACAAAAGGGGAGGGAGGAGAAAAATGGAAGGGAAATAAAAGAAATACATGGGAGAGATGGAAGGAAGAAAAAGTATGAGCTGAGAAGGGAAAGATGGAGCAAGATGGAAGAGAAATGAAAAACATGTAATGAAGGAAAATGGTATATTTGCTACCTGAAGTTGCTTTACTTAATAATTTTTATAATCATCCACTAAGTAACTTATGCATATGGGTTTAATTTTAGTGAACCTAGAATTTTACTTTCATGAATATTTTTTTTTTTGTGACTACCTCAATTGCTTGGTTTTCCTGTTTCCTTATCTATTAATTGATTTGGGATGAGTATAAAAGTTCTTGTATTAAAGTTTTCATTTCTGATATGATTCAAAAATAAATTCCCTCTTTATTTTTTTAATCTAACTGAATGCTTGAGAAAACAGAGAAGGTAGTCTCTTTTCCTGGTAGCAATTAAATAATGTTTATGTTAATTGAGGTAGTCAGGCATGCCTACCTGGAATTGTGATTTTAATTTTTTTTTTTTTAAGGAGCTGATACTGCACACATGGATGGTGACCAAATTGTTGTGGAAGTACAAGAAACCGTTTTTGTTTCAGATGTTGTCGATTCAGACATAACTGTGCATAACTTCGTTCCTGATGACCCAGACTCAGTTGTAATCCAAGATGTCATCGAGGATGTCGTTATAGAAGATGTTCAGTGCCCAGATATCATGGAAGAAGCAGATGTATCTGAAACTGTCATCATTCCTGAGCAAGTGCTGGACTCAGATGTCACTGAAGAAGTTTCTTTAGAACACTGCACAGTCCCAGATGATGTTTTAGCTTCTGATATTACTCCAGCATCGATGTCTATACCAGAACACGTCTTGACAAGTGACTCTATACATGTGTCTGATGTTGGACACGTTGAACACGTCGTTCATGATAGTGTAGTTGAGGCCGAAATCGTCACTGATCCTCTGACAACTGACGTAGTTTCAGAAGAAGTACTGGTAGCAGATTGTGCCTCTGAAGCAGTCATAGATGCCAATGGGATCCCTGTGGACCAGCAAGACGATGACAAGAACAACTGTGAGGACTACCTTATGATTTCCTGTAAGTCTTGGGGTACAAAGATTGCCAAAGGTATTTTTGAAGGCTCTCTTTCCTAACTTAACATCGGGGTGAAATTTTCTAGACTTCTATAAAAGTAAATCTTATAGACATTCCTGCATTGTTGTTTCAGCTTGAAGCCTGTAAGATAACTCAAAATTAAGAAAAGCAAAGTTGTGCAGAATAAGGAGTCATTTCTCTATAAGGACGCAATAGAAAGATGAGATTTCTTCAATCTAGAAGGACAAAGATGGAAAGGAATAGAACTGAACTTTGAACTCATGAAGGATGTGATCAGGCTATTACCAGCCTTTATTAGATTAGGAACCCTATTGAAATGTAAAAGAAGTTCAAATTGAAAAAAAAAAAAGTATAACCAAACTACTTACATTCTTGTATGTACATGTACTACTTCTGTAATATTTAATGTGCTTATGTAAAATACTATATAACAGATAGCATGGAAAAGAGCTCTGGCATGGCACTGAAACATAACTAATTCTAAAACATGATTTCAAGTATGATGGACTCAGATTATTGGAGAAAAGTGAGGTGCTTTGGAACACATCTCTAAATGTTTAACTTAATGTCTAGGGGATAGCTGTGTCTTCTTGCACATATTTCTTGGTACCATTTTCAGACAAAGTCCTCAATGGGTAGACTATAGTTCTGACCCACTGTGGAAATTCTTAGGTCTTTAGGAACTAAACATCAAACAAATAAAGACCCACTATTTGCTTATATAAATTGATAAGACTATTCCTTTGCTTGGATACCTAATATGATACAGGAACTTAATATAATATATATTGGAGTCCAACATTTTAGGAAATAACCTTTTAAAAGTTCTTAAGATTTTAGAAGGCACAGAATTCTTTGTGTAAACAAGAAAACACCATCATTCAACATGTTTATTGGGCCCCTACTGTGTGTCAGACATTGTAGGTAGTGCAGGTACGAATATGTGCTACATAAAAAATACATAAAACCATTTTCCTTGGAGAGATTACAGTCTACTGTGGGAGAGAAATGATAGCTTGCACTGTGAGGCAGGGATGTGACTAAATTACTGTGGAGACTGGACGGAGTTGCTGACCTTGGAACTCAAGGATGAGTTCTAGTTTTACAAGATGAAGGGCATGGGTGGGAGGGAGACATTCTAGGCAAATGGTATAGTATATAAAAAAGGTCCTGGCCTTTGCTAGGAATGATGAGAACTTTACAATGTACTTGTATATCTTTATGCACTTTCTGCTTAATTCCTTAGAATAAGTTTCTAGAAATAGTATTGCTGGATCAAAGGGCATACACATTTATAAATCTGGTCATATTGCCTCGGTATTTTGCCTACTGTAACTTTCCCCACCAAGTTTATAAGAATTTCCATTTCCCTACACTATGGCCAACACAAGCTATTACTTTCCTTTTTAGTTTTTTGCCATTTTGACAGGGGACTTTATGGTATCCTGTTTCAAGTTTGAATTTATTTTAGGAAGATAATCCTGGTGGTAATACTGAATAAGAATGGGTGAGGGAGAGATTAGTGTCAGAGAATAGTTGAAATGGTTCATGTATGAAATAAGATCCTAAGTACCTCCACAGTAATGGGGACAGAGAAAAGGAGCTGGATTCAAGAGAGATTAATTAGGAAGTAAAGTGGGTGAGATTTGGTGACAGAGTGGGGGTATTTGAGGGTGAAGGAATTCAAAAAGGACCCTGAGGTTTCTACCTTGGTAGATGGGGTACCTGGTCATGCCATTTACCTGAGAGAGGGAAATTGGAGAGCCAGGGACAGAAAGTAAAAGGAATGTTTGAATGTAGGGAGTTCTTTTTTTCTGCAGCATATTCATCTATTAATATAGAAGGATATGCAGAGGTTGGGTGGAAAGCTGAATGATAGTGGCAAAGAGTTGAAAAGCCTTAGTCTTAGGGGGGGGATGGGCCAGGGCAGGAAGCCAAGAATTTACAAGCTAGATTGCTGAATTGCATTGAGGGGCCACCTGAGATGGGAGTCTTGTAGGTTTCTATGTAAGGTGCACTGTTTAGTATGAAAATGCTGTTTTTAAATACCACTGCCACATTTTCTCTTGCAAGACCAGGCAACCCAGGATGGAGAAAGTAGGGAGTTCAGTTCATTGTGCTTTATGAAGGGAAGAGGATCTGGTGAAGTACTTCCCTTTCCATTTTCTGCCCTTTGTGTCGTCTTAAATTTGGTTGCTAAGGAGTAAAATGCATGGCTTTGGTTTAGCCTTTAGCTGCACACTATCTCTTGCCTTTATTATTCTTTAAGGAAGTTCAACCGTCCAAGAAAGTAATAAAAAAAACAAAAAACAGATGTTGCCTTAGTAACAGTTGACATAGTATACTAGATTCTTGTATTGGAGTCCAGACTTGTAAAATTTTCATTAAAAATCTTTATAGTCATCTTTCTTTTAGGCCCTAGGTTTCTGCTAATTTATATAGATTTTAATGTTCCTGAAAAAATAAATACAGATGGACACAAACTACTGTTGTAGTGTATAAAAGTTTTAAATTTTAAATAATGTATAATTTATATATTTTTGTTGCTTGTGCTTTTGGTGGCACAATAAGAAATTGTTGCTTAATCTAAAGTCATGTGGATTTATACCTATGTTCCCATCTAAGAGTTTTAGTTTTAGCTCTTACATTTGGGTCTTTGATCCATTTTGAGTTTATTTTTGTATGTAGTGTGAGGTCAGGAGCTAATTCCACTTAAAAAAATTTATTTTTATTTATTGATTTGAGAGAGAGAAACAGAAACATTGATTGTTGTTCCACCTTATTTGTGCATTTAATGGTTGCTTCTTGTTTGTACCCTGACCTCTGATCGAACACACAACCTTGACATATTGGGACGATGCTCTAACCAACTGAGCTACCAAGGCAGGGCTAACTTCAGTCTTTGGCATATGGATATTCAGTTGTCCCAGCACCATTTGTTAAAATAACTATTCTTTTCCCATTGAAGGTTCTTGGCACCCTTATTGAAAATAGTTGACTGTAAATGTGAGGTGTGAATTTCTGGACTCTTAATTTTATTCCACAGATCTAAATGTCTATCCTTATACTAGTTTCATGCTGTCAGGAGTGGGTAATGGTTTTGTGAAATTTATTACCCTAAATATTAAAGTCTAAAATTTAAAGTCCAGGCAAAAATGCATAATCAGTTTTTAAAGGAGTAGCAAAATTAATAAGCAGTGGCAACATAATGCATTCTTATGGAAGACAAGGGTCCTTGGGTCTGTATGCCTACCTTTTATAGTGACATCGGAGGAAACAACTAACATGCCTCTAGACCATGGGGTTCCGTTCTGCTAAAACCTTGGCCAGAAGGCCTCTATTCTGATATAAACCAATATAATGATTCATTTCGAATACACATTTTAATAAAATATTGCTTTCAGTTATTTTAGAAAGTTTTTTAAAAGACAACAAAAATTATAGCAAATAATTTAAGCTTAGAACCCTTTAAACTAGTTTAGTTAAGTGAAAGCCTGCCACCATTTTTAACATGTTGATTATAAAATTGGAAATTTTACTTGGTACAGACCATAACTTTAATAAAAATTTTTGATGACAGTAATATAGCTGTGTTCTCTCCATTTAGTTGTGTTTATAATCTAAGGCCAGTGACTTTCTCATTAGGATAAAATTGTATTCAAAACACTTTTCTACAATATGTAACTGCTTTTGTAAAAGCTGAATGTTAATAAATTATTAGACTGGTTAGTTCTTAAGCGATGTTTATTACAGTTTTGGTCTGGTGGTATATATATAATTTAAATCCATTTGAATTAATATTTCAAAGGAAGAGCTCAGGTGCTAATGTGTGCAGAATGCATTTGGACTCATCAGATCCATCTTCTAATGACCTTGAGTCAGTTGTGTTTCTGTCAGAAGACATGATTAAGTTTGTTTGGTGAGGTTTATTGTTAATAAAGCACTCTTTTCAAGGGAAAAAACATTTAGGATTGTTATTTAATCTTTGTCATCAAGTGAGTATAGACAATTTAAATTTTTTTTTAAACTTAAGCTCTTTTATCCCAAGAAAGCCTAGTTGGACATTTGTAACAAGTTGGTAAAAATAAAAATAGGTAATAGTAAACCTCTAATAACTAGTATCTGTGCCAGGCTTATTTCTTAAACATCCCTATAGTGTTGGTGTTATCACCATTTTACAGATTGGGTAACTGAGGCTCAGTTTAAATAACCTGTCCAAATGTTACACATCCAGCTAATATTAGGGTAAAATCAGATGTGTTTTATTCAAGTGTCTAATCCAATAAAAAAGAAGAAGAAGAAGAAGAAGAAGAAGAAGAAGAAAAAGCAAGGGAAAAAATTTAAAAAGGAAAAAAATTAAAACGAAAAAGAAAAAAAGTGTTTGCTCCACTCATATTGACTTTGTGGGTGTGTATGTATGTATGTATGTGTGTGTGTGTAAAGTTAATATTGCAAAGCAGTAGAATTTGGAATAAATAGTGATTATTGCTGGATGTAGGAGGCAAATTGAATTTCAGTGATTATTAAAATTTATAATATTATTGAATACTCAGTTTCAACAATGTTAGGAAATAATTTGGGGTGGCCGTAAACATTTTCTTAGTTACTTGTTATAGCAGAAGCCACCCATACCCTGTTTCATTGTTTTTCTACTGAAAAAAATGTTATTTTTTTTCAAATTTATGTTTATGTGAGAAAAAGGAATCCTACCTAAACTATTATTTTTACTCTTGCCCATGTTTACTTTTCATATGTCTTCATTCAAAAGCATTTATTAATCAGCCATGATAAGCTAGGAGCCTTGCCAGCTGTTAGAGATAAACAGTGAAAGTCTCTGGCTTTTTAAGAGTTCCGTCTTGGAGAGAAGATGAATACAAACAGGTAATTACAGTTGAGTGGGAAAAGCTAGCTATATAACTGGATATACAAAGTATTTTGGAAGCACTAAGGAAATGGGAAATTTTTGGTACACTTGAGTGAACTGAATGCTATGAAAGTGTAAACCAAAGTTCTATGGGAGCTCAGTTGAGGACATAACTAAATTTATTTCGTGTCTCTTCCTATTCATTTTCCTCACTTTATTTTGGAGCAAATTTCACATTATTTCATTTATAAGTATTTCTCAAAGACAGAGATTTAGAAAATAATAGTACTATTATTACATGTTTCAAAAAGAATTTGGGCCCTGGCCTAGTAGGTCAGTTGCGTAGGGCTTAATTTGGGGTTAACTCCATTTGAAGAATGAATAAAATGTTCTCAGTAGGTGGCTGAGGAGGGAGGAATGGCAGAGAGCTTGCTCTTTGAATAGATCTATGATTACTTTGTGGGATAATGGGGATTGGGGAGGGAAAAGAGAAGGGAGGAGAGAGCATGCTTCTCCTTTCAGTACCTTAAAGAAGCAGCATGGTGTATGGAAGCACTGCTTGCAGTGCACCAACCATATTTCAAATGCCTAGTAGTCACATATAGCTAGTGCTGATACAGACATAAACGTTTCCATCATCACCGAAAGATTTATTAATTAGTACTGGTTTATAGTCTCAGTGAAATTGCAAACAATATAATCTCTTTTTTTACAACCCAAAGAAGAAATACAAAAGTTCGAAGACTATAAGACAAGAGAGGCTGACAGAAAGTAAACTGACAGAATTCAGAAAGAAGTGGAAAATAAAAGTAAAAATATCAAGATAAAATCCACCATAGAAGCAACTGTAACAATAAATATGTCTCAGTATATAACCAGGGGCAGAAGGACTGGGCTTTATGAAATTACAAAAATGACATGGTTCAAAAAATAAAGGTAAAAAATGATTATGGAGACAGATAAAGGAGACAAACACACGTAAGTGAAATTCCAGAAGGGAACAACCAATGGACTAGAAAAATATTTATAATGGAAGAGATTATTCTGAAATAAAGATACCAGCTCTTTCTTGTTTCAAGAAATTAACATAATGATAAAACCACCCAGTTATAATCATAGTGATGTTTAGTGAACTTTAAAACATTATATGTATATCCACACAAATATTCATTGCTGGAAGACAGTGGAACAATGTGTACAAAATTCTGAAAAAATGTAACCTAAGAATTTTATACCTAGCCAAAACTTCATGGATTGACATTTTTAAGTATTTAGGAACTCAGGAACTGGAATATCCATTACCCCTTTTTGATAGCCCTATGTGATAATGCATTTAGCAAACCAAAGGATCGGTCAATAAAAAGAACTCTAGAATGGAGAAATAGTGATAAAAGGATTTGTAGTGAGTATTGAATTAACTTAATATAAAACTAAATATAAAATATTTGGGAAGAAGAGCTGTGTGAATGTGTTCATTTCCACATCTTAGTAAGGTGAGAATAGATATTGGCTTTAAAATTAATACATGTATGAAAGGCAAGGTATGACTCAGTGTTTTTATATTATCTTTAGACAGGTAAGTCTAATAGTAACTAAACATTTACTTCAAGATCAGTATCCATATATTTAACAAATGAACATTGTGTGCTTACTATACATCAGGCAGTATTGTAGGCACTTGGGATAGTACATTAGTGAACAAAAAGATGACAGAGATGACAGTGCCTTTCCCTCGTGGAGAGAATATTCTAGCAGAGGTACACAGACATAAATAAGTGGTATGCAAGTGATACCGGTATGTGCTTGGGAAGAAAAAGAAAGTATAAAAACGGTTCTGGGTTATCAATGTGATTAGGGTTTGCTGAGAAGATTGCATTTGACCGGAGACTTAATTGTGAGATGTCTCATAGACATCAAAGATGTACGTCTGAATTAGGGAAGCAAGACTACAGTGGAGATGCGAAATTGGGAGTGTTTGGCATATCGATGAAATTTAAGCTCTAAAACTGAATGAGATCGGTCACCAAAGGAGTGGTTGTAGATGAAACCAGGACCAAGGACGAAGCCCTGAGGTCTACAGCATTAAGAAATAGGCTCCTGCAAAGACTGAGGAGACATGGCCAGTGAGGGAGGAGGAAACAGGAGCTTGGGTCCTGGAAGCCAAGGTAGGCCGATCCAGATGAGGGCTGAGAATGGATGACCTTGTTGAACAATTTTGATGAAGTAGCCTGATTGAAGTGAGTTTAGAGGATATGGAATGGCAAGAATTGGAGAAAAGGAGGTGGCAGACACAGGGGATCAAGACTTGTTTGTTTTAAAGGCTGTGAATAGCTTGTTATGCTAAGGAAAATGATCCTGGGGGAGGGGGAGTAAGGAGCAAGCTTTAGCTAGGAGTGCAGATGGTTTGGCTATGGTTACAGGCTACTGTAGTTGTTGATAACCTGATTGATTGTTTCAGTTGTTACCTGTGAAGCAGGTAATCTCTTCTGATTGTTTCGGTTGTTTCCTGTGAAGCTAGATGTTCAACAAACCCTGACTGGGTAGCTCAGTTGATTAGAGCGTCATCCCCATACACCAAGGTTGTGGGTTTGATGCCTGGTCAGGGCACATAGAAGAATCAACCAATAGAAAGTACAAATAAGTGGAACAGCAAATCGATGTTTCTCTGTCAAGTCAATAAATAAAAGTTAAAAAAAAAATAAAAAGATCATCAGCAGAAAGTGAGGATGTGGAGGTGACAGTAGAGGAGAGAAGGTAGAAAATAGGAAAGGGGGAAGGTAGCAGAAAAGTTCCACTGCAGGTTCAGGGTCATGAATTTGAAGTGAAACTATCAGCGGGGTGGGGTTGGGGTGGTGTTGGTGGTGGTGGGTGTGTGTTTCCAACCAAATTTAGCTGCATGGGTACTAGTGCAGAGACAAAGAGGAAAGTTGCATTTAGCCAAGTTTATGGTTCGGCCAAGCAGTATGATGAAATGAAGCGCGAGGTTGGGGCAAGGGATTGGAGAGCCAGGGAATGGGATTGATCATGGAATTAAAGTTGGATTTATTTCTAATGTAATAATTTTTGTTTAAAAATAGCATGCAACATTACACAATTTTCACTAAAACTGTTCATTCTGTCTTCCATCCTTTTATTTCTAAATAGCATAAAAATGTCTATTGATCCATGTGGTGGGATTTTGAGTACATTTTAATTTTTATACTTTTTAAATACTTCTTAATAAGCTGTATAATCTCTACAATAAACTATATATATTTTAAAGCAAAGTTGCAGAAACATAAAGGAATGGAAATAAAAGCATATGATGTTAAGGGTAGTCTGGAGGAGACAAGACTGTGAAGACAGAAGGCAGTTTGATCAGAGCTCAGCTGCTAGACTGCAATTTGTATTTTACTTGGTAGGAAATAGGGCACTGTTCCCTGCTAGAAAATAAGGCGATTGGATCTTTGTTTTAAGAAATCTGACTGAGGACAGTGTCTAAGGGATTTTGGTGTGATGTGTGTTTTATGATGTTAATGTATACAAAATACAATTCCGTTGCAATCCAGTACCATCCATTTTTCTATCTTGGCAAAAATTATAATGAAATTGGTCTTGAGACCTAGAGAGGCGAGAATAACAGAACAATATCACGTGTTTTATAAGGTGGTTGTGAGGAGTAAATGGTATATTTTAAGGGCTTAGTATCATGCTTGGCATGTGGTAGGTAAATACTTGGTGTTATCTTTATCACAACCACCGTCATTTCTTATTATATAGATTCTCCATGAAATGTTCTCTATATCAACTTAGTTTTGCTGATTTTTAAATTAGAGCAGTGTTCTTTTAACAAGCAATTTGTTTGAAGTGGTATATTTCCCTCACCCCCCAGTAATTTTTCTTTTCCAGGAACTATTGGGTTTTCTGAAGTCTTAATGAGCTACGTTTTAGACTCTGCAACATCTGTTAGCATTGCCAATAACCATCCTTAATTTTTTCTTCAGGGGATGTACCTGAAGCTCCTTTGAAGCACTATAAAGTATGCCTATATCTTGCTATAGTTTTGCTGTTACTAATGAAATTGGTGCTACATCAAATTTTTCTTCAATTTTGAAGTTTAAAATGCTGGATGAGATATAAAAATTATTATTCCATAAAGTTTGAGGAAACTGTGATGGCAGTTTTATTTTTTAAAAAGTAGAAAAAACTAGGAAGGAAATTTACCAACATAATGATGGAATCTCTGGTTGGTGAGACGGTGAATTTTTTTTTTTTTTTTCAGTACTAAGTTATATACAGTGAACATAACATTTCTTTAAAAAAATCAGAAGATGAAAATAAAGGTCTGGGTTTTAAAGACAGGGACCTCCTCACTCTGTCTCCACTTCTCACTAGTTCACTGCTTTGGGCAAATCACATACCATCTCAGAGCCTTTATTTCTTTACCTGGAAAGATGAGTATCAAAAAAATAAAACTACCTAGAAATGCCAAGGAAATTGTGAAATGCCATATAAATGCTAGTTATTATTAGAAGTCTTAATTTTCAGAAATTATGTGCTTCTATTTTGGAGAGACTTTCTTCTAAAGCTCTAGTTCTTCATTACTGTATTAGAAGAAGGCACTTATGCAGAAATCATATGTAAGTGACTCAATTTTATTGAAGCTTTTTCTTTGTCTGTTTTTAGAAATTTATTTTTAATGGTAGCTTTAAAATCACAGTGAAATTTTGAGTGACAGGACCATCAAAGTATTTTTTTAAACAGATCACTTCTTTAATAGTTCATATTTGGAATAATTTTATAGGTTGAGTTATGGAGCAAATTCTCAAGGTGAAAATCTGAAGGTGAATTCTACTTTTGTCAAATGATAGAATAGTTGTGTTCGACTCAGGTAAGCCTGTATATTTGAAATGTGTTTCTCACACATTAATGAAAATAAACAGAAAGTCTTTTACTTCAGGTTATAGGTAAATACATGACATTTTGCAAAGCTCAAAAATGATTAGATTTTCCAGTCATCAAAGGTTTATCTTGAGTACCGACAAACTAATGTACGTATAAACAGGTAGTCTGACCTTGTTCTTTGTAAACACAAGGGCACTTGATCTTCTAGTACTTGTTAGAATCCGTTTGGATAGACCTTGCCAAAAGAGGCCAAGCTTTATTAACAGTACCAGCTGTCAGAGATGAATTCTCTGAAGACATAACAAATATACTCAGGACTTTCCTGCTGGTTTGGTGAGATCTTCGTGATCTCCACCTAAAACTCCAAAGCCACCTTTAAGAAAATAACATGGGCGCCCTGGCTGGGGTGGTTCAGTTAGTTGAAACATTGTTCACAAAAAGGTGGTGGATTTGATCCCCAGTCAGGGTGCATACAGAAGACAACCAATGGATGTTTCTCTCTCTCTCTCTCTCCCCCCACCTCCCTACCTCCCCCCCCCCCGCCCCCTCCCCAATCCCTCCTTCCCCCTTCCTTTCTCTAAGCATATCCTTGGGTGAGGATTAAAAAAAAAGAAAATAACATTGGCTTAGTCAGCTTGGATATGTCATAAAAATGTTTAGCTTTGGAAAAGGGCAGGTACACATTAGACCAGAAATAAGTACATATACTGATTCTTTTCTCCTGCAAATCATATTTATCCTTTTTTGCAAACCATTTTTATAAAACATAGTCAAGATATTTGAATTTAGGTAATTATCTTCAGAGTTCAGAGAACTTCTCTTTGTTTTTTGTTTTTTTTGTTTTGTTTTATAATTGCAAAGAGTTTAACCAACTGATCTCTTTGACCCTTCATATCATTAAGCTTGTCCTGGATCAGCTCAGTTTCTATAGCTTCCTTAAGCTCTTAACCCAGTCTACCATTCTCTCACTTTTAACCAAGTCCTTTCTTCCTATTTCCTATCTACTGTTGAAGCCACCAGCCATGAGCTCCTCCAACTTTCTGCATTACAGCCTTCCCCCTCTCCCTACACACAGTGTAGCTCTCTTCTCATCCAGGTGACCCTCGCAGGTCTCGGAAGGGTAGCGTATTTATCCTCCTATTTCAGGAAAATTCCTTTATCTTTGTATCTAGTTTGATATCTCTTTTCCTCTGAGATCTCGATCCAGAAATTTCACCAGGTCTGACTTCAGCCTTTACTTTCTGTTACTTTCTCCCACGGATTGAGCATGCATGAGTATTTTTATCAGGTAAACAGAGAAGTCCTTGACCCCGCAACCCATTCTAGTTACTGCCCCTTTGTTCACTTTATTTTTATTTTTTATATTTTGAAATTTTATTTACTCCATCACCATTTATCTCCCTCATACCCTCTTCCGCAATCACCACACTGTTTTGTTCACTTTAAAATTCGACTTCTTAAAGAAAGTCATACCTTCCATTGAATCCTCAACCCACACCTGACTCCATACAGTCAAAGGGTGCTGTGAGCACAGAGGGATAGGGATAGGCAGACCTTAGTTAATTAAACATGTAGTAAGAGAGATCCTTTTCCTCGTTTTTCTTAACATTTCTTCCCTCAGTCACTCAGTCACCTAAATCACAAATCCCATAGTTTTCTGTGACTTCTTTGTCAAGTCCACCCAGCTTCCCCATCTGAACTGTATCTGTCCTGATTTGAGGCCTTGGCATCTGTCATCTGCATTACTGCAGTAGATTCGCGAGTGGTGTCCCTGCTACATGTCTTAACCCCTTTTAGAGCCACCTTTCTCAAGGCTGGCATGGTATAGCAAAAATGACCATCTCACCTTGTCACTGCTTGGCTTAGAAGTGCCCCATCACCTACAGCCGCGGTTGTCAAAATTCTGATCAGAACCCCTAGGGCAGACTACCTCTAAATCTATCTCTATATTAGTCTCCACCCTTGCAGATTCTGATTTTGTAGAACTGCTGGGTGCTGGCCTGTATTTTTAAATTCCCTAAGAGATTTTGACACCTGACCTGATTGAGAAACCTCTCCAGCCTGCTAGGATCAAGGCTGAGCTTCTCTGCCTGGTTACACAAGGCCCTCCATGACCAGGCTTTGTCTTAGCCATTAACCACATTTCCCACCATGCCCCTCGTGCCGATCTGTCAGGGTAAAATCACTCAATTTCATATGAATCAATTTAAAGATTATGTTTGTAAAAAAGACCTGAAAACAGTAACACTTAAGTCCCTACTAATATTATTTGTAATGTGTTTCCTGTCTTCTTAGTGGATGATGCTGGCAAAATAGAACACGATGGTTCCTCTGGAATGACCTTGGATGCCGAGTCGGAAATTGATACTTGTAAAGTGGATGGCACTTGCCCTGAAGTCATCAAGGTGTACATTTTTAAAGCTGACCCTGGAGAGGATGACTTAGGTAAGAGTACACCTTGAGCACATTACACATCCTGATCCGAGCACTTCAACCTGATTACTCCTGGGTGGGTTAGATTGAGAACATTGGAAACCTTTTCTGAAGATAACCTTTAAGCAAGGATTCCAAGGTAGCAGTAGAAAAGTATGTAAAATACGATAAGTGAAATAGGTAGAAATGAAATTTTCACATAAATTCTTGGAGCTGTCATCTTCCCTGATAGGTGGCACTGTAGACATTGTGGAGAGTGAGCCTGAGAATGACCACGGAGTGGAACTACTTGATCAGAATAGCAGTATTCGTGTGCCAAGGGAAAAGATGGTTTATATGACTGTCAATGACTCTCAACAAGAAGATGAAGAATTAAGTAAGTAGGTGGCCTTTTGTGGGAGAAAATTTTATCTCGGTAGCTCTTAAAATATATATATAGTGCCAGTGTTTAAAGGCAACAAGTAGCATTATTGTAGAGATTATTATGCCGCCATATTCCAAGGGAATCATCAGTGACTTATTATATATGCTTGGAATGTTGCTTTAAAAACAAATTATGGTGAAAACAAAGAAAAGAATGATTCATTCAAATATTTGAGTGCTTACTGTGTGAAAGTTTTGTTCTAGGTATGTAACATTTGAACCTTTCTACTTGTCTATTAAATGAATTCAAATGACAGTATCTTTCCTCAGATCTCTGAACCTGGTCACAAAAGTTTATATAATTTTCTACTTAGATGTTGCTGAAATTGCCGATGAAGTTTATATGGAAGTGATCGTAGGAGAAGAGGATGCTGCTGCAGCCGCGGCAGCAGCCGCCGCACACGAACAGCAAATCGATGACAATGAAATCAAAACCTTCATGCCAATAGCGTGGGCAGCCGCTTACGGTAAGTCGCGTAGCAGCGCTCAGGATTGAGTTGGTTTTCAAACGTGAATTCATGATTGAAAAACAGTTTCTGTGGTCTTAGGTTTCAGAAATCTGAAATGCCAGTAACCTGTAAGGGTTATTTGATTTGAACAGGAGGAGTAGAGGGAGATTATAAAATCTACTTTTTGTCTTTATTTTTAACAGGACTTTACTTCGTGTGTATAGCACGTAGAAGGAAGTATTGCAAGAAGTACATAGGTTTTCAAGCTGAAACTTTTCATCTTGATTATATCTGTCCCATACCCTTCCATTTTCGGGAGACAACAAGGGAGTCCATGGGGCAAAATGCTTTCATGTGTTTTTTAAATTTGGAAGCTAGACCATTTCTTCCAGTCTTGCTGTAATAAATGTGGTCATGAAACCCATTACCTAGATGGGGAATTTCTGTCATTCATGAGTATCATGGCTTACTTTACATTGTTGTAGTTAATAAAGAATCCCTAATTCTTTATAATTTATAATGCAGTATAATTTTGTTTTTTAATGCGCATTGTTAGGTAATAATTCTGATGGAATTGAAAACCGGAATGGCACTGCAAGTGCCCTCTTGCACATAGATGAGTCTGCTGGGCTCGGCAGACTGGCTAAACAAAAACCAAAGAAAAGGAGAAGACCTGATTCCAGGCAGTACCAAACAGGTGAGGGCACACGAGTTCCACAGCACAGCTTGCTCTGCGAGCTCTCAGATGAAACTAGTATGTATCCACAGAGGTGATGTGATGGCATTTTAGCTGCTAGACCACATGTAGCTTTTGTGTATTGAAGTTGAAAATATAATTTTAAGAATTCAGTGATATTCATGAATGATTTTCTTGGATAAAAAAAATAGGGAATGTATTGAACATGAATGAAAAATTTCAAAACTCAGGTGATTTTTATGTGGAAATGAAAACAAATCCCTCAAATATGTTACAAGCATTAACCTTTTTAAAACTAATATATTTAAAGAATCGGATTATGTCAGCATAAAGGAGGCATGATTTACAGAGCAGCAGGACAGGTACTTCAGTTCACATGACATTCTTGTCTATTCTTGTATGCCCATTTACATCTCAGTAATTTTATAGTGTATTTAAACTTCACTCTAAATTGACATAAATTATATTCTTTGGAATAACCAAAGCAGAAATTGTGATTACAAAACTTTATTGTGATGAGTAATTTCCCACTGATTTCTAAATTGATAATAGCTTTAATCACTAGTTGATGGAAGTTCCATATTTATTTACTTATTTTAACCTGGAGGGAGTGAGGTTGGTATAGTCCTATGGAATGAAGTGTCCAGCCCAGATTCCTCTTTATGACAGGTTGCTATACCTCTTGAGTTGAAACATGGTAAAAGCAATGTTAAGTAGCAAATACCTCAACTTAGGAGTACTTGCCCAATAATGTTCAGAACACACCCTTTAAATTCTTGAAGAAACCAAAACAGAAGTTGGTTGATCACTGATGTACCTTTCTTTTCCTTTCTTAGCAATAATAATTGGCCCTGATGGACATCCCTTGACCGTCTATCCTTGCATGATCTGTGGGAAAAAGTTTAAGTCAAGAGGGTTTTTGAAAAGGCACATGAAAAACCATCCTGAACACCTTGCCAAGAAGAAGTACCGCTGTACTGACTGTGATTACACTACCAACAAGAAGATAAGTTTACACAACCACCTGGAGAGCCACAAGCTCACCAGCAAGACGGAGAAGGCCATCGAATGCGATGAATGTGGGAAGCATTTCTCTCATGCTGGGGCTTTGTTTACTCACAAAATGGTGCATAAGGAAAAAGGAGCCAACAAAATGTATAAGTGTAAGTTTTGTGAATATGAAACAGCTGAACAAGGCCTATTGAATCGCCACCTTTTGGCGGTCCACAGCAAGAACTTCCCTCATATTTGCGTGGAGTGCGGTAAAGGTTTTCGTCACCCGTCAGAGCTCAAAAAGCACATGCGAATCCATACCGGGGAGAAGCCCTACCAATGCCAGTACTGCGAATATAGGTCTGCAGACTCTTCTAACTTGAAAACACACGTAAAAACTAAGCATAGTAAAGAAATGCCATTCAAGTGTGACATTTGTCTTCTGACTTTCTCAGATACCAAAGAGGTGCAGCAACATGCTCTTATCCACCAAGAAAGCAAAACACACCAGTGTGTGCATTGCGACCACAAGAGTTCAAACTCAAGTGATTTGAAACGACACATAATTTCAGTTCACACGAAGGACTACCCCCATAAGTGTGATATGTGTGATAAAGGCTTCCATAGGCCTTCAGAACTCAAGAAACACGTGGCTGCCCACAAGGGTAAAAAAATGCACCAGTGTAGACATTGTGACTTTAAGATTGCAGATCCATTTGTCCTGAGTCGCCATATTCTCTCGGTTCACACAAAGGATCTTCCCTTTAGGTGTAAGAGATGCAGAAAGGGATTTAGGCAACAAAATGAGCTTAAAAAGCATATGAAGACACACAGTGGCAGGAAAGTGTATCAGTGTGAATACTGTGAGTATAGCACGACAGATGCCTCGGGCTTTAAACGGCATGTTATTTCCATCCACACAAAAGACTACCCTCACCGTTGTGAGTACTGCAAGAAGGGGTTCCGAAGACCTTCAGAAAAGAACCAGCACATAATGCGGCATCATAAAGAAGTGGGCCTGCCCTAATAATACTTCTGCAGACATTCGTGGAGATGTTGGCCTTGAAGCAGAATATCTTAAAGCCAATCAGTCTCATTCACCTACAATACTGTATATTGATTTATGCTGTGTACAAATAGAATATTGCTTCTAGTTGACTTTATTATTGGTTTTTTACATTTTGTTCAGTAGTGTGTTCTGAATTCTGTTCAGTTTGTTTAATCAATGGGAAAGAGCAGGAAGAAGCAAGTTGCTTTCGATGAAATAAACCTTGCTTCTGTACTGAAATTTCCTCTTACTAGTTTTATATTTATTTAAATATTTACCTTGCTTACCTTGATGGTACTCTTCTACGACCATTTAACTTAAAGTTAGGGTAAGACTTTAGATTGAGTCAACATGATTACTTTCAGAGTAACTATTTTTCCCCCCATGAATTTCTCACAATAAAATTGTCAGAGACATCTACTAACATAAATGGGAGATTTAGCAGTCAGGTCTAATTAGGCTAACATGGAAGTCGTTTACTTGTCTTGCTTAATCTTTTCAGACCACATGACAATGAAAGTTTCCGTTTGAGCTTTTGCATACCTGGCATTGCTGAGTAAAGAACAGTGGCTGGGTTTGTGTTTACTTTTCATTTTGTTTAGCAGACAAAATATACTTTTGGGGGGCTTTCTTTGGAGTATTTACATCTTTTGTCAGCATAGCAAAGTTTTAGAAAACTTTACTGAAAATTTTTGCTTGATCCTGTTGTATTTTGATTATTCTGTCTGTGCTGCTTTGTCTTGGAATGGTCGTGTGCTACAAATGAGACTTACTGGGGACTGCATTTTGGAATCTCCTAGAGGTTAATTCGTGGCTCTTAGGATCTTTTGCAACTTTATATATGTAAATGTACTCTGAATTATGTATATGCACATATATATAAAACATGTATCTGTGTGTATTGCTTATTTTACATATTTATACACACAACCCCAAGTAGTAGTTGTTTAAAATCTATAATGAAAAGTATTACATTTACAATAACATGAAAGATGCAGGGATGTATGAGAGCATTTTGTAAATAATGCTCTTCAGAGAGACTACTCAGGTGAAGAATTAGAAGGAAAATAAGGACACTAGTATTTTTAAAGAGTAAAGGTATTTTCTTTTAAATATCTTTGGTAATTGAAAAATAGAAGTTAAGATGTTTCTAGATAGAATGTTTTCATACAACTTCAGCTCCATGCCTTTATATTTTTCTGAAAAGCTAATGAGTATCCAGACAGACTGTCCTCAGTTCTCTCTGAGAAGCCCTGAGAGGACTCTGTGTCACCAAGCGAGGGAGACTAAGGAAGCTAGGGCTCCACATGCCAGAGACTGGGTGCTAATTATGATTTACACTTTTCAAGTTCAGCCTACGCTGTTATTTCTTAGTTATAGCTAGGAAACTTTCAAAAACTTAACACTTAAGTTGGCTTTGATTAGAACATAAGATAAAGGTATGCTTTAAGTGCATGAGGAAAATCTGAGGCCTTATTTGGAACATCACCAACTCTTTCACTGTCTTGTTTTTCTTTGAGAGTTTTTTTTTTTTTTTTTTTTTAATAAATAGTTCTGACTCATAAAGTGAATGCAGTTAATTAGAATTTGTTTATGTTAAAGGAATTTTGGAGAACAGAAGACAGTTTTTGGGGTCCTTAAATTGGCTGTCAGCACATACGAGTACCTGGCACATCGTGGGAGATACAGGACTTTTCTTCCCACTTGATAGTTGCCTTGCCACTTCATTATGGTGCTCCATCCTCTTTCTCTTTCATCTTTCTCTTTGCCGTTGATATCTGTATTCAAGAGTTTGTAGGGTTAGAAATCTAAATATTGTGTGTTTGGCAAGCCTTTGAAGTGCTGGATTGATTTAGTCCAGTTTAAATCAAATCCTTTAAGCTGGTATGAACTCCAACCTGAATGCCAGTCAGAACCAAGGCCTGGGCCTGTCCCAGTGGGAACTCCTGTGTCCTCTTGGCCTCCATAACGTGCTTTTTAAAAAAAAGTAACAAAATTGTGTGATTCATTGCCCTGTAGAAGTTCTATTCTTGAAAGCTCTGTCTGTTTTTTTGTGAGAACCTTTACAATCTCCCTTATATTTTTTTCCACCAGATTAATGTAAAAACACATTAAATTGGAAGTTAATTTTAAAACATCCTGTAAAATTAATACAGAAAATATAAGTAATTGGTCATTATATTTTTTTAAATAAACTGAAAGATAAAGAACACAGCATTTTACACACTTTATATTTCTCTTATATAGTCTGGAATCATACACAGTTCTTTTCTTTTTAAAGCACAATATTGAAACCTTTAAAAGGTATTTAAGGGTTTGGTCAAGTGAATATTATAAAATGTATTTGTCTGTATAAAGAGAAAATAAAATTGTAGTCACTTATGTACTGACATTAGTTACAACCTAGTTTTAATTCTTAAAAAACAATTTTGATTAGCAAAGCTAAAAAAAAAAAGATTGTTTCAGTTAAATGTTTTAAAGAGGTACAGATTTTTACAAGGACATAATATAAGTTATTGTTCTGTAGAAATATCCTATTAAATATTGTATGTCCCTCCCTCTGTACACTTTGTAAAAAAAGTAAAATACATAAAAATAAAATCATATAGGGATGTGTGACATTATTGTAATTGTGTACTTGAGAATAACGTGCAAAAATAAAAATCAGAATATTTTCCTGTTAATGAATGTTTAGTCTATTTGATACCAGTACTAAGTTAATGCTTTTTCTTAAGAAAAAAAATGTACAGTTTTTGTAAACCTAATAAACATCAAAAGCAGTGGATTATTTTCATTTCCCCATTTCTTAGTTCCTTTTATGCAGCAGTGGAATTCAAAATGCTTGATTTCTTTGAATTTTGTGACTTGAATGCAAATACTGATATTTCAGTCCTGTGAATTTGCAAGTAATATTTCAGATAAGTTAGGTGATTGGTGAGTCCTTTGATGAGATATCCTTGAAATTCATTTTTTCTTTTTATCTTCACAAAGGATTTGTTTTATTAGCATCTCCAATTCACCTGAGATAATTTCCCTTGCATAAAGTGGTTTTTGAGAGCACTTCAAGTTCATTTCAGTATCAATCCATAGCACATTGACTCACTGGGGGTTGTCACCTCCTCCACAGCAGAAGCCCTGCCCCCAGTTGGGAGGACTGGTAGACACTAACATGCTGGAGAATGTTCATTAAAGATGAGATCCTGCTGATATTGAACTATGTAGGAATAAGTATTTGCCTAATAGTCGCAACAGTAAGTAATCAAAACTTGAGTTAAGTGATCCAGAGGACATGGTGAATGTCACTGTCCGGAGCCATAAATCATAAAAGTCATAGCATGCTGAGAAACAATTGTAATACAATGCCCAACAGGTAACATCATACCAGTCTGTGATCCCAGGTGGTCAGATCAGGTATTGCTCTGTTCTCTGGGAATCTTAGTATTAATTTCCTTTCTTTCTCACAAATTCTAAGATTCATGTAAAGGAAAGCATGACCAGTCAAAATCTTAAAAGGGTGCTGTTTCAGAACAGTGCTTTTCAAATGCCAAATTCTCAGTCCCACCCCAGACCCACTGAATCGGAAAACTGGACTTGGGACCCAGTGATCTTATGTCTTAATGTGCCCTTCAAGTGATTCTGATTCATGTTCAAGTTTTGGAAACACTGTTTTAGAGCACTTGAGGAACTTCAAAGATTAGAAACGCACACATACACACAAAAGCCAGAAATAAGCAGTTGAAGGTGAAATGGGACTCACAATTTATACCTTGGGTTTACCCCTTTTAAAGTGTGAGCCTGCAGGTCAATAAGTCCTTTAGTTCACAAGTAAATAGCGTGAGCTTCATAAATCTTATATGACCTCCGGAAGTTACACTCCTCAAAGGTAAATGGAACCGAGAGGAAGATTCAGCAAGTAAAAGAGGAGAAGGGCTGGAAAGTGTATGTGTTTAATTAATTGGCCCAATGTTACTTAAGTAATTCATATCTGAAAACCCATTTTGCCACATTCTGTAACTTTAGATGCGGTCAAAGTTAAGTTTGCCCTTTGGGGTTTTGTTTTGTCTTTTGTGTATATATTGTTTGCCTTTTTCATAAAATAATTCTTGGATTTGTTATATATTGTTGTTATTTTCGACATCTGCTATTGTAAATAAATTCCTATTTTGTTTTACGTTACCCTAGTGGAGTGTTGGCTGTAGACAAAGGCACGCACACGCATGGAAATGAGGAAACAAATCACATAGTTAATCAATTCCCAACACAGTGTAAGCTGGAAGTGATGGGGCCCCTTCAGTAGTCCAGCACTTCTAGCACCACTGAAGGTATCGCTGTTGCATATAGATATAGCATCTGCACCCGCTCAGACTTCGAAATCACTTCCATGACCTCTGAGATGGAAATTCTTAGTATATTAAGTTCGAGGTAAAACTCAAGAATGATTCTCATTTACTTGGTTTTTCCATTCACTTGGTCCTGTGTCACTTGTCATGCTGGTATCTGTGAACATAAGGGATTTCGCATCGTAGTGACCTGCTGATACTGGGAAGACATTAGGATACTTTGCTACAGAAAACCTGCTTAGGAATTGTAGATGGCATAATTCATTCATGATGTGAGCTACCACAGAAATATCTAAATGCGTTGATGGAAACAGAATAGTTAACTAGAACTAATATAGTATTTTGCTTTCCAAGAGAAGCCAGTTTCTGCTTTTCCTTCATGCTTGTGTTTGGCTTTAAAAGCAGAACCCATTTCCGTTTGCCTGGGCTTCTTTGAAATAAGGGGAGGTCTTGCAAAGCCATCTGTTGGGGTTTTGGAGGTTTTAATTATACCCGTCCTCTCTGGGTTATAACCATGTTGAAAATAGACACAAGAAACCACCAGTTGAGTGACTTCGCTTAGTAAAGCTGGGTTGGGAGATCCAGAGCCTTGACCGAAGGTGTGGGGCCCACCCTCCCCTCTGAACTGTAGGGAGATGGCTTGGTTTCCCACCAGAGAAATGGAGCAAGTGGGTGAGAACGGCTGCAGCATTCTCCCCAGCATTCCCAGGCCGGCACTCGGGGAAAGCAGAGAAGAGTTTCCTTATGCCACACTCATGAAATAATAGGTTAGTCCTGTTCTGGGTGGCCCTCTGGCACTAGCCCATGAGCAAAGTGTGAGCTTGTTTATCTTTGGCCTTGCGTATTACATGTTCGTTTTCCCCTATTGACTTTCACTGTCCCCTCTTGAGGTAGTGGTTATGGCAGAATTTCAAAGGTTTAGTTCCTGTTTCTCCTAGAGCTGTATGTTTTTATTAAGAAAAATAACTTCTAAAGGCAAATTTACTAAACTATACAAAGATGGAAATCTTGCAGATTATTTTTACTGCATGTTTTCATAACAAAATGTGAGAAAATGATCACCCATGAAGACACTTTATTAAAGGGCTTGTTCGTCTTTGTTCTTTTCCAATCTCAGCCCATACACATAAATCTTTTGTCTTGTAACCACAGCATTGATTTTATTGTGTCCAGCAATTTTCTTTTCAAACATCAAGTATTTCGGTATGTATTGGCTGCCTTAGAATTTTTTTTAATGTACTTTCTTTTTGAGAGAATATGAAAAGTTCAAAATGATACAAAGAAGAAAGTAAAATGCCCCCCCAACCCATTATCTGGAACATTATTATCCTGTTAAATATAGCTTTATTGAGTTTTAATTTTATAGATTTTTCAATTGCGAAATACGTGTTGTTGTAACAAATGTTGTACAACACAAAATAAGCATAAAGACAGTGATCTCACCCACACACTTCCTGCAAACCAATTTCCTTGAGGTAATTAATCATAGTTAACAGACTTCACCTTTGCTCCATGCTCATACAGACCTGTACAAAGACAGAGAAGGAAAGAGAGCAAGCAACAGCAGGCCTGGGGCAGCGGGAGCAAATTTTTGTTTGTTTACTAAAATGAGAGTGTGCATCTTTGCAAGTCACTTAATATACCCCTCCCTCTGGGACAGTAGACCGAGCACCATCTCATACTCTTTAATAGCTCAGCTTTTCAGAAATTGGGCCCACCCTAATTTAGTCCACCATTCCCCTTTTGATGGACATTTAGGTTGTTTCCAGTTTTCTGCCACTGCATGAATGCTACAGTAACTATCCTTGTGCATATAATCCTTACATACTTGGGCTTCGATTTCTGCCGGATAGATTCTCCCAAGATGTGATTGCCAAGGGAAGGGATATGTGCTATTTTTAAAAAATCTTACCAGACATTAACAGATTATTTATTGTTAGAATGTAAATTGCAGGAGTGCAGGGATTTTTGTATGTTTTGTCCATTACTGTTCATGTAGAACACGGTGTATAGTGGGTGCTGAGGAAAATTTTTGGTTGGATGTTGAGGTTTCCAGGGCTGTAGTCATTCACACTATTACGACAATCAATGCAGGGGAGGGCTCATTCCCCTCAGTCTTACAAACAGTGGGTGTTAGGGCCAATATCACAGTAAGAGACCCTCTCTCCCCTTGCCATCATTATTTCAATGTGCTTTGCCTTGGCTCTTAGTGGAGTTAAGTAATGCATTCATATGTCTAATAGCCCTTTGAATTTTCTTTTTGATGAGTCACCTCTTCAAATCCTGTGCCCCGTTTTATCTTTAGTCTTTTGCACATTTGGCTTATTAGCTTTCTAATACATTTCTGCACATTTTTCTAGTCTATGATTTTTCTTGTTATTGTTTATGTTGCCTTTGATAGGTAAAAATCTTTAATATTTGTAGAATCAAATATATGTCTTTTTCCCCCCCTTTATGATTCCTGGGTTTTCTTGTCCTGCTTAAAAAGGTCTTTTCTACCCCAAGGTTCTACAGATACATGCCTAGATTTTCTTCAGATATTTGTATTGTTTTAATTTGATTATATTTTTATACAATTAAAATTATTTTGTTAATGTTATTTGGTAAGAGATCTAGTTTCTTTTTTCTCTTGGATAGAGAGCCAATTATTGCAGTACTGTTTATTCGGTCACCCTGTGCCCCCTTGAACTGAAATGGCACTTCGTTGTGTGTCAGTTCATATATAACCTTGCATTTATTTCTGAAGTCTAGTCTGTTTTACTGATCTATTTGTTATTCTTGTGCCGATATATTGTTTTACTCACAGTGCTCTACGGCGAACTCTAATATCTAGAAGGTAAGTTCTTTTTTTTTTTATAGTTTTCTTGACATTTATTTCTCCACAGGAATATTAAGATCATTTTATCCAGTTTCCCTTAGAAAGAGCCATTGGGATTTTTTATTCAAATTGCATGAATTTTTATTACTAAATCGAACCTGACATTTTTAATATACTCTCTTCATATCCATGTTCCTCCATGTATTCTGGTCTTATTTTACATTCTTTAGTGTGATGCTCGTAGCTTTCTTCATATATAGGTCTTATACTTTCCATAAGTCCATTATAATTTGTAGCCACCTAGATACTGTGTGAATATAACAAAAAGCTATTAGATATTTATATATTTTTCATGTACCCAGCTACATTTCCATGTTATGTTCCCAATTCTGATTGTGCTTTAGTAGTCTTTTGAATTTCTGTGTGTGCAGTCATGTGACAAAAATATGTTTTATTTCTTTTTTGTGTCTTACGTGAGCTAGAACTTCTAAAACAACTCTGAATAATATATATTACAGCAGGCATTTCTGTGTTCCGGCTGCTTTTCATGGCAATACTTCAGTAATTAACCACTTAGTATAATGCTGGTTTTGGAAAATAGCATTTTCCAAGGTTAGATAGTTTCCTTTCACTATTATTTTACTTAGAGATTTTATTAGCAATGACTAATTAATATTGTCAAATGTTTTTTAGCCACCTATTAATTTAATTGATTTTTTTTATTTGTTGATATAATGAAGAATATTGAATTACAGTGCTGGATTTTCTGAAGTTAAACCATATTCATATTTCTAGGACAAAAGTACTCAGGCAATTTCGATTGTTCTTTCAAAACACTGAAGCTTAAGATGGCTAATATTTTATTTAGAATTTTTGTATCTGCTCGTAATTCTGGTGTTTTCTTGTTTTATACTATTATCATATTTGACTATTAATGTAATTCTAGCTCCATAAAATAAACTCGGGAACTTCTCTATAATCTGCAATGGTTTAAAAACCAGAGACATTGTCTGATTTCTAAGGATTAGGCAGAACTCAGTTGTGTCTGATTTGGGTCTGATGCCTCTTTATAAATGGCAGGTCTTTACTTTTCTCATCTCTTCTACATAACTGGTCCATCAGCTTTTCTTCCTAAATAAATTCTGGTATCTATATTTCACTTGGAAATTGTCCGTTTCCTCTAGATCAGTACATCTCACATATTAACGTGTACACAGATCACCCGGGGGGATGTTGTGAACGTGCTCATTCAGAGCCAGTGGGTCTGGCGCGAGGAGGGCCTGTGATTCTGCTTTTCTTGCAAGACCCTGGAGATGCTGATCATACTGGTCCACGGACCACATATTCCAAGCCCTCTAAGAATTCAGTGGTTCTGAAATGTGAGGATCACATCGAGGCAGCTTTGAACATCCCAGTGCCTAGGCCACACCCCAGACCAGTTAAATTAGAATCACTGGGAGTGAGGCTCAGGCATCAGTAATTTCCCAAGCTCCTTGGTGATTGCAATGCGTAGCTAAGGTTGAGAACCACTCTTGTAGATTTTCAATTTATTACCATAGAGATGAACACAATATTCTCTCATAATTATTTTAATCTCTTGTAGTTCTGGTTATATCTCCTTTCTTATCCTGAATGTTTTTATTTTATCTCTCATTTTTCTTTAAACAGGCTTTCAGAGGTTTAGCTATTACATAGATATTATCAAAGAAATAGCTCTCAATTTTGTTTGTTTATTTTTTTGGTTTTCTATTTAATTAATTTCCACATGCATTGTTATTGAATTTCTTTTCCTATATTTTCTGGTTTATTTTGTTAATTTAGTTAAAATGTCTTATGTTTCATACATCAGTTATTTTAATTTCTTTTAAAATGAACTCCTTGAAAGCTGTGCATTTCCTTTGTTATATAACTAACTTTAGCTGTGTCCCATGGCATATTAACTGTTCTTTTTCATAACTTTCTAGATAGTTCTACATATCAGTTTACAATTAAAATTTTTTTTAAATTACAGTTGGCATACAATATTAGATTAGTTTCCAGTGTACAACATAATGATTAACATTTGTATATCTTATGAAGTGATCATTGCATCAACATATCAATTTTTATTTCCTCTTTATAATAGTGTTTAACTTCCAAGTAGTAAAAGTTTTATTGACCTGCCCTGGCTGGGTGATTCAGTTGGTTGGAGTGCCCGTTCCATACACCAAAAGTTTGCTGGTTCGATTCCCAGTCAGGGCACATACCTAAATTGTGGGTTCGATCCCCAGCCAAAGCGCATAGGGAAGACAACTGATCGGTGTTTCTCTCTCTTTCTTTCTCTCTCCTTTCCTCTCTAAATAAATGTATCCTCAGGTGAGGATTAAAAAATAAAAATGGAAAAAATTATTAATCTATTTAGTGTTAATCTGTAGTTTTTTAAGATTTTATTTAGTTTTAGAGAGAGGGGAAGGGAGAGAAACAAAGAGGGAGAGAAACATCGACATGAGAGAGAAACATCGATCGGCTGCCTCTCATACACACGGTCTGAACCTGCAACTCAGGCATGTGCCCTGAGGAGGAAGGAATCCAACCAGTGGCCTTTCGCTTTGTGGGACAATGTCCAACCAGCTGAGCCACACCAGTCAGGACTTGATCTCTAGTTTTATATAAGTTTGTTGACTTTATTTTCAAATCCTCTCTATCCTTGTTATTTTTTGACTACTTAATTTTTTAATTTTTGTAAAACTATTAAACTCTTCCACCATAAGGGTGTTTTATGCAGTTTCCTAGTATTAAAAGTCTTGCTTTAGTAATTTGACTTCTACAGACACTTGACATATAATCTTCCTAAATGTACCTTTAACAGACAATCTGTTTATGTTCTCTTTAACGTTTGATCTTGAATTCTGCTTTGGTATGTTTTCTGTTTCGATGATTCTTATCTTACATTACAAATACCAGTCATGTTAAAATCTATTTACATAAGTGTACATTGCAGAATTTATTGCTACTGCTGTTTCTTATTCCCTTAATCTTTCCCCATTTGATGTCTCTGTGCTGAATAAATTATCATTCCATTGATATATATACTTCATGTGTGTAACTTCACATCTGGTATGTGGTGTATATTCTTTCTGAGGCCTTGACTACCTCAAAATATCTACTTTTGCCTTGACAAAGTATATCTTTGTTGGGTGGTGGAAACTTTTGGTCACAATCCCTTTTCTTTCACGGTTTATAGATGTTTCCCTGTTTTCCAACTTCAGACTTAAGAGAAGTCTTGATGCTAGTCTGGTTCTCTTTTGTGTCTGTTGCCTCTTCCTTTGTCTCCTGAAGTTTGTATGATTTTTTTCTTCATCTTTGGAATTCAGATAATTCATTAGGATCTATCTAGGGGTGTGTGTGTGTGTGTTATTTTAATCATATCTGGGATTTGTTATTTGTTGAGCTCTTTCTTCCTAAGGAGTCAAGTTTCTCTTCAGGTGAAGGAAATTTTCTTATGTTATTTGTGTAATTATTACTTCTCTGACTGGCATTTTGCTTCTTTGGGCACTCCTATCATTCATATATAAAGTCTTCATTTGTCTTGTCATCATAAAATGGAATGAAGGAGAAAGAATCTCTTTAATCCCACACCCCAGCATGAGATCATTATTGTGCTGAAAATTTTATTTATTTTTTTAAAAGATTTTACTTATTTTATTTTTTAGAGAGAGGGAAAGGGAGGGAGAAAGAGAGGGAGAGAAATATCGATTGGTTGCCTCCCGCATGCCTCCAACCAGGGACCTGGCCCACAACCCAGGCATGTGCCCTTCAGTTTGCAGGCCAGCACTCAATCCACTGAGCCACACCAGCCAGGGCTTGTGCTGAAAAATTTAAATGTTTGAAATCGATGTCACTTGAAGAAAGCAGCAAGAAAGTGGCAATGTTCGTAAATGTGTAACTTGTCCTGGTGGATAAACAGTGCTCCTGAATTATTTCTCTCTAGTAGAAGGGACTTCAGCCAGAAGTTTCCTGTCATAGAAAAACAGCATTCTGGGTGCCCCTTCTGCCTCAACTTTAAATAAGAAAGCATGTGAAAAAGTCCTAACTTAATGCTTAGCCCATGGTTTGTGCTGGACATGAATTCCCCATATTTTATATTATAAATCTTATTAAGCTAGGAAGAATGAGAGCATTATTGTAGCAGACATCGCCATTGTCCCTGAATATCTTTCCTCGCCTTATTCAAATTGAACATGCAGTGCCAAGCTTTGTTTCAAAACGGACTCATTTACACACACACACCCCGTAAAATCTGAAAATGCTAAGTTTTGGTGAGGATGTGCAGCAATGTAGAAGAATTCCCATGCTTACATATTCTCACCAAATCATGTTTTCACTTTTAAGTATTGCCAGTTTTGTGCATGTAAAAAAAATTGCATTGAGGCTTTAGTTAACATATCCCCAATTATGAAAGCTATTAAGCATCTTCTCACATTTATTGGTTATGTTTATTGATTATTTGTGAATCCTCTTTTGGGGGACCCATTTTCTGTTGATTTATTTATCTTTTCTTTGTTGATCCATACACATTTTTACATACTCTTGTTCTTTGTCAGTTATTCGTAATTTAACAGTCCCTGAAAACATCTTCTTTGTGGCTTGCCATTTTACTCTTTCTACTGTTTCTTTTAATGAACAGAAATTCTTTATTTAAAGTAGTAAAACTGAAATATTTTCATTATGATTAGTACTTTATGTGTGTTAAGGAAGCCTTCCCTTCCTTGAAGTAATGAAGATATTCTCCGATGTTATCTTCTAAAAGCTCTATAATTTGACTTTTTTTTTAATCCACAGAGTTGGTTTTAGGATACAAGAGTTAGGCATCCAGTTTAATTCTTTTCAATTTCAAGTTGATACAAGTTCAACTCTTTATCAAAAAACCGACACTTTCCCCACTGATCTGCAGAGCCAGCTCTGTAGTATGTAAAATATTCCTACATATGTGAGTCTGCTTCTAGGCTCTCTGTTTTGCTCTATTTGTCATGTCATTTTCTGCAACTATACCACACTGTTTGAATTACTATAGTATTTTTTTAAATCATTATTAAGATATAATTTACACACCATAAAATCCACCCAATTAAGTTGTACAATTCAATGCTTTTAGTATATTAAAGAGTTGTGCAACTATCTCCATGATCTAAGTTTAGACTATTTCATCACCCCAAAAGAAATCCCGTACCCAGCCCTTGCTGGTGTGGCTCAGTGGGTTGGGTGTTGTCCTGCAAACCAAAAGGTTGCAGGTTCCATTCCTGGTCAGGGCACCTGACTGCGTCACAGGTTTGGTCCGCAGTCGGTATGCATGCAGAAGGCAGCCGACTGATGCTGATGGATGTTTCTCACATCGATGTTTCTCTCCCTCTTCTCCCTCCCTTTCCTTCTCTCTGAAATCAAAAATTAAATGTATTTTAAAAAAAAGAAATCCCATACCCATTAGTAGTCCCTTTCTAGTCCATCTCCTCCCAGCCTCTGACAAACATGAATCTACTTTCAGTCTCTATAGATTTGCTATTCTGGTCATTTCAAATAAATGTAGTCATACAGTACTCATGTGTGCTCTTTTTGCTGGCTTCTTTCACTTAGCATAATGCTTCGAGGGTCATCCATGTTGTATCATGTGTCTGTACTTCATCCTTTTCTTATGATAGAATAATATTCCATTGTATGGCTGTGCCACATTTTCTTTTTTCTTTCTTTTTTTTTTTTTGTTAAATTTTGTTTTTTGTTTTTCTTTTTGTGCCACATTTTCTTTATCCACTCATCAGTTGATGGACATTTGAGCTGTTCCACTTTTTGGCAGTTCCGAACAATGCTACTATAAGCATTTGTGGAGAAGTTTTTGCATCTATGTATGTGAATTTTTATTTCTCTTGGGTATATACCTAAGAGCAGAATTTCTGGGTCATGTGGTCGCTCTATGTTCCAAAGCAGCTGCATGATTTTATATTCCCATTAGTGGTGTACAAAGGTGCCATTTCTCTACATTCTTGTTGACACTTGTTATTGTCTGTCTTCTTGATTATAGTCATCCTAGTTGTATCTCATTGTTGTGGTTTCCATTTGCTTTCCTTAATGACTAAGGATGTTGAGCATTTTTCATGTGCTTGCTGCCCATTTGCATACTTCTTTGGAGAAACATCTATTAAGTACTTAGCCTGTTTTTAACTGTTGGGGTGGGAAGAGGGAGAGAGGGAGAGAGAGATATTTGTTGTTCCACTTATTTATGCATTCATGGATTGTTTCCTGTATGTGCCCTGACCGGGGATTGAACACGCAACCTTGGTGTATTGGGACGATGCTCTAACCAATTGAGCTAACTAGGCAGGGCCTTTTTATTATTGAATTGAAAGAGTTGTTTATGTATTCTGGGTATTAGTCCCATGACTTACTATAATTTAAAAATAATTCTTATATTTCTTAAGGCAAATCTACCCATTTTGTTCTTCAAGGGTGTCTTGGTTTCCTTAGTCCTTTGTAATGTTGATATACTAATATTTTGAAGACTTACCATGTGTTTACAAATATAACATTTCCCTTAAAATTATTTTTTTTAACCTTATGGTATCATCATGCCTTAGATTAATCATTTGCAAGCAGTATACAGGCAACTTTTTAAAATTCAGTAGTATAATCTTAGTCTTTTCACTGTAATTGTTTTACTCAGTGATAGGTTTTATATTTATATAACGTGCTGTATATTTTTTACATTTATTATCATAAATTTCAAGCATAAACAAAAACAGTCAGAATAGGATAACGGACCTCTGTTTACCCTTTACCCAGATTTGATAATTATCAACATTTCATCTCTCTCTCCCCTCCCATTTTATGCAGCAGTGCTTTAAAAGAAAATCTTAGATATATAGTTTCACTGATAAATACCCAAGTGTGCTCAAACAGATGGCATCTAAATGAAATATAACTACCATGCCATTATCAGATGTAGAAATATTTACAATAATTATTATATAGTATTCAATCAATATCTAAATTTCCATAATTGATTCTTTTATACCAGCAATTTTCGACCTTTTTAAAAATTCCCGTGGCACATACATATAAACTACTAAAATTCTGCAGCACACCAAAAAATATATTTTTTGCCCATCTGACAAAAAAAAATAGATATAATACTGATTCATTCACACTGGACAGCTATCGTTGTGTTGGCTGTTGTCATTTTTTAATTTGACAGCCTAAAGGAAAAGAGGTCAGGGCCCCTGACTGAATAGTCCTTTATTACACGTTTTAACAATTCTTGTGGCACACAAATTGAAAATCGCTGTTCTATAAGAGTTTTTCACTTACCCACCCACTGTTTTTTTTTTTTTTAATGAAATTGATTTTTCAGAGAAACCAGGTTATTTGTAGTGTGAAATGTCTCACAGATTGTATTTGTCTGGTTGCTTCCTTGTGATGTCATTTAACTTGTTCTTCTCTATTGCTCATATTTCTTGTAAAGGGATAATTAGATATCAGGCCTTGATTAGATTCATATTCAGTTCTTTTGGCAAGAAGACTTCATAGGTAGTACGGTATGCTTCATATTGCATCACATTATTAGGCACAGAAGATCTGGTTTTCCCACTTTTGCTGATGCCAAGATTGTTGAGTAAATTTAGATGTCTAGTTCATCTACTTGCTTTATTTTGTATTTATTGTTTTTTGTTACTCCATTTCCCCCTTTTGGTCAGTCTGCAGATTAAAAGAAATTCCCTTTACTATACTAGTTTAATAATTGTTACCCTAGACATTACACCTTGGTTCCTTAGCTTATCAAAGTCCAATGTTAATTGGTACTTTTACATTTCTCTGAGAAAATGTAAGGACTACAGAATACCTTAACCACATTAGTTCCTCCAACTTAAGTGCAACTGTTGTCATATATTTTAATTCTCTGTGTGTTTTAAACCCTCTAAAACATTGGTATTTTTAGCATATATTCTGTTCATTATAACCCACATACATACTGCTTTTGTTGCTCTGTTCCTTTCTGCATCTCTGATCTTTTCTCTGTTATCATTTTTGTTTTGTCTGAAGAATATTTGTCTTTTTTTTTTAATTGATTTGAGAAAGACAGAGGAAGAGAGAGAGAGAGAGGAAGAGAGAGAGAGAGAGAGAGAGAGAGAGAGAGAGAGAGAGAGAGAGAGAGATATCGATTTGTTTTCCACTTATTTATGTATTTGTTGGTTGATTCGTTGGTTGTGCCCAGACTGGAGATCAAACATGCAACCTTGTTATACTGGGACAACCTTGTTATAGCTGAGCTACCTGGCCAGGGCTGAAGAATACTCTTTAGAGTTTTCTTGACTATACATCTATTGGTGGCAAATTTGCTCAGTTGTCTAAAAAGATCTTTATATCATATTTGTTCTTGAACAATGTGTTTGCTAGATACAGAATTCTAGGTTGGCAGTTATTTTCATCTAAATTGACAATCTCTTCCTTTTTATATATAACTTTGGCTTTATCTGTTTATCCATTATGGGTACTTAGATTGTTTTTATATCTTGGCTATTGTGAAAAATGCTTCCATGAACCTGGGAGTGCAGATATATATCTCTTTGCAATACTGATTTCATTTCCTTTACGTATATATCTAGGAGTGGGATTGCTGGGTCATATGGTAGTTCTATTTTTAATTATGTTTTGAGAAAACTCCATACTCTTTTCCATAATGGCTGCACCAATTTATATTCCCACCAAGAATGTACAACAAGGATTACCTTTTCTCCACACCTTCACCAACACTTGTTATCTTTTGTCTTTTTGATAATAGCCATTCTAACAAGTGTGAGGTTCATTGTGGTTTTGATTTGAATTTCCTTGATGATTTGTGATGCTGAGCACCTTTTCATGAATCTTTTGGCCATTTGTACATTTTCTTTAGGAAAAAATGTCTACTCAGCTTTTTGCCCATTTTTAGATTGGGTTATTTGTTGTTTCACCATTGAGTTGTGTGAGTTCCATATATACATTGGCTATTAACCTCTTATCAGATATGTAGTTTGCAAATATTTTATCCTATCCCATAGGTAGCAACATTTTGTTGATTGTATACTTTGGCTGTACGGAAGCTTTTTAGATTGACGTAGTCTCACTTGTTTATTTTTGCTCTTTTTTGCCTGTGCTTTTGGTGTCATATCCAAAAAGTCATTGCCAAGACCAGTGTCAAAGAGCTTTTCCCTATGTTGTCTTCTAGGAGTTTAATGGTTTCAGGTCTTACATTTAAGTCTTTAATCCACTTGGAATTAATTTTTGTGTATGGTATAAGAAAAAGGTCCAATTTCATTCTTTCGCATATGGATATTCAATTTTCCCAACATCATTTACTGAAGACACTATCCTTTGCACATTGTGTGATGACTTTTTTCAGCTTTTGTAAATTTGAAAAAGTCTTTATTTCCCTTCAGTTTTGAAAGACATTTTCACTTGGTGTAGAATTCTAGATTGATTTCTTGTAATACTCTGAAGATGTTTCTTCACTGTCTTCTTGCTTGCATTGTTCCAAGAAGAAATGTGCTGTTTCCCTGTTGTGTAATATATATATATATTTTTTTGTTGTTGTTGTCTGACTGCTTTTAAGATTTTCTCTTTGAGTAATATGATTATTATGTGCCTTGGTATCTTATTTTTCATGTTTTTTTGTACTTGGGATTCATGAAGTTTCTTGAATCTGTGAGTTTATAGTTTTCATCATATTTGGAAAAATTTTGGCTATTATTAATCTGCTGTTAATCCTATTCAGTTTAATTTCATCTCAGACATAGCAATTTGCATCCCCTGAAGGTCAATTTGGGTCTTTTAAAAAATGTTTTCCATGTCTTAACTTTTTGAGTATATGAAATACTCATTATTTTTAAAATGTTCTTAGGGGTTGGTTTGATTGACTGATTCCCCCCTCATTTGGGGTTGTACATTCTTCATTCTTTACATGCCTAGTAATATCTTTTAAATTGTTTTTCTATTATAGTTGTCCCATTTTTCCATTGCTCTCCCCTGCCCCGCCCACCTCCCCCCTCTCCCACAGTCAATTCCCTCTCTGTTATCCATGTCCATGGGTCATTTACATTAGTTCTTTGAATGCCTAGTAATTTTTAATTAGACACCAGACATTGTAAATTTTACCGTGTCAAGTGATGGATAATTTTGTATTTCTATAAGCATTCTTTTTAATAAAATTTATTGGGGTGATATTGGTTAATAAAATTATACAGGTTTCAGGTATGCAATTCTACAATACATCATCTATATATTGCAGTGTATGTTCACCACCCCAAGTCAAGTCTCCTTCCATCACCTATAAACATTCCCGAGTTTTATTCCATGACACAGTTAAATTACTTGGAAAACAATCTGATCCTTTCAGGTCTTGCTTTTAAGATTTGTTAGACAGAACCAGAACAATGTTTAGTCTAGGGTTAATTATCTCCACAATTGACCCAAGACTCTCCTGAATACTCTGCCAAATTCCCTGTGAATTTTGAGGTTGTACAGTCTGTTTAGTGAGAACAGGCAGTATTCCTGGCCCTGTGTGAGTTCTGAGTGCTGTTCCCTCTCATTTCTTCATTTGGTTCTTTCTCTGGCCTTGGGCGTTTCGTAACATGCTTGTGCTGATGAACGCTGCTGAATACTCAAGGGGCCCCTCTGCAGATAGCTGGAGTTCTCTCCCTCTTTGCAGTTCTCGCCTCTCTGGAACTCATTCCTGCAGATTCTAGCTATTTTGATCTTCCCAGATTTTCAGCTGTCTCCTCAATCCGGGAAGGTTGCCAATACAAGCCTGGATTCCCCTTCCTTGCACTGTGAGCTCGAAACCTAAGGCAGTAATTTGGGGTGAACCTAGGGCTCACCTTGTTTGTTTCCCAGCTTTTCCCAACACTGTTGTTTGTTGCCTAACGTCCAGTATCTTGTAACCCAGTGTTGCACAGATTTTTTTCCCCTCATCTTTTGTTTGTTTCAATAGGAGGGTAAATTCAAACCTTTTACTCCATCTTGGCCACAGTCTTCTTAATAATTTATGATGGACTGTTTGACACTGTGTATGAAAAATTACAGAGATAATTTGGTTCTCTGTTAAGTGTGATTTTCTTGTAGAATAGTTTTACTTTAGCTTCAGCCTGGCAGCTGAGGGGCAGTTCTTAATATCAGGGATTAAACCGATTTGAAGCTGGGACTCTTTTTGAGGGTTTATTCATTTCTGATTCATCCTTATTCCTAATATATGGGTCTTCTGAGATTCCAGTTGAAAATATAGAGTGTTTATCAGAGCCTCTTCTCCTTGGTGGACTCTAAAGTTTTAATCATCCCCCCCCCCATCCCTTTGAGACTGTTGGAACTGCTGCTCAGCTCCTTGGTCTATGAGTCATCGCTCTGCTAAGCTTCTCAGCCTTTCAGCTGCTTTTTTAGAATCAGTAAACGCCTTGAAGGGAAAAGCAGCCAGAAGTGAATGTTAGTCTCATCTTTGTATGTTTCTCATCTCTCTCTCCCCCTCCCTCCCTCCCTCCCTCCCTCTCTTGTTTCTGGCTCTCAAAGTCCTCATTGAATTGGCTCTGATACCTTCAAACAGATTTAAAAAAATATCTTACCTAGTTTTTCTGGTTGAACTTGCTGGGAGTTGGCATGCAACAAGTTAGTCCAGTGTTGCCAGAAATAGAAAATCTAGCTTTCCTTTTTTGTTATAATTATTTACTTCATCAAAGTGTTTGAAATTTGCATTCTATTCTCTAGTCACAATTTTCAGTTGTTTAGTGTTAGCTCTGAATTTATATAGATACAGTGTTGATCACCAGGCATTTCACAATTGCTGTGTCATTTTTGAGCGATTTGGATTCATTCAGCACTTGGTGGTTGGATTTTATTCTCAAAATTTTTTCTCAGTGGGCCTCCTTCCCCTGTTTCCATAGGCTTGGTAGCCATCCAGGTCTATTTGTGCAGCTGCTATCTGTAAATTATTTCTACTTATTAGTTTCCTGGTTATAGTTACTGTTCCTTTAATATTAGGTCTTTCTCTTTCTAGGCTTACACAGTCACCTGCTGGAACACATTCTCTAAATTCCTGAAAAGGGTTTGGGAAGGTAAACTTTGAGCCTTTGCATGTCTGAATATGTCTTTACTCTGTTCTCACTCTTGCTACTTGAAACTATATTCTTTCCTTTCTTATAGCATTTAGAGGCAGTGATAAGACCTCTGCGAATAATGTTATTCTAGTTGTTTTGAACACAATGTTTTTCCTCCTTGGAAATGTTAAGGAGTTTTTTCTTTATTTTTTGATGTTCCGATATTTTCACCACAATAGGTTCAGATAAAAAAAATTTAGATGGAAATGGAGAGTATTATGCTAAGTGAAATAAGCCAGGCAGCAAAAGACAAATACCATATGATCTCACCTGTAAGTGGAACCTAATGAACAAAACAAACAGACAAGCAAAATAGAACCAGAGGCGTGGAAACAAGGAACAGACTGACAGTGACCAGAGGGGAGAGGGGAGGGGAAGGGTCTAATGAAGGAACAAGTATGAAGGACCCAGGGACATGACAACAGGGCGGGGACTGACTGTGGAGTGGGCTTGGGGAGTGGGCGGGGCACGGGAGAGCAACAGGGGAAAACTGTGACAACTGTAAGTGAACGACAATAAAATAAAAAATTTAAATATATCCTGATTAGCATTTGATTGAATTTTTAAGTATGAAAACTGTGTCTTTTCTTTTTTAACCTCTGGGGAGTTTTCATCTCATTTCTTTTATTATTTTCCTCCGTCTGTTCTCTTTAGCTACTCTGCAACTTTCATTAGACCAATGCTGATACTTATGGATGTGTCTCTGTTCTCTTAACTTCCGCATTCTTAGCTCTTTTGTTTCCCCTTTTACACGCTATTCTAAGAAAATCACTCAGAAAAACTTGTTCTACAGTTAGAGCTTTTGATGCTCAATTTTTTATTTTCCGGTCTTTAATTAGTTTGTTTCTTAACAGCCAATTCTTGTTTTATAAATGTGAGAGCCTCTCGAATCTTTCGCCAGATATTAATAATTAATTTTAAGTCACTTTCTCTGTGCTATATATACTCTTAATAATTTTAATTTAAGTCAGGGCCTTATGTGATCCAGTTACTGCAAGGCATTCATCCAAAGAAATCTAGGTCAGCAGCCAACATCCACGATGAGTAATTTACAGCTCTCCTTGGTCTCTTGAGAAAAACCAAGGAGGAAATGCATTTTTAATGCCTATCTAGCAATCTTAACTATTCCTTCTCCCCACTGCTGCTTCCCCAGTACACTTTACACTGCTGGTGACAGATCTCTGAAAAGCTCTCCCATTGTCACTTTCCAACACTTTCCAGTCCCCTCTACTATTTAGTCTATAGAGCTTCTTCATTCCTCCTGTTTGCTCTTCTTTTTCTAGTGTGGGATCTCTATGTTCTTTAGATTTTTTTTTAAAATCTCCTGTATATTACCTGTGGATTCTCCACAACAAAGGATAACCCAAGAGGTGCAACATGAAGAAGCATGTATCTCCCTTAGAAAATGAACATAGCGAGGGAAGATTGGTGCTTCGGGCCCTCTAGCAGGGCTGTCTCCCTCCCCAGGAGATGCCTGCTGTCAGAGTTGTTCCAGTCTGAAGAAGCAGGTAGTGGCTTTTCCCCTTCTCACCAATGGGTGATCATAAATTGGGCATATGAATTGCAGCCATTGTCCATTCTGCTGTTCTCTCGAGGGCTATGAGGCAGCTCTCAAAATCAAACAAACAAACAATTTGGTGACTTAGGGTCTGGGAGCAACCCTAACATGGGAGTCATTTAATTGATGCTCCATTCTATTTTATACACACACACACACACAGACATCAGAAAAAGAAAAAAAGGCTTTAAACATGTAATATTTCCTTAGAAGAGCCTTCCTTGAAACTGTTTACTATGGTTAATATATAAGCAGAGTAAGAATTGCAGGAAAAAAAAATTTTAACTGGTATTAAATCTGTTTAATATCTTTAGTAACTTTACTTCTGAATCCTCCCACAAAAGGGCACTGCAGTTCTTCAGTTTTTTGCAAACATATCTTTAAAAAAAAGTCAGCCCTGATGTTGAAGCTATAATACAAATGTTTAATTATTGGCACTATCCTATAAAGCGGAGTGAAGAACATCTGCTTTAAATAAGTGAGAGCCATGTTTTGCTCAGGAATACTATTGTACGCATACCACATAGGTTGTTTTATAGCAGATACTAGTTTGTCAAACTTCAGATGGCAAACGCTGAGTTATGAGTTTGATATCGTCCCGCTAGCTGTTTCTTGTCACCTTGGAGAGTCTGGTGGCATGTAATGTTGAGAGGCCACCTTGTCACAACCACATCTTTTCTCACAGGTGACTCCACTGTGGTAGGACATTCATATCCTTAAGATACAAGGCCTACAGAGAGCCTCCCCCAAACCGTCCAGATAGTACAGTGTTCTGTTTGACAAATTCTACTGCCTCTTCAATTATGTTGTTGATTTTAGGTGCTGCCTTATTTGCTCATTTCATAATCTGTCTTTTTGCTTTGTTTATACCTTTTTCAACTTTCTTCCAGTCGACCTGTACAGAGCCACTGTGACTAGCAATCTGAAAGAGAAGAAAGCTCCTACCTAGTGTGGTTGCTGCAAGTTTTCCAACTTTCTGGAATCGAAGTCCTGCATACTGGCCAGTCACCCCACTCATTACAATCTGGGTGCTTACTGACTATTTTTCTACCACAGGTCCCGAACCGTGGCCCCCAGCACGATCCCACCAGTGGGGCCTGCTTGCATACTCAGTTAAATTCAGCTCTTTGTAAGACTCATCATCACTTTCACATTCTTGGGGAGGGGTGTTCCTAGTCGCCATGATACTGCCAGTGGCCTGTATTGAAGGTTGATGCTCCATCCTTAGAGTTTCCGCTCTTGTCCCATTTCATTGGCATCACTAATCACAAATTACACTCTTTTCAGCTGGTACCTTAAGAGGTGCTTTCACTACTTGATCGTGTTTCTGGTAGGAAGTACAGTATTCCACGTTAGTGATTTCCAAGCCAAGTCCCAGTGGGCTCATGGCTCTGGTGGGGCCTAGGGCCTTGAGTTGAATGTGGGCATGTTGGTAATCAGACCTCTGTCCTCATTCAGGAACAACTTTAATATCTTAAGAAGCTGAATATCTGTGGAGGTTATGTTTTAAATGACATCTGATTTACAACTCCAGACTTTCTCAATTTGGTAGACTTACATAACGCTGCATATATTTGGTTTTCTCTCCAATATAAATAGTTCTGTCAGCATGTTCTCCCCTAAATTTGCCACCCTGACCTCAGTCCTCCCAAGATCCCCCTTTTGGGCTCTCTGGGTGAATGGCAGATCTGTTATGGCTTGGGTCTGGGCAACTCTTGCTCTTTAACATCATTGTTCCAATAGTCTGACATTCGTGGTGAAAATGTTTCCTTGTTCAGGTTTAACACAGAAGTTTTACTCCAAAATCCAGCTGAATTTCATACTTTAAAACCCAAAGATGGCTTATAGTGCCCCAGAATGTTGGCCAGACCCTATGCCCCCTGCTTTATTGGGGAAGAGATAAGATGGTCAGTAACCACCCTGTGCGTGACCTTTTCCTCCCTGTCTTTTAATGAGGAGAAAGCAAAGATTTGTGTGATTGGCGAGGCAAAAGATGTAGCATACCCGAATCTCAGCCAAGCAATCACACAACATTTGCTCCTTACTTCATAATCTAAGCCATATGTAGTCTAAAGAAGAACTTGGCAGGTTGTCCTTGTCCACTCAACTCCTCTTATACTCTTGTGTCCAGTCTTTCTGCTAATGGAGGGCAACCTCCCTGAACCATTTCCAACAACTTTGCCCCTTCCCCATATTCTCTGATCTTTTTATTACCTGTCATGGGCTGTCAGTTTCACTGCACTCCATCCGGTCCCCCTCTTGGATGAGGGAGGAGAAGCTTCAGGTCCCCAAGGTGGAAGTGGATAGCGAAACAGTTCATCATGGTGTTGTGACTCATGGAAAAAATAGTTACAAAGAAATCTGATGTTTCTGTGGAGGATAACTTCATGTTGGTGTACATTTTGAACCTAATTATGCTGAAAGAATCCATGTCTCCTCAGTTTTTAAGTACATTTAAAAAAAAAGATTTAATTAATTTATTTTTGGAGAGAGGGGAAGGGAGGGAGAAAGACAGGAAGATAAACATCGACCTGGGGACTGAACCCTCAACCCAGGCATGCGTCCTCACCAGGAATCAAACCCTCGACCTTTTGCTTTGCAGGATGACACCCAACTGAGCCACACTGGTTACGACTTAAATACATTTTTTTTAAAAAGCCTCCTCCTGTTACCTCAGCCTTGAGATGTTTCAAACTTTTCAAGGTGGGGTGGAAAGGAAACACGGACACACACAACTATCCGTTCATAAATACCAGAGGCAACTTGGGTATTTTTTGTGTTGGTTGAGCTTGGAACCTGTTGTTCACGGCAGTGAATTTCCTCAGATATTCTGTGAGTTTTGCATGCTTGTGTTTGTATATGAAACTTCCTGTGTTTATGGCTGGGACGCTGGCCCTGATTTTGGAGTTTGTTTGAAGGATTATGGGCTGGAGTAGAGTGGGGGATATTTGGCTGCCTCTCTCTCTGTTGGGGATTGCTGGCTTCCTAGGTCAGTTTGAGGCAGAGAGTACAAGGCCCTGGAAAACAAGGGATGAAGGAGAGAGAGAGAGAGAGAGAGAGAGAGAGAAACAGTTCACATGTAGCCTTCAAATTAACCACTCAGAACATTGCTCAGCCCCATGGGAATGGCCCTTCCAATCCACTAATAAGTCACATACCATAGGTTGAAAAACACTGCTAGATGACCCATCATATTTCTAACAACCCAGAGATTTTAACCATATGAGGAAAAGTTTAAAAGTTAATTGCTGGTATGGCCATTTTTGTTAGCCGTAAATGGTCACATGATGAGTTCGTCAGTTGTGATGCTGACTTGAGGTGCTCTTAGTTTAAAATGACTGCTCTCTTGCCCTAGCTGGGTAGTTCTGTTGGCTAGAATGTTGTCCCCATACAGCAATGTTGTGGGTTCGAGCCCTGGTCAGGACACATACAAGAATCAACCAATGAATGTATAAATAAGTGGAACAAAAAATTGATGCTTCTCTCTGTGTGTCTGTCTGTCTGTCTGTCTGTCTGTCTCTCTCTTTCCCCTCCCCTTTCCCTCTCTCTAAAAATCAATCAGATCCTGGCTTACATGCAAAAACTCTTCACATTGCTATAATTTGCCACCATACATGTCAAAATCTGCAACAAAATTTTAAAAAGAAAAATCACAGAAATCACTTAGAATTCTGATATTTTTCTTTGAAAATTAATTAATGTGGCATATATGAGAATTGCCTATTCACAAGAACATTTGATTGGCTGCTGAAGTCTATTCCCACGCTAGGCTGTGTCAGAAGGTGCTGTTCTCAAGGGAATGAGCACCAGTTCACAGTGAAGGCTGCCATCTACTGGACTCACTAGTATTCACTCTAACAACACCAGGAATTCTTTCTCGGAAGTCTTGGGAACTATTTCCTCCATCCCAGGAGCACTCCCTCCCCCGCTCCCACTGGCCCCATTTTAACAGGCACTGTGCAGTAGCAGCTTCTGAACTGGACCCCGACAATGCTCTCTCCATGAGTGTGTGTGTGGCACTAGTCACGTGCTTCTAGTAAAGTGACTATAACAAAAGTGATGGGATGTCCCTTTCAAGACTGGGCTACAAAAGACTATGACGTCTGTCTTGGTCACAAACTATCTCTCTCTGGTGCCTCTTGCTTGCTGGTTGTGATGAAGCCAGCTGCCATGCTGTAGTCGCAGCACGGAGAGGTCCACATGGCAGGGAACTGAGGGCAGCCTCTAGCTAATAGCCAGTGACAAACTGAGGCCCTCGTTGGAACTGAGATCCTCAGTCCAGCAGCTTGTGAGAGACCTGGGCCTGCCCAAAACCTCCCAGCAAGCTTGAAATCAGGCCCTTCCCCCATGGAGCCTTCAGATGGAACCACAGTCCTGGTCGGCACCGTGATTTCGGCACTGTGACAGTTCTTGACCCACAGAAACCATGAGAGAATCAATGTTGTTTTGAGCCATTACATTCTGGGGTAATTTGTTAGGCAGCAATAGACGGCTAATTTAAGGGCCAATGCTGGCTCACTATTTTGATGGCTATCAAAAGCTTCAGAAATTTCCTGTTTGAATTTGGCTTAATAAACCTCATAAAGACTTTCTACTGTGCCTGCTTGGTTAGCCTATTAGATGTTGCATCACCGGGGGTGTATTTCTGGAAGTTTCTGAGACCACTCAGACCATAGCCCTGTTAAAGAGATGTCACAAAAGGCAGGTGTTTACCATACACCAGGTGAGGGAGCATTTTAAGGTATATCTACTTTCCAACATAACGTGCGTTATTTTTACTATTAATTTTTAATTGTAAGAATAAAACATGAACACATTCCCTGTAGTTAAAGCTGAAGACCTCTTCAACAGGAACCTGATCTAGGTCCCTCTCCTCCCCACGTCTCCACTCTATTATAAGTTTGGAGTAAACCTTTCCAGAACTTAAAAAAAAATTATATAAAAATAAGTGTGCTTGTTTTTACAAGAATAATGCACTCTTGCGATATCATTCACTTTTTTTTTCACTCCTTGCCTTTTTTTCCCACTGAGCCCTCTCATCCAGTTTTGAAATCCATGCTGATACATGTGGATCTAGTTCATTCTTGGCTATGAAATGAAATCCTACATTTTACTGATCTATCTCATATCATGATTTTTCGGTTTGTCCCCAGCTTTTCACTATTATACACCATGCCACAGTGAACATCACCTACCTTTCTATGCCAGAGTGTGTTTTCTAGGGCAGACACCTGAGACAGGAGATGCTGGGTCATAGAATATGTACCTTTTTAGTCTTAGCGACACGACAGTGCCAAATTGCTTGACAAAATGTGCCACTTGAAGTCCGGAAAGTGCCTGTTTGTCCTAAGTCTTGCCAAAATGTCATACTTTCCAGTCTGGTGGGTGAAAACTGATTTCTTCTTGTTTAAGTTTGAATTTCCCTGGTTATTAGTGAAATTGAAAATCTTTTCATGTGTTTAGTGGCAGGTTTTCTCCCTTTTTACAGGGCTCCTGTGCGCGCGCGGGCGCGCGCGTGTGTGTGTGTGTGTGTGTGTGTGTGTGTGTGTAGTGGGGGAGGGCGTGGATCTGAGCTCGGACGCCCGCTACCCAGAGCGGTTGCTCACCAGTTCTGAGAACATCAGCTGTCCTAGCTGCGAGCACTAGGACGGCCTGTGAGAAACAGGTTAAGCACAGCCTCTCTCTTTGGAATGAGGAAAAGCCACTGGTTTCAGCAAGGACAGCAATCTGGAGAGTCATTGGGTTTATCCAGTACACAAACTGCTGGCCTCTCCCTGATACTACTGTGTGAAGTCAAAAACAAGGTGGTTATGATGTTGGCTTAGCTCATTGCCTCTGATCAATGCAAAATAGGTTGCTGCCACCCAGTGTGGGTAGGGCAGAGAATGGATGGAAGTCAGGGGGCTCCCTTGGGTAAAATTAATGGAAGACTACGGGACGCCTTAGTGGGCAGGACTGACAAGGGCATAGAGACTCAGGAATTAAAGTTTGGGACACCTCCCGCAGCAAGGCAAGAGGCATTAGGATTGTACTCTGGGTGAGGCAAACTTCACAGCTAGTTGCAAAACCGAAGATTATGGATGATCCTCGAATTCCCTTCCTTGCGAAATATGTATATTTATATATTTTAAAGAATTTCTCATGTCCTTGACAGACTCCTTTCTCAGCATAGATGAAGATAAACTTGTTATTTAGATGGTAGTTTACAGAATTGTGATGGAATTGAAAGAGGAATAGATCTGATCCAAAGATCTCTATCTTGCAGCTGCGCACAGAAATTTAGGAGGCTTTGGTGTGTCTCTTTTTGGAAAGGGTGAGTACATTTTATGTTGCAAGGGAGGGGAAATCACATTATTTTAGATAACAGAGCTTTGGAAAGTTTATACATGGGAAGATGGGTTATGTGAATAATAAGTGACCAAAGGGATGGACTGTTTTGTGAGGCAAGGGGGTGGGTGTACCACCCAACAGTCATTTGGCCTTCCTAACAGCAAACATGATTACTTCTGAGCAATTCCCTAGGTGCACACAATCTTGGTGGGATGATAAATTGACGATCTGGCGGAACTCCTGCTAGAGAAACTAAAGAGGCCCCTGAAGGCTCCATCTGCCAGATTCTTCCTCTAATCTTTGCAGTTGAGCCAAAGTATCAGCATGTTGCCTAAAGAATGTGAGGGTGACTCAGTCTTCTGGAACTTCTAATCTTTTAATCCTAAACGGACTGAAGCAAATTAATCCATTCATTCCAGTGGCTGGGAAAGATGGTCAAGCTCCTTTGGGTAGAGACACTCCGCAATGTCTTGGTTCGATTCGGTTCCATTGGATGACTATACTTCAGTTTATTTATCTGTTCTGTTAACATCTGGGCCTATCTCAAATTCCGCGGCTGGGAACAGTTTCGCACTTCTCTTTTGGTGCACGTGTTCAGTGCTCACATTTCTCCTGAGCTGGGTCGTCATTGCAACAGAGGTTAAACGTGCATCTCTGCCTTATTAAATAAAATCTGGTGTTAAATGGTATTCTTATCTATTTCCAGGACCATGCAGGGACCTTAGAAGACTCCATTTATACCCCCATCCTGACCTATATACCACTGTAGTTGTGTATATTAAGCCTCTCAAAACATTATTATTATCATATTGTGCAGTCAATATTAACTTAGAACTGCCCCCGTGTTTACTTTCCTTGTGCTTCATTCCTTCCTGCAAATCCAAACTTCCATCTGGGGTCATTTTCCTTCTTCCTGAAGGACACCCGTTAGTAGTATTTCCTTTAAGGAAATTCTGCTGGTGATGAATTCCTGGGGTCTGAAAAAATTGTTCTTTCACCTTCATTCAGAAGGATATTTTCATTAAATATATAGTTCGGGATAGGCAGTTATTTACTCTCAACACTTGGAAAAGATTTCATTTTCTTCTAACTGCTTCTGTTGAAAAATAAATTTTTTCAATTTTTATGTCAGTATGGACCCATGGACATTTATTTTATAAATGAATATTGGCTATTTTATACATGGATATCAGTATGGACTCATGAATATTTCTTTTATAAATATAACTTTAGGTTATAGGTCAACACTACATCATTTATTTTGTTTTTCTTGCCCAAATTGTTCCAGCTACGGCCATTGAGAGCACATTCAGGTTGTCTCCTGTGTTCCTTTGTGATAGTCCCATGGTTTTTTTTTTTTTTTTTTTTTTGAGCATTTTCTTACTTTCTGGCACTACAAGATGCCCCAGCTTCATCTTGTATTTTTCCTTCCCCAGTCCTAGAAACAGCGTTTTCTCCAAAGAGCCCTGATTCCTTTTATTGGAGAAAAGTATTAGAAACCAAGAAAGGTCACTAAAAAAAAATTTTTTTATCCTTACCCCAGGACTTTTTTTTTTTTTTTTTTTTCAGTGCTTTGAGAGAGAGAGGAAGGGAGAGAGAGAAACATCGATTCGAGAGAGAAGCATCAATTGGTTTTCTCCCACATGCACCCTGACCATGGATTGAACCCACAACCTACGCATGTGCCCGGACCTGGAATTGAACCCCCAACCTTTTGGTGCACAGGATGATGCTACAACCAACTGAGCCACACCGGCCAGGGCAAGAAAGGTCACTTTTTATACTTTTCCCTCCTTGTAGATATTTTATTTCTTTAAATAAAAGTACGCATTAATCTCTATTTGCAGTTTTGGTAAGTCTGTGCAGTCTGTTTTTTCAGCTGGTTCAACTCATGGTGACTTATTCTCCTTGTATGCTTGGTTATTTTTTGCTTTGTACTGATGACTGTACTTGAAAACTTACTTTGCAGATTCACTGAAGCCTAGGATGAAGCTGCTTTTCTCCAAAGAAGTTTTTGCCTTTGCTGTTTCTTCTTGGGGTGGTGCCAATCTGGAACCACTTTAAACCAGGTACACAGCTCTCATTTCCCAGAACTACTCAGGCAATGTGAACCTGAGCTGCAAGTTCATGGTCACAACTTCACAGGGAAAAATTTCTCCTTCCCCCTTTTTCCCCCTGCTCTAAATATCACCACTCCAGTGAAGTCCCAGCTTAACATGGGAAAGGGCTGCGATTACAGCCATCTCTGATTTTACTGCGTTTTGCTTTATTGCGCTTCACAGATGTGGTGTTTTTTTACAAGTCAAAGGCAAGACCCTCCACCAGCAGGAAGATTATGACCTGCTTTATTGCCATGATTTATTGAGGGGGTCTGGAATGTAACCCGCAATATCTCCGGGGTCTGCCTGTGCTTTCTCTACCTTGCGCAGGCCCCGGCATTGTTCTATGTTCAAAAGTTCCCATTAAGCCATTAAAATCAAAGCACAAGTGTTCCTTATTAGCAAATCCCTTCGGATAAAAGTGATTGTGGGCTTTGAAATGGTCTTGTTCTGTAGGCTCCTGCTTTCTCCAGTTTTAGTATATGTGCTGCCGAAGGGAGCATGGCTCCTGCTTTCTCTTGGCCTGGCATTCTTCCCTTACTCTCTCATTAGCTTTTTCAATACTCTTAAGGTTTAAAAAAATGTACCCATATTTTTAGTTGTTTTCAGTGGAATACTCTGTACAAATAATACAGCTTATTTCCTGGAAATAGCCTTTTCACTCTAGGGACTCTGTCGTACTACAGTTCTGGAAAATTCTTAGGGATTATCTCTTTAAATATTGCCACTTCCTGAGTCTTTCTAGTTTCCCCCTCTGGAAATTTTATTAAATATGTTTTGGTGCTTCTCGATCTAGCCCCCTAGTCCTTGATCACTTTTTCATATTTTAAATCTTTTTATGACTGTGCTGCCTCTGAGTGATTTCAGAAGCTGTTTCCTAAATCACTAATTCACTTTTTTGCACCCATTCTCTTGTTTAGCTCATTATGTTAGGCATTTGTCAGTGTGTTCTCAGGTTCATTCCCTCTGTTCCACATTGCAAGGAACTATGTACCTCGTGATCCCCTTGTGGGTAGTTTGGCCAAAGGGAGGTATTCGCAGATGACCTGAGGGAGAGGGAGGGGAGAAACGAGGGTACTTTTCTCCCTCTGTCTTGGCTTTGAGAAATATTTCTGGAATTGACTGTATGTCCTCTCTGCCTCCTTCTCTAGTACCCAGCAGATGGTTCTAAATGCTGGAGCCTGATAACAATCTCCTCTGTTGTCCCTGCAGCCACGGGGCTTGCTTTTTATCTCTGGGATGCCTTCCCATCCCCTCTTGTCTTCTCAGTTCCTTTGTTACCTGTGTAATAAATTCCTTGTACTAAGTTCTTTTTTTGTTGAAAATATCGAGCTGTTTTTCTTTTTCTGACTGAACCTTGACTAATACACCATCTAAAAAATTGTTTCCGTGTTTTTAAAAAAGGATTCCAAGATTTTCATCTGTTCTTGATTCATAGCCACCTGCTTTTGTTTGTTATTTTAAATACATTTATTTTAAAATCCTGTCCAGATTGTTCTTTTTTAAAGTATATTTTATTGATTATGCTATTACAGTTGTCCCAGTTTTTTCCCCTTTGCCCTCTTCTGCCCAGTACCACTGTTCCCTCCAGCAATTCCCCCTCCCTTAGTTCATGTCCATGGGTCATGCATGTAAGTTCTTTGGCTTCATCCTTTCCTATATTATTCTTAACATCCCCCTGTCTATTTGGTACCTACCAATTCTGCTTCTTGATCCCTGTACCTTTTCCCCATTCTCCCCCTTCTTCTCCCCACTGACAACCCTCCACATGACCTCCATACCTATGGTTCTGTTCCTGTTCTGGTTGTTTGTTTGGTTTATTATTATTATTAGATTCATTTGTTGATAGTTATGATTTTTGTTGTCATTTTATTATTCATTGTTTTTATCTTCTTTTTTCTTAAACGTGTCCCTTTAGCATTTCATATAATAAGGGTTTGTTCTATTAGTTCTACTTTATTCTTTGTGACTCCTCTTACATGTTGGCTTCCTTTTGGGTTGTCAGGGTTCACTGTGGCCTTTGTAATTGTTTTTTGAATGCTTATCTGCATGGAGGCTTTTTTCCCTCTCCCACTCACTGTCTCTGGAAACTTTATGATTGCTTCTTGAGGACAAAATGGCTCATGGTTTTTGCCCTGTGGGTAGGTCACCTTTCCATACCAGGAGAAAATCTCGACTTTCTTGCTCTATGGCCATTCCCAAGCAGATAGGACTTGTTCAGCCTTCAGATACACCTGGGGGAGCATGAGCTCACTCTCTTCCCCACTGAGAATGGCAGGGTGAGGTGGGAGATTCCTTATTCCTTGGTTGGAATTGCAATTCCAGACTTGTGGTCGAAAGATACAAACTTGCAGTTATTAGATCAGGACTGGTGACATCATGTACAATATGATGATTATAGTTAACATTGCTGTTCGGTATCCTTGAAAGTTGTTAAGAAAGTAGATACTAAAAGTTCTCATAGCAAGGGAAAAACACTTTTTATTTTTTTATATCTCTGTGAGATGGTGGACGGCAAGTAAACTCACTGTGGTAATCATTTCACAATATATGTAAGGCAAGCCATTATGCTGTACACCTTAAACTCTGCTGTTTGTCAATGATACCTCAATAAAACTGAAAAAAAGAATTAAAATAAAAAAGTGAAAACAAAACAAAAAAGAAATTTCAGACTTTGTGTCTGGGTCACACCCTTCCTGGTCTCTATGGGCCACGTGTCAAGCTTGCACTTATTGCTATGGGTTTCCACTTCTTTTCTGGTCCCTGAGTGTTTTCTGAGTCAGTGTCCCTATCATTTTTACATTTTGGAAACAGAGCGAGGGACATTGAGCATGTACTCCCTCTGAGTCAACACAGTTCTTAACCACAATATGATCGAAAGCCTCACTGCTCCAAGTGCCTTCTGTGGGGTGTGTTTTAAATTCAAAACCTCAGGCTGGATCCGAAACCCTCTTTAAGAATCTTTCCCCGCTGTGCCTTTACAAGTCTCTTCATTCTTCTCATCGCTTTATCTCTGCGCTGTATTCTGGGAAAGATTCTCAATGTAACCTTTCAGGTTCTTGGTTCATCCTTCAACTGCGCACAGTTTGCACTCACTGATACCTTCAACAGCAGTCATTGTTTTTTTCCTCAGTTTTTAACATTTTAGTGTTACGATGTTCAACTGTGGACGTCTTTCCTGTAGGAAAGTTCTCCTGGGCGCATCCCAAGTGGAGATGGGTTTCCAGTGGGCTTTGTTTCCAGAGGGGCCGGCCACCATCCTCCTTAGGTGAAGGGGTTAGTTGTAACTGACAGAATCCAGTAGCTCCTTTAAACAGACAAGGAATTATGCTTCTGCTTTTTATTGAGGAATAAAATAAAGTACCTATGGGGCATTAATACACTGTATGCCTCCATTAACTTTTACATATGTATACAGTTGTGTAATCACCACCCACATCACAATATAGATCACCCCCAGCCTTCCAGAAGTTCTTCGTGTCTCTTCTCAGTCAGTATTCATCCTCTCTATTCCCTAGAGGTAACCATTCCTCTGATTTCCCTCCCCACTGATTTGTTCCTCAGCCAAAGCACTAGAACAACACATAAGCAGAAAGGGAATTTATTAAAGAAAATTAGATGGTTCACAGATCTCTAAGAGGGCCGGAGTGGTGGGCCGAAAGGCTACTCAGCCAGACGTAATGGTTAAACCACAAACCACAGCCCCCGGTGAAGACACTGGACACAGACCCGCAGCCTGCACCCTGGATGCTGAGGACCGGATACCAGAGCCTCAGAATGCTTGAAGCCAACGCCACCCTCACCAGAAAATGCATTCCACATGTTTCCTGCTTCTTTGAACTACTCACTCTTGCGTCAAAGTCTTACCTTGGGATGTCTCATGGATGAATGCTAGGACATGTGTGAACCTATCCGACAAAGCAAGTTTTCTGGCCTTTACCGTGGATACAGGACCAGAATAGGAGGGTGTTCCAACCTTGACAACATTCGCTGACAATAGGTTGTTTTAAGCTTGTTGTAAACATGATTTATGATGCTTGCAGACTAGCACTTGTGATAACTGTACCTTAATTTACTAATTATTTTGTTCACACACTTGAATTATTTCTAGTTCTTTTAACTTACTGTAAATAATGCTGTGGCATTGTCAGAGTTTTTGGGCTAGAGATTTTACTTGAGCGATTTCTTTTAATCCCAAAGAAATAACTAAAAAAACAAAAACCCCCAAACCCCACCTAGCCTATTGTACAAAGGTACTTGTTGCTTCATTATTTATAACTACTGAAAACTGGAAATAGCTCAAGCATCTAAAATTGTGGAATGATGAACTCATTTGTGATATGATAACAACATCCTAAGATTTCCCAGGATGGTATTAATTCCAAATATTAGGTCACATTGTCCCCAGGTGTCTGTTTATGCTCAGTTAGACTGTGTGTCCAGTTTACACTGAAAAATGTTGTCACTGTGACTAGTAATTTTATTATAATGGAATTTTATAGTAAAAATACTGTCTCTGTGTTCTACTGGGATAATACATGAAAAGTGGGTACAACACGTTTTTTGAAAAAATATGAGTCTCAATATATTCATTCCGGCCATGTAAAATTAGTGTTTGCATAATGTGAAGAGTCATAAGAAAGTTGTCTTTATTTTGGGTTTGTAAAGTTATTTAAATACAGAAAAATAAAATGAACTTCCCTCGTGTTTCTATTGTATTAACCTCCCAGTGTCTGAGGAGCGGGCCCAATAGGTGGCACTCCTGGATAAGAGCAGACAGAGGCTTTCCCAGGTTGCCACCAAACAGCTGTTCTCAAACTCTCCTGTCCACAGAACGACCCCGTTCCAATCACAGGTGCTGGGCCCTCGCTCGGAGGCTCTGATGCGGTAGGCCTCCGATGGGGCCCGAGAATCTACTTTTCTAATAACGTCCTAGGTGAAACCGATGCTGCTGCTTCAGGGACCGCACTCGAGATGGCTGCCTTTGCACACAAGGAGCTCCTTGGAGTGGAGGGATTAGAATGGGCCTTTTCGCCCTCCTCACAGCAGCCCCCTGGTCCACCCCTTTGCCACGTTCACCTGTGTCCGTAGAGGAGCAGGGCTGGCCAACAGATGGGGGTGGGGGGGCAGAAGGCCTGTTGGCCCCATTCGCAGGGAGAAAATGGGCAAGATGGAGGGGGGTGCTCTTCATCTGTTGCCTTCTGGAGGCACTGACAGACCACACCACACAATGGGGTGCAACTCTAGCCAACATGGCGAATGACTGGTACCCCCAGTGCCTACCCGATGCACAGGATGGGGTTACCTGCTGTCCTGCTGCGGGCCTCTTGGGGTCCTTTGCATTCTCTTCTTCCCTCCCTTCTGTGGACACCGATCTTACTGTGATCTGCAGCCTTCAGGTTAGCTCACTCCAGGCTTTGTATTTTGTGCTCTAACTACTGCATTCACCCCCAGCTTACAGGAATTCAAGCACAGTTCAGCACTGTGATTTTGAAGAAATTTTCTCCTCTCACTTTCAACCCCTCCTCCCCCTAACTTCACTCCCTCAGCTGAACTTGAGCTTGCTACCTCCTTCACTAAGAAAATGGAGACCCTGGCTGCTGTGGCTCAATGGATTGATCGTTGGCCTGGGAGTCAAGTGTCGCTGGTTCGATTCCCAGTCAGGGCACATGACTAGGTTGCACATCAGGTCCCCAGTTGGGGGCGCGAGTGAGAGGCAACCACACAGTGATGTTTCTCTCCCTCTCTTTCTCCTTTCCCCTCTCTCTAAAAATAAATAAATAAGTAAATAAATAAATAAATAAATAAACAAACAAATAAATAATTTTTTTAAAAGAAAGAAAATGGAGAGAATTAGAAGTTCCACAAGCTCCCAGCACCACAGCTACCCTCTGCCCTGCATGTGGACCCACACAGTCTTCTTCCTCTCTGATAAAGGGGATGGCTTCTTTCTGCTCCTGGCCGGGGCTGCGGCATCCCTCCTCTCTCTACCGTGTCACCAACTCTCTCCTATTTACCAGACCATGTTCAGCAGCACACACATGCGCTGCCATTTCTACTATACAAAACAGCAGAGCAGCTTCTGTTCACATTCTCCAAGTTCTCTGCTTCTAATTCCCCATGAGTACACCCAGTCAGGTTCTGTCCCCATCTCTCTACCAAAAGTGCCTTATTCACAAATGCCCACCTCCTCCATTGCTAACTTCAGTGATCACTTCTCAGTCCTCAGCAGTAGCATTGGACACATTGGTCCCTTTCTCCTTCAAACACTTTCTTCTTTGGCTCCCACAATACCCCATTCACCTCTTTGTCTTCCTTTTTGCTGGTTCCTACTCATCTTTCCAACCTCCAAGTGTTAAAATGCCCCTCTATGTACCTACTCTCACTTTCTGGGTGAGATCATTTCATGCCTCAGGGCTTTAAAGGCTGTCTGTATGCTGGTGACTCTCCAGTGTATGTCTCCAGCCTGAATCTTGCCCCCAAATTCCGGACCTGTACATCCAACTGCCTGCTTGACATCTCCACTTAGAATCTATCTCCTAGCGCCCCCACTTATCCTTCCCCAATGGAATCTTTGATGTATGCTGACCCCACTCCAAAGCAATCCTGCAAACTTCACCACCTGACTTAATGGCTGCTCTGTTGGTTCAAGCCAAAAACCTCGGTGTCGTCCTTAATTCTCTGTTTTTCTCATAACCCTTATCCAGTCTGTGGGCAAATCTTCCTGGCTCCATCTTCAAACCATATACAAAATGGAACTACTCCCCCTTGATCTTACTCCCCACCCCCAGCTGCCACCACACTGATCCAGACCCCCACCATCTCTCATCGGGATCGTGGCAACAGCCTCCCAAGTGGTCTCTCTGCTTCTGTTCTTGCCCACCTGCAGTCTATTCTCAACACAGCAGCCAGTACTTCTGTTAAAAGCTATATCAGATCATATCATTCCCTTGTTGAAACCTCCACTCCTTTTTATCCAGAATAAGACCCAAAGTCCTTATGAAGACCTACAAGGCCCCACATGCTCTGCCCCCTCAAATTCTGACCCCTTCTCCATTCCTTTCCCCCTTGTTTACATGACTCCAGCAGCATGCCTGACATACTCTAATTTCAAAGCCTTTGTACTTCTCACCCTACCCGGATTTCTCCGTCCCAGATACTTATTTGCATAGCTTGCTGCCTCACTTTGTGAAACTTTTTTTTTCTCAAAAGCCTCTTCCTTACTAGACTTTGAGCGCAGCAGATAACTCGCCATGATGTGGGCGAGTTCATTCACAGATTGGCTCCCGTAGACGGAGGGAAAGGAGAGACCAAACAAAGCGGCAGACCCCTCCAGATTGGTAGGTAGGTGGCAGGTTTAATAAGCAAGGGAACTTGAATATGATCTTTGCCTTGGGTGCCATTAGACGATTATCTCTCTGTACCCGCCCGCCAGAATGTTACAAGTTTGTATAGAGGCCTTAACAGAGCTCAGTCACATGCCCAGATGGTCTTAGCAACATATTACTCTCTTGTGGCTGCGTCCTTGAAACAGGTTCCTAGTGTGGGACTAGCAGGCAGAACATACATTCCAAGGACAGGGGCGGAGGTAAGGAGCCTCTAATTGCCCCGTCCAGCTTGAGGGTCAACTGGCGGTCATGTGTTCTCCTTGACCTCCTCGAATGGGGTGGTCCTCATTCAATCAATTGAAGGTCTTAAGTGAAAAGGACTGAGGTTCCTTTCCGGAAGTTCTGCCTCCAGACTGCTTCTGGATTCAAGACGGCAGCATCAACTTTCCCGTAGGGTTTCAGCGTGCCCTGCCCTGCGGACTTGAGCCTTGACGGTTGCCACACTCGTGTGAGTCAATTCCTTAAAACCTCTCTATCTCTTATTTTTTTCTTTCTCCATTCTGTTGGTTCTCTTCCTCCGGGGAACCTTGAGTAATACGGATTTTGGTTCCGTGGCCGGCTTATCTAGAATTTCGATATCCATCCCCTGACATTTCATACTCCCTTTCCTGCTTGATTTTCTCTTCTTAGCACATATCACTCTGTGAAAATGCTGCGTATTTCACTCAGTATCTTGTCTATTGTCGGTAAATGACTGGGGTATAAATTATTAAGAAATGTATCAATTTGGGATTCTGGAGGATCAAGGGTGTATAATGAAAATAAGTTATGTTTTATTCTATGTCTACTACATAGTTAGTGCTAAATAAGTACATGTTTTCCACCCATGGCTGAGAATCTGCGTATGCAGGTCGGGGCTGGACTTACGGTACTGTAGATTTTTGACCCCCCTCCATATTGTCCGGGGGTCACCTGTATTTGTTAACAAATGAATAAGTCAATGTTTGAATGATTGATTGAATGCGTGGATGGCTGGTAGTGAAGTGGCCATTGGAGGAAGCATATCACAACCTGTTGTGACTCTTATAGCTCAATTAAGTCACAGAATAGTCGCTTTTTAAAGTCCCATCCTGAAAAGGGAGGAAAATGTTCTCAGAAAAACAATTCTTAAACCTTCATTTCATCTTCCTGGGAGTGATTTTAGAATTTTCTTTTTATCTACTTGAGAATAGCCCGTGGCGTCCCCATGGCGTCAGTGGACAGTATATCTCATCTGGGCAGGCCAGGCTTAATCCTACACTTGGAATCTTAACAAACTGGATTTATCTGTGCTTCAGGCACTGTTCTAAACACGTTAACTGAATCCTCAACTCACAGGCAGGAAGCCAGAGCCTAACAGCAGCCTATACTGATAGAGGGGATTGAATCTATCCCCAAGGCCCTTGTCCTTCACTCTAAGAGGAGGTGTAATCAGCATGTCATTGGCTGAGAAAACAGGTTTGTCAATGTGGACAGAGGTGCAGAGGATCTTGATTTTTTTCAGGGGGGTGCATAGGAGTTGACTTAAAAAATAGTAAATTCGCCAATGAGGTAATTAAGAAATATTTGCTGAGCACCCACTGTGTGTTTGAGAAAGATAATTAAGCATTCATTCAAAGCAGTTTACTGGCCCCTTCTATGCACCAGATACCCCGAAAATCAAAAGCAGGTGAAACAAGACCCCTGGCCTCAAGGAGCATTCCACTCTAATTAGGAGGACAGAACCTATAGCACAACTCAGATAATCCATAGTGCAAGACAGCAGTAGTACTGGAGACATCCTAACAAACAAAGTGTAGCATCCACTTCTCCGTGACGTGGTGAGTTCAGAAGTGATTGGTGTGGTGGGTGGAGGTGGCCGAATGTGGTTAGGGTCCATGAGATCTGGGCAGGAGGCGCTGTCGGCACAGCCGTGGGCCTGGGCCTGCGCCCGCCTTAGTCAGGAGCAGCTGGAGAGCCCAGCCGCACTGAGGACAGTTTTCTTTTAGCGAGTGCCCTGGACTAAAGTGAGAAAAGCAGCTGGGGCCAAATGGATGCTATTGAGGAATATGGCCCTGGATAATCATCATTTCCTTCCAGGCCAGAGCCAGGGAAAATTCTGAAGGTTTTGGTGGCCTATGTATTCACCCTTGTCTTTTGCGAGGCATCATGGCGTAATAGGAGGCCCACTGGATTAAGAGTCAAAATACCTGACTGTAGCTAGAGTGTCAGCACTTTATATGTGATATTGGGCAATTTACTTGGCTTCACTAAGGAGAAGAATATCCACCAGTTACCTTCTCAGGAGATGGTGCTTGTGAAACCACATCATAAATTTCAGGTTCTGTACAGCTTCTAGGGCTTGTCATTCTCATTGTTACCAGTATGAACTTCTCCACAAACTTCAGGGTGTAAGCGTCTCATGACTCTTTTAGTTTTCCAAGGTCAGTTAAGATGGACTCAGAACACATGTCGGGTGGACAGGAAATCCAACATCAACATTTTGGGCTCCTCCATGCCCCTCCAGGTGGTCTGACAACATTGTGGGCCTTACGCAGTCCAGACGGAAGAGCCCAGCTGACAGTGACGAGGCACTGGCATCGCTGTGGTGGTACTTGCTGTCTCTTCCTGGTGTTACAAAGAATATCAGTGTTCCATGGCTGCTTTCCAGTGCAGCCAGCCACTGCTGTGATGTTCCCTGGGCCCAGGCTAGTGTGCTGCATCCCCTCAGTGACTTGTTCAACCCAGGGGGCTCGGCTCATGGCACACAGGCTTCTGTAGGTCATATTTCTTAGTGTCTGGTCCCAGCAGCTACACAGGTTGATCCCCTCCAGTACCCTGATGCTTCAGAAATGCTGGTACCTGGCTGGTCACATGTCCATGCTCTGTGAAACTCACAATTATTGCCCCTTTCCCAGTCCTGGGGATCTCAATGGTGCCAGAGGGCTCCTCTCATACCCGCAGAGACTTTACTTTTTTTTTTTTAGTCCTCACCCGAGGATATATTTTTTTTAATTGCTCTTAGAGAGGAAGGAAGAGAAGGAGAAAGAAACATCAGTTTCCCAACCATGGATCGAACCTGCAACCTAGGTGTGTGGGGAATCGAACCCACGACTTTTTGGTGCATGGGATGATGCTAAAATCAACTGAACCACCTGGCTGGGGCTCTGAAGACTTTTAGATTGTCTTCTGTACTACCCCCGACCCCATCCCAGCAGGAAGTTCCTTAAACACTGGCTACCCCATTTTCTGGACATCAACACTTAGTTTCTTCCAACAAGACTCAACCTTTCAAAGCACAGTGAGCTTACTTACATCACACATCCTCCTCTCTCTCCTGGCCCTGTTTTGAGAAGTATCTTCCCTAAGGTGGCTAAGATTTTTAAATGGTTTTTACTATATTCACAGATATGTAGAACCATTACCACAGTCAACTTTAGAACATTTTATTGTTTTAAAAAATATTTTACTTATTTACTTTTAGAGAGAGGGGAAAGGAGGGAGAAAGAGAGGGAGAGGAACATCGATATGTAAGAGATACATTGATCAATTGCCTCTCGCATGCCCCCAACTGGGGACCTGGCCCGCCACCCAGGCATGTGCCGTGACTGGGAATTGGACCAGCAACCTTTTGGTTCAGAGGCCCGCACTCAATCCACTTAGCCACACCAGCCGGGGCTAGAGCATTTTAATCACTTCAGAAAGAAGCCCTGTATTCCTGTATTCCCCATCCTTTCCAGCCCTAATCAACAACTAATCTACTTTCTGCCTATAAATTTGCCTATCCTGGACATTTAATGTAAATGGAATCATACAATATATGTTTTTTTTGTGGCTGGTATCTGTTACTTAGTATAATGTTTTGAAGGTTAATCCACCTGGTAGCATAATACCATTAATTTCATTTCTTTTGAAGGCCAAATAATATTCTACTGTATGGCTATGCTGCAGGCATTTGTTGATGGACATTTCGATTGTTTCCACCTTCTGGTTCATCTGAATAGTGGTGCTGGGAACATTCTTTTTTTCTTTTAATTTCTTTTTTTTACTATTGTTCTAATACAGTTGTCCCAATTCCCCCCACCCCATCCCCCGTTGCTCTCCACGGCCTTACCCACCCCCCACAAGCCAATCCCCACCCTGTTGTCCATGTCCATGGGTCATTTATACTAGTTCCTTGAACTGTACTAGTTTTGGACTTGTGTTTTCATCACAGGCCATGCATTTTAACCCCTTAAGTAAAGAGATTTCTAAGCTGCACTCTGCCCAACCCTGTGCTCGTGGACAGACTGTGTAAGAAGTCATTGGCTGGCTGCTTCATGGCTCAGAGTCTTCATTATATGGCAATGGATGTTCTTGCTCTCCCTTCGCTGTCAGGCTGCAGGGTGGGTCTCTCGCTATTCGGGATCGATGTCCCTGCCTTTTGCAGTCCTCTTTCAGCTAACTTCCTGTTATTTCTGTGAAACTGAATGACGAAATTTGTCAGAATTACGCACCAAGAAAGCACTGATAGGCGCTCTCCTCCGAGAGCATGCTGCCACCTTTCCCTTCCCTCTCCTCTTCCTCCCAGGCATGTTGCCTTTCTCCCTCCCAAGCTCCTTTGCTTCTGTAACTCATTTCCTGAGCCCACACAGCCCAGCTGGCTCACTTCTATTAACTCTGTAACTTTCTAAATACACTTTCTCTTATGATTTGAAAAAAAAGGAAAAAGAAAATATCAATAACATATAGCTCAATAAATTGTCGTTAAATAAATGGACGGTGTGGTAGGTGATCTCTTGGGTGCTTCTTTCACGGACCAATGTGTGTGAACATTGTGACAGTAATTTCAGCAGCTCCAAGGCCTCTTCTGCCCCTGCCAGAGAAAGTTGTGTTCCAGGGAGTTGAGGTTATCAGGAGAACAGTTTTCAGAAAAGCACAGCATTTCAGTGTGCATTGTTTTGCAAAAGGGAGGGGACTGTAACAAATGAAAAAGATAGTTTTGGACTGTGTATCAGAGACCAGGATTCTGTAGCTGGGTCAAGGGCTATTAGTGACCTTGGGAAGTCAGTCACCTCTCTGGGCTTCTGTTTTCTGGTTTCTTAGTAAGGTAAGATTAGATTAATGGTTCATAACTATTTTTTTAGTTTGCAAGTGCCTTTCAAATTCTGATGAAACAAATGAACTCTCTTTCCTCAGTAATGCCCATCCATCTACACAAAAATCTCGGTATGGTTTTCATGGTTCGTCTGTACCCAGCCCCAGCCCCAAAATTAATACCCTAATATCATGCCCCACATGGTCACCATGGTCATTTCCAATTTTGAGTGATAGAAATTCCAGAAATTATTTAGGGAAAATTTGGAAGGTACCGAGCCATTCCCAGGAAACTTCAGAAACCCAGTCCTAAATATAATGTTTTTAGTTTAAACTGTGACATATGCACTTCTACTGTGAACCTAGGTACAATTGTTTATTCCTTGAGTTAATTTTTTTTTATAATAAAAAGAAATGTGCACCTGGCTGCTGTGGCTCAGTGGATTGAGCGTCGGCCTGCGAACCAAGTGTTACTGGTTCGATTCCCAGTCAGGGCACATGACTAGGTTGCACGTCAGGTCCCCAGTTGGGGGCGCCTGAGAGGCAACCACACAGTGATGTTTCTCTCCCTCTCTTTCTCCTTTCCCCTCTCTCTAAAAACAGATAAATAAAATAAAACAAAAATAAAGTAACCTTAAAAAAAAAAAAAAAAGGGAATGTGCAGCATACACGGTGGGGGGGAAAAGTAGGTTTACAGTTGTTTGTATGGAAAATAATACAATAATTAATAAATAATAATACAAAAATGAATTCTGTTTCATGTACTCACAACTGTAAACCTACGTTTGCCCCACCCCATATTTTAAAACAATAACTTATAATAAACAAGTTTACCTATTGTACCTAAACCCCCAAATGATTAATTTACTCCTAAGGGAGGATGTTTCAGAACCTAGACATGTGACTGCAAGACTGTGAAAGTGACTGAGTGACCCTTAATCCCACAGGCTTCTCTGTTCCTTCTCCATTTCTCCCAACCCCTGCCACCACCCCTCCCATTGTCCCCAGTGTTCCAAACTCAACCTTAATCTATTTACGGGCACCTTTCCAGGTTCACAGAGCCATACTGCCTGATATTTTATGGGGCTCCCACCCACTGGACCCCCAGATGTGGCCTCATTGGTTCAGCAGACCGGTTGGTTTGTTTAAACCAATCAAGTTTGACTAATGGCACTACTCAGGCGGCCTTGACCTCAACTCATATGGCCTGACACCTTCAGCTCTGGGGGCAGAGCTCCTTGAAAGGTGGAGGGAATAATTACCAAGAGCTTCCAGGAGAATCTGATTTATTTAAGGCAGAGGAAAGAAAGGCAATAGATAAATGTAGTGCTTATGCTTCTGAAACTCCAACTAGCAAATGGAAGCCACCATGGGAGCGAAGACAAGAAAACAAAGTAACTGCAGAGAAGTAAGTGCCTGTGACTGGAGCAATTCCTCAGTGCTAGGCATTGATCAGGGCAACATTAGAATGGAATAATGTGCAATTCAATAGAAATGTACATTGCATCCATTGGGAGCCAGATGACTTCGTCACAGCTAATGTTATTACAATGAATATAAAAGGAATTAATGATTCACTGTTTAGTTATTTTCCTCCCTTCCCCCAACACCTTTCTTTGGCTTTAACAAACTGGTCTGGAGCCAACTGTGACATCAGTTTAGTAATGACTTTAAGCACCATTTATGCTGTTATCGTGGCAATTTAAATTGTCACTTTCTATTAAAAGGTCTACCTCGGAATGGTTTTAAGTTGAAAGCGTTCCTCAATGACAGTGCAATTAAACAAGGGGAAAAAAAACCCTTTCTTGGGATGTCAGTGCAAACGCATTTTAAATAGTGGTTCAGCAGTGCCTTGCTAATTTAAACTACAGTATTGCTTTCTATTAAAGAATAGAAACTGATTTAAGCTTTTTTTCCCTCCGTGTACTGTGTGACAGTTTGAATTGGCACCATGTCCCAGCCAAAGCCCTGATGTGCCAATGGGGTCCCTGAACCTAAAGTGTACCCCTCCCAAGGCAGGCATTAAACAGAAATCATTTCCCTGTGTAATAGGGAAGTGTCACCTTTCACAGAATTGGTTTTTAAAATTGCCCTTTTCTGAAGCCTTTTTCAAACTGTGGTCCACTTGCTCATCCGGGAGAGAATTGTGCATTATGGGGGGTGCGGGGAGGACTGCTTTATCAAGATGACAACTTCCCAATTTAAAAATGGACAGTCAGCTCTAGAGAAATTTTAATGTGCAAAATAATTCTGAGGACAGGTGTGTGACTCTTTCTCTCTCCCTCTCAGGTTTCTGAATTTAGATTCCAAGGTGGATTCTGCTTTTCCTCAACCTCTTCTTCAATTCAGCTGAGAGAACACACTTCAGGTACTTTTGTCTTTGAATATATTTTACCACATAAACGATAACTGAGCACAAATGTTGAACATGCCAGTACAAAATAACACGATTTATCTACCTCATCTGTCTTCTGGACTCCCCCATAGCCCCAACAGTCCATAACTCCCAGGCATTTGCCTTAGATAGATTCCAGCTCTCAGAGAGAATAACACAATTACATTATTAGGTGTGGGTGCCTTAAATTAGAAGTTGAAGAATATTCGAACAGCAGAAATGGCTGGCATTTTATTTTAATGGTCTCGAAGTATTTCTAGCCTCTCTGACGGTACCTTCCGTCATGAGCAATAGTCTTGTTCTGAAGCACATTAGCTTTACCAGAAATAAATGAGGCAGAGCATTTAAGTTGCTTCTGTTACATTCTCAATTGATATAGTTACTGCTCTGAAGGACACTAAAATCGCATCTTGAGAAAAGTGTCCCAATGATGGTTATAGCGACGGAATTTTTTATGTCTACACAATTACATTTCTAACTTCACCACATTCCACACTTGACTGGCATGGCAAAGATGATCGATGTAAACGCAGTCCTTACGAGAATAATACATAAGCTACTGGGATCGAAACTCATTTTTATTTTACAAATTACACAAACTTTCTTACAGTTTCATTTTCTTCCTGTTAATGTCACAGACATGTGTATTGAGCTCTGGGGCAGCTGGAAACAGAAGAAACAGCCTCCTGATTTGGGGGCAGAAGGGGGAGACAGGAGTCACCTTAAAAAGAAGTGTTTCGTATTCAAAGGTGGAGGTGGAGGGAAGAAGAGAGAGAGAGAGACCCAGAGAAACTTTCTTTGGAATGCTGCACAGAAAGTGGCAAAATTATTCAAGATACAGAGAGGGGCCCTGGAAATGTGGCCCAGCTGGTTGGAGCATTATCTCGATGCACCAAGGTTGTGGGTTCGACCCCCAGTCAGTGCACATGCAAGAATCAGCCAACGAGTGCACAAATGGACTGAATAGCAAATCTCTCTCTCTCTCTCTCTCTCTCTCTCTCTCTCTCTCTCTCTCTCTCTCTCTCTTTCTCTCTGGGAGGGACATAAAGACGCGCATACAAGGAACCCCAGGGCAGTTTTGCAGGCATTTGAATAAATCTTAGTCACAGTAATTCTTTCTACTTAGCTCACCACTCACACTGTCATCCACCTGATTCAAAAGTCCTTGGGTCATATTCCATTCTGTATCTCGGACAAACCCTAGCCCTGGGCCAGGAATGTGGTGGTATGTAAGGTCAAAATATCAGTTCTCAGTTGCTTTTTCTCTTTGTGAAAACAAGATTCCGCCCCTCCTCTGCAGAAGATAAAATGGAGTCAGAATATTTAGGTATTGGAAGCAAGTTTAAATAACTACGTCATCATTTGAACTTGCCATATGAGCAATAAAGTAAGATTGATCCTTAACAAAAGAATCTCTTGGTGGCTGAGTCATTTGGTTTGAAAAAAATGACTCAAAGGCAACTTAAAATAATCCATCAAGCTTTCATGCTTAATATGTACTATTCTTTTCTTAATCCAGTTCTGCTCTTGAAAATAATTGTCATGCTTTGATGCTTAAAATATACTTATTGTTTCCTTGATCTAATTCTCCTCTTTCTGTGGCATAAAAGTACTTTTCTTCTTTCCTTCTTTCCCTCCCATATGGTGCTGGTTCAATGCCTGGAAGCCTCTAGGAATTCAAAAATCAGCCCAAAGCTTAGATCCTCCAGAGGTAAACTAGTCGGAAGGAGCAAGTAGAAAACACATCCAGGAGAGGGTGAGGATGAGCGTGTCCCAGCAGATAGTTTGAATTCTCTAGTGGATATATTTTGAGGTGTCTACTTGGCCACCTCAACTCCTGTTACCAGGAATTGTCCCGCTAACCTCTATTGTTTAAGGTGATACCCTGCTCATTGGTTATAGATAATTGTCCGAGAGAGAGAGAGAGAGAGAGAGAGAGAGAGAGAGAGAGAGAGAGAGGGAGGGAGGGGGAAGACAGATCCCAAAAGTGAATGTGAGGCTTGCCAAAGATTATTTGTCATGGGCTAATTTACCTCTGATAGGAGAACAAATTCTACTGAAAAGACAGGCAAATAAAAAGTGAGCTAACTTACTACAATGTGTAGAACGGCAATATGTATACTTGTATACAACATATAGGTTTCAAAGTTTGTTTGCTGTTGTGATTTTCAGAAAGCAGTGCCTCTAATCCTGGTGATACATTAGCATTTCCTGGAGAGTACTTTAAAAAGGCCAACGTCACCCTGGTCGGGTAGTTCAGCTGGTTGGAGTGTCATCCTGATGCACTGGGGTTGTAGGTTCGAGCCCCGGTAGGGCCCCTGCAGGGGTCAACCAATGAATGCATGGATGGGTGGAACGGAATGGCAAGTTGATCTCTGCCCTCCATCTCTCCCCCCTCTCTAAAATGAATCAGTAAAAAAAAAAATTTTAAAGACCAATGTCTGGGTTTCACTTGAGACCAATGAATCAAAATCTTTAGAGTATGTCCAGTTACCCCTATATTTTTTCCAGAGCTCTCCTTGGGTTATTCTAATGTACAGCTATAGTGTGAAAACTTTTGGTAAAAAGCAATTTAAGCGTGGCTCATGACATTTAAAAATGGCCATTTTGGTAAGCTGTTAGCCTTCAAGCAATAATTCTAAACTAAGCAATATCTTGTACCTAGATAAGGCACAATTTGTCTTGATTTTCCTGAGTGCTCTTTCAAAATACCACAAGTTATTAAGTCGGTCCATCACTCAACAGCAGTTTTTAAGAAGGAAATCTGTCTAAAGTAAAACCCACCAGCCAATTTGAGTCCAATCTACCAGTTGAACGACTACTTCATGTAGTACTTTTCAGCTGATTGATTTTACTAGAGATGGAACCATTGCTAACCATGAAACATTTACAACCCTTCCTCACCACTGTGTCAAATGGAAGCTTCTGGTTGGCCTCAGTTTGAAACACTCAGAGGCTTGCAGAGCAAGCGGTTTTCAAGGTCGAGTGTTTCACACAGCTTGGCTTAGGTCAGGTCCACATTCATGGGAACCTTGCCGCTGCTGAACTATGAAATTTCCTGAATAAGGAAATGAGAGGAAACAAGTCATTAACTAGCACCTACGCACAGCACACCATCTTGGGGAGTTCTTTTTTGCTTTCTTGAGGAGAATTAAAAACAGAAGATGCTGCTGTTACAATTCCCTGAAATAAGATGACAAAACCAAGGATGAACATTTAACAGCTGTTTTGGAACCGATTCAGGAAATAAACAAAAAGCTGCCTATGGTTTCGCCACAGTTAAAAAGCCCAGATTCTCTGTGATTCATACTCGGTCTATAGCATGCAAGCTGAGCCAAGGAAATCATGCCAAGAAAAGACAATGACAAAGGGAGAGGCTTAATCATCATGACAGTTGCAATTATAATTAAATGTAAACTTGAGAAGAGGATTGCTTCATTCTAGTAAGAAGGCCAAGGTTGGGGTGGGGGGAGACTACAGCAAGTGGACCAAAGGCCATTGTTAAATTTATTTCCCTACTTAAAGAATGTCCAAATTTAACTTACTAATAGTTATAAAATATAAGGAAAGAAAATATTTTTTAATAGCTGGTATGAGAATTCCTCTTAGAAAATTTCATTTCCTTTGAAGCTTCCTTCCTTGATTTCTTTTCTTTCTTTCTTCTTTCTTTCTTTCTTTCTTTCTTTCTTTCTTTCTTTCTTTCTTTCTTTCTTTCTTTCTTTCTTTCTTTCTTTCTTTCTTTCTTTCTTTCATCTTTCTTTCTTCTGCATTCCTTCCTTCTTCCCACCCTCCCTTCTCTCTCTCCCCCTTATCTGCTTCCCTGCCTTCCTTACATTTTTAAAAGAAACCTGTTTAGAGTAGGGGCTGAGATGTCAAGGGGGTGGAAGTGTGAGCAGAACCGCCTGGCAGGAGACAGGAAAGGAATTTATGTTTTGAACCAGAACCAGAGAGGGGCAGGGGAAGTGAAAAGGAAAGGAGAAATTGGAGTGAGTGGGCGAGACGGCCGAAGTCTGGGGGCTGATGTCCTGTGTAACCTGCAAACCTTTAGTGAAGTTCTAAACTTACAGAACGCTTGTGGTGGGAGGCTGCTGGAAATCTTGTGCAGCATCTGGTGAAGGGCCTGACCTTTGGCAAGGAGAGGAACCAAGAACACACATGAGAACAACAAATTAGGACCATGAAGTAGGAGCTGAGACTCTGCAGCAATTGTGGGAAGGGCTGTGGACTCTGATTGTGCAACTTAGGGTTTTAGCCAAGTTTACCTTAATCTCCCAAAGGCCAGACAGACTTCATCTGGGGTATATTTGCATGAACCAGGAGCAGTTTTTTCCTTCAAGCTATGTGGCTGTGAAGCGCAAGTGGTTTTTCTTTGAGTTCTGTGTGCTTTTTTCTTTTTTTTATTTAAGGCGTACCTGGAGTCATCACGTTTCTATGGGGTACGTGAATCCCTAATGCACACTTCCCAATTGGGACTGCAGTAGGTGTCAATTCAATAGGGTAGACACCACCAGTCCATCCACCTATTAGTACACATATTGAGCATTCCTTGTGTTTAAGGCACTGTACTAGGCACTTGGGGGTAAACAAATATGACCATGACACAGATCCTGATCTTCAGAAGCTTAGTCCAGCAATGACAATGGCACGCGGTTGAATTTTGTCCCCCACTCCATTACGATGGGCCATAAATCGAATGACAGTGTCCTTATAAGAGATAGAAAAGAAGACAGAGAGGAATGATGGCCATGTGAAGACTGAGGTAGAGAGGCATTAGATTCATGCTGCTGCTACAAGCCAAGGAATGCCAGGGGTTGTCAGCAGGCACTAAGAGTAGGAGAGAAGCATGGAATGGATTCTCCCTCAGAGCCTGTAGAGCAGCGGTTCTCAACCTGTGGGTCGCAACCCCTTTGGGGGTCGAATGACCCTTTCACAGGGGTCACCTAAGACCATCGGAAAACACATATATAATTACATATTGTTTTTGTGATTAATCACTATGCTCTAGTTATGGTTGGGGGTCGCCACAACATGAGGAACTGTCTTAAAGCGTCATGGCATTAGGAAGGTTGAGAACCACTGCTGTAGAGGGAACCAGTCCTGCCAACACCTTGATTTTGGACTTCTGGGCTTCAAAACTATGAGAGAATACATTTCAATTGTTTGAAGCCACTTAGTTTGTGGTTATTTGTTACAGCAGCTCTAGGAAGCGAATACAGCAACTTGTTACAAAATAGCTAGGTACCATTTCAAAAGGACAGAAAATAACAAGTGCTGATGAGGATGCAGAGAAGCTGAACCCTTGTGCACCACTGGTAGAAAGGTAAAATGCTGCAACCATTATGGCAAACAGTATGGAGGGTCCTCAAAAAATTTAAAAATAGAACTACCACGTGATCCAGCAACTCCACTTTTGTGTATATAGCCAAAAGAATTCAAAGCAGGATCTCGAAGAGCTATTTGAACACCTATGTTCATCAGAGCATTATTTACAATAGCCAAGAGGTGGAAATATTCCACTTAAGTGTCTGTTGACAGATGAACGGATAAAGAAAATGTAGTATATAAATAATAATAGAATATTACTCGACCTTGAAAAGAAGGAAAATCTGACACGTGCTACAACATGGATGAACCTCAAGGACTTTGTACTAAGTGAAAGGAGCCAGTCATAAGAAGGCAAATACGCCCTGGCTGCTGTGGCTCTGTGGATTGAGCGTCAGCCTGCGAGCCAAGTGTCGCCGGTTCGATTCCCAGTCAGGGCACATGACTAGGTTGCACATCAGGTCCCCAGTTGGGGGCGCAAGTGAGAGGCAACCACACAGTGATGTTTCTCTCCCTCTCTTCCTCCTTTCTCCTCTCTCTAAAAATAAATACACAAATAATTTTTTAAAAAAAGGCAAATACTGTAAGATTCCACTTATATGAAATATCTAGAGTAGTGAAAGTCTCATCTAGAAAGTCAAAAGGTGGTTACCAAGAGTTGGAGGAATTGGTGTTTATGGATGTAATTAATGTTGTAGTACTATAAGTTGAAAATGTTCTAGGTATTGTTTGCACAACAGTGTGAATATAAACACGTCTGAATGGTTTGCTTACAGTGGTTATGATGGCAAATTTAATGCTGTGGGTTTTTTTTTTTTTTAAAGCACACATACACACACAAATAGCTGAGCATCAGGTAGAAAGGGGTGACTGTCACAATAAAAGTATAGTAAGGTGCTTTGAAAATTTGGATGGAAAAGAGCTGACAAAGTTGGTGTGAGTGCAGGAGAGGAAGCAGCTGAGCAGGTTTCACGGCAGTGGCAACATTTGTGATGGGTCTTCAGGGGAAACAGTATGATCTGGACACTTAGGGATGGTGGTAGACATGGAGCAGGGAAAAGCAGGTATGTACAAATGGCCAAGTTGCGTACCTGAGATGAGTGTGGCCCCCAGGACTGCTGCCATTATGGTACCTCTGTGCAGAGCAGAAAAGGATGCTGCTTTCTATTGGATACACTTGGGGGGCTAAGTGTGACTGGGTTTCAGCTGGGGACCCTTTTGCACTTCACATTCTGCAGAATAGAATTGGCTGTCCTAGATCTACATATTGAGATAAGAAACTCAGGTTGGGCGTGGGGAAGATGATGAGCTAGCTCAGTTTGGGGCATAGTGAGTTCTGTGTGTCAGCAGAACATCCAGGCAGAAATAGGAAACAGAAGTCCGAAAATGTGGAACTAGTGTGTGGGGCGAAGTTTAGGATTAAAGGTGTAGATTGGGGGAGTCACATTCGTGGTGTTAAATCTTTCCAATAATTGGTCACACAGTACCAGTTAACTCAGCATGTACTTCTTGTGAAATATTGGTGTGGTGACCAAGGAGGCAGACAGCGCCCTCTGGTGGGCATCTAAGAGCACTCCTTATCGATACCACCTACGCTCACTAAATAATTTTGAGCAAATACAATTCAGGAACATTCTGTTTGAACACGTATTCGATCCTTGCTGCTTGGAGTGCCACATGAATCTGTTCAGCCCTGGTTGTGCCAAACATTGGGACTCCCCTCTCCTCCCTGAAACTGTGTTCCTGCTCAGTGGCTGGGTCCAGCAAGAAATCATGCGCACTGTTCCGCCGGTTCCACACTGAGGGGCTGGACCACGCAGAAATCCTGAGAGGCCCTATTGCTCTGCCCCTTACAGCCTAGCTAGCGCCCAGCCAGGACTGGGGAGGCGGTGTCTTTTCACTCCTCTTCCCCTGGGTCTCACCTGACCCCTCCAAGGAAGAGGACCCCTCCCAAGAAACACTTAAGGCAGCTCCATGCGACCACCCCAAGGGGGGGGGGAGGGAGAGAGAGAGAGGGAGGGGAGAGGGAGAGAGAGAGAGAGAGAATGCACTTAGGGGTAGGAGGAAGAGAACTTTGATCCTTCCATTCTCTCACTGAATGTTCCTCTACATTCTACTCCCCCATTGTGTCATTTTGCCCTGAGTCCGGCCAGCGACCCTCCCTGAACCTAAGGGCAGCCCGTAACAGCAGAGGGCGTCAAGTTTAAACACTGCTCCTTGCAAATGGCTTCACATTTATTATCTAACTGGATCCTCACAAACCTTTATACAAGGTAAATACTATTTCCACTTTACAGTTGAGGAAGCTGAAGTTCAGAGAGGTTACATACTTTTCAAAGGTCACACCATTAGTAACAAATGAACCTAAGCAGGCTTGTTTTTTTGTAATTGAGGTATAATTCACAAACCATGAAATTCATATGATTCAATGATTTTAATATACTCACAAAGTTGGGCAAACAGCATCATGGTCTAATTCCAGAACACTTCTCACCCTAACAGGGAAGTCTATACCCAGTCACTCCCCATTTCACCCTCTACCCAGCCCCTGGCAACCACCAATCTGCTGTCTCTGTAGATTTGCCTCTTCCGGACACTTCATCCATGTTGTAGCATGAATCAATACCTTATTCTTTTTTTTTGGCAGAATAATATTTCATTGTATGGATAAACCACATTTTATTTATCCATTCATCAGTTGATGGACACTTGAGTTTTTACTTTTCGGCTATTCTGAATAATGCTACTATGAACATTCATTACAATTCTTTTGTGTGAATGTAGGTATATACCTAGCAGTGGGATTGCTGAGTCCTACGGGAACTCTTATGTTCACCTTCTGAAGGAACTGCCAGACTGTTTTCCGATACAGGTGCATCATTTTACATTCCCACCAGCAATACCCGAGTGTGCCAACTTCTCCACATTCTCACATGCAAAACTGATTTTCCAATTCATTTTCTTCCTCCCTCTCTTTCCCCCTTAAATATGTATTTATTGCTTATTATGTACCAGGCACCATGCCCAACACCAGGGACTCAAAGATACATGTGCTACTGCCTCTATAGTCTAGGGGTCCTCAGTCCAGGGCAGGCACAGCCTGTTTACCCCTGCACAGGGGTCCCTGCCTCCTGCGCTTTGCATAAGTGCTCCAGCCTCAGCTGTCACTTCCTACAGAATATAAAGACAAAGTGTGAAATTCATGTTAATAGTTTAAATTTTTGTTTCCTTACAATGACATTAAGTGGCAAACTAAACTGCCATGACAAATTGAGGGGAGGGGAGAGAAGGTCTATATTTTAGTACCTGACATGGCACTCATGTGTTGCTTTTTGAACAAGGAGTCCCTCGTTTTCATTTTGCACTGGGCCCCACAAATCTGGGATCTGCACCTGGTTGAGCACCACAGCAGAGGGTACTATAAAATTGCACGGCAAAGACCGTCTATACAGGGAGGGTGAAGGATTGGGCCTTCTGCGTGATGTACCACACCATGGATTCTAGAGCCTGGGAAATTTCTTTTTTTTTAATTTTGTGGGGACATGAGGGAGTGGGGGTTTTCAAAATGCTCAGATCTTTAAAGTTGCTTCTCTAGAGTAATAAAGGGCCATGACTGGTGTTGGCTCAGTGGGTTGGGTGTTGTCCCAAAAAATGAAGAAGGGTCTCAAGTTTGATTCCCAGTCAGGGCACATGCCTGGGTTGTGAGTTTGGTCCTGACTGGGACGTGTGCAAGAGGCAACTGATCGATGTTTCTCACATCGATGTTTCTCTCCTTGTCTTTCTCCTTCCCATCCCCTCTCTCTGAAAAAAAATTAAATAAATACATTTTTAAAAAGAGTGATCAAGGATGACACTGGATTCAGTAGGAATCATTGACCATATGTGGATTCTGTTTAAAGTTTATGAGCGAAATAATTTGGAGCCAATTGCTAGTTTATCTCTCAACTTCAAACACAGAAAAGTCTTAGCTGGTCTTGCTCAATGCTGACATCCTGGAGAGGGAAGTTATGCTAAGGAGACCATAAGTTACTCTGATTAGATAGTCCCTTGAACTCTAGGGGAAACTAGAGAGAAGCTATATATATAGTAGACAAAACCAGCCAGAGAGTATCTGACTTCTTCCCTGTCCCAACATATCGATTTTCTCTTCCTTACATAAAATTTCTTTGCTATTATCCTCTTTGTGTTTCTTGATCCAGTTTCTATCATTTTTGCTATAAATAGATTTATAAACTTGGTGGAAGATGCAGACACATGCCCAAGATCACTTAGCTGGTAACTGGAAGACCTAAAGCTAGAATCCATATCTTCATGGTTTTCTATTTATTTGGGACAAGGGTTGCACTGTATGTTTATAGACTATTAAGTCATTTTGGGGGGGTAAATATCATTTTGGGGCAACATATTTTTATTGTTTGTTTTTTTTAAAGAATATTTATTTTTAGAGAGAGGGGAAGGGAGGGAGGAAGGGAGGGAAAGAAACACCAATGTGTGGTTGCCTCTTGCATACACCCCCCAACTGAGGGCCTGGCTCGCAACCCAGGCATTTGCCATGACTGGGAATCGAACTTGGCAAGTGAAGTGGTGATCCTTTGGTTCACAGGTTGGCACTGAGTCACACCAGCCAGGGCTTCTTCTTTTTTTTTTTTTTTAAACTTTAGTTCCTGAGATGTAAACCTCCATCTGGCTTCCAAAAGTTTAGTTTGCACAAAAACATTATCGTGGATCGTTTTTAAGACTTTGAAAAACTCCTTCGTTGGCAATTCTATTAACCATTAGACAAGAAATTAGAGCAACAAACCCACTGTCTGCTTAATTCAGCTCTTCAGAAGAGTTTCACTTAGGAATATGTGTTCCGAACCCAGAAATGATTAGTGGATGGTTCAATTACAACAGGGGAGAGAATTAACATTTTGAATGAAAGTGTAAATAATGAGAGAGTTTGAAGTGGAAGAAAATTGCTCACAGGCACAATAGGATTTTGAACAAGAGACAAACTGGTCCAGCTATTTATGTACATTACCAGCTTCATTCATTACATTCTGGGCTCCTTTCAGTTCTGGCCAGTGTTTCTTAACCTGATAAATGCTTAAACTTTACTATCCAGAGTTTTGCTGGTGTCATGCTGCTAAAATTGGGGTACGTTGTCCAGCTGTAGCTCCCCAAGAAGGTGTGCAGCCAATCTGATGGCTTAGGAGCAGGATAAAGCTAGTCTCTCTTCTCTCTTTTATTCCTTTTCTCATTACTGGGCCCACACTTGGTCGGGTCCATGGGGAGATGCACTTGACCAGGGCCTTCACTGTCAAAGACAGAACCTTCTCTCTGTCGCCTGGGAGAGCCTGGCAGAGCTCTGGCTGATTGCTCATAGAAGCTCTAAAGAGGCCAGGGAGGTCCTCTAGGTAAAGTCAGGCCAACCAGGTCACAGGTAAGGTTTTTCAGCTTCTTTGGGACTTGATCCTGCTAAAATGGTGGACAGAGAAAGCACTGAAGACTCCCAGGGGCAAAACATCTGTTTTCATTTATCCATGAATCTCTCACATATTGAAGAAATGGTTAATATCTGCCAGGCAGGGGACACCTAGTGGGGCTGCTCAGTCGTTCTGGCAAACCCACATGAGGGTGGGCGGGTGGGCAAAGACTCCCCTCCTCCGGGTCTCGGGTGGCCTATTATGAGGTGGATTTTGTACAGGCCTTCGCGTGGGCCCCTGGGCAGTGCAGGGAGAACTTCCTGCAGTGAATTGCCTGTACATATGCTGTCACCTGGCCATCTGCATTTGGAGGGAACCGAGGCTAAGACCCAGCATTTGCATCTGTTCAGAAAATCTGGATGAGAGCCTACCTGAAAGGCAGGCACCATCAGAGGACACTGGCAGACACGAAGCAGAAAGAGCCTGTCACAAACATATGACAGTGGACTCCTAGGACCTCATGGTACATCTGCGAACAACCAAAATCATTCACTCTCTTGATGACCGATACAGGGGTTCAAGGGCAGAACGCCCTGACTGCAGATTAATGTCCTGTAGGCTGGCCTTGTCAGCAGAGATAGGATGTGAAAAACAGCCTTTTGCTGGTAGCTAGGTCTTGATGTTCCCAACTGAAGATAAATTGTACTCATGGAAAAGAAAGAATGCCCAGATAAGGTCACTCCATGTCCATGTTTGGAACTAGACAGAAACAAGGCCACTTCTCCCCCACCTTTGACTAACAAGATTCACTGCTGCCTCCTTCACTAATCATAATTCTAGCCCCTTCTTCATTTTCCCATCTCAGAGAAAAGAAAATACTGAATTATTATATTGCTCCTGTCTCTTGACAACATGGAATTCAGAATATGCACCCTCCTCCCCCACCCCACCCTCCTAGAGAATCCCTTAACAGTTGCTCTGGCTGGGTAGCTCAGTTAGTTAGAGCATCATCTACATATGCCAAGGTTGTGGGTTCGATCCCCGGTCAGGGCACATACATTAACCCATGAGTGCATAAATAAGCGGAACAACAAATCAATGTCTCTCTGTCTCTGTCTCTCTCCCCACTCCTCATCTCTCCCTCTCCCCCTTTCTTTCTCTCAAATCAATTAAAAAAAAAAAAGAATCCCTCAACACCTGCCTGAATCCTGTAATTAAACCCCTCGCTGGTCCGCTGGTCCTTCTTATTGAAATGCCCCATGGTCCCTGGAGTGAGTTCTTGCTACTTGCAGCAAGTTAATGGAAGCTAATTTGCTTTGACTACAGGTGTGTTCCTGGTGGTCTTCCATTGGTGGGCATCTCCACTGGCCTCTCTGCTTACTGCCAGCTGATTTGCATCGGAAGAGATGCTAAGGAAAAGAAAACAAATGTCACCATTTTCAAATGTCTGCCACTCTCCTCTTTCTTCCACGTAAATCCCGTCTTTCCTTTTGGGAGATGGAATTGATCTGTTAGCGGCTTCTTTTGTATACATGCAAAATACCATGTTAATAGCTCCCTATTTGTGTCTCAGTGTGTCTGCACTGTGGTACTGTTACTGAAGAGGTGGCAGTAACAGCGGGGGGCCCCATTGTGACTCCATGTAGTTCATACCTTAAATTCAAAGGCATACATATCTTTTTAAAAGGTCCCTCCACTATTTCTTCCAACTTGGGCTCCAGATTTCCAGCAAGTTGCTTAACTCTCCTGCAGCCCACCAGAAAACGAACAACAAAAATATCCCCAGACTCCCAGACTCCCAAACTTCCAAAAAAAAAAAAAAAAAAAAAAACCCACGTCAGAAAAGCTTGCCACTTTATTGAGCAGAGCAACTTAACTCAATAGCCCCTATCTCAACACTCCGCTCATTTGCAGATTTAAAGAGTCTTTGAATGAGAAATGGAAACTAAACTGACTATCCAAAAATAGAACAATAGTTAAGTACAGCGCATCAGCTGAGTGGACTATCTTGCAGCTGTTAAAAGAGGCAATTAAGGTAACCTAGAAACCAGGAAACAATTGTTACTGGGAGGGACTTATACTAGGTATGACTTGAGGGCTTTAGCCCGAGGGGCTATTTGAGACCTAAAGGAAACTGACGGAAAAGACCAGGGCTGGGGAATGTCCGTGCACAAAATTTAACAGAGTGCCAAACAACAAAAAAATCAGTAATCAAGATTAAAATAGTTTAATAAAATATTTTCCAAATTCAGCCACTGCTGGTGTGGCTCAGTGGATTGAGCGCCAACCTGTGAACCACTGTCCTTGTAGGAGCAAAGGCTGAAAGAGGTGCATTCTATTTGTACAACAATATATGTGGGACAAACTAGAATCCTCCCCCACTTAAGGAGCCGGAAGGCAGGCATTTGGATGTATTTCTGCATATTCTGTAGGTTGGGGGCTGATGTAGAAAGATGTAGTTTTGTACTTGTTGTAAATAGCCAGGCTGGGGTTACTTGTGAAAATATGCAAATATACAAGTACTAGAGGGTAAAGACCCTGGATAAAAATGACTGTGTCAGAAAACTAGCATAATGGCTGTGTAAAATCTTTTTTAAAATATTTTTAAATCCTCACCAGGGGATATGTTTATTTTAGAGAGGGGGTGGGGGAGGTAGAGAGCAACATCAATGTGAGAGAGAACCTCAATCGCTTACCTCTTGCACAAGCCCTGACTGGAGATTGAACCTGCCACCTAGGTATGTGCCCTGACTGGGGATCGAACCTGCAACTTTTTGGTGTATGGAATGACGCTGCAACCAACCGAGTAACCTGGCCAGGGCTGTGTAAAATCTTTGAGGTTTTCTTAGTGTTCTAATGTAATCTTTTCAACTAATAAAAAGAAAAATAAAGAAAGTATCACACTCACAAAGTTACCTGTGTAGAACGTGACACCACAGCCTGGACTTCAGTGAACTTAAATGGCAATATCTCACATGATTATCTGAGCAAGAAAGATGTGAGAGGTTTTATGGAGATCAAGATCTTGGTTTTCCTAATGGTCTTCTTACTAGAAAATGCTCACTCAAGTTCCTATGAACATACAATGCCCATAGGATGAAGCCTAAAATAAGCATTCTCTATTAACATTTAAAAGAAACTAAGTAAGAGGCCTCAGGCAGGTGCCTGTTCTCTAGATCCCCACCCCTAACCCCACCCCCTACCGGGTCCCATTATTTCCAGTCACCTAGCCAGGGTTTTCCTGCCTAGTGTGTCCCTGGTCCTCACCTATCTGTAAGTCGCCCATTCTGATGTCTGAAATCTAATTCCCCGTTTCCCCCTTTCTTCTTTTTCCAAATGTCTTTTATGCTTTATTGTCTTGGGAATTTTCATGCATGTGTGAATTGGGTTAAACTTTGATTTTTTTCCTGTTAAAAAAAAAAATGCAGCCAGTGATTCTAACATGCAGCCAAGATAGAGAAACTTTCTGCAGTGATGGAATATTCTACCTGTGCTCTCCAGGGTAGACTGGCCACGAGCCACATGTGGCTCGTGAGCACTTAAGTGTGGCTAGTGGGACTGAATTTTAAATTTTGTTTAATTTGAAGTAGTAATTGAAATATAAATAGCTTGGAACTCTGCTCTTTATTAGCTCACCAGGAGATTTTCTGTAGCAGCATTTGGCAAACTTATTGGGGATCTTGGCAAAATGCAGATTCTGATTCAGTGAGGTCTGAGATTCTGCATTTTTAATAGGCGCCGAAGTCCTTCCAGTGCTGCTGGACAGGGACCACACTTTGGGTAGCGCGGATGTAGATTTTGGTGGGGTGTTTTGTTTTTTTTTATTTTTATTTTTGGCTTTTTATTTTTTAAGGTAAATTCTGGTTGGGTGCTGTTAGCCCTTTTCAAATGTTCTACTCAGTGGAAGTTTTTCAAAATGTATTTTTAAAATTGAGATAAAATGGACACAGAATGTGCAAATTTAACGTGTATGGGTGGATTTGATACATTTATATATTGCCGTGTATTTGCAACCACATAGTAATCGCTAATGCCGCTATCATGTCAAATAGTTATTTTTTTTGCGGTGAGAACATTTAAGATCTAGTCTCAGCAATTTTGAAGTCTATAATACAGTATTGTTGACGGGAATCACTGCGCTGTGCCTTATATCTGCAGAGCTTACTCATCTTCTACTTGCTATAAACTTAGATAACATCTCCTCAAATCCCCCACCAGGACAAGAGGTGTTTGGGACATCAGCGGACCTTTCACTTCCTTCTTCCTGTTCAAATCTGCTCAGCTGCATTTTATCCTCACGCCCTAATCCTCTACGCGCGAAGACGCCAGCAGCACCTCGAAGACTAGAAAGAGGTAGACATCCCAGGTAAATAGCATCCTAATCATATCTGTATTTTCCGGAGTGCATTACTTTTGCACGATTTACTGACTGTTCCAGAAAAAAAAGGGACTGTGTGTGTGTGTGTGTGTGTGTGTGTGTGTGTTGAGAGGGGTAGCCATATGTATGGTGAGAGAGTGTTGTTTCGAAATTTACCAACTGCTGCAGATCATCATGACTGAAAAATGTAAGCTGTGCACAGCTTAGGGCCCGGAAATGGGGTTTGACCTGCCTTTGCCACTATTAACCAGTTGCGTTTCCTATAGATATTAGAAAAATTCCATAACATTATTGCTAAAACTTGATAGTAAGTGAATATTCCTGATTAGTAAATAGAAGCGAAAAGGGGATTTTTAGGGGGTCAGAAACATTAAATTGTCTTAACGTGGATTGCCTTTTTAAGCCTCAGGAAGTTAAATGGATCTTTTAATGGGGAATAATGGACACCCTCTTTTTTTAATGGGAAATAGTGGACACACTCCTTTTTCTTTTATTTTTCCGCCACATACTGGTGTATTCCACAACATCTCCCATACATCGGCCGGCTGCTCCTTTTTCAACAACCCTCCAAGCCTACAAAATTCGTATTGAGATAAGAGAAGCTAATTCTGCACTGTGCATTTCAATTGCAATCTGTTAGGAATTGCAGAGGCGGGAGAAAGGGAGGCTGTGTAAAAGGCCGGCCCTGGGTGGGGAGTCTGTCTGACCGACCACTGGTGCCGTAGTCACCTTTGCTTGTGTACTGGTTGAGATGTCCAGAAATTACCACGATCCACCTGCCTGCTCTTTCTCTACTTCCTTGACCACTCCTTCTCAGCTGCACATCCTGTCTTATCCTGTTCCCAACCCCGGCAAAACTGGGCATGTTTCAGGACTCAGTCCTAGGCTTTCTTCTTTTTATACTTAGCTGCCAGGTTGCTCAAGACATACAGATTTTTGACACGTACTTCTTAAACAGTGCCTTCTGTGGTCCCACAGTGTCCCTCTGTCCCTCTGCAGTTTCTTAGAGGTTCTTTCACCATCAATTCCTTCTTCCCCGATAGTAATGTAGACATTTCTGTTTTTTGCTGTTTTTGTTTTTGTTTTTATGGCATTGACCCGCTATCTCTTTTTTTCCTATACGGTTTGGTTTGGTTTTTAAACTCATTTTGACATTTTTGATCTTTTTTTTAGAATTAAATCCTTTAACATTTCCTGAAATGACTAATATAGACTCATGCGTCACTTAACAAAGGGGATACGTTCTGAGAAATGCATCACTGTGTGATTTTGTCATTGTGCAAGCAGTATAGAGTGCACTCCCACACAAGCCTAGCTGATAGAGCCTGCAACATACCTAGGCTAGACAGTATGTAATCTTATGGAACCACTGTCGTATATGTGTTCTGGTGTTGATAGAAATGTCATTATACAGCGTGTGGCTATACTTGATTTTGTTCCTTCCACATTGTATTTATGCTATATCATTTTACTTTGAAGGTTCTTTTTTTTCCTTTTCCTTATTTTTGCTGGTTCTATTAAGTTGCTAGCCATCATATTTTTTGGCCCTGCTAATTTGGACAGTCCATCGTACTTTTCCATTCTTTTAATGACTGCTTATTTTTCTCCAGTATTCTTAATCAATCGTATGTTTTGTTATTATTTGAAAACAAGCCTCCTCAATGATTATCAAGACAGTATATTTCTCTTTGCACTCTCTACCCTAGTAAGATGAGATTGCTAGACTAGTTTAATTTCCCTTCTCTCTTCTTGCCCTGCTTGAGAAATTTCAAATGCTCTTTCCTCACTATCTCCATCCAACACCGAGGTTTTTCTGAAAGTTTAATTCTAAATTATTAAATTGTCTTTGCAGCAACATCTTTTATTTTAAGCATCCTTATCCAGTGCTCATATTACATATTCCAAGACATTCATTCATGATTGATTTAGATTAAACTACATGTTACCTATTTTTAGAAATACAATCATTATCCATTTAATTTAAACTTTAGTATTTGAGGCCTCTATTCTTATTCATTTGTTGTTTGGTGAGAACAATTTCTTGAGTATTTTTCTCAAATAGTTCATGTGGTTATTAATTGTTTTCATTTTTTTAAATCTTATTGTTGTTCAATTACAGTGGTCCCAATTTCCCCCTTTGCTCTCCCTTGACCTACCCAGCTCCCCATCTCCCACAGTCAATCCCCACCACGTTGTCCATGTCCACGGGTGATTTATACTACTTCCTTAAGTAGACCCTTCCCCTTTTTTTTCCCATGACCCCCCTTCCTTCTCCCCTCTGGCCACTGTCATTTTGTTCCTTATTTCCTTCTTTCTTTTTAAAAAAGATTTTATTTGTTTTTAGAGATGGGGAAGGGAAGGAGAAAGAGAGGGAGAGAAACATCAATGTGTGATTGTCTCTCACACGCCCCCAACTGGGGACCCTGGCGCACAACCCCGACATGTGCCCTGACTGGAAATCGAATTGGGGACCCTTTGGTTCGCAGCCTGGCAGTCAATCCATTGAGCTGCACCATCAGGGCTGTTCCTTATTTCTATGTCATTGGTTCTATTTGCTTGTTTGTTTGTTTTGTTCTTTAGGTTCCACTTATAGGTGAGATCAATGTTTTTAATTGTTAAAAAATTTTTAAGTCTTAAAAATTGAATTTATTGGGGTGACATTGGTTAATAAAGTTACATAGGTTTCAGGTGTAGAATTCTATAATACTTAAAAAGTTTTTTTTTTTTTTTTTTAACCCTGATGGATGAATAAAATACTAGCTGGGTATGGGATTCTTAGGTTGCAGTCCTTTACTTTCTAGATGTCATTTCAACATCTTCTGGTTTCTAGGACTTCCAGTGTTGTATAAGAGAAATCCAATTATTCATCTTACATTTTGTTTGTAGATCATTTATTCTTTCTGATTGGAAACTTAAGATTTATTTTTTATTCTTGAGATTTAGAATTTGATCAAGGTATACCTAAGTATGTATATCAGCTATTACCACAATATAGTAGTCCCTCTCTATATTGCAGTTCACTTATCACGGCCTCACAGTATCGCGGGAGTTTTAAAAATATTATATTTAATTATTTATCATAGATTCTTCGCTATATCGCAGGATTTTGCGGTACTGTATATGTATGTTGTTAAAGTTACGTAGGTTTAAGAACGTAGAATATGTTTAAGAACATAAGTAGTGTTTATAAAAGTGTGGAAAAGGTTAATAAGGGAGTGGGAAAGGTTAATAAGGGACTGAGAATGGTTTATAAGTATGTGGGAAGGGTTTATAAAGCCTTAAAATATATATAAATATTAAAATAAATGTAAGGTTCCTACTTTGCGAATTTTCACCAATCGCGGGGGGGTCTGGAACGTTATACCTGCGATAAGTGAGGGAATACTGTAATACTATGTAACAAACTAGCACAAAAATCCCATTGATATTAAACAAAAGCGTTTATTGGTCACTCACACATCTACAAATATAGGCTGGACTTGACTCTTGAGATTCAGGTTGGGTCCAGATCTGCTTGATATATTTCTCATTTTGCTCAGATCAGGTGCCCCAGAAAGCAGAAGCCCGGGAGGATGAGCCCACTCTGCATGTGTAATTTAAGCTTTTAATTGTCTTATATCGACCAACAGTCACCCGGCCAACATAAAGTCAAGATATAGGGAAGTACAACTTGCTAACTCATGTTAGACAAAGAGAAGAGAATTGATAATTGTTGAACTGTCATTTAATCTATAATGTATAGATCAGCTACTATAATTCTGATGGAACCTACGGGGAACTCAGTGCACTTTCTCAACTATAAACTTGAGTCTTTGTTTTGTTCAAGGAAATTTTCATTTATCAGTTGCTTAATTATGTTTCTCCTCTCTCAGTTCCTTTTTCTCCTTTTCGACCTCCTATTTTTTTAATTAATTAATTTATTTGTTTTTATTTATTTGTTTGTTTATTTATTTATTTATTTATTTGTAGAGAGCGGGGAAAGGAGAAAGAGAGGGAGAGAAACATCACTGTGTGGTTGCCTCTCACTTGCGCCCCCAACTGGGGACCTGACATGCAACTTAGTCATGTGCCCCGACTGGGAATCGAACCAGCGACACTTGGCTCGCAGGCCGATGATCAGCCCACTGAGCCACAGCAGCCAGGGCCTATTTTTTTTTAAAAAAGATTTTATTTATTTATTTTTAGAGAGAGGAGAAGGGAGGGAGGAAGAGAGGGAGAGAAACATCAACGTGTGGTTGCTTCTCATGCACCCCCAACTGGGGACCTGGCCTGTAATCCAGGCATGTGCCCTGACCAGGAATCGAACCAGCGACCCTTTGGTTCACAGGCTGGCACTCAATCCACTGAGCCACACCAGCCAGGGCTTGACCTCCTATTTTTGCTTGTTAACTCCTCTAGATCTATCTTCTAAGTTTCTTATCTTTTTTCCTATAAGTTCTACATTTTTATATTTTTGTGGTATTATGCTTTGAGATATTTCTTCCCCCTCACTCATATTACTAACTCTGGTTGCAAAGGTAGCCATCCTCTCTTAATTCATCTAATGTATTTTAAGTTTGAAACCATAACATCTAGTGACAGAAAGTTTGTATGTATGAGAAGAGGTGTGCATGTATAGGGTAACCAACTTATTCTGGTTTATTCAGGACTGTCCTGATGCTAGCACTGCAAGTCCACATCCCTGAATCTCCCTCAGCCCCAGGCAAAATGAGACGGTTGGTCACCCTAATGCTGTATTTGAGTCTCTTTAAATCCTAGCTTTATTTTTTAAGTTGTTATATGTCTCCTCTATTAATTCTGTTTTGCTGGGGGCCTGTCCTGTTTGATCTTCCTCCTTCTGGCTGCTGGGAACTCTTAGATGTCTCGTTATTTTCCTTCATCTGCTCGACTGAGACCATTTGGGTCTTGCCAGTCACGCACGGGCACGAGAGCTTGGAATGAATTGAGTCATCAGCTTTTTGGGGAGAAGAAGAACCTGCTAGGCCAGGGTTGCAAGAGGAGGGAAGGCAGGGTCTTCTTCCTCCCACCATCCATCAGAGAGGGGTGCCAATGCCTCCTCCCGCTCCTGGATATACAGCGTGAGCCTCTGTCCCAGGAGAGGGACCTGCACCCTCGTTGCTCTCCTTATAGAGGATGAGCAAGAGAAAACAACCTTAGCAATGAAGGGACACACGAAGTGCCCAGGTGCTGGGCAGTCTGCAGTTGGACTCCAGCCACCTCAAAAAATCATCTGGGAATTCCAGCTGCCAGCACATGAACTCTGTTGGGGGACACTTCTCCATGTTTTTCTCTTGTTTCTGAACATCTTGTGAACAAAGGCACTGGCAGCTTTTATTTTGCATTGACTTCCTAAGGAAGTTTCTATAGTGAACAGCTTTAGGCGACAGAGATAGTGTGCCCCTATGGAGCCAAAGACAACATTGTTTAATGCGTGTAATAAAGATAGTGCCTGCCTCTAGGGCAAAACTTGGGCAGGTTTCCTTGCAGCCCCCTTTAAAGTATTGGAATTTCCTAAGCACGGGGTCCTCCCCTGGGGTACACGTTTACGTGGGCCCACCTCTGTGTTGCCCCCGTGGGACTTCAGGGCACAAGGGAACCAATGCAAACACGAAGTTCATGCTGCCTGTTGTGCTATGAGTAATAAAGTCATTTGTCTTTCACCCAATATTCTTGTATCTTCTGCCAGCATCCATGAAACTGAGGCAGACTAATTTGTTAGCTTGCAAGCAGGGAAAGTCTTATACCCTTCACAGTTTCTCAGCAGAGCCAATTAGAACTGTTGTGCCCTTCTGTCAAAAAATCTGAGTTCAGTGGAAGCCCCCTTTACACTCTGCTCTGTCCGGCAAGGCAGAATGAGGCTACTTGGGATAGTTCTGCTTATTTTAACACAGTGGGTAACTGGCAACTACACGGTGTTCAGTAATCCCTGATCTCTCTGAGGAAGTCCCAATCTATGGAAGAGTCATTCTGTAAGGATTCATTTATATATGTTTTTCTATGGCAATAACTTTAAAGGCAGCAGTTAGACCCAGCCCTAGTTATTGCTAGACCAGCTCTCTAAACTTATTAAGTAGCTTTAGTTTGGTGGTTAAAACCATGGCTTCTGAAGCCAGACTATCTAGATTCAAATCCTTTCCCCTCCACGAGCCAGATGTGTGTGACCTTTGACAAGTTATATTAACGTCTTGGTTTCCTCACTTGAAAATGGAGTTCACAACACTAACCACCAATAACGTCATTTTAAAGATTCAGTGAATAATGCATGCCTTGTAAGCAACTCCTTTCCAACCTGCTGTGATAACCATTCAATAATCTGGCCACTTACGTACAATTTAAGCAAACTTGATCATCATGTGGGGACCTATCCCTCAACCCAGGCCTGTGCCCTGACTGGGAATCAAACCAGTGACCTTTTGGTTTGCAAGCCAGCTCTCAATCCATTGAGCCACACCAGCCAGGGTTGTGTAATCATTTTTATATGTGTTACATTCATTTATCTATTGAGACTTTATCATAGTGAGAATGTAGCTTAAATTGCTAAAGTAAAAAATTACATGAGTTCTGAAAAGATCCATATTCTAAAGAGATATTGTGCTTTTCTTTGATATCTTTATTCTCCCCATCCCACCTCATGCCTAACACAGTGCCAGGACATGAAACTCCTCCTCACATAGTTATTTGACTCAGTACATTCTCTGGAATTTTATTTCAAGGGAGATATTCTCCTTCTTCATTAGTATGGCAGCTGCATCAAGCACCAACTTTGGTGGGGATCACTAGAAAGATATTCACAAAAAGACCACAAAAGGTTATCTGAAACAAAGCTGAATTTATTTGCCTCCTGGGGAAGAAAGTGTGGCATTATTCAAATACAAGGTCAGCAAAAGTCAGGAAGTACGTACATTAAACCTGGCGGGAGTCTGAGGTCAGGTCTCTGGTTGGTTCCCAAGGCCCAGCGTACACGCTTCTTCGCAACTGGTCACTGCACTGCATCCCTTGGTAAAAGCATGGGTACATTCCCCAACATGTCCAGGATGGGGTACAGAGGCTCAAACGCGTGCAGTGTCCCTCAGATGGCGTGTTTGCGGTGTTTGTTTGAAGTCGATCAGAAATCTTGCCTTAGTACAGGTGACTTCATCGAGTACGAATCACGGGTCACCTGTCCCTTCACTTGTCTCTTTCTGAACCTCACTTGTCTCTTTCTGAACCGCCAGACCAAAGTTCCTTTTTGTCGTTGTTAGGGCAAAAGGCACAGAAATATACATGTGTACTCAGAAAAACAAATCTTATGTAGCCAGATTGCCATTCCAAGTTGTAATACAGCAAAATATAAGAGACACAAAACTAATATCTGTACACAAAAGTCCGTACCAACACTCTACACAATGGCTAATAGGTGGAAGCAACCGAAATGCACACCCATGGAGGCTTAATAAACAAACGTGATATAATCAAACAACAGGTTGGTAATCAGACATAAACAGGAGTGGAGGCTTGATACATTTTGCAGTGTCGATAAACCTCAAAACCATTATGCCAAGGAAAAGAGGCCAGACACAAAAGGCCACATGCTGTATGATTCCAATCCCAGGAAGTGTCTGGAATAGGGAAGCCCACCAGACAGGAGGCAAAGGGGTGGCGCCCGGGACTGGGCGAGGGGAGGGGGCATGGAAACAGGTGCTAAAGGGCTACAGAGATTTCCTTGGGGTGATGAAATGTTTTCAAAATAGAGCCGGTGGCGGCACAGCACCGGAAATTAGTAAATGCCACTGAATCGTACACTTCACACGGGTTGTTTCTCACGTCAATGACACCTCAATAACGGGAGGGGTAGAAAGAAAACAGAAAAGTTCAGGGAGCTTTGGAGGCCCATTGGCACAGCCCGGGAGGAGAAAAGAGCTGAGGGAGCAGGACCGCGGGACTCATGGTGATCACCAAGCCAGGGAAGGGAAAGGAAGAAGGGGGTGGATTCCGCTCCAGAATCTAACCGGGCTGCAAACACTTGAAAAGCAGAACAAGTGAAACTTGTTTTCAAACGCTTAACTTTACTTTTCTGAAACAAGCTAGAGTTCTAAAACAAGAAATGATTTTATAACGAGAGAAAACAAGATGTCCCAGAAGTGCCTTTTCCAGGCTTTGATTGCCACGTGGGACCAAGGCCCTGGCTTGCAGGTCTGCCCTGATCCATTCCACACGCTGTGAGGTCTCCCGTGTCCTCAATATAGATGTGACAAGCATCATTTCTGGTAGTGTTAACGTTTTTCCAAACAAATTTGGAAAAATTGATACTCATACACTGCACAAAAACCTACTGAACGAAATGAACAAATACCAAAGTTCATTCTTCTGAAAGATGTTTCTAATATCTTGGAGGTCACTCCAGTATATATCATGTACTGTGAAATCATTTAAAAGGCTGGGACCCTCCGGTCGCATGCTACTACATGGGTGAACCTTGAGGACCTCATGCTAAGTGAAAGACGCCAGCCACAAAATGGCCACTCTATATCACTGCACTCACACCAAGTGTCTACAGCAGTGAGACCCAGAGAAACAGAAAGTAGCTGGCTGCCTGCCAGGCTCGGCAGGAAGAGGGAAACGGGCAGCTGGTGCTCACTGAGGGGCCAGCTTCACTTCTGCAGGATGAAAACAACTCTAGACCTGCTGCACACCATGCAACTTGAAAGTGGTTGCGATGGTACATTTTGTGTGATGTGCTTATTCAATGCAGCAACATTTTAAAAGACCATTCCTCTTGCTAAATGAATGTAATTTTAACTTTATCAATATTGTAATTTATTGCTTCAGAGGAACAATAGGCGTCAGGAGTCTGAACTGAGCCCAGTGCTCGTCTGATCCACTTTAAAACACTAAAATAGAAATCACCAGGTCATTAACAGCAACCAAACCATGACGGAAGCCCAACAACCCCAGGTTATTAAACAGCTCCTGTGTCCATGTAAAAATCACAGGGTTGTGCTTCTTTATAAAGTATGCAGTCGAACAACAGAAAACACCGACACATTAAAATAATGCAGAATGAAGTAAAAACTCAGAATTCTTTTGGGTCGATGCACTTGTGTTGTTCAAAAGAGAGGACCCAGTGCACGACTCAGGATTTGGGAGCGCCGGGTGGGCCTCCATTCCCTTTGCCTTCGGCCTCGCTTGCTCTCTGCTGGTCCCCACTTGGCTGAGCTCTTGGGGCTGTTACTGTAGCCACACGCACGGGGCGCGACAAGATCCTGAACCTTGTCTGATGGAGCTGCGGGAAGGCAGAGGGGAGCTGGACCCTTTGTTGGGGACCGCTTTGCCCAGGTCCTGCCTGGGCAGAGCCAGGCTGAGACTCCGCCACTATCTGGGGCTGCGGAACACTTCCTGCTCCATCGTGGTTAATGACAGCAGTTTGCTGAGCAGCGAAGGCGTTATCTTGAATGGCTGAACCTTGTGCACTTGAACCCTGCCACGCTGGCTGCTGAGAAGTCAGGGGCAGCTGCAGGTGTGGCTCTGGAATCACCTGGCAAAGCACCGGCAGTGGCTGCTTGATTTCCCCAATATCCAAATCTTGTGGAGCCCAGAGTAGACCTACAGGCTTTAAGTTTGAAAGATTTTCTAAATTATACTGAATACCTTCTTGAGAAAGAGCCTGTGGTACAGTGGGCCACGTATTTGGTAGCCCACCTCTTGAGCGCCGGTGGCTAGGCTGGGTTGCCTCAGGAGCCCTGGCCCTTGCAGTAGAGCCCTGCACGGGGCTGCAACCTCCCACCCCAGTCAGGCCAAGATGAATAGGGCCTACCATTTGGAGGACCGTGGGGTCGGCAGACCTGGCCTTGACCTGGCTGCCCGGGGTGGTGTGTGACGAGCTGGCAGTGCACAGGGTGGCTGCAGGAAGTGTGCTAACGCGGTTCACTTCCACAGAGGGTTTCTGCGGAAGACTTGGTGGCTTCCAAGCAGGGGCAGGAGATGGCGATTTAAGAAAGCTGCTTGCCTCCTGGGGAGTCAAACTGTTATTACCTGAGGAACTGTTTCCTGAGCTGGAGGGAAGCCTGAGGGCTGGAGCGGTGTACTGGACTCTCTTCCAGAGTACTGCATACTCAACAGACACGGCTGGAAGTTGCTCTGCTTCTTTCCCTGCAGAAGGCAGGCTGAGGCTGGCTGAGCCACTGGAGCCCGGTGACACCTCAAAGGCACATTCGGCGCTGTCCTCCACCAATTCCTCGAACAGACTGAGTACTTCCCCAGTGTCAATGTCTGACTCAGGCATCAAACTATAGGAATGGTCATCTCTGATGGAGTACTGGGGAGAGTTCTGTCTCTCACATCTGGCTCTCTTAGGTGAATTTCCTCTTCCAGAGATAAGAGGATCATTAAGAGACTGCATGAAAGTGGGCTTTGCTGTCTGGGACTGATCACCAGCTTCACATCCAAATGAAAAACCACCATCTTGGGTTAACCAGTCCATTGGTTGTAAGTCGTCATATTCGAAAGATGTCTCCTCTCTAGCATAGTTCTCTACATTCACTTCAGAAGGGCCCGCCAAGTCACAGGGTCTCCGTTTCCACATATCCACACTATTTCCTTTGGAAATTTTGAGGTCATATTGCTGAGTTGCTTTACGTTTTTTACTTTTTTTGTGTGGGGCCGGACTACAAGACACCTCCTGCTGAGGATTCTGGGAGGTGGCGGAATACCTCTTGAAGGCCCTTCTCATTGCGGGGGTGTTCATCTTTTGCTTGTTATAGAGCAGTCTGTTTTCAGTGCAGGCTACTGATACAGAAGGATCAAGACACAGGGGTTCAGCTGTAGCTAAGATCAGCTGGCTCTCAAATAAAAGTTTGTCATCCTGGGTCCATTGTGGGTTGTTGCTGGCTATGTTCTCCACGTCGCAGGCTAAGGTCTGCATCGTTGGGCGTAAGAGAATATGCCTGCTCTGGTAGCCGGGGGGCTCCGCGTTACTGCTCTGGCGGTAGTCCCGTATTTCTGCAACGACACACCCACGGTGGAAAATGTTAAGCTCCGATTGGTCCAGGACCTCCACCAATGCAGGAGGCAGCTCTTGTGTATCCAGGTATTCAAAAAGTCTCCTTTCATCATAAGGCAGCTTAATGGTCTCTGAACGTGTTTCATTTGGTCCCTTGAGCATCAGCGAATAGCCCTTTCCTGGGTGCAGGCTGACCACCAAACGGGGCAAGGACTCCCTCTTCGCAAGCTTTTCTAACAAGTTCACGTTCCTTACTAATTCCCCCGGAACCTCGGGCTCTTTTCCACATTCTTCAACGTATAGGTCATACAGTTTTGCATGGAGAGACTTTTCCCCACTCGATGAGTACTGACTTCTAGGAGGTCTGTGCCGCGCGCTTTCAATGACACGCTCCGCACGACCCAAAGCTTGTTCTAAAGCTTTTCGCATTGTGGTGTCAGATGGGGGCCCTAAAAGGAAGAGAAAACGTAAGTGCGCTGACGCACGGGGGAAATACTGTCTTTAATGTCAATGTATTATTTTGCAAAAGCCACGTCTCCACAGTGGTGCTACCGAACCTTATTGTAAAACGCTCACCAAGAAACCCGCCACCCAGAAAGCGGAACATAAAATACTTACGGTTTGGGGGACAGTCCATACATGCAGGAGCCCTGTACAAGTCGCCGCTTCACAGTGACTCGTGGTTTGCCGACTACGCCGGATTCTCCCGCTCACCGAGGCGCATGCGCGCACAAAGCAGGTCGGCTGGCTTCAAGCTTTACCCCACTGTTGCCTGTTGTCACGTCTAGGGGGCGCGAGGCCCAAACCCCGTACTTCCTATTCCGGTTCCCACGCTTTCGCAGGAAAGCCAGACCGGGCAGGGTTATTTCTTTGCTTTTACCCGTGCAGCACGCACACCAAAGCAGAGGCAACCAACAAAATCATGCATACACTTTTCGTACGGTTTTCCTGCACCCAATTTCTGCGGGAATGCGATTGCTGGGACAGTCATAGAAGGTGCTCATATCTTTTCTCAGGGAGCCCTTCCTCACAGACGGTTCACTGTTCTCGGAATCTCTTGGCATCAGTGGCGGGGCTGCTCCTAGTGTCCACCATTTTAACACACCCCGAAGTATCCACATTTGTGGCTTTTGCGTATGTGGAGGCTTTGGGGAAGGCATCGGAATTCTTTTTTTTTTTTTTTTTTTTTTGAAATTCCTCATTGACTCTTCCAGCAATTCCCTGCCTCTTGGTTTTCATATACTCGTAGGTGTGCAGGTAGCATGGCCTTCTTGTACATAAGTACTGACCGTTTGTCTCCCCACGTATTATATAAGGGCATTTTTTTATTTGTTTGTTCATTTGTTTATTTATTTAGAGAGAGGGGAAAGGAGAAAGGGAGGGAGAGAAACATCACTGTGTGGTTGCCTCTCACTCACGCCCCCAAATGGGGACCTGACGTACAACCTAGTGATGTGCCCTGCCTGGGAATCGAACCAGCGACACTTGGTTCGCAGGCCAGCACTCAATCCACTGAGCCACACCAGCCAGGGTTTTTATAAGGGCATTTTTTAATTTATTAAACAGTATGTGTTAGGTAAGTTTTATTGTCTATGAACTACAGTTCAGGATTAAACTATTTAATTAGAAGGTGATTGGCATCTGATAGGGTTGAGAACTATAGTTCCAGGTGATGGTAGCAAATTTAATTGAGTGCTATTACTGTAGTCCATAACTACAGTCCTAATAATGGATTTGGAGCGGGATGGAGTCTAGATACCTAATGGGACGTTGTTTTCCACTACCTCTCTTGCTTTGAAATCTGCCAGGCTTTCTGGACAGGTTTTCAAGAGAATCTCTTGATGTTTAGATGCACACATAATGATAAAACGATATTTGTAGTGAAGTCTCACAAATGAGGAGAATCCAAGACAATTTGGTGAAACTCCTGAATTGCAGACTAGTATAAATGTGCTGTTTTAACCAAAGGCAATCATGATACTTATATACATAGTAGATACGGTTTATTGAAATAGGTTTAAAGTTTCCCTAAGAGTTACTTAATGCCCTGGCTGGTGTGGCTCAGTGGATTGAGTGTCGACCCGCAAACCAAAGTGGTGCCGGTTAGATTGCCAGTCAGGGCACATGCCTGGGTTGTGGGCCAGGTTCCCAGTTGGGGGTGTGTGAGAGGCAACCACACATTAATGTTTCTCTCCCTCTCTTTCTCCCTTCCTTCCCCTCTTTAAAAACAAATAAATAAATAAATAGTTTTTTCAAAAAAAAAAAAAAAAAGATGACCCTCATTCAGGAATAGACAAACGTAATTTTCTCCTGGCTTATAAATTGTCTTTGAGTAAATGTATGCTTGTGGAGTACCCCAAGGGGGCTTGAAATCAGTTTATTTTCTAAACTCTTTTCAACCTTCTTCCCTGTCTCTCTCTCTTCCCCTCCACATGCCCCAATGTACGTGAAGCATTGCTATGCAATAATCTAAATAGCTGACCTTAATAAAGCCTGAATTAACGAGGTCAACATGTGCTCTGACCCTCATTCGAAGCACTGCCTTATTCTTCCAACGTGAACACGGGACCTCAGCTGCCGACCAGATTCCTGCAGGCTTCTCCCCATCACCATCCCGTTCACCTTCTGTCCCCATGAGTTTGCTGAGTGTTGGGTCTGAAAAAGGGTCCGTCTGTAACAGTAGTCCATGAGGTGGAGAAGCTAATTAGAAAAGCAAAGCTCTGGTTTCCTATTTAACCCTGGCTGGTTTGGCTCAGTGGATTGAGCATCGGCCTGCGAGCTAAGTGTCGCTGGTTCGATCTTCCAGTCAGGGCACATCAGAGAAGGAAAACTCTGACTCCAAAAAACCTCCGCTGCCTTGCGGCATACCTCTTCAGGGGAAAGGCTAAGGGAGTAAACCCCGACAGAAAATCAGGAGCCGGAGTCCCTAAGGCGGTTTGACGTTGTAGTCAACACCGGCAACTCCTGCGGCGCACCTGAAGCCAAGCTGTATTGACTCCGTCTTTCCCTTGGACCCTTCAGCTGCGAAGAGAGGGGGTGTCTGCTGCATGGGCAACAGCAGACCCTCCATATCACCCTGCCCAGGCTCTGTAGCTTCAGCTTCACTGGAGAGGACACTCCAGCATCATCGCAAGATGTCGATTCAACACGGGAGGAGACAGATACCGTGTCACTCCCGAGTCGGACTGCACAGCCATTCTCAGCGGTGCAGATAGACTCTTAAGAAGCTACACCATCGTCTCTCAAGATGGACGGCTGCCGACGGTTTCCTATTGATCGAACTAGACATTTTGTTGCATAAGAAGTGGGACAGTGGACCTGTGTTTGCATCCAGTTATGCTCCTATAAGTGAAAGAAGTCCACAACTTCCACCGGCCTGCAGACTAGACTTTCTGGCTTCCCAGCATGGCATAGGAGGAAGGCCGGGCCTGGGCTGAGGCCCGTGGGGACCTACGGCACCAGTATGAAGGAGACGCCCACTCTCCGGGTAGTGCAGGTGCCATCAGGGCTAGTGGCTAGGATGCCTCACCTGCCGCTCCTTGTCCCAGCCCTGCAAGGGGGCCCTCGCCACCTGGTCCCTGCCTCCTTCCCAGCCTCATCTCTCTCTCTCTCTCTTCACTTTTTCGTGTGTCCAAGCTCTGAATATGGTCACCATGCTGCAGACAGGCCAACTCTTCCAGGGCTCTGCTCTTGCAAAAGGCCGTTTCCTCTGCTGAGAGACCCCTCTCTGCTTAGTCACCCGCCGATCCCCTCCTGTCGCCTCAAATGCCCCTTCCTGACTTCCAAGAGGCATGCTTCCTCTGCTCCTCTGCCAAAGCATACCTACCGCACACCTTACACAGCCAGGCTTCCTGTTGGAAAGGCACCATGTTTTTGCACCGTTTCTGCATGCCCAGCCTCTGGGTCCTCTGAGGGCAGAGACTATGCCTTTCCCACGTGTGTCTGGTCACCTGCTTGCTTATTACGTGGCACAGGGTTGGCACTACAGAATGAAGGAATAATTGACTCCACATTTTATTTACCTCAACTCGAGACTCGTAAAAGCCTTGCATAGGAAATATTTCATCCTCTTTTTGGAGATGAGAAGAGTACCCAGAGCCTGGTCTTCTGACTCAGGTGCTAAACTGTGCCGGGCTTTCTGAACCAGGGCACTGCTGACATTTGCTGGGGGCGGGGAGGCTGTCCTGTGCCCTGTAGGATGTTTAGCAGGATCCTGGCCTTACCCCCAAATGCCAGCAGCACTCATCCCCAGTTGTGATCAGCAAAATGGCTCCTGACATTGCCAACTGTGCCCGGGCTGAGAACCACTCAACTACCCTGCCCTGCAGACCATGAGTGTGTCCCAGATGCAGCTCTTAGCAGCCGTCGCAGGGCACATGTCACTTAGTAGAGAGGTGCATCTGCCCACTGTACCCCGCGATGGACTGGACCTTCCGTCGTGGCGTCGCCTGTGTAGGAGGTTGGGCTTCCCCAGAGGTCGACCCGGGCAAGAAGATGTGAGTGTGAGTCGTGGGGAGCCCTCTGGAGCAGCCCTGCTGAGGGAAAGGGGAGCTGAGTCAGGGGTGGGAAAGAGGACAGTAAAAGGTCTGTTTGTGCGCAGGAGGCGGCTGTGGGTCACGGGTCCCTGCTGGGGGCCTCTGGGAGACAGTGCAGAACAAGCCTCAGGTTGTTCAGCCCAGAGGCGGTGAAGGTCAGGTGTTTGCTCATTCTCTCCTTTCTCATTGGCTGAGAACAGTCCTGGGGGCATCATTCCCTGTCATTCTATGTTGCCATATACGAGAGCCCCCCATGCTGATGTGGCCTGAGAAAGCCCCCCTACAGAGTCACAAGTGCCTGCACTCAGACTCTCCATGTGTGTGTAGAACAGCACGTACATGGGAGATGGGCAGGGCACCCGCAGCACCTGCTACGCCTGTGACTGCAGGGAAGTCGGCCATGCATTCTTAACCATGTTGAGACATGTGCCATGCAACCTATCGGGGCAGGTGCGGAAGTGAAACTGTCCTTCCTCCAAGTGAAATGGGCAACTTGGTGTGATTTTCTTTGTCAGCTATTAAAGCCAACATGGCCCACAACAGAGGCTGGGACCTGTTCCTTACTTGCCACTGGGAGGAGTCCAAGGTCGCCTGGGCTACAGGTGCCTGGGTGAGGCTCTGAGCGTGGCTGTGCACAGTGGCCTGGCAGTGCTCTTCACGGCTCAGCCATTCCCTCACTTGAGCTCCCTAATGCCACAGGACGAGGGCTTTAAAAAATGTCTGTGCACACCATCCTTGGAGCCTTCCAAGCCCGTTACGGAGCCTGCTGGTTGATTATAAGGATTCCAGCTCCTGCCTTTCCCTACAGCAGCTTGACATAGATGCACATGCAGAGAAAACTCATGGCCAGACCAAAATACACTAGAGGAAAAAGAGAATTGAATTAATTGCAAGATAATTAACCTACTTTGCAATAGTAAACTGTTTTGCTCCCTAGCCTTTGAGGTCAAGCATGAACATTTTAATTAAATTTAATATGCATGGAGTATAATTTACATTTTCCAGTGTACAGTCTGTGACTTTTGGAAAATGTGGTCAATTGCACAGTCCCCACTACAGTGATGATACAGAACTGTTGCCCTGACTGGTATGGCTCAGTTTGGTTGGGTGTTGTCCTGCAAACCACAAGTTCCTTGGTTCGATTCCCAGTCAGGGCACAAGCCTCTGTTGGGGGCCAGGTCTCCAGTTGGGGGAGTGAGAGAGGCAATCAATGAATGTGGGAATTGATGTTTCTCTCCTTTTTTTTCCCCTTTCCGTCCCCTCTCTCTAAAAATAAATAAATAAAATCTTTAAACAAAGATATAGTACTGTTCCCTCATGCTAAAATGCCCTCATACATATTTGTCATAATTTTCTCCCCACTCCTCAAATCCTGGACAACCATTGATTTGTTTTCTGTGCCTCTAGGTTACCTTTTCCAGAATGTCATATTAATGGAATTGTTAATATAGTTTTTGCGACTGGACTCCATCACATACATACATGTAGATTCATCCATGTTTTTTCATATATGATTAGTTTTTCTCTTTCATTGCCGCCTAGTATTCCATTGCACTGATGTAGCAGAATATATTTATTCATTTAACAGCTGAAAGATATTTGCATTTTTTTTCAGTTTTAGGTGGTTATGAACAAAGTTTATGTAAACATTTGAAAATAAGATTTTCTGTATATGTACATTTTCATTTCACTTGGGTAAATATCCATGTGAGGCAATGTTGAATCATGTGGCAAGTTTATGTTCATCTTCATAAGAGTCTGTCAAACTAGTTTTGATAGTTGCTGTACCCTTTGTATTTCCAGCAGCAATATTTAGAATCTGAGTTGCTCCACATGCTTGTCAGCACTTGGTATTGTCAGGTTTGTTTTGTTTTGAACCATTCTAGTTGGTGTCTAGTATACCTCATTGTTGTTTTCATTTATATTTTCCTAATTACTAGTGATCTTGAGTGTCTTTTTATGACCTAATTTTTCCATCCACATAGGTTTGTTGAGATGTCTCTTCAACTATTTTGCCTATTTTTTTATTGGGCTGTTTTCTTATTAGTGAGGTTTGAGATTCATTGATATGGTCTGGATTTTATTCATTTAGGAATATGTATTTGGCAACTATTTCCCCCTCTTCTTTAGCTCATCTTTTCATTCCCCTAACAGTCCCTTTCAGACAGCAGAATTTCTTAATATTGATGAAGTCTAATTTATCACTTTTTTCTTTTCTGGGCTGTGCTTATGGTGTCATATCTGAGAAATTATTGCCTAACCCAAGGTCACAAAGATATTCTGCTGTGTTTTCTTCTGGAAGTTTTAGAGTTTTAAGCTTGCCCATTTTGAGTTCATTTTTGCATAAGGTGTGAGGTATAAGTCAAGGTTCATTTTTTGCACATGGATGTCCAAGTGTTCCAGTATCATTTGTTGAAAAGACTCCTTTCTCCATGGAATTGTTTTTGCACCTTTGGGAAAAATCAATTGACCATATATGTGAAGCCCTATTTCTGGACTCTGATTCTGGTCCACTGATCTATTTGTCTATCTTTGTGCCAATACCACTCTGTATTAATAACTGTAGCTTTATAATAGGTTTTGAAATCAGGTCGTAATAAAGCTCCAACTTCGTTCTTCTTTTGCAAAGGAATGTTGGCTACCCTAGTTCTTTAGTCTCTTCATACACATTTTAGAATCACCTTGTGACTTTCTGTAGATTTCTTGGTCTAAATGCCAGTTCCACTATCTGTGCACCCTTGACTCTTTCATGCCCCTGTTTCTTGATTTATAGGTTGGGATGGTGGTAACGTTGATGATGCCTACTTCATTTAGTTGTTTTGGAGTTTAAGTGACATAGTCCACATGAACCATGTCAACAGAACAATGCCAGGCATGTAGTGGGAACTCATTTAAAGGTTAGCCATTTTCTCCTTCACCACCCCACTTCTGATTGCTTCAGAACCCTTATATTTTATTTATTGGGGACAGTAGGGAACTAATGAAGGGTTTGAAGAGAAAGAGTAACTTCTAGCATGTTAACTAGAGTTATGGTGAGGGCAGTGGACTGGAATGGGATGACACTGGTGGTAGGAAACAGGTTAGGAAGTGACTGCAATACCCCAGTGGCAACTCATGAGGTCAATGTTAGTGAAGTTGAAAAGGAAACAGTTGAGGCATTTCTCAGGTAAATTGAGCAGAGCTTCATAAAGAATTGGTTATAGAAGTTGAAAACAAGGAAAGAGATTCACTTGACTCAGAGCTGTTAGCTTTTATTCTTTATTTTATATTTGTTTAAGGTGTACAGCATATGGTTAGAAAATTATGTAATTTACAAAGTGATCCCCCTAATAATTCTAGTACCAAACTGGCACCATACATAGTTATTAAAATACTATTGATTATATTCCCTATGCTGTACCTTACATCCCCGTGACTATTTTGTAACTACCAGTCTGTACTTCTTATGCCATTCGTCTCTTTCACTCATCCACCCCTCTCTCTCCCACCTGGCAATCCTCAGTTTATTTACTGTATCTTTGACTCTTTTCCCGTTTTGTTTGTTTATTTTGTTCTTTAGACTCCACATGTAAGTGAAAATCATATGGTATTTGTCTTCCTCTGTCTGACTTATTTCACTTAGCGTAATATCCTCTAGGTCCATCCGTGCTGTTGCAAATGGTGAGATTTCATTCTTTCTTTTGGCTGAGTAATGTTTCATTGTATATATTGTACCACAGCTTTTTTATCCACTTATCTATTGATGGGCATATGGGTTGCTTCTATATCTTGAATACCATAAATGCTGCAATGAACATAGGGTTTCATATATTCTTTTGAATTAGTGTTTTCGATTTCGTTGGATATATTCCAGAAGTGGAATTGCTGGGTCATAAGGTAGTTCTGTTTTTTATTTTTGATGAGCCTCTACACTGTTTTCCGTGGTGATGCACCAATCTACAATCCCACCAACATTGCACAAGGTTGCTTTTTCTCCACATCCTCGCCAACACTTGTTTCTTGATCTATTGATGATGGCCATTCTGACAGGTGTAAGGTGAGATTTCATTGTGGTTTTAATTTGCATTATTTGTTTGTTTGTTGTTTGGTGTTGAGTTGTATGAGTTCTTTATAAATTTTGGATATTAACCCTTTGTTGGATGTATCATTGACAAACATCTTCTCCCATTCAGGAAATTGTCTTTTCATTTTGTTGATGGTTTCCTTTGCTGTGAAAAACTTTGTATTGTGATGTAGTCGCATTTGTTTATTTTATTTAGTTTTGTTTCCCTTGTCTGAGGAGATATATCAGAAAAAAAATATTACTAAGAATAATGTCAGAGAGTTTACTGCCTCTGTTTTCTTCTTGAAGTTTTATAGTTTCAGGTTTCAGGATTTTTAAAAGATTTTTTATTTATTTTTTAGAGACAGGGAGGGAGGGAGAAAGAGGGAGAGAAACATTTATGTACGAGAGATACATCGATTCGTTGCCTCTCGCACGCCCTCGAGTGGGGACCTGGCCTGCAACCCAGGCATGTGCCCTGACTGGGAATTGAACAGGTGGGTCCAATATAATCACTAGGGTCCTTATAAGGGAAGAAGGGAGGCAAAAGAGTCAGAGAGATAAACTGGAAGATACTATACTGCTGGCCTTGAAAATGGAGGAAAGGGTCATGAGTCAAGAAATACAGACAGCCTCTAGAAGCTGGAAAATCAAGGAAGCAGATCCTCCCTGGAGTCTCCAAAAAGGAATGCAGCCTTTTCAACACCTTGATTTTTTGTGTAGTGAGATCTATTTCAAACTTCTGACTTCCAGAACTTTAAGATTATATCTTTGCGTTGTTTTAAGCCACTAGCATTAGCAGTAATTTGTTATAGCAGCTTTAGAAAATGAATACATGTTTTATGTCATGGATGGTGCTGAGAATTAGGGAAGACCTGTATTGTGCTGCCTGCAGTTTGCTGAATTCAATTTTGCAGAACTCCATCTCTATAACAAAAGAATGGTCCCTGGGCCTGGTCGGTGTGGCTCAGTGATTGGAGCATCGTCTGATAACTGAAGGGTTGTGGGTTTGATCCCTGGTCAGGGCACATACTTGGGTCATGGGTTCACTCCCCAGTCTGGGCGTGAGAGATCCCTGGTCTGGGCAGATATGAGAGGCAACAAATTGGTGCTTCTCTGTCACATTGATGTTTCTCTCTCTCTTCCTCTCTCCTTTCATCTCTCTCTAAAAGCAGTGGAAACAAATGTCCTTGGGTGAGGATAAAAAATTAAAAAGAATGCTACCTGATTGTCTAATATCTGATTGAAATTAAAAGGAAAAAAAAAAGATGCATGCAAAAGATAACGTGGCCTTTTCCAGAGCAGCTAATGTCATAATTCTTTAATTTCATAACATGCTTTGTTTCCGAGATCTGAGATCTCGGAAACAAATAAGTAGGAAGCTTAGGGTCTTTGGGGAACGCAAAAACAAACCTAATAAGAACAATATAGTGGGTAGAACTAGCCCTGGCTGGTTTGGCTCAGTGGATTGAGCGTCGGCCTGCGAGCTAAGTGTCGCTGGTTCAATCTTCCAGTCAGGGCACATCAGAGAAGGAAAACTCTGACTCCAAAAAACCTCCGCTGCCTTGCGGCATACCTCTTCAGGGGAAAGGCTAAGGGAGTAAACCCCGACAGAAAATCCGGAGCCGGAGTCCCTAAGGCGGTTTGACGTTGTAGTCAACACCGGCAACTCCTGCGGCGCACCTGAAGCCAAGCTGTATTGACTCTGTCTTTCCCTTGGACCCTTCAGCTGCGAAGAGAGGGGGTGTCTGCTGCATGGGCAACAGCAGACCCTCCATATCACCCTGCCCAGGCTCTGTAGCTTCAGCTTCACTGGAGAGGACACTCCAGCATCATCGCAAGATGTCGATTCAACACGGGAGGAGACAGATACCGTGTCACTCCCGAGTCGGACTGCACAACCATTCTCGGCGGTGCAGATAGACTCTTAAGAAGCTACACCATCGTCTCTCGAGACGGACGACTGCCGACGAGTGGGTAGAACTCAGGCTCTGAAACCAAACAGGGCTGTTTCATATTCCTGGGTTTGCTCTAGTTCTGTGAACACTGACAAGTCTAAAACCTTCCTGAGTCCTTTCCTCATCTGTAAAATTGAGCCTATAGTAGACTTTGAGAGATTAAGGCCTGGAAACACTGTACACAGTGAGCACTCAATGAGTGTTATTCTATGAAGCTAAATGGAACTGAAGAGCAGGTTATCTCCATTTATGTCATGGAGTATAATCCCTGTCTCTGGTTACATTCAGGGCAGGGAGATGGAGCTGCTGAGGGCAAAGAGGAGTTGGCTGTGTGTGTGCTAGGAAAGTGACTAGGCCAATAGGTCTGTTTCTCCCGCAGACCCCTCCATCCCATTGGCAGTGGCCTGGGAGAAGCACGTAGCAACAACAACAGTAACAAAATATGCCTCTTGGTTTTTAAAAAATATTTTTTAAATTTATTTTTAGAGAGGGGAGAAGGGAGGGAGAAAGAGATGGAGAGAAACATAGATCTGGGAGAAACATCAATTGGTTGCCTCTGGCACATACCTTTACTGGGGAACGAACCCACCATGTGGGCATGTGCCTTGACCGTGGAATTGAATTGGCAACTGTTCACTTTGTGAGATGATGCCCAGCCAACTGAGCCACACTGGTCAAGGCTTGTGGGTTTTTTTCCCTGGAAGATAAGCTTCATCTTTCTTGTGGGATTAAAATGTGCAGCCTAGAAGTCTGTGGGCTTCCTACCGTCCATATTAGAAATGGCAGATATTCTAGCAAGGACTGCAGGAATCACAACTTCTGCTTTTCCCCCTCATTTCTTCCCAAGGTGAAGCACTTATTCAGACGAAGTATACAGTCCATTCGGACTTCAGTTAGCAGACCCTGAAAACACTGGAAAGAGGAAAATCACAAGAAAATGAATAGGTCCAAAATGTACTCACATCCAAGAGACTTTTCATGCACACAACATTCAGGATTAGGATCTGGAAGCAAAGCCAAGTTAGCATCATCATTCAAAGACTCAGTTACATTCACTATACCTGCTGAGGTCAGGAAGTAGACTCATGCTATGACTTAGAAAAGTGTCTAAGGACAAGAGCTAAATCCAAAGAACTTTTCTTTCATTATCCACAATACTCTAATATCAAAACCAGTCCACAGATCGCATGGTTTTACAAGAATTACCAAATGTAGCTAAGAAAATGAAAAGTAAATTTGGTGCTCAGAAAAATTAAATTATACTTGTATATATGGGTGTATATACATTATAATTTTATATAAGTGCTAACATTTTATATGTAAACATTGTCTAAATAGTATGTATAACTCTGGCTGGTGTAGCTCAGTGGGTTGGGCATCGTCCTGCAAACTGAAGGGTTGTTGGTTCGATTCTTGGTTGTGGCTCATGCTGGGTTACAGGCCAGGTCCCTGGTTGGGGAACCGCAAGAGGCAGCTGATTGACAAGAGACAACTGACTGATGTTTCTCTCCAACATCAATGTTCCTCTCCTTCTCTTTCTCCTTCCCTTTCTCTTTCTCTAAAAAATAAATAAATAATATATACAGATATGTAGTAAATAAAAAATGTAAGGGAAAAGAGTGAGCTTTGGTATATGTAATTTTAATATTTTTACAATTTTAATATTCATATACCATGTTTATATGTTAAATTATATGTATATTTAAGCTCACTATTTTACCTTACCCGAAGAAGTTCCTGTAGACAAAGTACCTCCTATGTAGTCATCCTATATTTTGAAAAGAGTGAAAACTTAAAATATTTTTTAAAAATCGTGTCATCAAATTCATTTTAATAAGGCTGACTAATGTTACTAAGTATATAACACTAATACCAAATTACATTTTGAAATACATTACTAAGAAAAGATGATAACCCCAACTATAATTTTAGTTTTGTCAGATATAAAAGCTAGATATGACTCCTGGCTTACATTTTTTTCCTGGAAATATTGTTCATTATCTGTTCATCTGTCTCAGGTAATCAATGCTTTGTGCCATTGTCATTTTGATAACAATGTGACCCTTACAAGGCCAAAGTATGAAGGTGTCATCTCTTGTAAAAACTTCTCACATTTGGTGTGACATTTTAAGTGTAACCCAAGAGTTAGTTTCAGCCCTGGCTGGTGTGGCTCAGTGGATTGAGTGCCAGCCTGGGAACCAAAAGGTCACTGGTTCTATTCCCAATCAGGGCACACGCCTGGGTTGTGTGCAGGTGCCGCAGTGGGGGCCGGCGAGAGGCAACCAGTAAATATATCTCTCACACATGCATGTCTCTCTCTCTCTCTCTCCCTCTCTTCTCCTCTCTCTAAAAAGCAAATAAATAATCTTTTTTAAAAAAAAGTTAGTTTCTGTCTACTCTCATCAAAAGTGACGTTTTTTTCTATTATACTTGGAGAAAAGGGAGGTTGTCATCTATCTGCTCCAGAGTCATCTTGGCATCTCCATTTCTGCTTCATGAGCTTTGGCTCTGGGCCACCATCTGCAGTCATGTCTCCTCCATGTGACACTGCTATCATGGAGCAGTGTAGGGTGATACGGACTGGGCCACACTCTCTGTAGTGGCCTACCTTCCATTCCCCCACAACAGAAAATGTGTTTAAGATTTTACTGCCCAGTTGAGGATAACTCAGTGTCACTACAAGGTAGAAAATACTTTTAACTGGATGATAAATATTACTCCTGTCATAGTCCAAAGGGAAAGAACTAAGGACATTAAACATTTCGTTGAAGAGAGTGGGGTCCTTTGGAAAGCATGTCCAAGTTTCCAGCCTTCCTTCCAGGCCCACTCTCCTCTGTTCCTTCCTTCCAGAGAGAGAGAGAGAGCCCCCTTCTTTAGGGTTGTTTGGTATACAGTTTTCACTCCACTGTAGGGAAACCCCACCCCTTACCCTCCAGGGTTAGCCTCTGCCAGGGCATACCACCTTCTGAGGTGGATACTCTTTGGGGCTCACCCAGGTCCCCTTGGGCCCCATGTCCAGTTTCTCCGTGCTCCTCCCCTGGCTTCTGTGCGCTTCTGCTTCTAATGGTCTGTAACTCTTTTTGTAAAACTACCCTTAGGCTATTGGAACTGCTTTGAAGAGCCAGAAAGAGCCAGGGACAGACAAGTGCAGGAGTGCGAAAGCCCAGCTTCCTGTTAACTATAGTCACCGTGTTGCGCATTATATCCCAAGGACTTAATTTATCTTATAACTGGAAGTTTGTACCTTTTGACGGCCTTTCTCCAATCCTCTCTCTCTCCAACCCCTGCCTCTGGTAACCACACATCTGATCTCTTTTTCTACGAGTTCGTGGGTTTTTTGCTGTTTTATTTATTTATTTATTTATTGGCGGGGGGAGGCTTTAGATTTCACAGTGAGACTATATGGTATTTTCTTTCTCTGACTTATTTCACCTATCATAGTGCCCTCAAGGTTCATTCATGTTGTTGCCAATGGCAGGATTTCCTTCTTGTTTCAGGAGATCAACTGTCCATGGACATCACAATTTTGCAGAGAAAGCTGAGTGTTAAAGGTGCAGTAATCATTTCCAACTGCTCTGGAACTTGCACAGGCAGGAACTTATAGAGGGGTCATTCCAACTCCTAGAGCAGCGGTCAAGTGGTATTACCCTTGTGTCTCCCAAGTGGTATTACCCTTGTGTCTCCCTCATGTGGGAGGGCAAGACGAGGCCCAGGAACTCTCCAAGGTCTAGGCACAAGCAAATCTTTCTTCAACACGGTGCTGAGGGCAGTGACCACGGGTGGTGGGAATGAGTCTGAGGAGATGGCCATAATCAAGGTGAACAAAAGGAAAGATACGGAGCCTTCTGACGCATTTCAAGTAAACTAGACATAGACACTGAATTGTAGAAGCAGGCCTATCTGATATTTATTTGTTCATTCGTTCATTCATTTGTTACTCATTCACTCAGGAAATATTTTTGATCATCTGATTTGTGCTAGGTTTTGGGTAAGACTAAAGCTTATACTATAGAGGAGGAAATAGATGTTAAGTAAATAACTATGAGGAGCAATATAGCAAAAATGGTTAACAGAATGGGGTCAAACTATTTCTGTCCAAATTCCAGCTCTGCCACTTGCCAGTGTGTGATTCTGAGAAAGTTAGTTTAATCTCTCTGTGACTCAGTTTTCTAATTTATTAACTAGGGTTAATCAAAATACCTACCTTCTTTATGATGAACCAACTATACCTACATACAAGATAGCTGAATACTAAATGAAAAAAGCCAAACACAGAAGTACACACTGTATGACTCCATTTATATCAAGTTCAAAAACAGGCAAAATGAAATCTATGCCATCAACAGTTAACATAGTAGTAGTTACCCTTGGTGGAAGGTGATGGTGTGATTTCATGATGGAGACATGAGGGAGGTTTGGAGCGCAGGTAATTCTTTCTTGCTTGCTTTGGGTGCTGGTTACATGAGTGTGCTCGCTTTGTGAAAATTCATCGAGCTGAACATTCACATGAACTTTTCTATATGAATGTAACATTTCCATAAAGAGTTAAGGAAGGCCCTGACTGCTGTGGCTCAGTGGATTGAGCATCGACCTCTGAGCCAAGTGTTGCGGGTTCGATTCCCAGTCAGGGCACACGACTAGGTTGCACGTCAGGTCCCCAGTTGGGGGCATGAGTGAGAGGCAACCACACAGTGATGTTTCTCACCCTCTCTTTTTCCTTTCCCCTCTCTCTAAAAATAAATAAATAAACAAATAAAAAAAAAGAGTTAGGGAAAAAATGATAGGACCAAAGTCAAAAGATTTAGATAAATATAATTTTGATGTGCAAATATGTTCTTTATAGGTTTATTTATCCCTATGAAAAAATTGAAGACAGGCTGAGTCTGACAACTTTTCAAAAGATGATTATGGTGACTATAACATGGAAAGATCCTCACAATCTGTTACTAATTGATTGAAAGAGAACATATATTTTGCACATACACTACAGCTTTATTTCTGTAGCAATTAAATCTATCAGTAGAAAAATAATGACCTCATTGGATTGTTGGGATATTACACTTAAAGTGTGTAGAAAAGTACTTAGCAGGTAGTAAATGCTCAATAATGTTAACTGTTATTATTTTTATACAACTATATAATTGAAGACTGTGAGAAGAAATATAATGAAAAACATATTGCTGTAAGAATGGATCCAAGATCCAGGTTATGTTTTCAAAGCAAAGGATCCCTGTCATCCAGGATGCCATGCTGCTGACACAGAGCTTTAACCATTCACAGGCCTTGTAGTCAGAGCCCAGAGCCACCAACTTTGGAACAAGTCACAAATGAACACCCAAATAGAAGGGGCTGCAGATATTCACTATAACAGCAATAATACAGTACCTGAACATAGCTTGTTACTGTTTAAGAAGAATTTTACACAGAAGACTCATGTGATCATACTAATACACCAGTGAGGTAAATAGTGTTCCCATTCTTCAGATGAAGTGACTGAGATGTAATGACTTTTTCAATGTAACATGGAAAGGGGAAAGGCTGACATTTGAGCTTCAGTTGGCTGAGTCAATTTGTCCAAACCCTGGTGCATATTCCAAGTTTGCTGGTGGTACTTTATTTTAACTAAAGACCATTTGATAGAAAATGAGAAGAGATTCTTCTCTAAAAGGCTTACTGTTCATACCTCACCTTTTCTACAATGTCCCTGACAGACCTACTTGGTTTCAATCACTTTAATCAGTAAATGGTCCCTAGGGAGACCCCCAGACACTTGCTGCATTCTTTCCTTTTGCCATAAATAAGCCCAAGTAGCACCCATGAGCTTACAGCCAGGACTACCTTGTGAATACTTCAAATACAAGGCAAATGCAGAAATTTCCTTTCCTCATCCACAAGCTTATCATGCTGAAGCAAGGAAAGGAGGTCCATAGGAAGTCACCTTGTCATAGCCAATAGGTTGATGATAGCTCAGAATGAGGCAATAATGTGATACTTAGTCTTATTAGGCCACCAAACTTATTCACTATTGACAAGTTGAAAGTTGAGTGGCTTCTATTTCCTCTATTCTCTACGGCAAGGGTCTGAGGGGCTGGTGGGCAGTAAAATGACCAAAAGGTAGGGATTTGGGGGAGGGGTATGAGAGTTAAAGAACATGAATAATCCACTACTGGGGGACTTCCCTGTGATAACTGAGAGGAGACCCCTAAGCATTGCATCCACAGCTGATAGGTCTAACTAAGAAATGCATAGGTGTCAAGAGGCAAGACTAGTCTTGGAAAAAATGGTTGAAGTCTATACTCCTCTTACCTTATTCTGACCCCCAAAACAATCCTTCAAATGAATATGTTTTTTCTTCATAGGTCATTTTTATTTTCAGTCATCCATTTATTTAATAAATATTTATTGAGTACCTACTATGTGCCAGACAGTGTTCTAGGCACTAAATGAGTGGGGGATCCCTGCGCATGAAGATCTGACCTTGTGAAATGCACATATAAGGGGGGACAGACAATAAATAAAACAAATAAGTAAATTAGAATCTGATAAGAGCCAGGAAGAGGAAAAGGAGCAGCAAAGGAAGATAGAGTGCTGTGTGGAGGTGGCTAGGGAAGACATCACCGAGAAGGTGGCATTTGAACAAAGACTAAAAGATGTGAGGGAGTAAGCCTTGTAGATATCTAAGGGAAAAGCATCACAGGCATATGGAACAGCAACTGCAAAGGCTCTGAGATGGGGATTCCATGTCTGAGAATAGTAAGGAGGACTCAGACCAGAGTGGAATGAGTGAGGAGGTGAATACTGGAGGACAAGGGTGGAGAGGGAAACATCGATCTTGTTGACCATGGGAAAGAATGTGAAATGGGAGACCATTGGAGGGTTTTGAACAGGTATGTTATAACAGGCTTTCTCTAAGTGCTGTGTTAGCACAAAATGTAGGGGGGCAAGGGTAGAAGCAGGGAGACTAATTAGAAGGCTGACGTCGTGGTCCAGGCAACATGGTGGTGCCTCCGCCCAGGGTGGTAGCTGTGGATGTGGCAGGGAGTAGCTGGATTCTGAAGGTATGTTGAAGATTGAGCCTGTAGAATGCACTAACGGATTGGGTGTAGGGAGGAAAAGAGAAAGAGAAGAGTCAAGGATGATTCCAGGGTGTTTGACCTGAGCAACTAACTAGGATGGAATTGTCATTAACTGAGATGGGGAGGGCTGCTCTGGTGGCTTTATGCTGTGTCAACTTAGCTAGACTGGGCTGTGTTTCCTAGAATTCCCTTCCTTCCCTGTGTGGTTCTGAGTTAGGGCTAACCAAAAGAGAAATTTTCATGAGATTTGCAAGGAAGAAGTGAAGCAGCAGCCATTATACTCTGAAGGTCAGTGCGGCTCACATAATTGTCACTGATCTTCCGGCTCACATAAATTGTCACCGATCTTGCAGATGTGGGCAATGTAGGCAGAAGCTGGGCCCGCAGCTACTCCATCTCCCACTGGGTCTTTTCTTTCTGTTTCTCTTGAGTCCCGGATCAAATGCATGTGCAGTTCCATGGCAGAAGGTACCAGGTCACCCACATCATCAAAGTTAGAGGCAGTGAAAGACAGACATGGGTTCCAGTCGGTCCTTCTCCCTCTTGCTTCATACCCAGGTTTTTTCTTCCTGATGGGCTGCTCTAATGATCTCCAGTGCTCTCATGCGTATTCCCAGAGATGCAGAAGCAGCAGCCCTCCATAGATGTCTTTACCCGATATTTAATGAGTTTTCTCTGGTCCTCCAACAGTCCTCTTCTATACCTTTACTTCCCTAGCTTATCAAACAATTGTGTGAGATCTGATCCCTATAAATAAATGCATTATTCCATATCATTATAGTGGTTCCAATTCCCTGATTGAACTCCACACTGATACACTGCCAGAGGAACAAATTCAGGTAGAAGATCAGGAGCTGGGTCTAGACATGTTAAATTTAAAATTCCCATTAGGCATCCAGGTGGAAATTTTGAATCGGAAGTTTGACATTATGAGTCTCTAGTTCAAGGAAGAGGTCCGGGCTGGAGACATAAATTTGGAAACCATCAGTGTATTGATAGTACTTAAAGACATGAGACAAGCTGAAGTCATCTAAGGACTGGCTGTAAATAGAAAAAAGTGGTGGAAGGACCAAATCTACAGATGGTCTAAGATTAAGAAAACAAAGTAAAGTACAGAGAGCATACACTGAATAAGCAAATATTGAGTGAAGAACAAAGAAAAATTATTAAAATGACCAAAGTTTCTCAATTGTTGAATAAACCTAGAAAATTGAGAAGTGGTTAGTGACTGTTTTTAAAGCTGATGAATTAAAAAAAAAAAATCTCTGCCCTGGCTGCTGTGGCTCAGTGGATAGAGTGTCGGCCTGCGAACCGAGTGTTGCTGGTTCGATTCCCAGTCAGGGCACATGACTAGGTTGCATGTCAGGTCCCCAGTTGGGGGCGCATCAGAGGCAACCACACAGTGATGTTTCTCTCCCTCTCTTTCTCCTTTCCCCTCTCTCTGAAAACAAACAAACAAACAAACAAATAAATTTAAAAAAAATCTCTGCTAGTTTATTTTTTAAAATCTACCTTCTAAAGATTTTAGGATGTTTTTGTTTAGATTTCTCCCATTGGTCAGAAACTCAATCAAGTTCAATGGGAAATTCAGAGTATTAGCAACATAATTCAGGGCAAATCATAACAGTAATTGTGGCAAAAACAAAAATAAAGTAAAAAAAACACATCTAGCTCTGGCTAGTGTGTCTCAGTGGATTGAGTACTGGCCTTCAAACTGAAAGGTCATTGGTTCACTTCCCACTCAGAGCACATGCCTGAGTTGTGGGCCAGGTCCCCAGCTTGGGGGCATGTGAGAGACACCCTCTCGATGTATCTCTCTGACATCGATGTTTCTCTCAGTCTCTCTCCCCCTCCCTTCCCCTCTCTCTAAAAGTAAATAAATAAAATCTTTAAAAAGAAAATTGCATCTATCATTTAAATTGTCCTAGAAATTAAGGTTAAAGTGTTTCATGGTTTGGGAATGGCTGCTTCATTTCTGCAGATCCAGTTTTGTGATACCATGGGGTGCTGGTTCTTACCTAGGGCCAGTTTTGCCCCTGAGGGGACATAGAGCCATGTCTGGAGACATTTTTTGTTATCTTAACTGGGAGAGGGCTGCTATTGGCATCTAGTGGGTAGAAGCCAGGAATGCTACAAAAAATCTCACAATGCACAGGGCAGCCCCCCTCCTCCCACAATGTAAACAGTGCAGAGGTTGAGAAACCCTGGCTTAGCATATGGCTATTTATCTCAGGGAGCAGAACAAAAATCTTCACAGAGAAATAAAACCAGAACAAAATCCAATTTTATTTATGTGGTAGAAGGATACACAAGTGGAAGAACGGAAAGGGGGTAGAGTTTTGGGAAAGGAAAAGGGGGGATGAGGAGAAAAGGAAAATAAGTGCTGTGCAACCATTACAGGCCAAGGGAAGTTCTTAGATCCAATGAACAACTAGCAGATGCGGAAGCACTGAATGACGTAACAGGCTGTGGGAGTGATCTTCACTCATAGAATCTCACAGAGCTACAGCATTCCCTGGGGTTTGCTGTACTGTGTCTGCAGCCTGATCACAGGAGAAAGACATTAAGTCTCAGGGCCAGTGATGGAGGGTTAACCCGAGATAAGACCACCAAGCAATGAATGTATTGTCACCTTCCCCAGCTCCTGTAGTTCCAAGTTTTCTGGCTTGTCCCTCTGATTAGCTGCAGCAGGACAGGTGGCAAGACCCAGACTTCGATATATGGAACAAACCACTTTGCTAATTGTTAATTGGGTCAATTATCTTACAGTTAATTCAATTCTCTTTTTCCTCTAGTGTATTTTGGTCTGGCCATGAGTTTTCTCTGCATGTGCATCTATGTCAAGCTGCCGTAGGGAAAGGCAGGAGCTGGAATCCTTATAATCAACCAGCAGGCTCCTTAACGGGCTTGGAAGGCTCCAAGGATGGTGTGCACAGACATTTTTTAAAGCCCTCGTCCTGTGGCATTAGGGAGCTCAAGTGAGGGAATGGCTGAGCCGTGAAGAGCTCTGCCAGGCCACTGTGCACAGCCACGCTCAGAGCCTCACCCAGGCACCTGTAGCCCAGGTGACCTTGGACTCCTCCCAGTGGCAAGTAAGGAACAGGTCCCAGCCTCCATTGTGGGCCATGTTGGCTTTAATAGCTGACAAAGAAAATCACACCAAGTTGCCCATTTCACTTGGAGGAAGGACAGTTTCACTTCCGCACCTGCCCCGATAGGTTGCATGGCACATGTCTCAACATGGTTAAGAATGCATGGCCGACGTCCCTGCAGTCACAGGCGTAGCAGGTGCTGCGGGTGCCCTGCCCATCTCCCATGTACGTGCTGTTCTACACACACATGGAGAGTCTGAGTGCAGGCACTTGTGACTCTGTAGGGGGGCTTTCTCAGGCCACATCAGCATGGGGGGCTCTCGTATATGGCAACATAGAATGATAGGGAATGATGCCCCCAGGACTGTTCTCAGCCAATGAGAAAGGAGAGAATGAGCAAACACCTGACCTTCACCGCCTCTGGGCTGAACAACCTGAGGCTTGTTCTGCACTGTCTCCCAGAGGCCCCCAGCAGGGACCCGTGACCCACAGCAGCCTCCTGCGCACAAACAGGCCTTTTACTGTCCTCTTTCCCACCCCTGACTCAGCTCCCCTTTCCCTCAGCAGGGCTGCTCCAGAGGGCTCCCCACGACTCACACTCACATCTTCTTGCCCGGGTCGACCTCTGGGGAAGCCCAACCTCCTACACAGGCGACGCCATGACGGAAGGTCCAGTCCATCGCGGGGTACAGTGGGCAGATGCACCTCTCTACTAAGTGACATGTGCCCTGCGACAGCTGCTAAGAGCTGCATCTGGGACACACTCATGGTCTGCAGGGCAGGGTAGTTGAGTGGTTCTCAGCCCGGGCACAGTTGGCAATGTCAGGAGCCATTTTGCTGATCACGACTGGGGATGAGTGCTGCTGGCATTTGGGGGTAAGGCCAGGATCCTGCTAAACATCCTACAGGGCACAGGACAGCCTCCCCGCCCCCAGCAAATGTCAGCAGTGCCCTGGTTCAGAAAGCCCGGCACAGTTTAGCACCTGAGTCAGAAGACCAGACTCTGGGTACTCTTCTCATCTCCAAAAAGAGGATGAAATATTTCCTATGCAAGGCTTTTACGAGTCTCGAGTTGAGGTAAATAAAATGTGGAGTCAATTATTCCTTCATTCTGTAGTGCCAACCCTGTGCCACGTAATAAGCAAGCAGGTGACCAGACACACGTGGGAAAGGCATAGTCTCTGCCCTCAGAGGACCCAGAGGCTGGGCATGCAGAAACGGTGCAAAAACATGGTGCCTTTCCAACAGGAAGCCTGGCTGTGTAAGGTGTGCGGTAGGTGTGCTTTGGCAGAGGAGCAGAGGAGGCATGCCTCTTGGAAGTCAGGAAGGGGCATTTGAGGCGACAGGAGAGGATCGGCGGGTGACTAAGCAGAGAGGGGTCTCTCAGCAGAGGAAAAGGCCTTTTGCAAGAGCAGAGCCCTGGAAGAGTTGGCCTGTCTGCAGCATGGTGACCATATTCAGAGCTTGGACACACGAAAAAGTGAAGAGAGAGAGAGAGAGATGAGGCTGGGAAGGAGGCAGGGACCAGGTGGCGAGGGCCCCCTTGCAGGGCTGGGACAAGGAGCGGCAGGTGAGGCATCCTAGCCACTAGCCCTGATGGGACCTGCACAACCCGGAGAGTGGGCGTCTCCTTCATACTGGTGCCCTAGGTCCCCACGGGCCTCAGCCCAGGCCCGGCCTTCCTCCTATGCCATGCTGGGAAGCCAGAAAGTCTAGTCTGCATGTCGGTGGAAGTTGTGGACTTCTTTCACTTCTAGGAGCATAACTGGATGCAAACACAGGTCCACTGTCCCACTTCTTACTCAACAAAATGTCTAGTTCTGATCAATAGGAAACCAGAGCTTTGCTTTTCTAATTAGCTTCTCCACCTCATGGACTACTGTTACAGACGGACCCTTTTTCAGACCCAACACTCAGCAAACTCATGGGGACAGAAGGTGAACGGGATGGTGATGGGGAGAAGCCTGCAGGAGTCTGGTCGGCAGCTGAGGTCCCGTGTTCACGTTGGAAGAATAAGGCAGTGCTTCGAATGAGGGTCAGAGCTCATGTTGACCTCGTTAATTCAGGCTTTATTGAGGTCAGCTATTTAGATTATTGCATAGCAATGCTTCACGTACATTGGGGCATGTGGAGGGGAAGAGAGAGAGACAGGGAAGAAGGTTGAAAAGAGTTCAGAAAATAAACTGATTTCAAGTCCCCTTGGGGTACTCCACAAGCATACATTTGCTCAAAGACAATTTATAAGCCAGGAGAAAACTACGTTTGTCTATTCCTGAATGAGGGTCATCTTTTTTTTTTTTTGAAAAAACTATTTATTTATTTATTTGTTTTTAAAGAGGGGAAGGAAGGGAGAAAGAGAGGGAGAGAAACATTAATGTGTGGTTGCCTCTCACACACCCCCAACTGGGAACCTGGCCCACAACCCAGGCATGTGCCCTGACTGGGAATCTAACCGGCACCACTTTGGTTTGCGGGTCAACGCTCAATCCACTGAGCCACACCAGCCAGGGCATTAAGTAACTCTTAGGGAAACTTTAAACCTATTTCAATAAACTGTATCTACTATGTATATAAGTATCATGATTGCCTTTGGTTAAAACAGCACATTTATACTAGTCTGCAATTCAGGAGTTTCACCAAATTGTCTTGGATTCTCCTCATTTGTGAGACTTCACTACAAATATCGTTTTATCATTATGTGTGCATCTAAACATCAAGAGATTCTCTTGAAAACCTGTCCAGAAAGCCTGGCAGATTTCAAAGCAAGAGAGGTAGTGGAAAACAACGTCCCATTAGGTATCTAGACTCCATCCCGCTGCAAATCCATTATTCGGACTGTAGTTATGGACTACAGTAATAGCACTCAATTAAATTTGCTACCATCACCTGGAACTATAGTTCTCAACCCTATCAGATGCCAGTCACCTTCTAATTAAATAGTTTAATCCTGAACTGTAGTTCATAGACAATAAAACTTACCTAACACATACTGTTTAATAAATTAAAAAATGCCCTTATAAAAACCCTGGCTGGTGTGGCTCAGTGGATTGAGTGCTGGCCTGCGAACCAAGTGTCGCTGGTTCGATTCCCAGTCAGGGCACATCACTAGGTTGCACGTCAGGTCCCCAGTTGGGGGCGTGAGTGAGAGGCAACCACACAGTGATGTTTCTCTCCCTCTCTTTCTCCTTTCCCCTCTCTCTAAATAAATAAACAAATGAACAAACAAATAAAAAAAATGCCCTTATATAATACGTGGGGAGACAAACGGTCAGTACTTATGTACAAGAAGGCCATGCTACCTGCACACCTACGAGTATATGAAAACCAAGAGGCAGGGAATTGCTGGAAGAGTCAATGAGGAATTTAAAAAAAAAAAAAAAAGAATTCCGATGCCTTCCCCAAAGCCTCCACATACGCAAAAGCCACAAATGTGGATACTTCGGGGTGTGTTAAAATGGTGGACACTAGGAGCAGCCCCGCCACTGATGCCAAGAGATTCCGAGAACAGTGAACCGTCTGTGAGGAAGGGCTCCCTGAGAAAAGATATGAGCACCTTCTATGACTGTCCCAGCAATCGCATTCCCGCAGAAATTGGGCGCAGGAAAACCGTACGAAAAGTGTATGCATGATTTTGTTGGTTGCTTCTGCTTTGGTGTGCGTGCTGCACGGGTAAAAGCAAAGAAATAACCCTGCCCGGTCTGGCTTTCCTGCGAAAGCGTGGGAACCGGAATAGGAAGTACGGGGTTTGGGCCTCGCGCCCCCTAGACGTGACAACAGGCAACAGTGGGGTAAAGCTTGAAGCCAGCCGACCTGTTTTGTGCGCGCATGCGCCTCGGTGAGCGGGAGAATCCGGCGTAGTCGGCAAACCACGAGTCACTGTGAGGCGGCGACTTGTACAGGGCTCCTGCATGTATGGACTGTCCCCCAAACCGTAAGTATTTTATGTTCCGCTTTCTGGGTGGCGGGTTTCTTGGTGTGCGTTTTGCAGTAAGGCACGGTAGCTCCACTGTGGAGACGTGGCTTTTGCAAAATGATACACCGACTTCAAAGACAGAGTACTCACCTCGTGCCTCAGTGCACTTACATTTTCTCTCTTTTTCATTTTTTTTGTTTTTTAGGGCCCCCATCTGACACCACAATGCGAAAAGCTTTAGAACAAGCTTTGGATCGTGCGGAGCGTGTCATTGAAAGCGCGCGGCACAGACCTCCTAGAAGTCAGTACTCATCGAGTGGGGGAAAGTCTCTCCATGCAAAACTGTATGACCTATACGTTGAAGAATGTGGAAAGGAGCCCGAGGTTCCGGGGGAATTAGTAAGGAACGTGAACTTGTTAGAAAAGCTTGCGAAGAGGGAGTCCTTGCCCCGTTTGGTGGTCAGCCTGCACCCAGGAAATGAGGGCTATTCGCTGATGCTCAAGGGACCAAATGAAACACGTTCAGAGACCATTCAGCTGCCTTATGATGAAAGGAGACTTCTTGAATACCTGGATACACAAGAGCTGCCTCCTGCATTGGTGGAGGTCCTGGACCGGATGGAGCTTAACATTTTCCACCGTGGGTGTGTCGTTGCAGAAATACGGGACTACCGCCAGAGCAGTAACGCGGAGCCCCCCGGCTACCAGAGCAGGCATATTCTCTTACGCCCAACGATGCAGACCTTAGCCTGCGACGTGGAGAACATAGCCAACAGGAATCCGCAATGGACCCAGGATGACAAACTTGTACTTGAGAGCCAGCTGATCTTAGCTACAGCTGAACCTTTGTGTCTTGATCCTTCTGTATCAGTAGCCTGCACTGAAAACAGACTGCTCTATAACAAGCAAAAGATGAACACTCCCGCAATGAGAAGGGCCTTCAAGAGGTATTCCGCCACCTCCCAGAATCCTCAGCAGGAGGTGTCTTGTAGTCCGGCCCCACACAAAAAAAGTAAAAAACGTAAAGCAACTCAGCAATATGACCTCAAAATTTCCAAAGAAGGAAATAGTGCGGATATGTGGAAACAGAGACCCTGTGACTTGGCGGGCCCTTCTGGAGTGAATGTAGAGAACTATGCTAGAGAGGAGACATCTTTCGAATACGACGACTTACAACCAATGGACTGGCCAGGCCGTTATGCAAAAGATGATGATTCTCTATTTGGATATGAAGGTGGCAATCAGTCCCAGACAACAATGCTGTCCTTCATGCAGTCTCTTAATGATCCTCTTATCTCTGGAAGAGGAAATTCACCTAAGAGAGCCAGATGTGGGACACAGATGTCTCTTCCCCACTCCTCCAAAGATGACCATTCCTATAGTTTGATGCCTGAGTCAGACATTGACACTGGGGAAGCAGTCAGTCTGTTCGAGGAATTGGTGGAGGACAGCGCCGAATGTGCCTTTGAGGTGTCACCGGGCTCCAGTGGCTCAGCCAGCCTCAGCCTGCCTTCTGCAGGGAAAGAAGCAGAGCAACTTCCAGCCGTGTCTGTTGAGTATGCAGTACCCTGGCAGAGAGTCCAGTACACCCCTCCAGCCCTCAGGCTTCCCTCCAGCTCAGGAAACAGTTCCTCAGGTAATAACAGTTTGACTCCCCAGCAGGCAAGCAGCTTTCTTAAATCGCCATCTCCTGCCCCTGCTTGGAAGCCACCAAGTCTTCCACAGAAACCCTCTGTGGAAGTGAACCGCGTTAGCACACTTCCTGCAGCCACCCTGTGCACTGCCAGCTCGTCACACACCACCCCGGCCAGCCAGGTCAAGGCCAGGTCTGCCGACCCCACGGTCCTCCAAGTGGTAGGCCCTATTCATCTTGGCCTGACTGGGGTGGGAGGTTGCAGCCCCGTGCAGGGCTCTACTGCAAGGGCCAGGGCTCCTGAGGCAACCCAGCCTAGCCACCGGCGCTCAAGAGGTGGGCTACCAAATACGTGGCCCACTGTACCACAGGCTCTTTCTCAAGAAGGTATTCAGTATAATTTAGAAAACCTTTCAAACTTAAAGCCTGTAGGTCTACTCTGGGTTCCACAAGGTTTGGATATTGGGAAAATCCAGCAGCCACTGCCGGTGCTTTGCCAGGTGATTCCAGGGCCACACCTGCAGCTGCCCCTGACTTCTCAGCAGCCAGTGTGGCAGGGTTCAAGTGCACAAGGTTCAGCCATTCAAGATAACGCCTTCGCTGCTCAGCAAACTGCTGTCATTAACCACGATGGAGCAGGAAGTGTTCCGCAGCCCCAGATAGTGGCGGAGTCTCAGCCTGGCTCTGCCCAGGCAGGACCTGGGCAAAGCGGTCCCCAACAAAGGGTCCAGCTCCCCTCTGCCTTCCCGCAGCTCCAGCAGACAAGGTTCAGGATCTTGTCGCGCCCCGTGCGTGTGGCTACAGTAATAGCCCCAAGACCTCAGCCAAGTGGGGACCAGCAGAGAGCAAGCGAGGCCGAAGGCAAAGGGAATGGAGGCCCACCCGGCGCTCCCAAATCCTGAGTCGTGCACTGGGTCCTCTCTTTTGAACAACACAAGTGCATCGACCCAAAAGAATTCTGAGTTTTTACTTCATTCTGCATTATTTTAATGTGTCGGTGTTTTCTGTTGTTCGACTGCATACTTTATAAAGAAGCACAACCCTGTGATTTTTACATGGACACAGGAGCTGTTTAATAACCTGGGGTTGTTGGGCTTCCGTCATGGTTTTGGTTGCTGTTAATGACCTGGTGATTTCTATTTTAGTGTTTTAAAGTGGATCAGACGAGCACTGGGCTCAGTTCAGACTCCTGACGCCTATTGTTCCTCTGAAGCAATAAATTACAATATTGATAAAGTTAAAATTACATTCATTTAGCAAGAGGAATGGTCTTTTAAAATGTTGCTGCATTGAATAAGCACATCACACAAAATGTACCATCGCAACCACTTTCAAGTTGCATGGTGTGCAGCAGGTCTAGAGTTGTTTTCATCCTGCAGAAGTGAAGCTGGCCCCTCAGTGAGCACCAGCTGCCCGTTTCCCTCTTCCTGCCGAGCCTGGCAGGCAGCCAGCTACTTTCTGTTTCTCTGGGTCTCACTGCTGTAGACACTTGGTGTGAGTGCAGTGATATAGAGTGGCCATTTTGTGGCTGGCGTCTTTCACTTAGCATGAGGTCCTCAAGGTTCACCCATGTAGTAGCATGCGACCGGAGGGTCCCAGCCTTTTAAATGATTTCACAGTACATGATATATACTGGAGTGACCTCCAAGATATTAGAAACATCTTTCAGAAGAATGAACTTTGGTATTTGTTCATTTCGTTCAGTAGGTTTTTGTGCAGTGTATGAGTATCAATTTTTCCAAATTTGTTTGGAAAAACGTTAACACTACCAGAAATGATGCTTGTCATACCTATATTGAGGACACGGGAGACCTCCCAGCGTGTGGAATGGATCAGGGCAGACCTGCAAGCCAGGGCCTTGGTCCCACGTGGCAATCAAAGCCTGGAAAAGGCACTTCTGGGACATCTAGTTTTCTCTCGTTATAAAATCATTTCTTGTTTTAGAACTCTAGCTTGTTTCAGAAAAGTAAAGTTAAGCGTTTGAAAACAAGTTTCACTTGTTCTGCTTTTCAAGTGTTTGCAGCCCGGTTAGATTCTGGAGCGGAATCCACCCCCTTCTTCCTTTCCCTTCCCTGGCTTGGTGATCACCATGAGTCCCGCGGTCCTGCTCCCTCAGCTCTTTTCTCCTCCCGGGCTGTGCCAATGGGCCTCCAAAGCTCCCTGAACTTTTCTGTTTTCTTTCTACCCCTCCCGTTATTGAGGTGTCATTGACGTGAGAAACAACCCGTGTGAAGTGTACGATTCAGTGGCATTTACTAATTTCCGGTGCTGTGCCGCCACCGGCTCTATTTTGAAAACATTTCATCACCCCAAGGAAATCTCTGTAGCCCTTTAGCACCTGTTTCCATGCCCCCTCCCCTCGCCCAGTCCCAGGCACCACCCCTTTGCCTCCTGTCTGGTGGGCTTCCCTATTCCAGACACTTCCTGGGATTGGAATCATACAGCATGTGGCCTTTTGCGTCTGGCCTCTTTTCCTTGGCATAATGGTTTTGAGGTTTATCGACACTGCAAAATGTATCAAGCCTCCACTCCTGTTTATGTCTGATTACCAACCTGTTGTTTGATTATATCACGTTTGTTTATTAAGCCTCCATGGGTGTGCATTTCGGTTGCTTCCACCTATTAGCCATTGTGTAGAGTGTTGGTACGGACTTTTGTGTACAGATATTAGTTTTGTGTCTCTTATATTTTGCTGTATTACAACTTCAAATGGCAATCTGGCTACATAAGATTTGTTTTTCTGAGTACACATGTATATTTCTGTGCCTTTTGCCCTAACAACGACAAAAAGGAACTTTGGTCTGGCGGTTCAGAAAGAGACAAGTGAGGTTCAGAAAGAGACAAGTGAAGGGACAGGTGACCCGTGATTCGTACTCGATGAAGTCACCTGTACTAAGGCAAGATTTCTGATCGACTTCAAACAAACACCGCAAACACGCCATCTGAGGGACACTGCACGCGTTTGAGCCTCTGTACCCCATCCTGGACATGTTGGGGAATGTACCCATGCTTTTACCAAGGGGTGCAGTGCAGTGACCAGTTGCGAAGAAGCGTGTACGCTGGGCCTTGGGAACCAACCAGAGACCTGACCTCAGACTCTCGCCAGGTTTAATGTATGTACTTCCTGCTTTTTGCTGACCTTGTATTTGAATAATGCGACGCTTTCTTCCCCAGGAGGCAAATAAATTCAGCTTTGTTTCAGATAACCTTTTGTGGTATTTTTTTTTTTTTTTAGTATCTTTCTATTGATCCCCACCAAAGTTGGTACTTCATACAGAATCCCTTGTGAATCTAATGACTATGTTTTGTGAATAAACTTCTTATTCATTTTAGTATCATGAGAACCTGGAGGCCTTTCACTATCTCTGGTCAAATCCATATTCTTTGTCTTTAATTAGTTTTATGCAGCCTGCATCTTCATGACTTAGTGTTTCACCATTCATAGTGAGTTGGTTGTGGGAAAGTAGATGCCCCCAGAATGTTGCAACGGAGATCAGAAATGGTGTTCCAGGAAACGATCATCTGGGAAAATCCCAGTGGGCCCAGTACAGCAGGACATGTCTTGCAGTCTCTGCCACACGATAGGGCTTGGGGAACAGAATTATATTATTTCAGTACACGTGCAAGTGAAGGGAGGACCCTGATTTTCGTTAAGTGCTGTCTGATAGAAATATAATGTGAGCCCCATATGTTGTTTAAATTTTTCCTGTAGCCACGTTTTAATAAGTGAGAGAAGATAAATTACCTTCAATAATTTAGTTAAGCCAATATAGGCATACTTCAGAGATATTGCAGGTTTGGTTCTAGACCACTGAGAGAAAGCACATATTGTAACAAAGGAAGTCACACAAAAGTTTTTGGTTTCCCAATGTATATATAAGTTATATTTATACTATTCTGTAGCCTACTAAATGTGCAGCCCCTGGCTGGTTTGGCTCAGTGGATTGAGCTAAGTGTCGCTGGTTCGATCTTCCAGTCAGGGCACATCACAGAAGGAAAGCTCTGACTCCAGAAAACCTCCTCTGCCTTGCGGCATACCTCTTCAGGGGCAAGGCTAAGGGAGTAAACCCCGACAGAAAATCCGGAGCCGGAGTCCCTAAGGCGGTTTGACGTTGTAGTCAACACCGGCAACTCCTGCGGCGCACCTGAAGCCAAGCTGTATTGACTCCGTCTTTCCCTTGGATCCTTCAGCTGCGAAGAGAGGGGGGGTCTGCTGCATGGGCAACAGCAGACCCTCCATATCACCCTGCCCAGGCTCTGTAGCTTCATCGCAAGATGTCGATTCAACACGGGAGGAGACAGATACTGTGTCACTCCCGAGTCGGACTGCACAGCCATTCTCGGCGGTGCAGATAGACTCTTAAGAAGCTACACCATCGTCTCTCGAGACGGACGGCTGCCGACGGCCGACTAAGTGTGCAATAGAGTTGCGTCTGAAAAGGCAGTGTACATGTCTTTTAAAAAAGATGTTTTTTTTTTTTTACTTTTAGAGGGAGGGGGAGGGAGGGAGTAACAGAGGGAGAGAAACATTGATGTGTGGTACCTGTCACGTGCCCCCAGCTGGGGACCTGGCCTGCAACCCAGGCATGTGCTCTGACTGGGAATCAAACCAGTGACCCTTTGGTTTGCAGGCTGGCTGGCACTCAATCCATTGAGCCACACCAGCCAGGGCAGCAATATACATATCTTCATTAAAATTACTTTATTGCTAAAAAATGTTAATGATCACCTAAGCCTTCAGCAAGTCGTAATCTCTTTTCTGGTGCAGGGTCTTGCAATAAATCAAACCAGGTATGCCTATATATCCAAGATTACAATTTCCACTTGTAATTAAGATTTTAAATTTTAATGAGACATTTTACATTCTTTTATTTTTACTAAATCTTCAATATCCAGACGCCTACAGCCCACAGGTGCGAGATTTTCATCCGAAATACTCAGAGTTTAGATTTTTATAAAATCTACAGTTGAAAATGAAGATTCACATTACAAACATTCTTAGACATTGTCTAATAATTGAATCAACTCTCAGTTTGGAAATTTAAATTAGTTAAGTAAAAATTAGTTCTTCAGTCTCACTAGCCACGTTTCAGGTGCTCAGTAGCTGCATGTGGCTATGGTGTTGGACTGTGAATTTCTAGATGGATGAAGGAGCAAAGCAGATCTGAGAGAGCCTCTGGCATTAGCTGGGTGCCAGTTCTTGAGGTGAGGCAGGGGCTGATCCATCAGAGCACATTGTTGCAGTAGAAGTGATGACGTGTGATGAAGCGATTCCATGTGTTAAGCCGCATCTCCCAGAAATCCTCACGGCTTGTCACCTGGACCTGGACCTGCAGTGAGACGGCAAGTGGCACTAGCCATGGGGCCAGGACGGTGGTAGAGACTGGAAAACAAGGGCCTTCCCAATGCAAAACACCTAAGTAGAGGACACTCACCATTCTAGAAGTGAATTAAAATGCAGCCATCCCACCTGTACCCTAAGGAGTGTGAAACCTGAGGGAATACAGGACAGGAGATAAACCACCTGCCTCTTCATTCTTTGTTTTACTCCTCCCTGCCCATTTCCTGGGTCTCTAAATCCTCGGCCCAGAGAAACCAGACCAGCCATGAGCTGATAATGTGGGAGCTGGGTGATGAGTAACATGGAGGCTCATTATATTATTCTCTCTATTTTGGCATGTGTTTGTAGTTGGCTATACATCATCATCGTCATCATCGTCGTCATCGGCAGCCGTCCGTCTCGAGAGACGATGGTGTAGCTTCTTAAGAGTCTATCTGCACCGCCGAGAATGGCTGTGCAGTCCGACTCGGGAGTGACACGGTATCTGTCTCCTCCCGTGTTGAATCGACATCTTGTGATGACGCTGGAGTGTCCTCTCCAGTGAAGCTGAAGCTACAGAGCCTGGGCAGGGTGATATGGAGGGTCTGCTGTTGCCCATGCAGCAGACCCCCCCTCTCTTCGCAGCTGAAGGGTCCAAGGGAAAGACGGAGTCAATACAGCTTGGTTTCAGGTGCGCCGCAGGAGTTGCCGGTGTTGACTACAACGTCAAACCGCCTTAGGGACTCCGGCTCCGGATTTTCTGTCGGGGTTTACTCCCTTAGCCTTTCCCCTGAAGAGGTATGCCGCAAGGCAGTGGAGGTAGTTGGCTATACAAACATACACTTTATATAATCTACTTTGGCATCTATTTGTGTGTGTGTGTATACATATACATATATATACACACATATATATATATCTCCATTTGAACAGTCCAGTTCCTGATGTTCCTACAGCCCCATTAAACAGCTTGCTCCATCCCAACTTTCATCTTGTGCCTGAATGCCTGCCAGGTCCAGGCCCTAGGCTTGCCCTTCCTTCTTCCCTGCTTCACTCCCATCCAAACAGGCAGCAAAGGGTGTGCGAGTTAATTGTTAAATTCAGTTCAACAAGTTCCTCATTAGGGACAAATTACCTGAGTTTGAAATCTGCTAATTTTCCAATCAGAGTGAGTGTTTGCACTTGTGATTTGGAAATAATTACCATATGGTAAAAGCAAAACCTATGTGGGGATTAAAGTAAAGGTGAGGGAGGACAGGAGCTTATTTTGGCATCTTCCATGGAAACTCCTGTTAGCATATGCAGATTAGTTACAGTGTCTCTGGGGTTGGGGTGGGAAAGCTCACCTGTAGCACTATTTTGCAAAGGCTGTTTACTTCATGTACTGATGCCCCTGAAAGGTGACCTTGGCCTTCAGGGGAGACCAGTGTGGTCTTCATAGGCTTGAATTGGGTCTGGAAAGAGTCTTTTGAACTTACCTATTGTATCTAAAATACATCTATCCCCTTGCTGATATCTGTCCTTGGTCTAAAGCTTCCTTCTGCTTGAGTTACAAATAAAAAGATTTCCTTGGAGGCAGAAGTGATGATTCTAAATGTCCTCAGTGTGATCCCACAATGTGTTAGGGAAAGCTCATCTGAAAGAATTGGAAGAACTGAGGGGTAATAATTACTGCAGAATACCACTGTGATCCGAAGTATAGAAATCTATGTTATTCACCTTTAGTGATTTGTCCCAGTCCCAATTCCTGTATCACTAGTTCCAAAGGTTTGGCAATCCATGGTGAAAAGAGTCAAGGTTTTAGGTAAGTTATAAGCCAATGCAGAAAACTCCTGAGATCTTGCTTTAGAAATTTGGAGCCAAGAAAAACTGGTCTCCTCAGAGAAAGTGGTATCCATCCTCCTGATAGCTGGAGTTGTACAAGTTCTCAGGTTTCCCTTTGTGCCTCAGCTTCCAGGAAACTCAAAACCAAATTTGAAATTGTATTCACCAAGTTTGCATTTATGGGCAGCACTTCAGCATTTCTCGCTCCTTATTTTTAATTTTTAATTTAACTAGTTCTTTTTTATTTGTCTTTTGTCATAGACTATTTCACATTTTTTGTTAAAGAAAACTGGGAACAAATGCCTCCCTACATGTGTAAACATCTGCATAAATAAGTGGTAGCCTCTGTTCATTTATATACACTGCCTCTAATCTTTTAAAAATAATAGTTTTTTATTTTTATTTTTTAAAGGATTTTATTTATTTATTTCTAGAGAGAGGAGAAGGGAGGGAGAAAGAAAGGGAGAGAAACATCAATCGGTTGCTTCTCACATGCCCCCAACCAGGGACCTGGCCCGCAACCCAGGCACGTGCCTTGACTGGGAATTGAACCAAACTGGAAATGGGTCCCAGGCCAGCGCTCAATCCACTGGGCTCTAATCTTTTAATAACCTTGCCCATTAGATATTATCCTCTTACAAATGAAAAAATGAGGCTCAGATAGAAATTGCCTGAGGCAATAAAACTATTGAGTGGCACAGTTGATATTTTCTCTCTTGTTCCTAAGTCCATACCTGTGTCTGGGTACATGTAATATATGTGTTGACAGGTCTTAATTGAGTAGTGGGCTATATACACAAAACTCTTATTTTTTTCCAGTCACGGCTTTCAACCATGTGGTACCAAGCTCCTTTTCCCATTAACATTTTTTATTTATATTTATTTATTTTAAACCTCTCCTGAAGATATATTTATTGATTTGAGAGAGAGAGAAACACGGATGTTATAATCAGTAGCCTCCCGTACGTGCCAGACCAGGGATTGAACCCACAAACTTTTGGAGTATGGACGATGCTCCAAATAACAGCCACTCAGCAAGGGCTCCTTTTCCCATTTTTTTACAATACTTTGGCGGATATCATAACTTTTGGGACTCTTTTGATTGGTAAACTTGATCAGTTTCAATTAGAATTTCAATATTCTATCCTCCGGTCTTAGGGGCAGAGGCAGCAGGAAGACAAGAGAGATGCGGATATGGTTCTTTTCCGAGTATGATGCTGTGATCTGCGGAGGGGGCGGAGAGAGTTCGCACAGGGGGCCAATCTGTTTTTCACCTGGGCTCCTTCTCCGGCTTCTTGCTAGGAGAGCAACTCTGCCTACTGACTCCTACCCCCTTCTCCAGGTTGTCTCCCGTCTCCTGGAGGACCTCTTAGTCAGCTTGTGCTCCTACATTTGGAGCCCTGGGAATTGTTGAGGTCCTTTTTCCAACTCTGAAGGCTGTGGGGTCATGGATCAAGGTGAGAATGATATTCCCTATTTTCTTGCCAAGCATTTCAGTACTTTTGAGCCTGTCATACATTTCTCGACCACAAGGTGGCACCAGACTCCAGGTTCACACACCACAGAGAGTATCTGTTGCTCAGGCCAGAATTTCCTCGCCACCGACAGCTCCCAAGGCTGCAGGGTGGGTCTGCAGATCTGTGCAGCTCAGCGAGAGGCCGGGCAAGAAATTGAAAGCCCATCTTCCCTTCCTGCAGAGTTTCCCACCCTCCTCGAGCAGCTCTCGTAGGGTCCTCCCTTACACTTCTCTGGGCTTTGGGAAGCAGGAACACCAGCACTCCTCCTCTCCCCTCTTCTCCTCATTCTGCCCCAAAAGAAGCAACCCCTCACCAGGAACGCTCGGATCCCCTCCCACACCTCCCCGGTCCTCTCGTATTCACTTCGGGTGCTGGGTGATGGTTGGAGGGCACAGTCTGAGTCACAATAGGGCCAGCTGTGCCATTTCTTAGTACTCGCTCTGCGAGGACGTGTCTGCTAGCCGGTTGGAGTCTTCGTTCAGGATGTGCGAGCACCTGATGCTTTTTGTCCACAGCTGTGGACTTTCGTAACTCTGGGACAACAGGAAAAGTCCCGCTGTATGCGCGCGCGCGCACGCACGTGCGCCCGCGCGCGTGCACATACACAATGCTGTCCAGCCTTCTCCCATCCTTGTCAATTTTAAAGGCAGAGGCCCTACGGCTGGCAGAACAGTTTTTCAAAGGACTGTTTTGGGTGAGTTTTTAAAGAGTTTATTGTAAAACTTCAGTAAGAAATCAGTGGCGAGGGTGGGGGGCCAATTTCACCCCAATAATCCATGGGGGGCATTCTTTGATATGGAAAAGTGATGGTCTCTCAGAACTGTGTAATGTCATGCAAATATGTCTGGGGGGGGGGACCCTATCATGCCCCGCCCCACCCAGCAGGATTACTCTTGGGCTCTATGCAGCTCCCGTAACCAGCCGCTGGAGCATGTACCTGAAGAGGTGAGAACTGTGTAATGTCATGCAAATATGTCTGGGGGGGGGGACCCTATCATGCCCCGCCCCACCCAGCAGGATTACTCTTGGGCTCTATGCAGCTCCCGTAACCAGCCGCTGGAGCATGTACCTGAAGAGGTGAAGAGGGAAGGGGGTGATTTTAAGAAGTGTTATTTGGGGCTATGCATGTATTTCATACTCTTTGAGAAACCAGGGTTATTTTGAAATTATTTTTTTGGAATTGTTTGGAGAATGGGGCATTTGAAGTTAAGATTATGGGGGCCTCTGGTTATTGATGATGTAGTGTACCGTAAAACCAGAGTTGCTCCATGAGGTAGGTGATGAACACAATCATTGGAAGAGAGGAGGAGAACTCCAGGAGCTGAGGGGCCAGGCTATTGGAAAGATCATCCGTGTGGATACTGAATCATCAAGTCACCAACATTCTAATTCTTGCGGGATAGTGTTGGAGAGGATGATAATGAATCAGGCCTTAGAATCTTCGAGGTATGTAGGGGAGTTGACTTCCCACAGTAGGGAAGAAGAGTGGTTTGGTCTTTGGGGTCAACTAAATCAAGATGTCCCTTAATATTGGTTGTGGAGGACCTCTTCAAGGTCACCTTTTAAATATTGACAGTATGCTTACATGCAAGGCCTTTTGCTAGGTCCCTGAAGGAGGAGTAAGGCACATTCTGTGTCCTTGGTGGCATTCAAGTCTATTCAGAGGGAAAAAAATTGTGACTGTGTGAGGTAATGGATGTTAACTAGATTTATTGTGGTGATCATTTAGCAATACATACATATGTCAAATCACAGCTGTACTTGTAAAACCAATACCATGTTTAAAATCTTAATGTCTTAAGCTGGAAAAAATAAAGTCAACTCAGGGACAAGGGAAATACACAAGTGACTATAAATCAAGTAGACTGTGGCAAATACCATTAAAGATAGAGAAATCTTATTGGATGGAATTGGGGACGGCCTCACAAAGGAAGTGATCTTTGGCTGGATCTTGGCTTGGATTTCAGTAGGTTGAGTTGCGGATGGGAAGAGGGTGTTCTAGGCAGAGGAATGGTACTAGCAAAGGAATGATGGAGGATGCTGTATACAGAAAAGGACCTACCTATATAGCATGCTGTGCCTACAGAGGGGAAGTAAAGGATAAGGCTGAAATGACAGGTTGGCCCCATATCGCGGATCTTCTTGGTAATTTACATGAAGCAAAGACTCCACTCTTTTGATAAGGAATCCAACAGAGTCACAATGGGATTTATAACACTTTTGTGCCTAAAGGGAGAGAAAGAAATTCCAAAGCTCTTCTTCTACTTCACAAAGAAATCTGACAGAAATATTTGTTGCTTCACTGAAAACATAATTGACAGTTTAAATATTATTACCAGAGCAATACATTATTAAATAAGACGACCAATCAGAGTTGCAGACCTTTAGGTGTTATAGGTTCCATCTTAGAGAACATAGCACCAAATTCTAATATCCAGGTATCTGAAGAGATCTGTTTCTTTACAAATAACACTTCCAAGACAGTTTTATAGTGACAGAAAACAAAACGGGATCATGATCTTTCTCTCAAACCTCTGCACTGGCCAAGGGAGTGTGACAGATACTTGTGTAAATGTTCCCAATTCTAATTTATGACATGGAACTGGCTTTGTGCTCACAATAGTGTCTGTTTCCCTGTACCTTTAGGGGAAGAAGGAACATCTCTTTTTATCTTTCTGAGATTTTTCACCAGCAAGTTGGGCTGGCAGTTTTAAGCTTAAGTATTAAAATTCCAAGAATTTTAAATCTTATGAAAAAAAAAAAAAGATAGAGAAGTTTAACAAATTAAATGTGAGGTAGATAATATTATTAAGGTGAATCATATGAAATTGCTGATATTTGACCTTTATCACCCAATTAATATGGCAGTTCAGTATGGTTTAATTCAATATCTACAGTTTCAGTCTTGAATGCCAGGTGAGAAATATGAAGTTAATTCAATAAATATTGGGGAGCCCCTGTTAGGGGAAAATGCTGTGAATGAAGCTGTGGTTTAACACAACTTATCTGGTGGGAATGTGAAGGAGGGATTGGACAGGGACACCCGTGGATTAAATCTTACTTTCATACCCATCGTACTTGAAATACAACCCCTAGATCCACGTCCATAGTATACGTGGATTCAGAAGTTAAATTTGCATTAACCTTTAAAGTTAAAGATTGAGAGTTTAAATTTCTTCCCAATAATAGGATACCGGGTGGACTATGAAAATGGGCTTTTATGCTTCAGTAGATGCAAGTCTTGGTGGACCAGCCTACCAACTCAAACAAACAAACAAACAAGCCCACTCACTCATCTACCTGCCTACATCAAGGGGGAAAGGAGGCATTTTCAAACCCATGGCTTTCCTGCTTGCCTACCATGTACACAGATCCTGCACAGATTTATACCTACCAAGTAATACTGTGAGTGGCATTTACACTTTTTAATACTTTTTTGAGGATAAAGCAGACTGATGAAGGAATGAAATCCCATGAGAATAAAACCACAGGGCTTTTGGGGCAGGCTTCCAAGTCACAGAATAAGCTCAATAGCAGGGACTTCTCTGACCTCACTGTTTCTCACACTGTAGTGTACATCAGAATCACCAGGGTCCTCGATTAAACCCAGAAGGCTGAGGCCCACCCTCTGAGTTTCTGATTCAGTAGGTCTAGGGGGAAGGGTGCTGAGAATGTGCCGCTCTAACAAGTTCCCAGGTGAGGCAGATGCTTTAGGTATCTGGGACCACACTTTGAGAACCACTGCTCTACCCTATGGGGAAAGGTCTGAATAGGCCAACGGGAAGGGTGCTGTGCTTCTGAAGGAAGGAAGAAAGAAAAGTCTGAAAGGTTTTAAAAAATGAAACAAGATAGAATGTTCAGGTAACTGAAGTCATCCAGATTGGTCCCCATGGGTCAGCTCTGAGGACTGGCATTTCCAAAAACGTCTTAGTTGCTGATGCTGCTACTGCCGGCCTAGGGACCACCCATGCCAAGAACCACAGTCTGGGTGCCAATCACATGGTGGCCCTCCAGGGTGAGTGCCCTATTTCCAAATTTAAACCTGGCTCTTTTTAGAGGAACTCCATCAAGAACTTGGGTTCTCTGGGCAGAATGCCAGTTGTCTCCCAGACTCAATACCTTTTTTTAGTGAAATGGGTAGAGAAAACGGAGAAGGAGCCTGTGGGAGGGGGGAGTTGGGAGAGAAGAATGATTGCATCACCTAATAATCTCTTGCTAGAGACCCATTGGTTCCCAAGTCCCCAGATCTCCAACGCTAAATATATATCCACATGGGTATTTTAAGCAATACAGAAAATATCAAAGGTGATGGTCTAGACCAGTGGTTCTCAACCTTCCTAATACTGCAACCCTTTAATACAGTTCCTCATGTTGTGGTGACCCCCAACCATAACTACGGCATAGTGATTAATCACAAAAACAATATGTAATTATATATGTGTTTTCCGATGGTCTTAGGCCACACCTGTAAAAGGGTTGTTCGACCTCCAAAGGGGTCGCGACCCACAGGTTGAGAACCGCTGGTCTAGACACAGTGTTATTAGGCTTTGTTTTTAAGTCTGCTGTCTATGTTTGTTACAGTAAAACCTTTTGAAAGAGAAAAGCTGCAGTCATTACTCTTTGACCTGGACATTGTTGGAAACATGAGGGTCTGGGTTTTGTAAGAATCCACCTGCCTTCTGGAACATCATTTCTTTCATAAAAAGACCATGTGTGCTTTCTTTGCTGTTCCTGGGGAAGGAGTGCCAATTTCACAATCCCTTACTCTAGTTAAAAATGATGTTATCAAGCATCTACTTAATAAGTAACTGTAAAATACTGCTTTGTTACATCAAGGGTGAGTTTCGAGGCATCAAGAACCAGTTTCTTATCAAAGCCGAAGAGGAGATAGTTATGGTAGAGAGTGAATGGAGGTATAAAAGCACCTGTATTTGATCACATCTTGAAATTACAGGGTTGTTGGGAAAGTATTATCAAGTCCTCTTGAGAATTGGCAATATTGTAGTGGCTATACTTTTTTTGGTTTGTTTTTGAAGCAAAGTGTAAGTATAGTCATAAGGAAAGTATCTGGGTCTTATTTTTTTCAATTCCCACAATATGGCTTTAGTGTTGTAGTCACTCATTGAGGTGATTAAGGAATTAAGCAATTCTGGAGGGAAAGTTTGCTTTACAATCAATATCATGACCCACGGATTCCATTTCTCGCTGCTGCAGTCCTAGTAGCAAGGGCCATGCCCCAAGCCCAAAATTATCCTTGGCTAAATTAGGCTCTGTGGACAGCATCCCATTTCCCATTGCAGCCTGTCCATGGAGGATGGATTCCGTTGCATAGAAATAAGTATGACTACATGAATGATAGTACAAGTTTGTCTTTTTAGTCATCAGTTCTATTGATTTTCTCAGCCATCATTCCTCTGAAAGATTGTCTACAAAAAAGAACATCAGCCAGGTGTCCTTCCTGGCCAAGATAAGGTCAAATCTGCTTCCTGGGTAGAGACCCTTCCACTCAAACTTCCCATTGGAGGAGTCAAGGTCAATCAATGTTACTGAGAATCTATAACTAAGGTTGCCACATTTATCAAATAAAAATACGGGGCACCCAATTAAGTTGGAGTTTCCAGTAAATAATGAACAACTGTTAGTATAACTATGTCCCACATACGATTATTCAAATTTAAAGTGATTAAAATGAAATAAAATGTAAAATGCAGTTCCCTGGTTGCATTAGCCATATCATCAAGTGCTACCTGTGCCTAGTGGCTACTGTGTTGGACGGTGCAGATTAGTGCAGGCTATAGAACATTCCTGTCACCAGAGAAAGCCTGTCAGACAGTGCTGCTTAGAGCAAACCAGGAAGATGATTGCTTTATCATCTAGCTGACAACTTCACCTGCTACAGTGTTGGTTTTCACCATTTAACGGCTTTCAATTACGTTTATTCAACTGTTTAACATAATGGACTATTGCCTGAAGAGAGGAGGATTCAAGAATATTGATGTAGCGCTGGCTGGTGTGGTTCAATGGATTGAGCACTGGCCTGCAACCCCAAGGGTCACCAGTTCGATTCCCAGTCAGGGCACATGCCTGGGTTGCAGGCCGGGTCCCCAGTTGGGGATGTGCAAGAGGCAGCCACACATTGCTGTTTCTCTCCTTTTTCTCCCTTTCATCTCTTCTCTCTCTCTGAAAATAAATAAAATCTTAAAAAAAAAAAAAACAAAGCAAAACGAATACTGATTTAGTGACTAGAATGAGCTACTGAACTGTACACTTAAAAATGGGATGTTAAAGCAACAGGGGGAAAATTGGGATAACTGTCATTGAACAGAAAGAAAAGAAAAGAAAAAATGGGATGGTACAAAAAATAGAATGAGGTAATGAGAGCCACAGACACGATTATTCTGAATTTTGACCTCCGACCTGTAAGGTATATTCATATTATAATTTCTTGATATACCAGGATATTTCTAGCTCTTCAAAACAAAAGTTGAAAGGATAAAAGTTTTATCCAATTTGGCGTTTTCTTTATTGGGAATAAAATCATCCAAACCTACAGTGTGTTATTTCTGGAGAAGTACTTGCAAATAGCAGCCAGAAAATGCTCTGTCTCCTCTTTTAGAAACAAAACATGAAAATTATAATAATAAAGTAATTGATTTTTTTTTAAGTGAAAAATTTAAGAATTCCAAATACCAGGTCATGGAAGCAGTTTGGAGGCTTGTAACACATAGTTAAATTTCAATCTACATATTAATACCGCATTAGACCAAATGCGGTATTAATATGTCATCTTGAATTTGTAGATAAAACATATTCTTTCTTGCATACTTAATTTAAAATAAATTAAGCAGCATGCATCACTTGTTAAATGGGGAAGAGTCAAACTTTGTTTTTCTATATTATGAATATTATTAAAGAATATATTAAAATAGAAATTATAAGACAATCTTTAATGGTATATTGGCCTAAGTTCATTTTTTAAACTTAAGATTGCTTCCTCTTATATGCCATACTAATAAAAAAACACAATTATTTAGCATTTCCATGGGAGTTTGATGAGATTACAGCTTTCTGTGAATGCAGATTATAAAAGGATGGAGACTGTAAGAGTGTGGGGGTGGCTGCCCTGGAGAGGGTAGGGTAGGTCGGTGTGCGTCTGGGTGTGTGTTTTCTGTTAGTCAGGGCTTCTGTGCCACACCATTTCTAGTGCAAGTAATAGAAATCCAATTCAAGCCAGTTTAAGCAGAAGGAAGGAGTTATTGGCTCTGGAAATGAACATGTTCCAAGGTAGAGCTTGTTGCAGGGACCCTAAGATGTCAAATGACATCATAAGGACTCTCTGCCACTCTCTTGTCTTAGCTGTGACTTTCTCTCTGTTGGTCTCTTTATGTCCTAGGTATTCTTCCATGTAGTGGGGGGAGAGGGCAAAGCTCACATCATGCCAGTTTAGTTAACCCCAGAGAAAAGAGAACTTCTCTAACCACAGATAGATGGACAAACAGACTATAGGAAGGAAGCAAGAAGGGACAGAAGAGAGAGATAAAAGATCAGGGAAGAATCCCATTTAGCTCTTCTTGGCTCATGTTCCCACCTCCAGTGGCTGTGGAGATGGGGTATTATGACTGGCCAGACCTTGATGACAAGCCAACTTTGTCACCAGTTGGGAGAGAACCACACAAAGTGGGAGAAAGGCGGCTCTACATGATAAAAGAGCTGCTGTTGCCAGAAGAAGGAAGGTGGAGGTGCTGGACAAAGAAAAGCCGCACACAATGGCTCTGCTGTATCTTTGTGTGACCCAGATGTCCTCCAAGTCTCCAGATAATAGCTTGGGAAAATATGTTGAGCTCCTGAGCTGGAGATTCCCCATTTGTCCCTCCAGATCCCATACGGAGAGTGGCTGCTCCTGGCTGATTCCAGACAGTGGGGCACTGGCAGGAGATGGGAGACTGGAATAGGGTGGTTGGGGTATTTATCCCCCCAGCTTGCCCCCTGCCAGGCTGGGTTGCACAGCAGCTGTTTTACTCTAGCAAAGGCCACCGCGACCACCAGCTTCTGTGACTGGTCCCACCCGTTGCCTCTTCAGGCCTGGGTGTGAGGCAGCTTCCTCTGTTGCTTGCCCTGGGGTGCCTCAGCAGCCTCTGTTCATTTCCTCGAACTCTGCCCTCATGTTGCACATCTTCATCAAATCACCCCCAGTTTCACTTTAGAGTGTGCCATGTCTACTGCAGGGACCTGCCTGATATGCTGCCCATCCTCCACACCCTGGCAATCCCAGTCCTCCTGGATTCCCCTGCTACATGCAGGGTGAGCCAAAAGTAGGTTTACAATGGTGAGTCTGCGAAACACAGAATGTATTCTTGTGTTATTCTTTATTAATTGTTGTAGTATATATTTGTATTACAGCTGTAAGCCTACTTTTGCTTACGCTGTGTTACTGAAAGTCCCCTCTGCGGAAGGCGTACGTGCTGTGTGCACTCAGATGCATCCCGGCCAGGGCTGTCTCCTAAGCCAGCCTGTGCCTGCAGAGCTCCCTGGGCAGTGAGTTTTGCTCTACAGCTCTGCTCCCAGCAGGGGGCGCAAGCCTGTCCTTTAATTCCCCAAAGATGAACTCATAATATTTAACAAACATTTGCTGAAGGTGTAAGGATAACCCCAAGAAATGACAAGGTAGAGAGGGAAAACAACACTGAGGCTAAAAGCTCCGGGCCCAGGACTCTCCTTAGAAAGACGTGCAGTGTCCAGCACCGCCCCCCACCCCGTCCCCCACCCCAACAGAACCCTTTTAATAGGCCAGTTTGCACCTGTCAAGAGACTTGGTCCTAACTTCCTGGGGCTGTTTAAGAAGTCACTTTAGTAGGCGTGATCAGCATAAGCAAAGTTCTTTTGAGGTGTAGATAGAGGTCGTAGGTTGGCAGGAACTCACTACTCAAGTGTTAAAGAGTTTAACAGACTTTTAAGAGAACGGTCCACAAAACCGCTGCTGTTGAATCTGCTGCCTAAAGGCAGAAAGCACCCAGATGGTTAAAGAATGTCAGCTATGTTGGTCCTAATGAAACGCATTTAAAGTATGGGGGGAAAAGCCTGAATCCCTCCAGGGCCCTGAAGATGGACACAGGCAAGGTCCATGGCCCCAATTTTGTTTTTAACCAGCGATTTCAACATTGACGCGGGCCGGGGTGGGGGACACTGTAGTTTTGCATTAAGACCCTTCGCCACATTCCTGTGTCCTACCAGGATTAGGGACTCAGGGGAGATGTGCTTGAATGTGTTTGATGCATGAGAAAGTTTTCCTAGGTGAAGAAGCAGGGCTGCAGCCAAAAGAATTGCAGTTGCCACCGATGTTTTCTGGGACCCAGGGAGGTTGGGGAAGAGGTTATCTTCACCCCCATCCTCCAACCCACATCCCAGGCAGCATATTAGCATCCTTGGAAATTAAGGTGGACACATTATAGGAGTAATGTGTAGGAGCCTGTAGAAGCTAGCCAAGGAGAACTCACTTGATTTAGTCTTTAAGGCAAAAACCAGTTGTGCTAGCCTTGGGAGTAGCACTCACTGTCCCATAGGACTTCCTGCGATGATGGAAATGTCCTGTATCTGTGCTGTTCCATTCCAGTAGCCACGAGTCACATGTGGCTATTGAGCATTGGAAATGTGGCCAGTGGGACTGAGGAACTGAATTTTAATTTAATTTAATTTCAATTCATTTTAATTTAAATAGCCGCATGTAGCTAGAAGCTACCAGATTGGACAACACAGGCAAGTGTGCAAGGTATATCTTGATTTAGGGCACAGGACCATAGGCGTGGATTTTACTAATATTTGTGAAATTAGGCCAGTGTGCACACAACTTGATTGGATAGTATTTAAGATTTAGACAAGCTATTGGTCATGGCATGTGATGATGATGGTACCAGGAAGAAGAGGGAGAAAGCCTGGGCCTGTAGCCAGAGGAGGTGGGTGAAGAAAGACAAGCAAGGACTGGGCAGGAGGAAATGGATGAAGAACACAGTACATTAATATACGGGTACCCACAGGGTCTACTTGTCTGTAGCTTGAGGGCACAAGACAGGTCCTCAGTCCCTCAGCTGCAGGCTCTGATCCCTTCAGTCATTCTTCTCAGCCTGGCTGGATTTCTGGGACAGTCCCAGCTAAGGGACTATGTAAGGTCCAGCCAGGTCTTCCAGTTCCTGACATTCCAGAAGACTTGTGCTGCTGGTGCTCAGGAATTAATTTCCCAAGGTAAGAAGGAGGCAAAGGCTTCCGCCCACCCTTGCCTTGTACATTTCTGTTCACTCCACTGCCAGGTCTCGGAGCCATGCCTGGATCTCCGAAAATCCACCCCTGCCCCTAGGCAGAGCCCAAGTGGAGAATAGAGACACAGCCAGCAAGTCTCACATTCCTTCTTGAACTGCCTTCTCTCTCCATTTCCTTGTAGTTTCACCTCTGGCCTTGATCATTTGCCACTGTCTCTTGTGTTTACCTTCCGTACCTTACACTGCTGATGAAGCTATGAAGAGAACCAATACACTGGTCCTAATTTTCATCACTGAGGTGACAGGGGGAGTGATGGGAGACAGGAGAAAATGACAAGGACAGTTTGATCTAGCCAAGAAAGGGACCCTAGGCATGTCCCCAGAGTTTAAGAAAGAAGATTTTAAAAATTTACCAAAAAATCTGGGTATGAGCTCATGACCAGAGAGTCCAAAAGATAGAAATAAACAAGAGAAAATAGTTGCTGAAAATGTGTTCATGCCTTAGCCAGTGTGGCTCAGTTGGTTGGGTGTCGTCCCGCAAACCAAAATGCTGCCAGTTAGATTCCAGTCAGGGCACATGTCTGGGTTGCAGGATTGCTCCCCTGGGCTGCGTACAGAAGACAGCCAATTGATGTTTCTTACATTGGTGTTTCTCACCCTCTCTTTCTCCCTTCCTCTCTCTCTAAATTCAAAAATAAGATAAAATATATAAAAAAAATCTGTTCATGGTATATAACTGCAAAGGAAGCTGGAGAAGGGAGAAAATGGGGCACATCTAAGGAAACCATTGAGGATGCAGAAAGGGCTCTTCAGTAGCTTTGGTTTTAAAGGGTTATGTACAAAACCAGAAATCTGGCATCATTAAAAGATAAACATAAACCCTGTCATACATGTCTCAGAATTGAAATTAAAAGGCTAAACTAAGGTCAGATTTGAGAACAATACTAATGGTAGCAATAAAAAAAGCTTTTATGCTTATAGTTGAACCAGAAATGAAATAAGGAAAGGATACGTCTGCCCAGGGTGAGTGAAGTGATATTATAAATGGCAGGGAGAAAACCCACACAATTCTTCGTTCATTTTTTCCCTTTTCATTGTTGTTTACTAAGGGAAGTGCTCTTTTAACTGGAAAGGGTGGCTCTGACCAATGTGGCTCAGTGGGTTGGGCGTTGTCCTGCAAACCAAAAGGTCACCAGTTCGATTCCCAGTCAGTGCACATGCCTGAGTTGCAGATTCTGTCCCTGGTGGGGGGTGCGTGTGAGAGGCAGCTGATCGATGTTTCTCTTTCACATCAGTTTCTCTCCCTCTCTTTTTCCTTCTCTTCCCCTCTATCTAAAAATCTTTAAAAAATAAACTGGAAAGGGCAGAGACACTCGAAAAGGCCAGAGGTAGGTGCAGAAATAGAAAAGAAAGAGTCTCTGGATGTTTCGAGCAAGTTCAAGCCAGGCAATCTGTAGGTGGAAGGCGCCATCATGGCAGGTAGTGCATTCAGTTTTGTATGTCAAGTTTTCAAGGAGGAAGTGACTCAAAAAAGGGAGAGGGTACCTGAGAAGTGGAGGATCTGAAAGTTATGGCAAATGAAAGCTGTCGATGCTGGATGGGTCTAGTTGGGGCAAAAGCAACATTTGGGAGGCAGACATTCAAGCTAGCACTATATGTGTAAGCGACGCCACTTGGAAAAGGACTAGATTATCGTTTGCTGCCGTAGACAGTGGGAGTAAGCCCTGTGTGTTGACATTCTAGGGCAACACAGTCCAATTCAATATTGAAACTTCTGAGTGCTTAGAAGCAATTACCGATTGCCTCCAAGTAATGGTATCTCCACAGCAGTAAAGTCCAAACCAGAGAAACTGAATTTGTCAAGGTTGTTGTAGACAGAATTTTCTTAAAGGTTAGGGTGGGATCTCAAGCATTAGTTCTTAGCCTATTTTAGACCATGGGTTCTTTTGAGAATCTGATAAAAACTATTGATTTTCTCTATTAAAATCCCCAAATGTGCCAACATCTTTTTCTGTTCAGTTTCAAGGAGTTCACTTTCCCTAAAGCAGGATCATGGTCCCTAGGTTAGGAAGCCTACAGCTAAAGAGATTCTTTTATCCCTAAAATGTAGCAATTCTAATTAGGTCCTTTCCCCAGAAGTTGCATTTTTATGAGTCTGTCTTCAGTGGTCTTTTGTAAACATTTTCATGGCTGGATAAAAATAAAAAAGAATGAGATATGCTAATTAACGAAACCAGCTGCATGTTCAGGCTGACCCAAGACTTTCTGTTTCCTAATGTATGATTTCCACCTTGTAGTAGCACTTTCTCTCAACACCTGTGTGTTTGACATTTGCTACACACGATCCAATGCCAAATCCCAAAGGTTCAGCTTTCTAAATCCTGAAAGGACTAATGCCAAGTCGTTTTCCTCTTGTTTCCAGCTGTGTCTGTATCAGGTAGAAGCCATGTTGTAATACACAGAAGCACCACCAGATGACAGTCTTGGGAAAGTCTTGCTTTCCGCGTTGGCTTCCCAGCTCTGACGTGTGCTCTAAACATAGCCTGGTAAAACGCTTGTGGAAGAATGAAGAGAATCTATTATGGGGGAGGGAAAATACCAATGACAAGACAGCTCTGGCCCTTTCCTGGACTTTAGTGTACTACAGAGTCAAGCCTTGATTACATCTACTTCATAATTGTCAGCTTTTGGAGGCAGATGCATAGATTTATATTATATGTAAGCATTTCTTTCCTTCACATCCATATATACAAATATTTTCTGCCTTAGTTGATGCTCTGTGTGATTTAAAAGCTGCTCATGATTTGGGGGGAAGAGTCTATTCTTCTTTTGGATTGTAAGCTTGAACATTAATTCTTTTACTGCGTCTGTCCCCTATTTGATTTTCAGTAAGAATATTCGGCCTGCACAGAAACATGACAGAAGGCCTTTCTGAAAAGGGAAAAAGTTAGATCAGTCCTCTCTGCTGTCTGTAAACATCAGGCCAACTGGAAAGATGATCAAAGGGAAAGGAGAGGACAGACATGGGCTGAGATGGAAAGCAGAATTATATCTGAAATTGACATGTCTGTTCCAGCCTCTTGCTCCTTCCAAATTTTTCTTAAAAAATAGTTTCTTGCCCTGGCTGGTATGGCTCAGTGGACTGAGCACCAGCCTACAAACCAAAAGGTCACCAGTTCGATTCCCAGTCAGGGCACATGCGTGGGTTGTGGGCCAGGTCCCCAGTTGGGGGCATGCAAGAGGTGGCTGATAGATGTTTCTCTCACACATAGATGTTTCTCTCCCTCCATTCCCCTCTCTCTAGAAAATAAATAAAATTTTTAAAAAGTTTAAGAAAAGGGAAAAAAAAGTCATATGTTAAAAAACCTTATTAACCTTAAAAAAAATTAAAAGCAGTTTCTTAAAAATCCATGTCCATGGTACATTAAGCCTCATATTTCCATTTCTCACTTTACAGCTTGGGGAGACACTTGGCTAAGCTTCCTTAAGAGAGGAGCCTATGTTGATTGCAGTTATCTGTGTTGAGAAAGAACCTCCTCATTGCTTTGTGGTCTTTGGCAGGCAGGCAGCAGAAATACGCTCAGAACAGATGCCATGTTTCTTTGGGGCACAGCTTTGGCCAGCTCGCTTTTCATTTTTGTACCTGCAAGTGGAAAATCACCACTTTAATGAATAGCATACCACATGGTAAAAGTGAAATTACCCAACAGAGGAAAGTGTCCTTTCTAAAATTCGTAAAAAGATGTAGTGCAGAACCCCACCCAATTCAAAATGGGTAATTCTTTTCTCCTTACATTCATTTCAAAGGTAGTTCCGCTGGAAAACAGCATTCCGAGCAAAGACATGTGAAACAGAAATCCAAAATGGGGGGAACTAGGCATACTGTCATTGAGAGGACATTGTCCTAAACCTGGCTCTGTGCTGGGCGTCCTGTGGAATGAAGAGGTTAAAGAGACACTGTTCTGGCCCTGGCCAGGTAGCTCAGTTGGTTGGAGTGTTATCCTGATACATCAAGGTTGCAGGTTCGATCCATGGTCAGGGCACATACAGTAATCAACCAATGGATGCATAAATAAGTGGAACAACAGATCCATGTCTCTCTCCCTCCTTTTCTCTCTCCCTCTTTCTCTCCCCCTCTCTCTCCCTCTTTCCCTCTCCCCCCCTCCTTCTTTCCTTTTCCTCCCTCCCTCTAAAATGAATAAATAAAAAAAATAAAAAGACACTGTTCCTCTCCTCCAGAAGCTTCCAACCTGGTGGGAAAGACAAACATACAGGGACCCCATGTTATGCCTGGAATTAGAGTTGAGTGCCAAGAGCAAAATAAAATCAAAGTACAGCTCTGCTTGGTTGGGCAGGGCTGCAGCAACTGAAAATCTGCTAAAATGCAGGCTGTTAGCAAAGTCAAATTATCCTTTGTCCTCGAAACGTAAGTAACTGGCTGGATGTGGGCCATTTTTCTTCTTTTTTATACTTTTCTGTTCTTTGTAAAATTTCTAAAATAAGCATGTTTAGTTATTTTTTTCTTTTTTGCCCTCGTAAAAGCAAGTGGGAGTCTGAAGAGGCAAATGCATACTTTTTTTTTTTTTTTTTTGCAACATTCATACTAATGTTAACAAAAGCAAACATTTATTTAGTGGTTACTGTGGTGCCAGATACTATTCAAGTGCTTTCGTATATTAACTCATTTAATCTTCCCAGCCCTCCATGAGAGGTACTATTATTAAATCCATTTTTTAATGTTTTTATTTATTTATTTTTAGAGAGAGGGGAAGGGATGGAGAAAGAGAGGGAGAGAAACATCACTGTGTGATTGCCTCTTGTGCACCCCCAACCGGGGACCTGGCCTGCAACCTAGTCATGTGCCCCGACTGGGAATCAAACCAGCGACAGTTGGCTCGCAGGCCGGTGCTCAATCCACTGAGCCACACCAGCCAGGGCTAAATCCATTTTATGGAGAAAGCAATTGAAACACAGAGAAGTTAAGTAACTTGCCAGGGTTACACCAGGAGTTAAGTGGCTGAGCAGGCTAGCTCCAGAATTCATGCTGCTTAATTTAGTGAACATTATAAAGGAAGATTTTTTCCTTCTAAATTAATTTCCCAGTTAGTGGAAGCTTGTCATCCTGTCTCAGTATTGTGCTGGGGAATGACCCATTCCTGGAGCAGGATGGGGTAAGAAGGGAAATGCTGGGTTTGGGAGTCAGTCACAAATGGCTCTGTTATCTGGAGGACCCTCCAAGTGTAGACCAAAGAATTTCCAGCTGGTTCGACTAGCCTGGCCTAAAGGGTTCTGGGAAATAGCAAGTCCTTCTCTAGAAAAGCTGTTGACCCTGGAAGGGAACATGGGGAAAGAGTTGGGGCAGGTGAACAGCGTATCCTAGAGAAAAGGGATTGGGGCTTTGGATTAGGGTTACATGTTTGAGTTGAGGTTGGAAGATTGGGGTTAGAGTTGAGGGTAGAGTTTGGTGTTTGGATCAGGATTAAGGGCTGGAATAACCATTATTCAGGATTTTCATTAGTGTCAGAGGTTTGGATTAAGGTTAGCTGTTAGAAATTAAAGTGAGGTTTAGGGTTAGAGGTTATAGACTAGGGTTAGGAATTATAGTTTGAGTGGCTAAAAAAGCCCTTGTCACTTGCTGGTGTCTAGGAATCTTGGGGATGATTTTCAAGAGCAAAGTCAGACCCCAGACCAAGGAGGACCTCAGGATTATAGCTGCAATTAGGACTTCTAAATAGAAACAGAATAGGGTCAAAGAAGACTCACCATGACAGGAAGTGGGCTTGGGTGTGGGGAGTGAGCCATGACCGGGCAGGGCCTGGGTACCAGGAGAAGCCCAGGAAGCATCACCAGGATGCACTCACCATCACATGACCTGCTACAATGGCCACGTCCTTAGGATGGACCCTGGGAACTGAGGCCAGGGCTGAGGTGCAGGGGGAGGCCTAGCATCCGTGTCAGTTTATACAATTTAATTTTTAATAATGACTGTGCTTAAGAACTGGTTTGCCAAATTCCTGAAAACTTATCAGTCAGCTTTTGCAAGCTGGTTCAAGTCTTCTGGTCCCACCACTGGTCTGGCTCCATATCCAGTCCTTTTTTATACCCTCCATAGTTGTCTCTACATCATGGAAACTTCCAGATACTTACGGATATCCAGGAGGAAATTGGGTAATTGGGTTCTTAGATGTCCCCCATTGAGAAGGGAAACAACTAGAAGTTTCTCACTCTTAACATTCCAGTTATGGGCATTTGTAAAAACAGCTGTCCTACAGTTCAGTATTTGAAACACACTCATAAATACTGGGAACAGACTGATGGTTCCCAGAGGGGATTTGGGGTAGGGGACTGGGTGAAAAAGATGAAGGGACTAAGAAGTACAAATTGGTAGCCACAAAACAGTCACAGGGGTCCTAGAGGAAAACATAGGCAGGAAAACCTCAGATATCCCACGTAGCAATATTTTTGCCGATATATCTCCTAGAGCAAAAGAAATGAAAGAATCAGCAAATGGGACTACATCAAACTGAAGAGTTTCTGCTCAGCAAAAGAAAACATCAGCAACATGAAAAGGGAACCAGTAGTATGGGAAAACATATTTGCCAATGATACCTCAGACAAGGGTTTGATCTCCAAAATATATAAAGAACTTATAAGACTCAACACCAAGAAGACAGACAACCCAATTAAAAAATGGGCAAAGGACCTGAACAGACACTTCTCCAAAGAGGACATACAGAGGGCCCATAGGCATATGAAAGTATGTGCAACATGATTAGCCATCAGAGAGATGCAAATTAAAGCCACAGTGAGATATCACCTCACGCTGGTCAGAATGATCTCATCTGATACAGGAAACTCATGAACAACACACACAAATGAGTAAAATACAACCAGAGGCAAGTAAACAAGGAACAGACTGACAGTGACCAGGTGGGAGAGAGGAGGGTCTAGCCAAGGAACTAGTATAAATGACCCATGGACAACACAGTAACGGGGTGGGGATGGACTGTGGGAGAAGGGGTGGGTAGGGTGGGTGGAGGGCAATGGGGGAAAGAGTGGGATAATTGTAATAGAAAAAAAACAACAAAAAAATTGGAAAAAAAAAAAAAAAACCAAACTAGTCACAGGGATGTAGTCTGGCAACCACTAGCCTATTCTCTGTATCTACGAGTCTGTTTCACTTTTGTATGTTCGTTTATTTTGTTCTTTAGATTCTCTATATAAGTGAAGTCATATGGTATTTGTCTTTCTCAGACTGATTATTTCACTGAGGATAATACCCTCTAGGTCCATCCATACTGTTGCAAGTGGTGAGATTTCATTCTTTTTCATGGCCCAGTTAAGTATTCCATTGTATATATTGTACCACAGCTTTTTTATCCATTCATCTATTGAGGGGCTCTTGGGCTGCTTCCATATCTTGGCTGTGGTAAAAATAACACTGCAATGAACATGGGGGTGCATATATTCTTTCAAATTAGTGTTTTGTGCTTCTTTGGATATATACCCAGAAATGGAGTCACTGGGTCACAAGGCAGTTCCATTATTAATTTTTTCAGGAGCATCTGTACTGTTTTCCATAGTGGCTGCACCAGTCTGCATTCCCACCAACGGTCTGAGTTCTCTTTTTGACCAGGCCTTGACCTTAGACCCACTCTTCGGTTTGGTTATTCCAGTTTTAGCTAGAATCCTGCTGCATCAGTTTAATGAAAACCCCCATCCTTGATAGTGATCACCCTTGGTATCTGGTCAAAGTTCTCAGTTCCCACTGTCAATATTTTTTTTATCACCCTGCCCTGCCTTCAGGAAGAATCCTGTTGAATCTGTCAGCCTAGCAAGAATCCCACTAGCCTGATGTTTCCTCATAGTCATTTCCCTGTGCTGCTCCATGGCTATAAATCTCTTTGTCCTTTTTGGATTTAGAGTTGAGCCCAATCTCTGTCTCCTACTGCAAAACTGCCAGTATCGCGGTTCACTTATCGTGGCCTCACTATATCGCGGAATTTTAAAAAATCTTATATTTAATTATTTATCGCGGATTTTTTGCTATATCGCGGGATTTTGCGGTACTGTATATGTATGTTGTTAAAGTGACGTAGGTTTAAGAGTGTAGAATAAATATAAGGTTCCTACTTCGCAGGGGGGACTGGAACGTAATATCCGTGATAAGTGAGGGAATGCTGTAGTTCCCTTCCTCGACAGTCTTTGCTACCGTCTTTAATAAGTGTCTGAATAATTTTTCTTAACAGAGACGAGGGGAGAAAGCAAGAAATTCTAGGTGCTGCTGTGTCACGGTATAACAGGCACATACAAATTTGGTGGATCTGGGTCTGAAATTCATACCTTTTGCTAACTAGTCATGTGAGTTTGGGGAAGCTTCTCTGACTTTCAGTTCCTTCATTCGCAGAGTGGAGATAATTCTACATGTCTCACAGGATGGTGTGTAGTTTAGATGATAAAGGTTGTTAACATCTAAGATGATGCCTAGCACATAGAAGGCACTCGATAAATGTTTTTGGTTGGAAGGCAATGTTACCATAATATCACATGTCACAGTGTCCCAATATCATATCTTGTATACATCTTAAAGTTTAGATTGTAACTTCAAAACCTGTAGAGATGCATTAGACTATAAGCTATTTTTCTGGGACAATGCCTATTGTCTTCCAGGAAGGCCTGAGTTATCAGCCAGTGTCAAAATAGCATTGATCTGCATGGTGGAGAACTCAGAACTGGTTCCTCCGCATCTGGAGACCACCCAAGGGTCTCCCCATACCTAACCTGATTCTCAGCCTCTGCATCTTTCTTCACGCCCACAGCTGGGGGGTTATGTGACTCCATTCACAGTATACACATACCTTTCCCTCAGATGGCTACATCTTCTCCAAAATGAAGCGCATTCTCTACCAAGGCCCAGGCAAGGAATTCTTGGGTGGGAGGAGGTGATAGCCTTTAAGGCTTAGGGTAGCTCCTCTCTGCCAAGCCTGGAACAAAGCCACCTTCCACTGCTTTGAGGGATCATCATGCCTTATTAAAATACATTGACAGTTGCTCCAAAGCCAGGGAAGTTTGAAATAACCCTTGTCTCTCCAACCTCACTTGCAATTTGACTCCATAAACACTTATAGGAACTCTTCAAAGACAGACCTGGAGATTCAAAGAGAAACACAGGGGTGAGAATGATTGGACTACCGAATGAAGTAAGGTCATTGGGCTTTTCAGAGGTGGTAAACACAGTGGCTGGGGGAAAAAAATGTGGTGAAAAATATTCTGTGAATCTTCCCACCTTGGTATTTCTACGTGACCCTCCCTCTATCCTATCCCTTCCACTAGAAAAAGAGAGAAAGGTTGTTATTTGGTACCTAGAAAATTTTCTTTCTTTCTTTTTCAGCAAACTCATGATATACAGAATTTGAAGGTTGTTGGCAGACAGATGGGAAAATTAGCATAAGAAGGTCAAGGGCCTTCTGGGAGGGAAGTCACTGTCAACAACCAAGCTTTCTCCCTGAGATTCAGAGATGAAATCTGTCGAAGTGTACTTAGGTGACACAGAGCCAAGGCCAGAGGTGGGGAATGGCAGCAAGCGTCCTGCAATGCAGTTACTATGCAGGGCTGGGCGAGACTGGAGCGGTGGGCTGGCTGCAGCTTTGAATCAGAAAGGGTAGTCCTAAGTCTGAAGTGTGGGACATCGATGAACTTGTCCCAGTGCAGTTCTCTAGGGACTGGCTTAGCCTGGTAAAGTGACCATGTGGATGGGTCCAAAAAGTCCCGGCCACTGGATCTGTTCTTTCTCATATTGCATAATTTCCTGGTCTACACTCCTTTTTGGCAGCTGTGGTGGGGACAAGTAGTCTCATCAGCTGCAATGTTCTCCTGGTCTGGTGGCCAATTGGTGGTGATTGTAGTGTTCTCCAGGGTCAATAGGGCATGCTGAGTTCTGATTCCCATAAATACAGGCAGAAATTTTCAGGGCAAAACACTGAACATCCCATGGAATTCTTAGAAGGGTATGGCAAGAGAACGGGAATAGATGGGTTTCCATATGTCTGGGTAGGTAAGGGCATCTTTTCCTATGCTTCTTGGCTACTTGTATATCATCTTTGGAAAAATGTCTATTCAATTCTTTTGTCCATTTTTAAATCAGATCATTTGATTTTTTGTTGCTGTTGAGTTATAGGAGTTATTTACATATTCTGGATGTTAACCCCTTATCAGATATATGACTTGCAAATATGCGTATATTCTCCCATTCTGTAGGTTGCCTTTTTATTCTGTTGGTTGTGTCCTTTGGTGTACAAAATCTCTTAAGTTTGATGTAGTCCCATTTGTCTATTTTTTCTTTTGTTGCCTGTGCTTTTGGTGTCATGTCCAAGAAATCATTGCCAAATCCAGCATCAGGAAGCTTCTCCCCTATGTTTTCTTCTATGAGTTTTATGCTTTGGGGTTTACATTTAGAGCTTTAGTCAATTTTAAATTAATTTTTGTATATGGTGTAAGATAAGGGTCACACTTCATTCTTTTGCATGTGGACATCCAGTTTTCTCTACACCATTTGTTGAAGAGTCTGTCCTTTCTCAATAGAGTGGTCTTGGCACCCTTGTTGAAAATCATTTGACTACATATGAAAGAGTTCATTTCTGTGCTCTTCTATTCCATTGATCTATGTGTTTGTCTTTATGCTAGACCTTGCTGTTTTGATACCTTTAGTTTGTAATATGTTTTAAAATCAGGAAGTGTGACTTCTTCAAGCTTATCCTTTTGCAATAAATTGTTTTGCTTATTTGAGGTCCCTTGAGTTTCCATATGAATTTTAAGATTTTTTTCTATTCCTGCAAAAAGAAATGTCGTTGGAATTTTGGTAGGGATTACATTGAATCTGTAGATCACTTTAGGTAGTACTGACATCTTAATATTAAGTCTTGCAATCCATGAACACAGAATGTCTTTCTATTTATTTGTATCTTCTTTAATTTCTTTCCACAGTGGTTTGTAGTTTCAGTGTATGACTAAGTCTTTCACATCTTTGGTTAGGTTTATCCCTAAGTACTTTATTCCTTTCGGTACTGTTGTACATAGAATTGTTTTCTTACTTTCCTTTTCAAAATGTTAGTGTACAGAAATGCAACTGATTTTCATGTGTTAATTTTGTATCCTACAACTTTGATGATTTTTTAAATTAGTTCTAACAAGTTTTTTTTTGTAGAATATTTAGGGTTTTGAAGTACAGCTTTTAAAAGGGGAATCCTCAACATAGGAACAAAATATTAATGTATGACTGAAATTATGAGTCTTTAAATAGCTCTTGTGAAAGTAAGTTGAAACTTCACTAGAGAGGGAGTTTGTCCAAATTCCAGTAAACCTAAAATTTATGGCACCATTTATTTTCCTCCCGAGGTAAAAAAAAGAGTAGACTAATTATATAATAGTTACCATTGTCCATTACATAATGGAAAAAGTGGTCAGACTTGGTCAATTAGGTCTGTTATAATATTCATGCATGTGACATTTTTGTTTTCAATGACGTTTTTATTCCCTTATCCTTGTAGAGAGATTTCTGATAACCATAAATAGTTTTCATCATACCAGTGCAGAATATAAAACACTGTTAAGGCTTCTGAATATTTTGGATTACAGTGAGTATATTGTACATGGTATTTCAGCCTCACAATGAGAAAGTTCACAGTAAGAAAGGATGGTGGTACCAGTAAAAGAAAAGGTCTGACTTTGAGGTTCATCTGGTAGATTAGTGCCAGGCATCTTCTAATGAGGCTCCTAGACATACTGTGGAGGAAACAGCCAAGAAATATATGGCAAAGTCCCAGCACAGAGTAGGAATCTTTATTTCAATAGATTCCTTGCCTATGAACATTTTTTAGTGTAGAGATTGTTGGCATTCTCAGAGGTAAAGGCACACGTGGGAGAACCAAAAACATTCTTATTTTGCTCTTCTACTTAAAAATATTCTGAGACATTGATTGTGAACCTTTTGGGAATTCTGGGAAGAGTATTGGGTTAATTTTAAATACAGGGTAGGGCAAAAGTAGGTTTGCAGTTGTGAGTACGCAAAACAGAGTTTATTCTTGTGTTATAATCTATTAATTATTGCATTATTTTCCATACAAAAAAAAACTGTAAACTTACTTTTGCCCCACCCTGTATATTCTGAATCCATCAGAGTTCTTAGTTGCCAACATCAGAACCAACTCTTACCAGTTTAAGGAGTTTATTCAAAATATTAGACAACTTTCATAGTCTTGGGGAGGACCTGAGAGCCAGGCTACACAGCTAGAGAGGCAGACAGAGCTCCCCAGCTCCATGTGACTGCTCCAGAGGAACCTCCCAGACTCAGTACTTATGACCCTAGACACGCCATTCAGCTCTGGAACCATGAAACCCAGCTCAATTTATCATGCTTTAAGGAACAAATGAATCTGGATTGTAAAACCTTACAGACTATTAGGTTTCCTTACTGATTTGATCAGGCCTAACAAGATGATATGACCTGTGCAAGGTCTTTTGACTCTCAGGCCAGTATAGAGCATGATGGTAGGGAGGAGAGGAGTCTGCTCCAGTCTGTCAAGGATATTGAGTTAATAAGGCATTGTTGGTATGCTGGACTCCCTCTGCTGATTTGTCACTGGAAGGATGAGCTTAGATCCTCTCCCCTACCTTAACCTATCCTTAGCTAACTCTGAGACCTTGGGCAAATCATGCAACCCCTCTGCCTTCAGTATCTTTATCTCTGAAACCCTTGGCAAATTGATCTTGAGCCTAATAATTACCTACCATTTATTGAGGGCTCCACGAAGCGCTTCATGTGCACTCTCTCATTTAATCCTTACAATCCTAGCATGGAGCAGATAATTTCACTTTATTTTATGGATGAGGAAACTGGGCCTCAACAGGTTTGGAGCCTTACCCATGGGGGTAAAAGTCAGAGCTGCCATTTGAGTAGAGCGCTTGCTCTTAAACCCTGTGTCTCCATCTTGACAGAAAATTCCAGCTTTAATACTCTATTGTTCTTTGATTCAACCTTGATACCTCAGTGGCAATTGGGTACCCTGTTTGCTCCTGTAAGACCTATAATTGCCCATTGAACTGCAATCTTTCTGGTCTTGGCCCAGAGTGATACAATGACACTTGTCCCTGCTTAACAGGGCCGAGTGTGAGGATTAAGGAGGTGATGATTGATAAATGTTTTGAGCCTGTTTAATAAAAGCTTGGTTTCCTGTGCTTCCATATGGGAAAAATTATTTTTAGTAGGACTGAGAAACTGATGAGCACTCATTCGCAAGAAGTGTTTTGTTTTTAGACAGTGGCCTCTTAAACTAAGACCTATCATTTTGTTTAATGATTTCCAACCTGAATAAGCAGTATAATAAGTGAGCCTCAAAATCAGTTAGTCAACCAAAAGGCAAACATTTTGTAACCAGGAGATAGGGGAGCTTTACAGCCTTTAAACAATATAATCTGAGAGTACCCACTGCCATTTTACCAACTGGTGACATAAAATACATGGATTTTAATCATTACACTGTGATAGCTAGAACAGCCAACTGATACGAAGCTCAAATCTAGTTTATTCCCAGGGGAAAAAAATAAGCTTAGAACAATGTGGTCTATTTATTTTGTTTATATTTTTAAATCACCGGCAAGAGCTTAACAATTCAAACATTATAAATACCGCAGTCAAGTAACACCCTCTCCTAAAAATGATATGCTGAGCCCCCCTGGAAGATACAGTGCTCACAGAAGGGAAGTTAAGTCAGTGACCTGGCTTCCAGCTCTTTTCACGCTCAAAGGAGCCAACAACACATGCTTTGGTCTAGACTCTTGCTCTGCTAACCCCAGTGTGTTCCTCCATGGGTCATTCATTGCTTTAGGCATTTTGATATCCCAATGCCCCAATATCTATTAGGTCTGCCCTGCCTTCTTTCTCAAGGTAGCTTGAAGTTTCCCTTATAACCTTACCTGTAATTTTTCATCATTACTTGCTAACGGTTGCCTATTCCACTGTATCGTAAATCCCATGTAAGTCTAGCCAGTAGCCAGTGCAGAGTATGGCATGGAGTAAGTGCTTAATAAATATTTGTGGATTTGTGTTTTTTTTTGGGGGGGGGGGAGGAATGGGTGAGAATTGACAAAACTATTTGAATAAGATTTAAAATCTTTCTGATCTCTTCATAAAGACACATGCTACCCAGCTAGATTTCAATTTTAGAAATTTGTGCTGCAGAGTTTGTGTGGCTTCTAAAGATGATATGAGAAAGTTAGGAATCCGTTCCCAGTGATTCTTTTTATCACCACTGCACTCCTTGGCATGTGGGGAGCCTTCGCTGGAGTTGGGACATCGATGAAGTTTGTCTTCAGTCCTTTAATGCCACTTTGTTCATGTCTAAGACCATATGTATATAGTGCAGTGGCAAACAGAAAAGTGGGACTTAGAATCAGAAATGTCTCAGCTCAATTCCTGCTCCCACTATTTATTGGCCCCCCAATTTAGGCTATCATGGCAGCTATAAAAATGTTATTTAATGCTTCAGGAGCATGATTGACTGCGGGCCCAGCTCTTCCCCCTCTGGATCCCTGTTGCATTTGCACCCAGGCCTTGTTTCTCATGGGCTGCTCCCAGCCAGTAACATTCAGGAATCTTCCACCTTGGCTTGAGAACTCCCCATTGGCATGGCTGTGATTTTCCTAGGGGCTGCACCTCTCTATGACTTTTCCTAGAAGTCCTGCTCCCTTCTCTCTTTCCTCCACAGGGACCTGACTGGCATTGGCATCCAAAGGCACGCCCTGCATTCTCCCTCTCCTTCCCCTGAGCCTTTCGCAGGCATTTTCCCCATACATCTTTTTCTGCACATCTAATTTTATTGTGACATCTACTTCTCAGAGGACCCAAAGAATTAACACAGCTAATCACCTAACCTCTCTATGACTCAGTTTCCTCATCTGTTAAATGGAGATACCATAACTTCCCTTTGGGGTCACAGTGAAAATCAACATATATACTTGAGAAATCTGTCTGGTATCTGGCACACAAAAGCTATCATTAATCCCCAACTTTTTGCCTTTATATTGCCTATTTCCGCCCTTTCCCGTTGACTCTCTATTGAAGTATCTTGTAGCTCTTCCCTTCAGGTCTCAAGGTATCAAGCAGCTTGATGCTCCCCATCTCCATTCATCTGTGTTAATATACTAATGAACATGCGGCCTCTGTGGCATAATGGCTAAGTCATTCTAACAATAGAACAACTTAAAGAAATAATGAAATGGTGTATCGTTGGCACTCTCCTAATTCCCCTTTCTGCCTTTCTCTCTGTTCCTACCCCCACAGTGGTGGGAGGAATGGCTTTTAGCTTTCTTTCTCTTCTCTGCCCTCCACTAATGCCTGTTGTTGCAGAGGACACGCCAGTGAGGGCTGCTCTTGCCCACTTGGTATTTAGCTGCCTATTCCCCTTGCCCATAGGATGTGTCTGCCCTGGGCGCACCTGGGAGTAAGAGTGGTGAGGCTCCTAGTCTCATTGGCTCTGGATGCTGTCCACACTGCTCTGGATCTTCCTTTTAAGGACTCCATTCCTGAATGGCAGCCCCTCCCTTCTAGGCTGGGCCTGAAGTTCTACTTACACCAGAGTAGCTGACCAAATGGCGTAGGGCGTGCTTAACCCTCCAAACACACACGCTTCAGGCGCAGCACATAGAAGGTTCTGTTTGGTAGATGGGATGCCCTTGGTGTAGTCAGGTGATGGGCAAAATCCACCCTCACCTCTGGAGTTGGAGTTCCTCAAAATGTTTTCTTTGCTACCCAGACCTCTCTGGGCTGGCCCACAGTAACTCGTTTTTTAAAAATTTTAATTTATTGATTTTAGAGACAGATTGGGGGGAGAGAGAGAAATATCAATTTGTTGTTCCATTCATTTATGCCTTCATTGGTTCATCCTTGTATCGAACCTGCCACCTTGGTGTATTGGGATGATACTTAACCAAGTCAGGGCCCACAGCAACTCATAAATGGCCTGATCTTCTTGGGAAGACTTGGCATTAACTCAGCTTGACTTCTGAACTATGGCTGAGTGTTTTGGCTTCATTCCTAGCTGAATTGAACATTCTGAACCTTCTGCAACCTCCCTGAGAACTTCCAGCTCTAACCCTTACTTTCATTATTTTCTGATGTGGCGTGACCTATTAGAGTTCTAGGCAATGTTTTACAAGTACCATCTTCCTCTGTAGAACCCAACAGCCCAGGAGAGCCTTTAAAATGGGCTGGGAGTACCATGTGATGGCCTCTAGAGCACAGGAGAGGCTTCCTGTGCTGTGTCTCTGTCTTTGGTAGTACCCTATTTCCAAGGCCTTCAGAACCCCATGCATGGGCTCATTGCCCTGCCCAGAGTTTGACAAGGGAAACGTTTAAAAACAAGGAATACTGCGACAGAGAGTAAATGCTGCATGTTGTCAAAGCTCAAACCATAAAGAAGCCTAGGTAGCTGCCATTGTGTGCGCCCATTCATATTTTTTGGCCCTCGCAATTCCCATCCATGCCAGTAGCTTCCTCCTTCAAGCCCTCTGCCTATCAGTCTGAGGGCTTTCGTGGGCTTACCCAAGCACAGGGCAGGATGGGGAGTAAATGCCCCAGGACTGGTTCTCAATCAGTGATGGCAGCAGTTGGTCATAACTACTCGACCCTCCTTTCCCCTAGGGTGGGACAACTCTAAGGCAGGTTCTACACCAATTTCCAGTTGCCTCACTTTGCCTACTCAGTGGATAACCTGCTCCCTAATATACCCTATGCTGGTTTTCTTCCCTTCCTTTTCACATCCCTACTTCCCTACTAGTGCTTCTTGGATGCATCTCTCAATTCAACTACTCATATTCAAATCCTCATTTCCAGCTCTGCTTCTGGGGGAACCCAGCCTAGAGCACAGTTCATATACTAAACAATATCCCCTGGGGAAAAAAAAAAGCTCTTCACACTGCTTACAGCAAAGAACTCCAGATTTTTTGCTTGCGTACCTTATTAGTACACACCCCATTATATTCATATGTGTTTATTTATAAATAATATACTATCATTACCCAGGATTTTAAGTCAGAGGCTATACCCTGGGCAAGCTTTCTATCCATATTTCCAATAGGTACCTAGATGAATCAGTTCTTTGAACAGTCTCTTTTCAGATCTGAATAGAGGTTTATTGTTTTGACTTCAACTGTGGTGGACAAGGAGTTTCCAGAAGAACAAGAAATGCAACATTTGCTGCATTGTCAGAAGGAGAAAATAACATTTTCTGGTTTGTCTTTTGTGTTATTAATATTATTTCCAACCAGGGTTGTTTTGTGGGATCCTTTATAGTCACTTGTTATTTTGTGAGGGTTGGTTTCATTATATCTGGAGACTAGAATCTGTAAACACATTTTAACCTGGCAGAAAAAAACTTCGAGATGTTGTAAAATGCTGAAAGCAAATGACAAGGCTTATCATCCCTCCCACTGAGGAACTTACACTCTGTCTTCAGAATAATTTGCATATTGTTGTTGTCTGACTTACCCATAATGGGAAAGTGGTGGCATCAATCCATGTATGACCTACTAGTTGAATTTATTTTCTTATTTTTTGGGTCAGAATAAATCTAGTAGAAGTTATCAGTTTTTCTTTCCCCACCCCTTGCGGTGTACGCCCCTACTCTGGAGACCCCTGGTTTGGTTTCATCCAGTCCCCATTACTCTCTCTGTTCTTCAAAAGCCTCTCTGTCCTGCGCCCACCTTCCTGTACCTGCCCAGCCTCTCGGGGATACTCTGCTCTGTCAGCCCAGCCTCTGCCCTTCTCTAGCCCTTTGTTGCTGGTCCTGTCCCATGTGCACCCACATTTTGTTCATCTTTTTCCTTTCTTGTGGGTATCCTCCAAGCTATTCCAGTCCAGAATGATCTCACTCTGTTCCAAATCCCTGGAACATGTCTAGCCCTCACGGCACATTAAAAAAACCTCACCACGTACTTATTTGTCTCTGTAACTGAGCTCTAACAGGTGCCCACAGGCTAGAGCTGCGTGAGCACAGAGAAGACAGAGCTAATTGGAGGTGACATGGTTTTTATTAGGTGGCACCAGGTTTCACATCACCCAAACCGGCCCATGGGCCCAAGGATCCTCCTGGGCTCTTAGTACAGACTGTGTTCTTCAGCTCTCTCAGCATCTGTCTCCTGTGGTGACTGGCTGGGGAGTTTAAACATTAATTGGTCTGTGGCAGAGGCAGTAAGGAAGCATGAAAAAATTAGTTTGACTTCTAGCTGAGAGGACAGAACAGTGCCAGGCTCAGGGTGAGTTAGTTCACCCACATTTCTCATGGATTACATCTTTTGTTTTGCCTTCCCAGGCTGAGTCAAACACATTCATAATAAGACTTAAAAAATCCCTGAAGCCCACATTTAGTATTATGTTTTAAATTAAATCTTTCATGTATAGAATTAACCCATGTTTTTTCTTTATAGCTTTATTAAGGCATATTTCACATACCATGTAATTCACCCGTTTAGTGTGTACAGTGGTTTTTAATGTATTTGGAGTTGTGCAATCTAACCTTGTGATTGTCAGTTTTATGTGCAAACTTGGCTATGCTACAGTCCCCAATAATTCAACTAAACACTAATGTAGGTGCTGCTGTGAAGGTATTTTGTAGATGTAATTAAAGTCCATCCACAATCAGTTAACTTAAGTACGGGAGATTAGTTTAGATAATCTGGGTGACCCTGATTCAACCAGGTGAAAGACCTTAAGAGCAGAGCTAAAGTTTCCAAGTACAAGAAGAAATTTCTGCCCGCAGACTGCAGCTTTAGCTTGTGTCTGGTAGTTCCAGGGCGTTCTTTCTGGTGGCCTGCCCTATGGATTTTAGACTTGCCTAGCCAGCCCTCACTATTCCATAAGACAGTTCTTTGCAGTAAATCTCTTAATATATATCTCCTATTGGTTATATATCTCCTATTGGTTGAACTCTGACTGATATAAATTTATAAATTCACTTTTAAAATATAAAAACAAAGTCCTTTTCTTTCATAGGACCTCTTCCAATCTTTTCCTCTTTTGCCATATAATCTTAAGGGCATTTCCACTCCCCTTCTGCTTCCAGAAAATAAGCCCTGGATTTAATCGTGATTGTATACAGGTGCAATCAAAGAAATTTTAACTACCATGAGAACAGTTTGTTGGAACTCTATTTGCAATTTTTCCTATTGTCATTTCCACTAGAATGTACATTCCATGGGGGCAAGGATCTTAGTCTTTTCTGCTTATTGAGAAATCTCAAGAGCCCAGAACTGCTGAAGGAATGAATGTCCACAATGATGTTGTAAACTCCTTGAGAGGAGGAGAGGTTCTCCTTTTACACCCACTATGAGAGCCTAACAGTGCTAGGAATATAGAAGGCACTTGTGATAGATTGCAAAAGAAGCCACAATTTCTTCCCTTCTCATAAGAGTTGGAGTTTGTTTCTCCATCTCCTAAATCTTGGCCTGGCTCTGTGAATTGCTTTGGTCAGTAGGATGTGTGATACAAGATGAGACTTGAAAAATTCTTGGGTATTGGGGTTTGTACTTGGAACTCTAAGATGACCTTGAGCTAGCCTGCTAGTGGGTGAAAGGCTACATGGAGGAGAACCAAGGCATCCTACCTGACAGTCTACCAACCACCAGACATGTGAGTGAGACCATTCTAGATCATCTGACACCTGCCAATCTATGAGCTGAACACAGCACATGAGCCAGCCCAAATTAGAAGCACTGCCCAACTAACCCATTGTGAACAAAATAAAATGTTTGTGGTTTTAAACCATGAAAATGAAATTGTTACATAGCAATAGATAACTGATACAATGCTCAATAAATTCCCAAGTTCAGATAAAGAAAGGTATGTTTATTTCAGTTCCTAAATATTGTGTGCCTGCTATGCCAGACTTTGTGCTTGCCCCCATAAACATGAAGATTAGAAGGTGTGGTTCCTGAGAGACTCCTTAAATATGACACCAAAAGCACAAGTGACAAAAGAAAAAGTAGATAAATTGAATTTCGTCAAAATTAAAAACATTTGTGCTTCAAAAGACACAGTCATGAAAGTGAAAAGACAATTCACAGAATGGGAGAAAATATTGACAAATTCTTTTTCTGATATGGGACTTGTACCTAGGATATATAAGGAACTTTTACAACTTGATAATAAGTTAACCCTTTGAGTGCCATGTGTAATTCAAAATTTGGATCAACATGAGAAAAAGTTATATCAATATATAACCTGAGGTACAAAAAAAGAGAACAAAACCTAAAATACGAATTATTCCATTGTTATTTACATTTATAGCCATTGAAAAAAGAGTCGCTGGGAGCAATGCCGGCACTTTTGGGAAAATTTGTCAGCGTCGCTCACAGCAATGTTGGCACTCAAAGGGTTAAGTAACCCAATAAAAAAGTTAGCAAAGGATCTGAACAGACATATCTCCAAAGAAGATACACAAATGGATGATAAACATATGAAAAGATGCTTATCATCATTAGTTATTCAAAACCACAGTGAGATATTACTTTACACCTACCGGAATGGCTTATAATGAAGAAGACATGCAATAGCAAGTATTGACAAGAATACTGAGAAACTGTAACCCTCATACACTGCTGGAGGGAAGTATAAAATGGTAAAATGGTGCCGCTGTTGTGGAGACCAGTTTGGCAGTTCTCCAAAATATTAAATACAGAGTTACCATATGACCCAGTCGGGAGTGTATTCTGACGCCAACAACCAATTCTCCAATTCTCTGGACACCAAATAGATGTCCAAAAATTCAATATAATTCTGACAGTAACTACCTGGAATTAGCATCAGATTCCATATGCTTAATGGTTCAGTCCCACAAGACAGCCCCCATTTCAGACACCATTCACAAGTACCTGGCCACTAGTACTTCTGACTGGCTTTAAATCGGAGGTTCCTACGGCCTCCTCCTCAGGTTCAGTAGTTTGCTAGAATGGCTCACAGAACTCACGGAAATATTTACCAGTTTATCATAAAGCATACATCTCAGGAACAGCCAGATGGAACAGATGTACTGGACAAGGTCTAGAGAGGGGAGGGAGCATGGGGCTTTCATGCCTTCTCCAGGTGCGCCACCCTTCCAGTAAGCCCATGTGTTTACCAGCCTGAAAACTCTTTGAATTCCACTATTGAAGAGTTTTTACAGAGCCCCATCTCCAGCACCACCTCCCCTTCCCAGAGGTCTGTGGGTGGGGCTGAAAGTTCCAATCCTCAGATCACAGTCTTTATAGGGACCAGCCCTATCCTATGGCTTTCAAGGGGTCCCATCCTAAGTCACCTCATCAGCATAAACTTGGGTGTGATGGAAAGGAGCTTATTATGACTGACAACAACAAAAAGTCACCCAAATCACTTAGAAAACTCCAAGGGTTTTAGAGTTCTTGGCCAGGAACTATGGGCAAAGACCAACTGTATTTATGTATTATACCACACCCAGAAATTTCACTCCTAGATATATATACCCAAGGAAAATGAAAACATACATCCACACAAAAAATTCTATATGGATGGTCACAGCAGAATCATTCAGAATAGCCAAAAAGGAAAAATAACCCATTGTATACCAACTAATGAATGGGTTAGCAGAATATGATATATCCATACAATGGGCTATCATTTGGCAATGGAAAGGAATGGAGTTCTGGGGAGAAACAAGATGGCGGAGGAGTAAGTGGACGCTATACTAACTTCCTCCTAGAACTAGTCTGGATTTACAATGTAATTTTGGAGAAATCATCTGGAATAACCAACTGAACACCAGCAGGAGAGAAGTCTTATAACCACGGAGAGATAGAAAAGGCTGCTACATCACAACGTGACCGATAGGGAGTGCGGAGACCCGGAAGGGCTGGCTGGGCTCCCACGGGTGGCAGCTGAAGGGACTGAGAAACAGCTCAGCAGCCGGGGGTTCCCCCTGAGAAGGGCAGGGTCTAAACCCCCAGCTGGGCTTCCCAGCCTACAGCAACAGAGTGGAAAGTAAAATAGTATCCAGCTGTGAAAAGCGAAAAGCCACAGGGTTTCTTGCTAGCCGGAGAGAAACAGCTGGAGAAAAAGAGCTCTTAAGCGGATCACATATGAAAATATTCTGCCCCCACTTACCCTGGGCACAAGCAGAGGGAAGACAGAGAGGACTGGAGATGCTTGGGGAGAGTTTGGTGTGGTGGCTTTGAGGGGAGAGCTGGGGAAGGGGCCGGCCGGGTCCCAGTGCTGACTCATCCCCACACTGCAGGCAGACCATTCCAGGCCAAGTGGCTTCAGCCTGAGGGGAAGCAAAGGCCCTGCCTACAGGAATTAAGCTGCCACACCCACGGTCCTTAAGCCTGACGGCTAATCACAGATTGAATAGATTAACAACTAAAGAAGCCAGACAAAGGCAGTAGATCCCTGGAAGTCTCCCACAGGCTGCCTAGGCCCAGACTGGTACAGGATCTGACGCCACCAGGGGCAGACCCAGGAAGTGCAGATCATTCTAAGAAGCACCAACAAACAATAGGAGTCACAAAAATGGGGAGACAGAGAAACAACCCCCCATCGAAAGGAAAGGCAGAGTCCCCAGAAAGAGTGCTAAATGAAATAGAGGGGAGCCAACTATCAGATATGGAATTGAAAGCATGGGTTATGGAGAAGCTCAATGAGCTCAGCGGAAACTACAAAGAACTCCAGAAAAACTACAGTGAACTCCAGAAGAACTATAAGGAACTTACTGAGAATTATACCAGCATCAAAAAGGACATGGAAGCTATCAATAAGAGCCAGGAGGAAATGAAGAATACGATCTCTGAATTGAAGAACACAGTAGAAGGAATTAAAAACAGGCTAGAGGAAGCAGAAAATCAGATCAGCGAGCTGGAGGACAATGTAGACAAAAACTCACAGACAGTGCAACGAAACGAAAAAAGACTGAACAAGACTGAAGAGGCTCTAAGACAGCTGCAGGACAACATGAAACGTAATAATATCCGTATCATAGGAATTCCAGAAGGAGAAGAAGAAGAGCAAGGGATAGAAAACCTCTTTGAAAAACTAATGACAGAAAACTTCCCTAACATGAGGAGAGAAAGAATCATGCAAGTCCAGGAAGCACAGAGGATCCCAATGAAGATGAACCCAAACAGGCCCACCTCAAGACACATCATAATTAAAATGCCAACAAAAAAAAAAAAAAAGAAAAGAAAAGAAAGGAATGGAGTTCTGATACATGCTACAACATGGATGACCCTTGAAAACATTATGCTAAGGGAAAGAAGCCAGATGCACACACAAAAACACATATCCTATGATTCTACTTGTTTTTTTTTTTTACTAAAGCGCAATGTACAGGTGGACATATTTACACAAACTGAACATGTCTACGTAACCAGTACCAGAAAGAGAACATGACCAACAGCACTTCAGAATCCTCCTTCATGCCCCCTTTTTCAATGGAATATCACCTGGCAATACATCAAATTGGCAAGTCCACTCACCCCCTGGGGACAGGGCCAGTAATGATGTCACAGACTATTACTTCATGTGCACTCATGTCACTATTCTCTGTGCTCTCCCGCTTTCAATGCTTTGGTATCTGGTAATGTTAACCCTCACCTGAGCATCAGCTCTTCCATGAGTTTCCACTTTTTGGGTAGCTTCAGTAGCTGAGTGGACAGCTGGCAAGTTGGGCTGGCATAGGTGAGTGGCATGACCAAACATGTGATACTGTCTTGCCCACCTCACACACCTGACAGAGGCCAATAACAAGACCTAAGCAGTTGTGAGAAAGGGCCAGATGTTCTAAACTAGTCAATCTCAAACTTGGCTGCTTACTGGACTCCCCCGGGGAGCTTTCAAATGAAATGATACCAGGGACCTACCCCTCGGAAATTCTGATTTGATTGGCCGGGGTGTGAAGATTTTTAAAAATACATAAGTGAAAAAATAAACCATAAATTGATAACAATAAAAATGCCTAAGTGATTACACTGTGTAGCCAAGGCTGAGAACCTGTTCTCTAACCTCAGGTTCTCTTTGGCTTGTGTGGATGTGCTGCTCAGGGGCAACAATGGTTGAGGATTGAATGCCATGTCTCATTGACTCTAATATTTTTGTAATTCACATCGATGTTTTTTGGCTTTCCTTAGATGGTTTGTATAACACTATTTTGACAGCCTTCCGCTCTCTCCATCAGTTGATCTGACCACCTTTAAGTTGATTTCGGATATGCCAGGTCATTCATTTAGCCTGAATGGGATTTAAGGTGTCTTAAAACAATGAGTTACGAAAGTCACTCCTTAAGCATATTTGACATGCATTCCCATCTCCCCTGCAGATGATGTGCCTTGATAAAACAGCATGCTTACTGGAAGAAATGATGGTTTGAGATGTATAAATTCCACAGGGACATTTGCAAACCGTGCCTGATCCATTTGAATTGTTCCTCGACTGTTTCCTGTAGAGGACACAAGCCTTGAGAAGGGCACTCTGTAGGCCGGGGTTGGGGAGGGGGGGCTTTCCCAAACAGGAGCCTAGACAGTGTACTTGAAAGATGTTTAAAGAAGTTTTATTAGATAAGTTACCTTCAAGAGGGAAAAGGAAATGTCTGTTTTATGAGCCAAAACAAATTGGCTGAACAGAAATCAAACGCTTCAAGTAGAAAAGGAAGAGAATGGCAGTTGAGCAAAGCAAGAAGAGAGATGAGTCTGGGGTGAGTTGGCACTTCCAGGGGGTGAAAGGTGTGTGGCTGAGCCCAATAGAAAGGATGACCAGCTAGCTCACCTCCTAGGTACTGAGGCACAGGAAACACAGGTGAGTGTTGTATGTGATAGACAGGGGAAAGAAACAGTGAAGGGAAATGTCAAGCCCTCTCCAATATCAGTGTCCTAAATGTTTGCATGAGAACGCTGGCGTGTGGGCTGGAGTTCCCAGGAATCTCATTGTATCCTGAGGAGTGTTTGGTGGATCCTGGCCAGAAGGTCTGTTCCAGCAGAGCTCAATGCTGGTGATACACTTTCTCTCTTGATTTCAAAGCAGTGGTGGGCTCTGTCTTGTATTTATACAACCAACAGGAACAATCTATTACAGAGAAAACAGGCAAAGAAGGGAGCTGAGGGTAGCAATTTCATAGCCTGCCCTGTAATTTAGTCTGGTATTCTCTGCTGAAGAAGAAAATAGTCCCTGTGTTAACAGACAGTGGAAGATGAGAGGAGGAAGGTTCAAGCAATTTGGATCCTGGTCCTGGAATTTTCAATGTGTTGGGAAGAGAGGAAACTTTGACCTTTTCCCCCCATTTTAACATCATAGAGAGGCACTGGTTATTTGCAGAGGAGACAGACACACAGATTAACATATAGATGGATAGATAGGTAGACAGATGGATGGATAGATAGCTATAGCAGGTGGGCAGTAATAATAGAGAGGATGAGAGGAAATGAGAGTATTGGTCAAGAGCAAGGGCTCTGAAGGCAGACTGTAGCCTGGGATTGATTTGCAGCTGCCACTGAGTAATAACTGACCTTGGGCAGGTTGTGCAACTTCTCTGTGCCCCAGTGTCCTTACCTGTAAGATGAGATAATGAGAGTACACACCTCATGGAGCCTGGCATAAAGTAAGCCAATAAAAGTTCACTTTTATTTTATCATGATCATTAGTATAACTTCCCAGGATACTAGGCCGAACAGATGAGGATGATCGATCCTAGCCTGAAATAGAGAGAATCACCTCCTAGGCCAGGGAAGGTGGTAGCCTAGGCTGAGTCTGAAATGATGGATAGGAATTGGCAAGAGAGTAGGGAGATTGTATTCCCATTCTAGGCAGAGGAGTAGGGTCTGTGGGTGAGAAACAGGGTGTTTGTAAGGAGGATTTCCAGTGATTTGTACTTTTTGAGTCAAAATTCCCTGCATGTTTGCAAAATAGGCGAACACATATATGAAAGCCACAATGTTTTATTTCCAGTCCACAGAACATGACAGGAATGCAAGGAGGTCAGGAACACTTTGTGATGTCTTAGTCTCCCCAGGATCTGTAGTCTACAGCTTATTTATTTATTTTGTTTTTTATTCTCACCCAAGGACATGCTTAGAGAGGCGAAGGGAGGGAGAAAGAGGAGAGAAACATCAATGCGAGAGAGAAACATCGATCGGTGGTCTCTCTCATTCCCTGAACTGGGGACCTGGACCACAACCCAGGCATGTACCCTGACCAGAAACTGAACCCATGACCTTTCGGTCCACTGGATGATGCTCAGCCAGCTGAGAGCCACACCGGCCGGGGCTATAGTCTACAGTTTAGAATCATTGCTGGAATCCCTGCTTTCCTTCCACAGCACTACCCAGATGGAGAGCCAGGGAAGGTTTTCAAATGGAGGAACTGTGATGGAAATGATTATTCGGCATCTATATCAACCTCCTTTCAGTGTGCCTTTATGTATAGCAGCGTCTACAAATTTTTTTAAAAAACTACATTTCCCAGACTCCTTGGCAGCTGTGTAATTTCATTTACATGAATCAGTTGCAGTCCTGTGAGACTAAGTCAGCCCTCCTTTAAATGAGGAAAGAGGTGTGGTGGGAAGCTTCTTTGCATGTGCAGCTTTATGATAGGTCTGGTATGCCTCTGAAGCCAATGCGCTGGCCATGGCTTCCTCAATCCCTAGACTACATCCAAGGTCTGCAACTCTAAAGCCAGCTGCTGAGAGGGCAACCTGCCAGTTTGCTCACACAGCCTCTTCCTGAGGGTGGTGGTTTGCTGCCAGGAGAACCAAGTTAGCACATGTCTAGCGTCTGCTGTCTCCCAGACCCAGATTCTGCCTTCTTTCCACTTCTAGCTGCTTCAGAGTCAACCCCACTCTCCCGGTCTCCTTTCCCCCAGCTTGTGGCCCTACATTAATGTCATTGGTTGTCCACTGCGGGTTTGGGGAAGGGAATCTGCATTGAGGTCTTGATTACTTTCCTTCCTGGGCACCTGGATTTCTTATGCAGACTTCCCTATACAGATGTGAATGTGACCTTTCCCCTGCCTGTAAGCTTTTTGTTTGCTTGTTTCCCATGTAATTTGCCTGCTCAGACATCTTGCCACAAAGCAATGCCATTTTGCAGAGGAAGAGGGACGTAGCCTGGGGGTGGTGGGGAAGATGCTGACGCAGCAGGCCAAATGACCTAGGTCAGGTAACTGAGACAGAGAGGCAGGGATTTCCAGGTAATTTATAAAGAAAGCAAGTGGAAGCTGTCCTCTGATGGGGAAGAAATGATCTTTCAGGCTCTTGAACCAAACACTTAATGTGAGATAAAGAGCAAACTGTAAGCACTGGCTTGGGGCAGGGTGGCCTATGCCAGGCCCGGGGGAGTTTCTGCCTACCTGAGACAGGGTCCCTGTGTGCACTGTGTGGACACTTGGCCAAGGACATGGAACAGGAGCACAGATCTAGCCCATGCACCACTTGCCAAACTGTGCTTTGGGAGAAAGAAATGGGCTCCTTTTAAGGTCCGAATAAAGGTGCAAATAGGTACAGCCCTAGTTCCAGATGATGAGATAGAGAGGGGAGGCCCAGACGCCTGCTGTGTCAAAGTCTTCTGACACCTGGAAGAATGCCCCCCCCCCGCCACCACCACCACAGACGTGTGCAGAGCTATTGGCCCAAGCCTCTCACAGCTCTGTATGAAACAGCAGTTTGCCCTTGTATTACATAACCACACAGAAGGGCAAGGTGGCATTGACTTTGTTATTGTTTCCTCTGCCAAGTGTCCTCATGCCATAAGCTGCGCATTATGAGCTCTTGCAGTCACTTGTTTTGGACTTTGAAAATGGCTTAGGGAAGAATTCTTCATCTCTCATTTTCAGGAACGGTGTGAGGAGGGGAGGAGGAAAAGAGGAGGAGACAAAGTCATCTTGGAACCAAACTGCAGGTTTTTCCTCTGGAGTGACAACCGCGTTTGGGCTTTTGCTCCTTTCTCAGGGAACGTGTTCAACAAGTATAAAACTGGATCGGGTTGTTTGTAGAAGTGCTTTGAAGGTGCCAGGCCTCCTGCTGTAACAGCAGCGCAGGCCGTATTTTCAGACCCACAACCACCAAAAACAGACAACAGGTCAGACCAGAATGAGCTTCTAGGGCAATGAGGCCCTCAACCCACTGCTGTTAACCTGGTACAGCCTCCAGGAAGGGGGGCGGAGCGAGCAGAGAAGAAGGATGTGTCCTCACTGGTATGGACACAGTCCCTACGCCCATTGGGGCAAGAAAAAGGAAAGTGTGCACAAGAGACTATGGTAGATAGAAAAGCAGCTTTAAGGAGTTTCAACCATAAATGTAAATCACTAAAACCTCTTTTTGAAAGGCACCAAAGCTTTAGTATTACTAACGGGCACAAATACACATTGAGAGGGTTCCCTTTATTGGACCTCATGCTATCTAAATTACTCAGTAAGTTGTTAATCCATTAATCAATCATTGTGATTAAAATTACCAACCGATTTTTCAGCAGTAGTTGAAAATGCAGCAAAGTGAGCAAAAATGCTGTGCACAAGCCTTTTTATTCCATCCATAGCAGGTGCTTTGCTGTGCCAATTCCAGTCCTCAGCATTTACTGTGTCATGCACACTGGCCCAACTTCAACAGCCAGCAATGGCTGCTCAGCCCTGAGACCCAAACAGTGCCTCGCTTCTCAGGTGGTGTGACTCAGATACATGTATTCTCTCTGGCCACCCTGACCACCTAGTTCCCCAGCAGGATTCTGCTCCCGTGGCCCACAATGGCAACTTGCTTGACAACACACCTTTAAGCGGCTTCCTTCCCTTCTCTTCCTTGTCTGGCTTTCCCACTACCTGACCCGATGGTTCTAGAAATCTCCTCCTGAATCAACTACTTGCACTGGAATCCTTATAGCAATGCCTACTTCTGGGGGAACCCAAATTGTGACATCCTCCTGACTTTATTGACTTTATTCAAATTTGCTCTGTTTCCTTGTTGAATGGCTTTAACTGTCCTCTAAACTGTTCATTCTCAAACTCAATGCCAGGTTGGAGTGGCTCCTCCATTAAACAATGTGCTTGATGCAAGGTATATCCAAGGTTTAACAATCCTTTCGTGATTCTAAGGAACTTTCCCAATTCTTTGGTAGACTGGAATTTATTATATTAAATATTTGTTCTGGTATCTGAATCATAGACAGGCTTTCACTTGGTAAATGTATTCTCTGATAGGTTGTATGAGTATGGTCATGTTTTTAAATATATTAGAGGAATTTAGAACTCAAACTAATTCTGTTGTAAATCCTTTCATAAAGCAAGCCCAAATTTTTAAACTTCCTTAAAGTGAACTACACTCACCTTGATCTAAGTGGGATTTCACCTATAGTCTCCCTGTTTCTTATGCTATTTGTACTACTGCCTTTTAGCCTATTACCAAGGACCTAATTCAGAACTATCTGAAATATGATATTGATGGTACAGAGCCTACAGGAAATTAGTTTTGCTCCCCAACAGCACCTTAGGACTACTATAATATTTCTTTTTCTGTCATTAATTTGTTAAAGGAAGCTGGATAAATCACCAACTCTGCATTCTTCAGTTTTCTAGCATATTGATCCATAAATTCATATTTGAAGTTATGTGAACTCATGAAAGAATGGGACTATATTTCTTTCTTAGAAATAAAATATTAGGGCTTATTTTAGTATTAAAGCAATGTATACACAGAGAAAACTAGAATAATTTAGAAAAGTAGAAGAAAGAGAAGAAAAGCATCTGTATTTCTACTGCATAAAGAAACTCAGCATGGGCACTGACCAGGTAGCTCAGTTGGTTAGAGTGTTGTCCCAATACGTCAAGATTGGGGGTTCAATCTCTGGTCAGGGCACATACAAGAATCAACCAATGAATGCCTAAATAAGTAGAACAACAAATCAATCTCTCTCTCTATCTCTCTCTGAAATCAATCAATAAAAAAAGAAATTCAGCATGACATTTTAGTTTATTTTATTTCAATATTTCTGTGTACAAGTTTTGTATTTTCATTATCATCATGGCATAAGCACATTCTTTGTTATTATCTCTTGCTGGATATCAGGCATCATCCTAATAGCAACGTGAAATTCCAATGGATACACCTTAGTTTACTTGCCCAGTTCCCTATATTCAGATACTTTCCCTCTATTTTTGCTATTATAAATAACACACAGCAGGATTTTGTGTTAGAGTGTATGTTTCCCCATCCCCCCCCCAAATTGTTAATTCTCGTTTGTGATGGGTAGAGCCCATGCTTCATAGATAATGGGTTTCTATACCTTTCTTCTACATATATTGGGTACCTTCTCTGTGCTTGGCATCTGGAAGGGGAACAGAGGCCTATAATCCACAAATAACAGCAACCCAATAATAGAGTTCTACACTGGGTATAAGAGTTCTACACAGGGCATTTTGAAACCACAGAGAAACAAGTCTCTAACTCTAGCTAGGGAAGGGTTTTAGAAGCATGAGTAAGACTTTTCCAGACATATCACAGATAAGGATAAGAAAATAAACCACGATAATTTGATAGCAATGGGAGGAAGGCAGCAACAGTAGACAGGGTGGATAGCAGAGGTTTCTCTGAAGAGGTGACATTTGAACTGAGATGTGAATGACAAGAAGTTTCTACCCATTCAAGGATCTGGTGCAAGAGTGTTTAAGGCAAAGGAACAGCAAGCACCAAGGAGACTTGTGTGATCTTGGCTTGTTTGAGGAAGAGCATGATGGGAATGACGTGTGAAAGGGAGAGTACTGGAGTTGACATCAGGGAATGGGAGAGGAAACTAAAGTGGGTCAAATGAGAGAACTGCAGGGCAAGTTTGAGAGTTCAGCTGATACTATAGAACACAAATCAGGACTGGTTCCAGTGCTTAAGATTGGCATGACTTTTTCATGCCAATAGTAGCAATAGAAGTAGAGAAGGCAGATGGTTAGAATGATTCATGGTTGGAGATTGCAGAACAAGTGTAGTGAGAAGACAGTGGGGTAAAGGAGTGGAATATCCTGGGGGTGGAGAGTTTGTAGTGCTGAACTCTAAAAGCTAACCTGGATAACAAAAGGTTGGGAAGAGTCGGGTGTGACAAACAGGAAGAAAGCAGAGGGCTGAGAGGTTGGAAGCCCTACAAGGTTAACAGAGTATATGTGATAGAAACAGGCAGAGAGAAAGCTAGAAGGACAAAGGGTTTCGCTCTGCCAGCCTATACTGGGAGTGTAAGACAGCATTGCTCAAACAGCTTTGGGTGATGTCAAGGTCCCTTGCTGAGTTAAATGGAGGTGATGGTTGAGGAGGTGACGAGGGAAGTGTGGTGTAAAATAGGGTATTAGGACTTAATCAAATTTAAAACTTTTAAGCTTTGAAGGACACCATCAAGAATGTGAAAAGACAACCCACAGAATGGAAGAAAATATCTGCAAGTTATTTATGTGATAAAGAAGTTGTGTCTAAAATATTATATATAAAGAACTCTTCCAATTCAATGATAAAAAGATAACTAACCCAACTTTAAAAAAAAAAAACAGGAAAAGATCTGGGTAGATATTTTTCTAAGACAATATACAAATGATCAACAAGCACATGAAAAAATGCTCAACATTATCAGCCATCAAGGAAACGCAAACCAAAACCTCAATGAGATACCATTTCACACCCACTAGAATGGTTATAATCAAAGAATCAGATAATAAACAAATGTTGGCAAGGATATGGAGAAATTGCAACTCTCATGCACTGCTGGTGGAAATGTAAAATGCTACAGCTGTTTTTAGAAAATACTTTGGCAGTTCCTTAAAAATGTTAAAACTAGAGCTGCCATATGACCCAGCAATTTCTCTCCTAGGTATATACCCAAGAGAAATGAAAGCATATATTAACACAAAAATTTATACACAAATGTTCATAGCAGCATTATTTAATAGCTAGAAGTGGAGACAACCCCAAATGTCCATCAACTGACAAATGGATAAGCCAAATGTGGTACTGTATATTCATATAATATTACAATATGGATGATCCTTGAAAACTTTATGCTAAGTGAATGGGGACAGTCACAATAGACTACATATTATATGATATATGATCCTGTTTATACAAAATGTCTGGAATAGGCAAATCTATGGAGACATAAGTAGAGTAGTGATTTCTGAAAGTAGATTAGGGGTTGGGGGTAATGGGGAGTAGCCAGCATTCTCTTAATGAAACTGAGCAGAAGAGAACAATAGAATAAAACCAAATATTTAGAATAGAATATATTTTTACATCTCAGCTCAGATGCCATTCCCTCAGGAAGTCATCCCTAACCAGGTCTAACTTTCCTCTCTCAGAACCTGTCCTTTGTAGTACTAAGCACAGTTGAAAGTTTGCATTTATTTGTATGATGATTAGATGGATGTTGGGACACCAGGGTGTGGATATAAATCCATTGCATCTTCAGCACCTAGTGCAGTGCCTGGAACATAGCAGGTGATTTGTAAACATCTGTTAGGAAGGAAAGAAGGGAGAGACGGAGGGAGGGAAGGAGGGAGAGGGAAGAAGGAACTGGAAAAATTGTGGGCCAAAGTTCTAGATGAAACGAATATAGTAACATGGAGGGAAAGCAATAAAATAGGGGGATGTAAGTGAGATCTCTAAAATACAGGTCTCTAAGACAGTGTTTTCAAATTGGGGGGTCACGACACGTTAGTGAGTTTGTGAAAATGATATACTGAGTTGAGGCCAGCATTTTTTAATGAAATGAAATGAATAGAAAATATCAGAATGTACTGTATTGTACATACCAAGAGTAAAACTTTTCATGAGACTTTTGTTTTAATTATAGACATAGATGTAGATGTGTATTATGTCAAAATTTTAATGTTTCAATTTAAAAGTTTGAGACATCTTGTACCACACCCTCTGGTCCAAAGATTTGTGACTGTAGTTGTTTTCTGATGCATTGATCGTTCCGTTGCATTGATAATCACAGACGGCGAATATAAGACCTCTGATGTTTGTACTAGTAATAGCATAGCCTTTTAAAAACTCAATTGTTAAGTATAAATTCAACATGAATTTCTCAAGTATAAATTGAACATTAATGGAATTTCTTAAGTACAAATCAGCATTAATTCGATCTCTTAAGAACAAATTATGAACAAAATAAGCAAACAGAATAGAAACAGACTAATAGATACAGAGAACAGACTGACAGCTGCCAGAGCGGAGTGGGGCTTAGGGGGCTGGGTGAAAAGGTGAAAGAATTAAGCAAAATAAAGCAAAACAAAACTCATAGACACAGACAACAGTGTGGTGATCACCAGAGGGGGAAGGGAGGGTAGGGGAGGTAGAAGAGGGTTTAAAGGGGGGATAAATGGTGATGGAAGGAGACTTGGTTTTGGTGGTGAACACACAGTACACTATACAGATGATATATTATAGAAATGTATACCTGAAACCTGTATAATTTTATTAACCAATGTCACCCCAATAAATTCAATAAATTTTTTTTAAAAAGAACAAATTAAACAATGATTGCAATCTGTATTAACATGTCTTTCCATCTCTAAGCTATATCTACCATTATGATTATTTCTAATCATTTATGACTAAGAAACCCAGGAAGCCAATACTTAGTTATGTGGCAAAATGCATGCCCTTAATTTTAACTTCTTTTACAACTTATTTCAAAACAGTTTAATCCTCAGATTTCTTTCTGCATGTGCAACACAGCAAATGTACTTTACAACTTTTCATTTGGGAAGTGCGTGTGGTGGGCCTCTGGAGCCAGTCAGGTCTGCAAGGAATCCTGGCTTTGTCACTTACCAGCTGTTTGACATTTGACAAATTGCTATATTGGGGTCTTGACTTCCTTGTTTGTACAACACAGAAAAAAATATTAGGTGGAACCTTATGACATTGCCATTTGTAGAGGTCAAAAATGGTCAAATAGCAACAATTTCATATGGTTGAAACTAATGATTCCCTTACAGAGTGGTTGCGAGGATCAAACCAGATAATATTTAATACCTGGTACAATGCTTATTAAATATTAGTATTCCCTTTGATAAATGTGAAAAATATTAGCATCAATGTTTAATTATCTCTTTTAAATTGGCATCATATACATTGGTCCATTGCACATTATATACTTATTTAATTTGTGTCTTGCCTACTTCTGGAAAGAATTTAAGTAGAATGTTTTGCACATGGTTAGTACTAAGTAACTATTTGGATATAGTGAATTAACATTTCTGTTTAGTTTTGGCTCCTTGGTCATTTATGAGTCATCATTTAGTACCTTATTAGACTTTGATGAAACACTAGGGAGTCCAGTTTGGACTGATCTTTTCCGAGAGAGTTTGTGACAAAGTCTTCTTTTGTACTTCTGTGACAGGTGGTTCTTTCCTAGGAGCCAGCCCTATGCAGTGGTATCTGGTGACTGTCTAACAATGGGCTCTCTGGAAGTGAGGGTGTGTGGTGGTTGCCCGACATGTAGCATTTGCCAATTTCCATGGTGTGAATAATTCCATCGCTGCTGATTTCAGGCTCCCAAGTTGATGTCACCGAATGCAGAGTTGGGAAGACATGAGTGCAGGGAGCTCTTCTGCACTAGAAGCAGCTGGCTCCACACCACTGGCCCGAAGACAGATGAAACCCTACCTGAGGGCAGTGCTCTATACACTCGAACTGATAGCATTGGTAGGATATTTGATTTATATTTGTGCTGCTAGTAAAGTATTTTCACAATTACTGAACATTTTTGAAAAACACGACTAAACAGAATAACTGCGAAAATGGAACAAAAACAATCACCACAATATTTATAACTATCCTAGATCTGTATGACACCTTCTCATTAAATTGCTTTCTTGATGAGACAACCTGCAAGGTTTTGCTCTTCTTTTCCCCCTTTTGTCAACCTCTTATTTTAATGACTAAAATACTAAGTAAGTATTCCCAAGGAAAAACTACTATGTAATTTTATTTATTGACTCTCTTCATGAGCTTACTGACTCAGATCTTGGGAAACTCCTTTTTGATGGGATTGTAAAATCAAAGATAAAAAGGTGGTTTTTTTTTTTTTTTAATGTGAAAGAATGTGAATCACAAAGAGGGGAATTGCTGAGGATATGGATCCTTTAATCAATGACATGTATTTTTTTAAATCTTCACCTGAGTTCATTTTTTTTTTATATTGCTTTTAGAGTGAGAGGAAGGGAGAGAGAGAAGAGAGAGAAGCATTGATTGGTTGCCTCCTGGGATGGAACCCGCATCCTAGGTATGTGCCCTGACCAGGAATTGATCCCACAACCTTTTGGTTATGGGATGACACTCCAACTGAGCCACACTGGCCAAGGTAATGATATGTTTTAAGAGTTTCAAAATACTTCTGCAAAAAATTTTTTTAGTCTACATCAGGGGTACTAAATGGGAGATAGTAGTGGGGGGGGGCAATTTCAGAAATCAATGGTGTTATTTTTTGTTGTTGTCACAATGATTGGGATGCATTATTGACATTTAAAGGGTGTGTGAAACCCAACGATGCTAGAATTGGAAATTATACCATGTTCCAGGTGACCTTCAAATGTTCTGCTGGACCTTCATGCAAGTGAAAATGAGTACCTAATTTTCCAGGAATGCAAGCACAGTGTAAATGGAAGGATGCTTGCACTTAATTACACTTAGGACTTTCCAGGAGTTGTTCCCCACGTTGGGAAGTCATTACAAACCAGCAGTACATATGTTGTAATTTGTTGCCACTGAAACACATCTGTGTTGGTCTGTGTCTCGAGCTGTCGTCCACAGTGATGCTATGATTAGTATAAGCACCTGCCTACTTCATTTTGTCTGCTAGCCTTGCCATGCCTGAGGGTTTACATTTTGAGGGGCATGTTATTTTTATTATTAATTACTTTCCTTTTATTTTTTCCTTTCAACTAGGTCATTACATTGATTTTTTATAATGATGCATAGGGCTATGTGGTATCACCTACAAATTTCTTTTCAGGTTATTACAAGAGGACTACTAAATATATATATTATAAAAGGGATTGTTAGGTCTGAGACCATTGATCTAAATAACTATCCTTAGCATAATATGACAATACCATTTCTGTTTCCAAGGCCCACAGCATATCTGCCTGCCATGTGACATCAAAGAGTGACATATCATATTCCCTCGGCTTCAAAAAGAGAGTTCAGTTCTGCTCCAGTCACTACCATTTGTGGTCTAGAATAGCAATTTTATCCATCTTCTTGATCAGCGCTTCCAGTTTTGTCATTTGTTCCTTGGAACATTCGGTGCCTTCTTGGAAAAAGTACGTAATCAAAAAGTCCAGTGGATCAAATATTTAAGGCAGTTGTAAAATGAAGTGAATCTAACTTTCCTTGAGTTTAGCATTTTCCCCTGAGAAACTTGGAGGCAACCATTAATAAGCACATCCATTCTGTCCCATGCCGTGCATATTGGCAATAAACACTCTGGTTAGAAAATAAGCAGTTAGTGCTCTGTACATAGTAACAAAAAATAAATATATACTTTGAGCTGGAATCAAATATGGACCTACAGATCATGTTGTCAACACAGTGAAGGAGAAAAAAAAAAGCATCGTCAGCGAATAAACCTGTAATGAATATGTAGGCTTAACCTTTGGCAAGATCTCAACGCAGCTGGCTTTGTTTCCAGCACGTCCATCTTCTTCCCTCAGTGCCTCCCACAACCGCAAGCCTAAGGCTCTCAGGCAGCGTGGAATCAGCAAGCGTTTCTGAGTTACTTCTCCTGTAACTCCAGGCAATGTGGTAGGCACGATGAAATCTTTTTCTGTTTTGAAGAATTCTCCCTGTCAGGAGGAAAGGGGTCTGATCAACCTTCCCCCCCCAACTCTAAGACTCTTTTAAAAGCAGATGGACTCTTTCAAGGTCAGGATAGTGGTTATCTTGGACAGGGAAAGTGACTGGAAAGAAGGGGCACTAGACTTCTGGGGAGCTGGTAATGTATTTTTTTTATTGTTGTTAATATATATATATATATATAAAATATACCACCTTAACTGTTTCTAAGTGCGCAGTTCAGTAGTGTTAAGTATATTCACACTGTTAAACGTCTCTGGAACTTTGTCATCTTGCAAAACTGAAACTGTACCTATTAAGCACCAACTCCCCATTCTCTCTCCTCCCAGCCCATAGCAACCACCATTCTACTTCCTATTTCTATGGACTTGACTATTTTAGATACCTCATGTGAGTGAAATCATTCAGTATTTGTCCTTTTGTGACCGGCTTGTTTCACTTAGCAGAATGTCCTCAAGATGCATCCATGTGGTAGCATGTGACAGGATTGCCTTCCCAATGTCATATTTTTTCCCCTGAGTGCTGGTTACATGGGTATATTCACTTTGGAAAAATTCATCCAGCTTGCACTTATTAATTGGACACACTTCTATATGCATTTGGAACTTCCAAAGAACAGTTTACTTTAAAAAAGTACATGAAGATAAAAATTTAAAATCATCGGGGATTGACCGTGGGAGCAGGGGTGGAGGTGGGGGTGGGATGGGGTGGGTGGGGCAGGGGAGAGCAACAGGGGAAAAATTGGGACAACCGTAATAGAACAACAATAAAAAAAGAAATTAAAATCATTGTTACTGCCATTTCTACTAAGGTGTTAGGAACTCGTTATATTAATAATTCCCAGGGGTGTGTTAGAAATCCCAGTTAGCGAAGGCAGTGCTTAACTCAAAGGAGTACATGCAGAGGGCAGAACCTCCAGAGAGATGACTTCAGACAGGCCCTCTTCAAATCTCACCAGGTAGCACAGCTCTGAGCCCTTTTAAAGGAGAAGCCTGGTGCTGACCATCACAGTCCCAAATCACTCAAACATAATAGCTCCAAGTGAAAGCAGAAGATGAAGAAAAAGCTGTCCTTACAGAGGTGAATGAAACTGGGAAGAGATCCCATTGAAATAAAATTTTAGAAAGAGCAAAACAAAGTTGGAAGAACAGAATCATGCAGGGTTGCCAGATTTAGCAAAAACAAAACAAAACAAAACAGGATACCCAGTAAAATTTGAATTTCAGATAATCAACAAGTAAGTTTTAAAGTGTGAATATGTTCCTGGTAGTGCATGGGACATACTTGTACTAAAAATATATTCATCGTTTATCTGAAATTCAAATTGCACTGGATGTCCTGTATTTTCCCTGGCAATCTGAGATACAGAGGAAGCGGGAAGGAGATATACAGGCACTGACACCCCCTCCCCAGTTGAAAATCTGTGTATAACTTTTGATTCCCTCTAAAAACTTAACTGCTAAGAGCCCACTGTCGACCTGAAGCCTTACCAATAACAAAGTCAATTAACACATATTTTGTATATTTATGTATTATATGCTGTATTCTTAACAATAAAGTAAGCTAAAGAAAATGTTATTAAAATCACAAGGAAGAGAAAATACGTTTATTGTATTTACTGAAAAGCACCCGTGTTTAAGTGGACCCGCACACTTCAAACCCATGCTGTTCAAGGGTCAACTGTAATCATAGGGAACATGAAAAATGTCTTTTCAATACAAGAAACTACCCCAAAGCCAGAGTCTCTGACGAGTACTTGGCATTGGACAAGATAACAGTCCCTTCCCTAAATGAGGGAAAGAACTGCCCACACTAGCAATCAGCTTTTGCAATTAGCAAAGAATTAGGGGACTTTTCTTGAATGTCTTGCTAGGGGTTTGGAGTTTAAACCAAATGCTGTCCCATTCGCTGTTTTGCAGAGAGCTGGGTGAGAAACACTGCCTCGGATAGTGGCGTGTGGGCTGCAGACAGGTGGGCTGCGGACAGGAAGACAAAAGACTTCTGAAAGGCCTAGTGCCCAGTAGTTACCTTGTCTTATCAGTTATCATCTTATCAGTTTTCATCTGAAGAAGACCTTAATATGTATCACTAGTGATTGCCATTAGAAGTAGTACATTAGCACTGGTGGGGAAAACAAATTCCCAAACACTCTGTCCTCCTTATTCATCAAAGCAAAAGCATCCGAGATTTACTTAAGGTGAACAAGGGCGATTATTCTGGGAGAGTTGGTCTTGCCACACAATTTCTGATTCTCTTTGAAGCCCTGTGGTTAAACCCTTTTAATTCTGAGTCAGCAGAAGGGATCATCAGGTCGGATCAGTGAAAGTCCTGAAGCTCATTGTTTAAAAGAAATAATTTTTAAAGTTGTAAGTCTATAATGAGGATTAAATAATTAATAAAATTACTCTAGACTGTGGTTCTGCAAGGTCTATTTTATTTTAGTTTTTTAATTCTATTTATTTATTTTTAGAGCAAGGGAAAAGGAGGGAGAAAGCGGGAGAGAAACATTGATGTGAGAAACATCCATTGCCTCTCATACGTGCCTGGGCTGGGGACCAAACCTGCCATCCAGGCATGTGCCCTGACTGGGAATTGAACTGACGACCTTTTGTCTTGCTGAATGATGCCCAGCCACTGAGTCACACAAGTTGGGGCTGCAAGGCCTATTTTAATGATTTAAAAATCAGAAGTATAGTTGCATATAGTTAAAGGCAAATGTCCTTTAAATAGTTTTCTCCTGGGAATAGGTAAACTACATGCATGTTCTATGATCTTTTTACACCATTAATTACTTAGTAAGCTTTCTTTCATAAAGTAAACTTTGATCTAGTTCAGGTTCCATTATTACAAAACCTCAGGACAATGAAGACTGAATTTATTATAGGGAAGCTGAACCTGTGACTGTTATCAACTGGATATGTAGAATCTTGGTTGATACTTTTTATGGCCTTATGAAACTGTCAACAGCTCTGACCTGTATGTCCTTGGATGATTTCCTTAGGTGTTCATACCTCAGCTACTCATCTACCAAACGAGGGGGTGAACCAGCTGATCTCTACCCTCTAAACTCTAACCTTTCATGACTAGATTATAATAAAGGTGTGTCCATCTCAGAGACAGATGACTTAGAACAACTTACCTAGAGCTTTTCTTGGTAGTGATGTTTTTATTTTAATAAATCAAGGTAAGAAGAGTGTAGAAAAAAGTGTTTTTCACTTCCTTCTTGTCCCCTTAGAAATCTTTGGCCTTGGCCAGGTAGCTCAGTTAATTAGGGCAACATCCTGATACGCCAAAGTTGTGGATTTGATTCCTGGCCAGGGCACATATAAGAATCAATCAGTGGGTGCATAAATAAGTGGAGCAACAAATCAGTCTCTCTCTCTCTCTCTCTCTCTCTCTCTCAAATCAATACATTTTTTTAAAAAATTAGAAATCTTTTGTGAGTGAAATCATCAAGACTTGGAAAAAACAAGAATGTCCATAAAGCAGTAACCTCTAGATGGGACCACGGATTAAAGAACTGAAAGCTGGTTACCACAAGGGGAGAAGATGCCGTGAGAGAAAACACGCCTGTCTTTTCTTCCACAAAAATCCAGATCATGCCTGTTGAGAACAAGAGAATACTCCCACTTGGTACATTTAGTGCTGCCAGAAGCAGCATCTTCTGTTTGATTTCCATAATGATCAGAAAAAGTATGTAAGGGCAGCTGCACCACAGGATGAGACCATGCCTGGGGCCAAGTATTTCTACCTATGCCAACTCTGAGGTGACCAGTTTGGAGGTAGCACTTGAGACCTTCTCAGTCTTAAAAATATTCATACCAATTAAGTCAAGTGTTTAAGATGCAAATTATTTGTATCGTGAAACCCTTTTTGTTTCCACACTCATTGCTAAATGAGTGCACTTTATAAAAAAGATTTATTTATTTATTTACTTACTTGAGACAGCAGAAGGGAGGGAGAAAGAGAGAGAGAGAAGCATTGATTGGTTGCCTCTCACACACCCTCAACTGGGGACCTGGCCCACAACCCAGACATGTGCCCTGACCAGGAATCAAACCAGTGACCTTTCCATTCACAGGCCAGCACTCAATCCACCGAGCCACACTAGCCTAGGGCTAAGAGCACTTTTTGAACGTTGTTTTACAAATTATAAATGTTTCTAAAAATGTTCAACCACAGCTTCTTGCTAAAACTCTTCCACCTGAAACACCTTGCGGCTACCCCTTCAGCCAGTTGGTGGAGAAAGTGAGAGTTTGGAAGGGAGCCTTGGAGTTGGGAGGGTAGGCTTGCATCAAACAAGGCAAGGTCACTTCAGCTGCTTCACCGGACCTCATTCCCATTCCGTTCCATGGTTCTGCCTTCCTCACCAAGGGGACAGGGATCTGGGACAGGGATCTGGATGTGTGTATGTGGACACTACAGAGTATATGTGCACACTCAAGGACGGACTCATTGAAACTAACTTACAAGATGGTCTCAGAGAAAGAGAGTTATCATGCAGTCAGTATCATGATGTGTAGCAGAGTCCAGCATTTGTTCCAGAGATCTTTGCAAACATGTTACCTTCCAGGGCATGGGAGGTGTGGTAGGCTGAGTAATATCCCCTCCTGAAAGATGTTCCCATCCTAATCCCTGGAACCTGTGAATATGTTACCTTACATGGATAAAAGGACTTTGCTAATATGATTAAGGGTCACATGGGGGTTAAGGATTAAGAAGGGGAGATGATCCTGGATTATCCAGATGGGCCCAATATAATCAGAAAGGTTGTATAGGAGTGAGGCAGGAGAGTCAGAGAAGAAGATGGGATGACAGAAGCAGAGATTGGAGTAATGCACAGTCATGAGCCAAGGAACTCAGGCAGCCTCCAGAAGTAGAAAGGGAAAGGAAATGGATTCTCCTGTAGAGCTTCCAGAAGGAATGCACCACTGCCGACTCCTTGATTATAGGACTTTTGACCTTCAGAACTATAAAAGAATAAACTTCTGTTGTTTTATGCCCCTAAGTTTATGGCTATTTGTTAGAGCAGCAATAGAAAATTAATATAGGAGGTCTCAACAGGGCGCTTTCAATTTGACAAGCATGGTTTGGTGAGTGAGAATGTTGGAGTAACGACTGGTGGGAATTTGCAGAGAGTCACTTACTATACAGATTTTTCTTGAGAGCCTGCTATCAGCTTGGAAGTGAGATCTCAGTGGTTGAGTCATGGGCTCTGCCAATATGGAACTTACAGCCACAAGAGGAAAACAGGCATTAAACCAAAAATTGCTATTAATTAACTTCAAGTGTGGAATGTGCTGTAAAAGGAGTAATGTGTGGTGCTATGAGGATGATTAAAAAGGAAACCCAGTCCATCTGGATGGTCATGGAAGGTTTTCCTGAGGATGTGTTGTTTAAGGCACACCCTAAGGATGAGCAGGAGTTAGGTGTCTCAGGTCGGTGGGGTGGGAGGTCCTTTCAGACAGAAGGAAGAGTATTTCCAAAAGCTCTAGGCAGGCAAAACATTGCATTTTAAGGAGTTAAAATAAATGCAGTATTGTTGGAGCAGACCGAATAAGAGCTAGAGCTGTATAAGAGGAAATGGAGGGGATGAGTAGGAGCTAGACTGGACAGGCCCTTCTAGGCCATTAAAGGAGAGTGTCAGGGCCATATTTACCTTTTGAAAGATCACTTAGACTACAGTAGATGAAAGAGTGGAGTGAGGGGCAGGAGAAGGTGATGGGAGACCACTTCTAAGGGCACTGCAATAGCCCAAGTGAGAAGTAGTGGTAGCCCTGGCCAGGATGGTGGCAACAGTTAGGATGGAAAGAAGTAGAAGGACTCAAGAGACATGGAGAACAGAGAATCAAAGGACTTGATGATTGATGCAGTGTGAGAGGTGACAGAGATGGGGGTGTCAAGGATGACATCTAGGTTCTTAGTTTAAGCAACCCACTCAGCAGAACTACCATTTTCTAAGGAAGAGAACACTATTGGAAGAGAAGAATTTTGGTGGAAAGATCATGAGTATAATTTTGACATGTACAGCTTAAAGGGGTCACAGAGACATTCCAGTGGATGTGGCAAGCAGGAATTTGCATATATAGCGGAAAGAGATTCAAATTTGGGAGTCAGAAATTTAATGGTAAGTGAAGCCATGGGGATAGTGGAGATTGCCCAGGAAGAGAGAAGCAAGTAACAGGAAGGCCCAGGAAAGAGCTCTAAGGAACCCTAAGACGAAGCAGACGAGCAGATGTCGGAAAGAGACCTGGAAATGGCTAGAAAGCAGGGAGAAAAACAAGGAGGGTGTGGCACCACTGAATTCAAAGGAACAGAGAGGTTCTCAACAAGGAGGAAGTGACCATGAGGTCAAGAAAAAATAAGGACTAAAAAGAATCCCTTGTACATGAAAATCATTGGTCACCGCATGAATTTTAATGTGGTGGGGAAATGGGAACAGAACCTAGGAATTGTCATCTCTTCTGAGTGTTTCTGGCAGTATTTAGTAAGAACAGGGTCTTCAGGAAAAGCTACATGGTGGTGAGCAGCCCACCACGTAACAGCACACACACTTGTACTTTGCCCCCCTGGAAAGACAAATGTAGGTGGTGGATAAGACCCCAGATCATTGCCACACTTACTTGTTTACTTGTCTCCTTTGGCTAGAATTACTCCATCACTTGCTCTGCCTCTTAGCTCCCTAGTCCTCGCTTGCTGCCATCTTGGACTCCGGTCTTGTTTATTGTGAGACTTGAACAATGAACTCACCCCCTTCTTCTCTTCCTTTCATTCTCCTAGTGTTATTGGAGATATTTTGTGTTTCCACGTAGTTTGAGTTAACCAACATTTTATTGCAGCTGTTTCTTGTCCAGTGTGTATGCAGTGGTTCTTCATCAGGAACACTGCCAGTCCTGTGAGCAAAGGACAGTAGGATTTTATGTAGGTGAGTTCAGGGAGAAGTTTAAGGGGAGGGTATATACAATAAGTCTTTTACCTCATGGGAAGCCAGAATGGCTATTGGAAAAGCCAAAAGAGTTGCTACAGGTTGAAGGTTTAAATAATGGGAAGAGAAAATGTTCCTCTACTTGTTTTGCCTACTGAAGTTCAGCTTACACCTAATTCAGATGGAATTCCTTGACCATGACTGTGAGATATATATAGGAATTCAACTTCCTCTGCCCCATGAGGCAACAGAGCCTAAGAATGAGAATAGGAACAGGTGTTCCTCAGGTCATGCTGCCAAATAAAATTTATCCAAGACAAAAGTGAGTTTCTCACTAAAACCAGAGTGACAACAGGAATGCTGAGAAGAAAAATGCAGTGAAAGAATGAAGCCATTTTAAGGGAAAGGAATTAAAAGAAGAAAAGGGTTATACAGGGAGTTATACAGGGAGAAACAGAATATAGCTCTGGCTTATGAAAGAAGCTTGAGTACTGAAAAAAATAATTGGGGTAATTAGAGAATAATATCAGAGTTCTGAACTCAGTTTGAACACAAATTCACTTTTTCTTTTTTTCTTCTCTTTTCTTTTCTTTCTTTCTTTCTTTCTTTCTTTTTTTTTTTTTTTTTTTTTTTTTGTGAATTTGGGGATGGTTATTCCCCCCTTCACTATTTCCTTTGCCCTTCAGATTTGGAAATTATTCTCTCAACTCAAACAAATTATTTTCTCTCATTTTCTGGGAAAGTGCTTGTCCTAACTCTCCCCTCGGGATCTGTTGAATAAGTTAGTACCTGAGGAATGATAGCTGTGGGTGACTACACTGACAGCAATAAATAATTGAGTATTGTAGTCAGAGTTCTTCTCATAGACTCATGATCTCCTTTTTAGATATCAGCTGAAGCCCAGCCCTCTCACTTTACATATGAGGAGCTAGGTAGGCATGGGAAGGTGAATCGATGTTCCCAAAACCACAGAGCTAGTTTTGTGGCAGATGTAGGCTTGGAACTCCGAGGTCAGGTGTCAACTAGGCTATGCTGTCATGCTCAAATGTATCAAAACAGCAGCAGCCCCTATAACTGAAAGCTTCCTGAGGCCAGGAGGGTACCATTTCCAGTTCCCACAACAAACCTTTAAAGGAGGCTTTAGGACTCCCATTTTCTAATTAAAAAACCAAAGCTCTGAGAGGTTAGATAACTCACCTAAGACTACATAGACAGTAAATAATATGGAACAATCTGATCTTGAGAGATGACCAACTAGGAATTATCAGTATCTGGGGCTGATCCTACACCTCAGCAGGGACAGGTGATGGCCTGGCCTGGTATAAAGAGGAATGCCTAAAGGCCTCCAACAACCAAAATGATCAACCCAACTCTTGGCCTTGGTGCCTAAAAGTTGCACTTGGAGTGGCTGCTAGGAAAGAACAAAGTGTTAAGGGAATGGGACACGGAAGAGTTCTGTTTTGTTGGGAAGGGAAACTCTGAGAAGCAAGGAGAACTTTTTAGGCCCAGTAGGATGATAGTGGTCCTGTGGAGGCAGCATGAAGAGAAGGTGTCTCTGAAGAAAGAATTGATACTGCCCAACTCAGAATAATATCTAGAATGAGGCTGGATCTTTGAACCCCTGAATGAGCTGAGCTGCTTATGGAACTTGATAGCACACATTTATAGAACTCGATCAGTATGCTGTGACTATTATTTTTGAAAGGGGTCCGTAATTATATACAACTGAATTAATAATAATCGTGGACTCAAGATACACAGGTCCATGCATGGCTCTCTTTTAAAATAAATACATAAATAACCTGACTGCTGTGGCTCAGTGGATTGTCGGCCTGCGATCCAAGTGTCGCTGGTTCGATTCCCAGTCAGGACACATGACTAGGTTGCACATCAGTGTAATGGGTTATTTTTTACTCTGCCATTTTTTGCGTTTTACCCCAGTGGCAGGTTATTTTTTGCTCACGTATCCTAGCAACCTTGAGCCCCTCTTTGCTAGCTGACGCTGGCTGTTATCTGGCTACACCAAGGACATAAGAATAGTTTCGCGCCAAGTGTTTATCAGCTGAAGCTCCTTCTAAATTAGAAAGTGTGTATATGTAGTTTCTCACGCCTGTATAGTTTTTTTCTCTTTTGTTGTTATCTGGCTACCCCAAGGACATGAGTATAGTTCTTCTGCCTTTAAAAACCTTTTAGTCTGTAAGGCGGGGCGGCTCTCCCATCTTCTGCTTCTGATGGTGGGAAGAACCGTCCCTGGCCAGGTAAATAAACGCCATAAATTTGTTTCTAAATTGCCTCGTGTCCTCTTTGCTCGTAAATGCTCCATAACAGTCAGGTCCCCAGTTGGGGGTGCGTGAGAGGCAACCACACAGTGATGTTTCTCTCCCTCTCTTTCTCCTTTCCCCTCTCTCTAAAAATAAGTAAATAAACAAATTAAATAAATAAATAAAATTGAAAATAAAATAAAATAAATACATAAATAATATGAACACCTATGAACCAAACACCCAAACCAAAAATTAGAGCATTTGATAGAGCTGTCTGACAATCACAAACTTTGAAGAGGAAGATATGGATTAACAACATCTCTTATTCATCCATGGGAGTAGAAATTGGATTAATCAATTCACATTATCTTGGTGTGTTAAACATTCTTACAGAATCTATAAGCCTGTCCAAAAATAACATTCACATCAGCACTGGTTACTATTTGTATTAACTAGCTAATAACTAAAAAGAAGGAAGGAAGGAAGGAAGGAAGGAGGAAGGAAGGAAGGAAGAAAGAAATGAGAAACTAGAGACAGCTTAAATTACCCCTATGGCTACACATGTAATATAAAATAAATCTTTGCAATGTAATATAATACTGAGTGCAAAAAACTAGTTGCGTAAGTCTTTTTACAGCACAGTACTCTTATTATGAAGTTCCAAACAATAAAAATGAAATAATATAAGCATACATATGTGTATGATAAAGCAACTTTTTATAAAAGCCAGAGAAGGATACAATTCTGCGTGGTACACACAGTGGGCCAAAAGTGCTAGGAAAATGCCTCGCCCTCCCCAGGAGCAACTCTCAGCCCCCCACCCCCACAGGAATGGGTGGACAGACACTCCAGCTCCTTTGCCTCTCTGGCTAGGAGAACACAGACGTGTGTCTGGAGTTTCCAAGAGTTCCCCAGTGGGGCGGAGCTGCAGCGACCTGCAGGCCGACTTGCCCAATTGCAAGCCCTCTGAGGGCTGGCTTCCTGGCACCCTGGCGTTGTTTGGCATCATCTCACAGATAAGCGACTTGCACCCACTCTGTTTTTGGGAAAAAACCCAAACCAACCTCACATCTAAGATCTTAATGGTGACACTTTTAGCTGGAACCCAGAACTCTGGAAATATTAATGGAAGAGGCACTTAAGCATTGAAACTCAGAGCTCACCTACTTGCTTTCATCAACGATCCAGGACTATGTCATCCAGATGTGAGCTAGGGGTCCCCATACCACCAGGGACTGAGGTTAAGTGTCCTGTCCTGCTCTCATTCTCTTTTTTTGTGTGTCCCCACTCCACCCTCAGATTCCACAGTCCATCACAGTCCCCAGCAGTCCCCAGGGTTTCAGCTGGAACTATGTTCTCCTAGACACCTCTGTCACTTGGCTCTTCCTCCTGCACAGCTGCTGCTGAACTGGACAACTCCTTCACCAGAATCCTCCAAGGAAAAATCGCCCCAAACAAGCATTTGCAAATGAAGTTCCAGTTATGAAATTGGTGGGGCCCTGGTCTAGTGGCTCAGTTGTTTGGAGTGTCCTCCCTGTGCACAATCCACTACCCACCGGGCACCATACACAGTTATTACAGTATTATTGACTCTATTCCCTATGATGCATTTTACGCTCAGCCTTTCTTAAAGTCCCACCACCCCATCCCACCTCCTCAGATTTCCTCTTCAATCTACTTCTCCCTCTCCCTTCCAAGCTCAAGGCGGGGGTGGGGGGTGGGGGCAGGGTATATACATCTCTTTATAGCTCCAACACCAAACCCATCAAGATGCTCTTAAACAAAAAGGGCTAATTAGCACATTTTCCTTCTTACTACATCTAAAACTATAGGCAAATACTTAACGGGAATCTTTCTGTTTTGAATGGGAAAGTCTAGCTCTTCAACAGCACCCCATGCAAAACCTCTTTCCAGGTTATGTTTAGACGAAAAAGGAGGTGATACTACATCACTTCTCACCAGTCATGTGTTTGTCAGCTTGGCATCAAGGATGAGGGAGGTGTAGTTTTATTTTTATTTTTATTTTTAAATGAGGCTTGTCTGTTTCAATTTTAGAGGGCATGTCTTCTCCCATTTTTTTGGCATCACTTCCTCTTGCTTGTTTGGATTTTCAAGTCATGGCAGAGAGAAAAACCGTGGCAACTGCATAACACCCTGAACAATTATTCAGTGTTGAATTTACTGGCACTACCATACTTCAGTGACTGGCCTTGGGCAAGTTGCATAATTTCTTTTAGCCTCAGTTTTCTCATCTGTAAATGGGTATACTTATGTGTGCTTTGCAGGATTACTGCACCTGACACAGCTTTGGCACAGAGAAGCCCAGCAGCAAATGTAAGGTGCCTTTTCTATATAAATAGTATAAGGGGCACCCTGCAATCTATCAAGCACAGCACTGTCCAATAGAAATCTAATGTGAGCCCCAACTGTGGGCCACAGATGTAATTTGACATTTTCTAGAAGCCACACAAAAAAGGGTAAAAGAATCAGATGAATTTAATTTTAATACTATATGGGGCAAAAGTAGGTTTATAGTGATTATGAAGGTTATGATTGCTACAATAGCTTCATCAACTCAACAAGAATAAACTCGGTGTTTTGTGTACTCATAACTAACTGTAAACCTACTTTTGCCCACCACTATATTGACTTAACCAGCTTAATCAATATATCAAATGTTATCATTTCAACATGTAATCAATATAAAAATTAGTTATGAGACAATTTGTATTCTTTTTTTTTTTTAACACCAAGACTTTGAAATCCAGCATGAATTTTATACTTATAACACATCTCAGTTTGGACCAGCACATTTCAAGGGCTCCTAAGTCGCATGTGGCCAATGCAGCCTTAGGACTTCTGATGGGATTGCATCTCTTTAAATTTTGAGTCGATTTTTAGTGCACATTTCAAGTTGTGGAAGTGGTCGGCCCAGTCCTGTTTCTTTAATAGCACTTATAGTTGCCTCATACATCGGAGAAACCATGGAACCAATGATCCCAAAGCAGGAATCCCCAATCCTTTTGTGAGGAATGGCTGTTTTTCTTTCCCTCAGAACTGTCAAACCTCCAAAAATTTAGGATAAGTGGACAGAGGAGGGAGGTGACAACAAAATTCCAGTGGCCTTCCTGGTAGCTACACACTCCTCACTGATGGAAGTCTAAGCAACTTGGGAACTGACTTAAATTTGCTGTCACATTTGCTGTTGGTGGTCATGATGGTCGGGGCGATGGGGAGGCTGCAGCTTTACAAACAGCTTGAATGGATGAAGGCTGTACTAGACTTGCTGATGGAAGAAAGACTAAGTTTTCAAGATAATAGGTGGCATCTTAGACGTCAGAGCCCACTGCAAATAATGGTTCATGCTCAGTTAATTATGGGCACTAAGTGACTATTAATAGAAACTGGTAAGATTGTGTTTTGGATAGAAACAAAAGCAGTGAAGTCTGACAAGTCTCTGTATAACTAACCTTCATCTTTTGGGCAAAGGAGAACTGAATAAGGCCATCATGTTTTGTATCTTTGGTTCACATTTTTGCAACTTGCTTCCACCCAGGGACTGCAAGGATTTCCTAAATGTCAATTTAGCCATGGTATCACTCAAAAGCACTCTTTAGTGGGTCTTGGGTTGTGGACACTTTTTGGCTGTTCCCTCCCAGAGTTTTTTCTATGAAGTTTTTGTGATCTCTTCATAGCTGAGCTCAAATTTAATATATACTTTTGTATCTCACTTTTACCAACTTACAATATTTGCATTTTCCAAGTTTTCATACAGACTTCATATACTATATGTTTAATGATGGTAGAATGGTCCATTGAGTGTACGTGCCATGGCTTATGTAAACATTCTCCATTATTGTCTCCCTTGTGGATATTATAGGATATAATTCTGTTCCACAACATTTGGGCACCAGGAACATTACCATTCTTTTTTCTATAAAATCAAATTAAATCTGAATTTGAATTCCCATATTCATAGCTGACAAAACACCCAATAGCAGCCATCCCTGGGGTCTTCTTCCTGTGTGTATGTTTTGGGTACCTGGAGAATGCTTGGTGTGAAAGGCTACATTTTGCTCTAAGTAATACCTATCTACCCAAGCCGGCCTACACAGTGAAAGGGACGCACGGGCCTCTAACTGGAAGTTCAGAGGAGGTTTCAGGTTTGGTCTGACAACATCATCAAGGACCCAGGTTCTTCCCATTTCTGCTCTACTTTCTGCACAGTTAGCTTCACCTTGGTACAAGGTGGTTGTCAACTGATGTCACATGCTTCCTCTAGTTCACTCATCTTCACACTTTAAAATCCCACTTTTAAAATAAAAAAAGTGGGCTGGGGAATCTTGGACGCAACTGAAATTTCCTTTAGTACGTGAACGAATAAATAAACTATGGTATATCCAGACAATGGAATATTATTCAGACCTAAAAATCAATGAGCTATTGAGACACAAAAAGATGTGGAATAATCTTTAATGCACACTGCAAAGTGCAAAAAGCCAAACTGAAAATGCTACATATTGTATGATTTCAACTATAGGATTTCTGGAAAAGACAAAACTATGCATGCAGGCAGTAAAAAGATCAGTGATTGCCAGGGGTTGGTGGGGGAGATGTAGAGGCAGAGCACAGAGGACTTTCAGGCCAATGAAACGATCCTGCATGAATGCAAAGTATGGATTTGGGCTGATAATGTTGTGTCAGTGCAGGTCCACTGATTGTAATAAATGTATCATTCTGATGTGCAATGTTGATGGTGGGGCATGCAGGAATTCCCTGTACTTTAAAAAGAAAAGATTTTATTTTATTTTATTTTATTTTTAGAGAGAGGGAAAGGGAGGGAGAAAGAGAGGGAGAAAAACATCAAAGTGCGAGAGATACATTGATCTATTGCCTCTCCCATGCCCACAGCTGGGGAGAGAACCCACAACCAAGGCATGTGCCCTGACTGGGAATCGAACCAGCAATCCTCCAGTTCGCAGGCCGGTGCTCAACCCACTGAGCCACACCAGCCAGGGCTATACTTTCAACTCAGTTTCACTGTGTACCTGAAGTTATTTTAAATAATGAAGCATATTTTTAAAAAATACAGGCCGGTATTATGAAAGAACAGAGAATTAAAAGTCAGGAGACGTGGATACAAACCCAGGCTGTCATTTACACGCTGTGTAATCTTAAATTATTTTAACCTTTCGGTATTTAAATTCACTCAGCTGTAAAATCGTCGTCGGCAGCCGTCCGTCTCGAGAGACGGTCGTGTAGCTTCTTAAGAGTCTATCTGCACTGCCGAGAATGGCTGTGCAGTCCGACTCGGGAGTGACACGGTATCTGTCTCCTCCCGTGTTGAATCGACACCTTGCGATGACGCTGGAGTGTCCTCTCCAGTGAAGCTGAAGCTACAGAGCCTGGGCAGGGTGATATGGAGGGTCTGCTGTTGCCCATGCAGCAGACACCCCCTCTCTTCGCAGCTGAAGGGTCCAAGGGAAAGACGGAGTCAATACAGTTTAGTTTCAGGTGCGTCGCAGGAGTTGCCGGTGTTGACTACAACATCAAACCACCTTAGGGACTCCGGCTCCGGATTTTCTGTCGGGGTTTACTCCCTTAGCCTTTCCCCTGAAGAGGTATGCCGCAAGGCAGCGGAGGTTTTTTGGAGTCAGAGTTTTCCTTCTCTGATGTGCCCTGACTGGAAGATCGAACCAGCGACACTTAGCTCGCAGGCCGACGCTCAATCCACTGAGCCAAACCAGCCAGGATGGCTGTAAAATAAGGATACTATTAATCCATAACATTATTTACTGGGAAGAGACAACCATAGGTACTTTCACAGTGCACATAGTAGGTGCTCAAAAATGTTGATTGAGAGTGAAGACAGAAGGAGGAAAAGACAGGGAGACCAGGATTTCAGAAAGTCAAAGGATGAAGGCATTTTATAACAAGATCCACCAATTAATGATGACGAGATAATCAGCAGTTATTTTTCCCCCCTGTATGCTCCACTCCACTTTGGGTTTCGGCTTTTGGCTTTATTAGATTATGAATTAATAAAGTTTCAATTATTGCTTGAATTCTGCAGAACCCTACCCTTGCCTCTGTTCTCTATTGAGAGCTCATGGGAAGGAACGCAGTTTGGGGTAGGCTTTGCTGTTACTTATTCTGGACACTGCGGGTGAAGCAGTGAATAAGCCAGACTTAGGCCCAGTGGTCACAGAGCTTACACCTAGTGCCGAAGATAGGCATTAATTGACTTATACCAGAGTGTTTTGTGTGTTACAGTGGGAAGCACAAGACAATCAGGAAACCATATAGATAGCAAGGGGCACAAATCACCTTTATGGTCGGGGAAGGCCTCCCTTGATGTGTAAATGCTGAGTATGCGTTAGCTAAAAGGAATAGGGAACTGGATTAGAGTGTATAGGGCAGGTCAGCGGTCCTCACCTTTGAGTATGCATCGGAATGAGTTAACTATTATTGCATAACAAATCAGCCGAAAACTTAGCAGCTGGAAACAGCAAACATTCATTACAACAAACTGTGAGAGGTTTTGTGGGTCAGGAGTCCGGAAGCTGCTTAGCTGAGTGCTTGTGACTCAGGGTCTCTCACAAGGTTACAGTGAAGGCACAGGGCAAGAGAGGGATCTGCTTCTAAACCAACCTGCTTCCAAACGTACTCTGTGGGCTTCTCCACACGGCTGCTTTGCAGCATGGCAGGTGGCTTCTCACACAGAGAGAAAGAGAGAATATGAACCTCAAGATGGGAGCCACAGTGTTTTTTAAATGCTCACTTTATTATTATTAGTTTTGCAGTACTTGTCCTCTAAATGTTCCATAGTTATTCTATGGTTATAAAATATTATTACTGATATCCTATTTTTTCATTTATATCACTTGAATATATCTTATTTTACATTTTGTAATCAAAAGGTACTTATATTTCCCAATTTTTTGAGATATAATTGACATATAACATTATATAAAAGTTTAGGGTATACAACATAGTGATTTGATATATGTATAAACTGCAAACTAATTACCACAATAAATTTCGTTAACATCCATCAATTCACAGTTATAAATATTTTTCCCTTGTGATGAGGACTTTTAAGATCTGCTCTCTTAGCAACTTTCAAATCTGGGAATGTAACATGGAACATGATGACTCTAGTCAACAGTACTGTATTGTATAATTGACTATATTTTATAATAGTTTCAGATTTATGGCAACATTGAGAAGATAGTACACAACTCTCCCTACTTGCATTATCTTGGTACATTTGCTATAATTCATGAACAGATGTTGATATGTTATTATTAAACATATTTGGTTCAAGGTCCATCCTTTGTTCAGCATTCCTTAGTTTTTACTTAATGTCCTCATATCTGTTCCAGGATTCCACCCAAAATAGCAACTATGTTTAGTTATCATGTCTCCTTAGGCTTCTCTTGGCTGTGACAATGTCTCAGATTTTCCTTGTTTTTTATAACCTTTATAATTTTGAGGAATTACTGATCAAGTACATTGAAGGACTGGAGTTGTTTTATAACCTAATTTTGAAGTGAGATCTCAGCACTCTGGCCATCCTCTATTTGTTAGAAACTAGCACTATTAAATCTCTTGAGGGGAGAAATATTAAAGAATTTGGGGCTACGTATATTTTTAAAACCCCAATAGCTTGCCAGCCCTCACCCCCAGAGTTTCTGTTTCAGTAGGTCTGGGGTAGGGTCAAAGAGCTTGCTTTCTAACAAATTCCCAGGTGACTCTATGCTGCTGGTCCAGTGATCTTGCTTTGAAAGCCACTGGAAGTGGGGCCTCTGGGAAAGACCTTGGCGTGTACAGGAGTAGAAAAAGTTCATCAAGATCTATTTATTTCTCTCAAGATCTGTCTCCTACAACTACAACCTGCACTGAAATCAACCCATTGGTTTAGCTTCTGAATTTTGCCAATAAACACAAAACTACCAGCTAAAAATATATGTTGCTGAATAAAACAGGCACAATGTCTTGTGTTTTTATTAGATATTATTTATTTCATTTGATTGTCATGAACACCAGAGAGAGAAATCAGGTATCCTCCTCTAAGAAGTAGCTAGGGCACAGAAAGTCTAGGTGACTTGTCTAAGGTCACAGCTAGTTAATGACAGAACCAAGCTTAGGACTGGGTCATTTGAGCCCTGGACCAGCACAATTTCTATTATACTAGGCTCTTTCATATTCCCACCTTCTAAGATTTGCCACCTTTTGGACAATCATCAATAAAACGATGCACATGACAGTTTAGGTAATCAAATCAACAGAATACATAGATTCAAAGTAGCATTTTGTTTAGTAGAAAAGGAAGGAGTGAAACAAGTGATTTTCAAGCTCAGAAAGATCAGCATTTGCAGCTTAAGTTGGGAAAACCTCTTCACCAATATTGAAATTCTCCTTGCTCACTGATGCCCACAATAGCCACCAAGTACACTCCGCCTTCAGGCAGCATTTGAGAAAGTCACTGGAGGAACTACAGGCCACAGGGCTTCTTGTCTGTCCACGTGGGCACACCAACAGGATTGCTTAGCTCCGCTAGCAGAGCTCCTGGTTAAAGAGGTTGTTAGTATGTCTCTTTCAGGCTTTGGTTCGAATGGAAGAGACCTAGTAGTCTATACACCATACCACCACCAAGATGACTTGAAAATCTAGAAGAGGGGACGACCATTGCTGTCTTTGAGTGTATGTATTACTGTTCTTTAAGTTCAGAGTAGAGATGCAATTGAATTGAACGCATACTCAGTGAAGGCACAAAAGCTTAGTAGCTACACACCAACAATCTTACTCATTGAGAAAATCGGTCCAATCAGACCAAAGGAGTGGTTTCTAGCTATAGTTTTACCTTTCCTTAGAGAACATCCTGCCTTTCATTTTAGTTGTTTACACGTTGCCAAAAATGAAATAAAGTTTGGTGGAAATGGTTAAAGCAAGCAGTACTTCATACATTCACATTAGGAAATGATTTCATATACTGAACGCTGAGTTCAAATTCCCTCTTATGTAGACAAAGAATACCAATACACAGTGTAACCATAGACTTTTGTCCCAAAGTAGTGGTGCTGGTGGTGGGGAAGCAAGAAACAGTCAGGGAGCTGTCCTGTGGTGGTGGCAGTGATAAGGGGATGTGAAAGATAGTGCCGATGACCTTAAATTTGATCCTTTCCAATGGTAGTGGGGGTGGGGGCATGAAACAGTCAGTGGCCTTACAATTAATCCTGCCCAATGGTGTTAGGGGGAGTGCACAGGGAGTTGTAGGGAGAGGCACAACACAAAGTGCCAGTGACTTTAAATTTGATCCTGTCCAGTGGTGGTGGTGGTGAAACAGAGTCAGTGACTTAACAACTAATCTTGTCTAAAGGTGTTGGCTCAGGTGGGAGGGGGGGTGGTTGGGGAACTGGGGCGGCGGACCACGAAACAGAATCAATGACCTACCAATCCCGTCCAAAGGTGTTTGCCAGAGTCAGAGTAGGAGGGTGGAGAGGGGCGGGGCTCGGGGGGGGGGCCACGACGCAATGAGTCAGTGACGTTACTATGAGCTCTGACCAATAGTGAGGGACAGGCACGAAACAGAACGAGCGAGTTTCATTTGATTCTGCCCAAAGGTGGTGGCGGTGGCGGCGGAGACGGAGGGCATGAAACAGCCACTATAGTTAAGTGGCAAAAAGAACATGAAAATCTAAGTTTAGCCTCCAGGGAAGGCTTCCCGGAAGAGGTGCCTTCGGTTGAGAGAGGCCTGGAGGGGCGTGTAAGATCAGATTCCTTATGTGGCTCCAGCCCTTCTACAAGTCCCCCCGAACCTCCGCCACCTTTCGGCCGCCCGGGACCTCGTTAGGGGCGGGACCCGTGCTAGTGACACTCGCCTGCCCCGCCGAGACCCGAAGCCAGAGAGGAAGGAACCCGCGCCCCGCCACAAAATAACGCGAAGGCGTCGGCGGCCAATCAGCGGCCGGCGCGTGCGGCCTCGCGCCCCTCACACCCTTCGCGCTCCCGCCCCCCACTCTCTACAGGCGCCGCGTACGTGCGGCGACCGGCTCCGCCCCCGTGGGCGGGGCCTGGGGAAGCCGCGGGCCTCCAGCCGGGGCCAAGGAGGTGCTGTTGCTGCTGTTGCCACTGCTGCTGCTGCGGCGGCTGCACGCGCGGCGCCGAGGCCGAGGCAGAGGCCGGGGTGCGCGCTTGGCAAACGTGCCGGATCCGCGCCTCTCGGCTGCACCGGCCCCTGCGGCCGTCTGTGCGTCTCGGCTGGTGTGTGCACTGCCCCTGCGAGGATGCGGCTGTTCCAGTTGCTGCTCAAGCAGGCGGTGCCCAAGCAGATTGAGCGCTACTCGCGCTTCTCGCCATCGCCGCTCTCCATCAAGCAGTTCCTGGACTTCGGTGAGTGCGGGGCCCCGGGCCCCCACGGTCTCCACGTCCCCGGGGCGCGGGACCGCTGTCTTCCGGGCCCCTCTGCCGCCGCAGGTCTCCACAACCTTTGGGTAAAGGCGTGGGAACTGCGGGCGGGGCTCCGGGAGGTCCGGGGTGGGGGCTCTCCTGGGGGCTCTGATTTCGGGGCGCGCAGGGACAGGGCCTTATACCCGTACCGATCGGGGGCCTATCCGTAGACACAGAACCTCATCCCGGGCAGGACTCCCCAAAACTGCATGTTTAGCTTCAGATCTACTTGATACAGACCTCCCAGCCCATAAAACTTCCCAGCGGAATGTGGGTGGCTTTTTCACGTTTTTATTTTTAGATTCTTTCTTTGGTTGGTTAAGAGCTGTTTAGAAACACCTTGAGGTCGTATAAATTATGCAATGGCATTTTGTTCCTTTTCTGCTTTAAGGTGCTCGCTTGTGGCCAGAGCGGCAAGACTCGAAGCGCGTTATCTTACTGTTATATTAAAATAGTTAAGAGAGGCCTGCGCTGCTTAAGCCGTAGATGCTGGGAAAGAGGGGACGAGTGGGCTCCTAGAGTAAGAGCAGGATTCGATACAACCCCGGCCTCGGTGCTAGGACCTTTGCTTGTGCCTCAACTTTTGTGTCCCACCCACTTTCTCCCCAGTTGAGTGGGCTGGCCTGGTGGGCAGCTCCCACGGATTGAGGTGGGAGTACAGCGGACCCGGTCCCCAGGCTGCCTGAGGCCTAGCTGAGATGGGACTAGATTCCACCACCTTATGTTAATTGGATCGTGTTTCCCCAGAGTGGTGCCTCTTCAAGGGCTGAGCAAATACTCCTAATTACTGAATGCATGGGAGCTGGTTGTGAAACAGCAGAAAGTAAACCAAAAGTGCTCACGCAGGTATCAGAATGGAACGCGGCATCCTTGCAGGAAAATAAAATGGAGCGGCAGAGGTGTTCTAAGCTCCCAAGGGAAAGATAGCCTATTATTCATGACTTGTTCATATCGTGAATTTTATGTAAACGTCAAGGGGTGGTGTCAGGTAGACATAAAAACTAAAGTGTGGAGAAGGTAGAACATTTGAGGAAGACCCAATATGCAGAATGTTGGAACAAGGAGAGAGGAATAGGGTAACGGTGAAACCAGATTAAATTTTCAGAAACCAGTTTGCCAGGGAATGATGAAAATTGAAGTTGCATTTTAAACTTCACTCCCCAAAGCTTTCCAGTAGTTTTACTCTACCATCTCTGACCACTTGTGAGAATTTCAGAGGTTTGATGCAGCTACTGACTTCAAAGTTTAGAAAGAAAATGTCACTGTTGCTATAAATAGCATGTTTGCCATCTCTAATTTATGGTTTAGAGAAGATTCTTAAGGTAACAACTGAGCCAGGCTAATTCATTATAAAGAACAAAAGGAACCCAGAAACTCCCAAGTCCTCTCTTCCACCCTCAAAGTTGAAGTAATAGCTCTAATCGCTTGGTGAAATTTTGCTTGATTTATTTCTATAGCAGCTAGTATCTACCCATGTTAATAGGTGTCTTGGCAAAGATAGTACAGTATTTGAATAGGAAAACCACAGTGGAGGATACTATTACCGTGGAAAACCCATGGGACTAGTATCTGGAAACAAATGTTCTCATTCTTGCTCTGCCACTAACTCAAGAGTGTGGCCTTGGCTAAGTGACTGAACCTCACTGGGGTTCACTTTCCTCATTAATAAAATGTGAGGATTATATCAGGTAATCTCTAAAGCACAGCTCCAAAACCCTCTGATTGTAATTTCAAAGGAAAAGGGAAGAGCTTTTTAAATGAAAATTGCCTAGTCTTTTCATAGACATTTCCCGTAAAAAGCCTCTGACCTGTTTTGGGAGGGGTGGAGGGGTACACTAATCCAGGATAATGGAAGAAGCATAATAATTAAAGTCTTTTCTTTGTAAGGAATCTCACAGAAGAGCCATATAGAATTGTAGTGCAATTTCTTAGAAACTACAAGCCTGCCTGTAATACCCAGAGATGAATTGGGTGGCAGGAAGCCTACCTTTGATGAGAACAATCAGAAGAAGACAGTTACTGTCGCACAAAGTCCATCTCAACTAATGCTTTTCTCTTAGTTCTTCTACCTCCTGATAGAAGTTCCATTTTGGCAAGTGATGTGGGAGTTTTATAATTTAGAAGGAGTGTGGGGGTATTTTTAAGGTGAGGAAGAAGAGTAAAGAGGCTTTCTGCCAGTGTATGATTAGAGAAAACCACAGAGGAGGACCATCTCAAGTCCTTCAAGGACTAGGAGGAAGCAGGCAGCAGATGAGTCAGCAGGGTGGGGAGTGTGGCAAACTCCCGGCTATATGCTGGCTCCAGAAGGGGCGGCTGAATTGGCACCAGTTCAATATATTTTAAAAGACCTGTGACTCAAATGAAATAGGTGCATGAGCCATGTTGACCCACAGGCTGCCACTTTGTGAACTTCATGACCTTCTTCCTGGCTACTTTACAAACGGGACATAAATTTTTGCCTAGAGTAACTGCACAGGGACCAGAGAAAGGATATACAGATAATTTTATGCTTCAGTGTTTGTTAGAACCATGTCAACAAATACATCATCATTTCCACGGCCACTGGAACAGCTTTATGATACCAGTGTATTCCTTGTTTAAGAGTGAAGACTAAAACTGGTTTTTCCTTCAGAAGCCGTGCTTTTACTTATTTTTAATTAAATTTACCGGGGTGACAGTGGTTGAAACTTACACAATCTTCTTAAGCAGTGCTTATATTTTAAAGGACTATTTCTCAATCTCAGCGCTCTTGACATTTTGGAACAAGTCACTGTCCTGGGGGTGCTGTCCTGTGCATTTACTGAAGTAGCATCCCCGGCCTCTCCCCACTAGATAGATACCAGTAGTTAACACTCCTCCCCGCAAAGCTGTAACAATCAAACAGGTCTCTTAACAGTGCCGTGTCCTTTGGGGGAGCAAAATCACCCTCTGTTTGAGGTCCACTGCTGTAAAGTATTTAGGTGAGTGGTTTGCATGCCTGGGCCCCATCACCGCAATTTCTAATATAAATGGTTTGGGGGTGGGGTGCTGGGTATTGGTATTTTTAGAAGATCCCCAGGCTCTAAAGCATAGCCAGGGTTGAAAACCACTAATTTGATCATCTGGACCTGGAGGACTGTCTCGCTGTCATCCGTGTGCCTTTTTTCTCTAGGCCCTTCAAAACGATAACAGTTTCTTGAACTCAACCCTGACTTGAAATGCGGCCTTCCACACAGCCAAGGGTAGCAAGGATAACAAGGGGTCTAAATGGATCATGCGTTTATAATGGCAATAGTGCCTTCTAAAGGATGAGATTCTGAAAAGTGAAATGTTCTTTTTCATCTGAGATAATAGTCCCATGGTTCCAAATTCAAAGGTGCAAAAGGACATAGAAAAGTCAGTTTCCCACTTTTGTTTACTAGCCTCCTTGTTTTTGTGTGAACAGCAGCTTATACTTTTGTCTGTACCTTCCTTTTTAAACTTAATACCTTAGAGAGCTTTCCATGGCTGTATCAGCAAACGTTTTTCTTTTTTATGGCTTCTGAGAATTTATTTATATGAGTGTTGCTATATAATTCATTAGCCAACTCCCTGTTGATGTCTAGTAGGTTGTTTTGAATTGTTGCTATGACAACCAGTGCTACAGTGAATTACTGTGTGCATTTCATGCATGTATGATTATATATATGATAAATTCCTAAACATAGGATTACTGTGTTTGAAATTTTTTTAAAAGATTTTATTTATTTTCAGAGAGAGAGGAAGGGAGGGAGAAAGAGGGGGAGAGAAACTTCACATACCCCCAAACTAGGAGTCTGGCCTGCAACACAGGCATGTGCCCTGATGGGGAATTGAACCAGTGACCTTTTGGTTTGCAGGCTGGCACTAAATCCACTGAGCCAGACCAGCCTTGGCTGAAATTTTAATAAACATAGTCAACCTGCTTTCCATAGAGGTTTTCTGTTTATCCTCATCCTCACTAGAAGTTTGAGTGGGCCTATTTTCTTACACATTCACCACATTTTTGTCAAACTTTGGGTAAGTGAAAAATGGTATCTAGATAGCATTTTTTTCTCCTTGAGTAGACATTTGTTTAGTTTAGTTTTTTATTATGGAAAGTTTTAAGCATACACAAAAGTAGAGCACATAGGTTGATGAATTCCTGGCTTCGTTATATTGCTATCCATGTGCAATTTGTCCGTAATGTTATGTGTATGAGCAGTCTTTTAGATTTTCTTACCAAGGTCGTGCTTGTCTTAGAACAATTTTTTTTTCTATATTAAGACCAATTTATCCTTCAGCTTTTCTGTTCTTTAAAGATTTCTTAGAATACCCCATGAAACCTTTTAAACCTAATGTGTTTTGGATGCTATCATTCTCTGACAACTTTTGGTATTGATCTGTATAGATTATCTGTTTCTTTTAGAGTCCATTTTGATATATTTCTCTAGAAAATTATCCTAGTCATTGAGATTTAATGTGAATTTGCATGACTGAGATAGTAATCTCTTATCAGTCTTAATTTTCCTTGTGGCTCTTTCCTCTTTGTTTCTTTTATATTTGTTCTCTCCCCTTTCTTGATTAGGTTAGATAGTGGTTTACAGCAGTGATTTTTAACCAGTGTGCCCCAAGAATTTTTCAAACATGCAGTACCTGACTATTTAGTCAGGGGCACTGACCTTTTTTCCCTTCGATTGTCAAATAAAATGACAACAGCCAACACAATAATAGCTGTCTGGTGTGAATGAATCAAAATTATACCTATTTTTTTGTGTCAGATTGGCAAAAATATATTTTTTTGGTGTGATGCAGAATTTTAGTAATTAGTTTGTATGTGCCATGAGATGAAAAAGTTGAAAATAGGTGGTTTATATGATTGAATTGTTTATAAGTTTGATGACTGTTGTTGCTGATTCGTTTGACTTTGTTTTCGGCTTTGTTGTTTTTCAGTACGTAGGGCTACAGCTTATGGCCTTAATTTTCTTTATGTTTAGTTCTGCTGCAGTGTGATAAGAGGATGTTATCTGAATCATTATTTAATGTATTGACATTTACTTCGTAGCACAATATTTGGTCATTTCTTATGAATGTTCTTTGGGCAGCAAAAAGAAGGTTATGCTCTCTTCTCAGGTTACAGAGTTGGATATTTCAAATCTACCATATTAATTGCTATTTAAATTTTCTCTCCTTTTACTTTTAAAAATCTACTTGCTCTGTCATGGCCCAAAAGAAGGTCATATGTTGCCTGTGGTTTTTGCTTTATGCCTGTTGATGTTATGTTTGCTGCTTAGATATTGTTACCTGTCATGTCCTCATTGTGAGATGTACCATTTAGCGATAGAGTGCTGTCCTTCTGCTGGTTTAATGCTTTTTGGCCTGGATTCAACCTTATTTGACATTGAGATCTAGAACTTGTTTCCTCTTGTTTATACTTTCTGATAGAGCAGTGCCATCTTTTTATTTGCGGAATTACTTTGCTCTCAGTCTTACCTTGAAATATAGTATAAAGTTAAATTTTGCTTTGTGAATCAAACTTTTTCTTTTCTGTGATTAAGTTTAACCAACTGACATTTATTGATATGACAGATTTGTCATCTGTTATGATAAACATCTATTCTTTTGCTTTCTGTTTTAATACCTCAGTTTTCTATATTGCATAGATTATTTGCTTTATTATATTTCTTTTAATAACTAGGTATGAATTTTTTGTTCCAGTCATTGTCTTTATAATTATTTCTTTATTTCTGTAGCCTTCTTTGTCCACTATAGTCGACGCTAGCTGCTTGAGCCTTTTGAACTCCTGAAATGTGGGTGGTGTGGCTGAGAAGCTGAATTGATTTAATTGTCATTTAAATTTAAAACGGATACTTAATTCAGTTAATTGGGAAACTTTTAAGTGTGTTTGAGACAATTTGGATATGTAAATCTACTTTATTGATGAAATCTAATTATATCAATAGGTCAATTATTTCTGGTAGAAATTTAGCTTTGAATTGAGAATGTAAGTATAAAATATACACTGGATTTCATAGATGTTTTATATTAAAAATAGTAAAATGTCTATATTTTTGTATTAATTCCACATTGAAATAATTACCTTTTGAATATTGGGAATAAATAAAATGTCAAAAATTGTACCTGTTCCTTTTTATGTTAATGTGGTTCCTAGGAAGTTTAAAATTACACATGTGGCTCACATTATATTTCTATTGGACAGTGAGGCTTCAGATAGTATATATATATTTATTAGGAGTAATAGGAACATGATATCTTCATGGTCAGTATAAACATTTATTGATTTTATTTCTCAATATAAAAGTTTTCTCCCTGCACCCCCCGCTGCCCCCCACTCCACTCCTGAAACTTGTTACTCTCAGGATTTTGGAACCAATTTATTGTCTTTGGGAGTTCCTGTTATGGTAGTTCTTTGTTATATTTGCAAAAGTTTGAGGTCTTTCTATTAAGTAATTGTTATGAATTAAAAGTACTTTTAGTGTTATAAGAAAAGGAGAACTTGGACTGTTATGACAAATTAAAATAGAACCCTCTGAATCTTGAGTGAGTTCGTAGGAAATGATTCACATTTGTATTCAGACGTACTTATCATCATTCAGTTTTGCCCTGTCCGCTTCTGATTTCTTCATTACTCACTTTTATGCATCTCTGCAGGTTTCCATTTTGTTTTATTTTCCAATTCCTTTGCACTTGCTTGTCTTACAGGAATTTTACCTGGCTTCTGTTATTCTGTTCTAAACCGTTTGTTTGCAAAGGGTGGGCCCTTACTTCCCTGTGACCTGCCACAGCCTCCTCAGATGTTTTGCTCTCTGCATAGTGGGCGCTCCATAAACGGCCATCACCGACTGCGTGTAAAGGTTATTAAACATTCTGTCACTTTGAGTCAATTCTTATATAAGTTTAAAACTTCAGTAATGTCCCCGCATTTAAATATAGCATCTCCCAGATGAAACCGCCAGGAAGCAGGTTGTCTGATAACTCTGTCCTCTTTCCGCAGAAAAGATTCCTACCAGAATCACACTGGTTCTGTGAGCCTCTGAGCCTTTCTTTAGCTGTTAGAAGGCAGCAGCCAGCTTCCCGGTTTTTACTATTTTAGGTTTAAGGGCCCAGCCACCTCTGTTTTTCTTTAGAAAGTATTTTAAGATTCTGATACCCACTGAGAGGTTGACTTTGATTCTAAATGACTGCTCTTCGAAATGTCTTGGGTTTTTAAGTCATTATGTACCTTGAAGCCAGGAGATAACAGTGATTTTGTTTCCGAAGAAGATAAAAAAGTATTTTTGTTTTAACTGTGTTAGGAAAAGGGAAAAACAATCACACTATTTCTGGGTGTGTTTCTTTTATACCTTTACGTATATGCACAAGACATACCTTTTCTGTAAGCAAATAGGGTTTTTCTACTGTGAGGAGTTGCCAAGAATTAGACTAACCTGTTGAGAGACAGAAGCCAACTATTCACAATTAAAGGGGAAGAGAACAATTTCATTTAGAATAAAGGTACCTAATGGGACTAACTACATCTTGTCCAGTATTTCAATACAAAGAAAGAATTGGCCTTTTGGGCCTTAATGATGTGGTAGGGCTGGATTTCAACATAACCTGATTTTATCAGGCTCTAGGCACTAAAGGTGTGTAGCTCTGGCTTGTTCCATGTGTTTGTTTTGTGTACTTTTGAAGGGTAGACATAAACACACTGACCTAGTGATGACTGAGTGGTTTCCTCCCATTAAGCATTAGGAAATTGATCAGACTGTTGGCAGGAGTTGGGAAACCTTGGTTTTGTTACTGGATGGAATCAGAAAATATCACCACTTTTACTTTTAAAAAATTGTATGTGCTTTCTGTTGTTTTACTTCCACAATAATCTGATTTCAGAGTTGAGTAAATCCTCTTGTTTTAGGAATAACGCAGTCCAAGATAGGTTGTCGAGCAGTTTTAGTCTCATGGCAACATTTGGCAGAAAGTACAGGGAGTTCCCACATAACTCTCCTCCCCAAGATATAGCCTCCTCCATTATCAGCATCCTTCACCAGTGTGGGACATTTGTTAGAGTTGATGAGCCCACATTGATCCATCATCTATGGGTTTTCAAAACACCTGATTTTGTAACTAAAGTTTTATTGAAACACAGTCATGCCCATTTGTTCCATATTGTCTGTGGCTTCTTTCCCTCCACAACAGTAGTTGAGTAGTTGCTGCAGAAATGGTTTGGTCCACAAAGCCAAAAATGTTTACCATCTGGCCCTTTACAGAAAGTTTGCCACCTCTGGTCTAAATGAATTCCATTCCCAGTTAAAGACGCTTGAAGTGATTGCTCTTAATTTGCATTTAAATGATAAAGCTCTGTTTTTCCCCTTGGTTAGTAACAGTAAACCTTGGCTATGCGGAGTGTGACTTTTGGGATACCTAAGACTTTTCCAGGTAATTGGCACTTCACCTGTAGGGTGTTTGCCCGAGTGGAATTACCATGTGAAAGGCTTGAGGAATTTTATAGCTTTAATCTACATGGCTGTCCCCAAAGTTTTAAGTGGATCAGTTTCTCCACAGCCCCGCCAAAATGAGGTTTCAGGACTTTAATTGTGTAATAGGTAACATAGAAGCTAAAAGTAGTGTCCCCCCCCCACCGCCCCCATGCAGGTTTATTTTCTGCATTTTGTTGTGTGTAAAGGACCCTTGACCATTTAGTAGGTGGAACCTGGAGTTTTAATCATGTGTGTGAATTACTTGTCTATTTGGCATAGCGAGCTATTGTGCTATGTAAATATTGTTTCCCACTGGGTTCCATTCTTTGGTAAAGTAATTATCAAAGTGTACAATTAAAGGCATTTGCAAAGAAAATCACCTATAATTCTTCCATCCATTTTTTTTTTGCAATAGCCTTCCAGCTTTTGCCCATATATTTACCTAGTTTAACACCAAAAGTTGGTTTCCTTTTTACTTAGCACACAGCCCAAGTTTTTATATACTCAGTCATTTATAGTGCTTTTTAGCATGGTCAGGCTTATCACCTAAAATCTCTCTGGAATTCATCACTATTTTTTTTTTTAAAGCCAGTCAAATTTAGTAGTGGGGGGTTGTTTACCAACTTTAGTGACACTAACTTTAGTTTAGTTTTTCTGATAACCCACTTCCATCGGACCAGCCTATCACTATTTCTGATGAGACTTTTTGCCCAAGCCCAAGAGCTATCAACAAAGAACTATATGTCCAATTTTATGAATCTTATGAGTTTGTGTATGCTTTCCTGCTGTCTCTCTACCTGTTTGTGTAACAGGGGTGGTTTCTGGGAACATGTGAGGTGCTAACCAAATTGTCCTTTATCCAAAGTGTCCCTGGAGGCTTTCTGGATTGGGGACACAAATAGAAGAACAAATGTAAATGTGTGTGTTACTCTTTTTCTTGATTTTTAGATTATTTTCTTGGCTGCTTACTCCTATAGGGGCTCTCCAGAGTTGTTCCAGGGTGTATATTATTAGGCAAAGTTGGTATAGGAGAAACCAAAATCTTCTTCTCCTCTTAGATTCATTCAGTGGGAGCTTGAGTTTAGCAATCATCTGCCCAAACTCCCCAGTTTCACACATGCAAAGTAGAAACCCTGAGTAATGGAGAGACTGCCCAAACCATCAGCTAGTTGTTGACATAACATCTTGGCTACCTCTTCTAAAATGAACCAGAAATTATTCTTTTTAGGAGGCGAAGGCACCTTACGTTTTGTGTACCACTCTCTGGCAGACACACTCCCACTAGGGAAGATGTAGCTGTAATTTTTACAACATCCAGGTGAAGTAGATGTTTCCATTTCTTGGATGAAGATGCTAAAGCTTAGATCATTTAACTATCTTGACTAAGCAAAGTTAGGGGCAAAACCACAGTTAACATTCAGGTAGGTTGAGCTTTTAAACCTATGCATTTTTCATTCAACATAATATACCGTTTATTTCAACATAATATACCATTGCCCCAATGCTGTTCTTTCTAGCAAACAGTTTTAGTAATGCTGAGGTTTTATCTAAACTTGTTCTGTTAGACAATCAGGAAATTGCATAATCTAATAGTCATCTAGTGTTATCACTCTTCTGAACTATTAGATTAATACCTACTTATTTACTTACACCAAAACAGTTCTTACTCTAAGGATCACTGCCACTTGTTGTCTGCCTCTTGTCTCTGGGAGTATTAGAAGCAGTCTGTGTAGACTGTACTCAAGTCTTGATTTCTAGTGCCTACCACTAGTGGAAGCGTGGGCTAATCACTCAATCCCACTACACTCCAGTGACCTTATCTGCAAAATGGAAATGATAGCTTCTAATCATAGGCTTGTTGCACTGATGAAACTGAGAACGTGCAGCACAATGCATGGCACATGGCAGGTGCTCCATCGATGTTGGCTATGTTTTGATTATGGGAAATTAGTGACACATCATTTCCTGGGTGGAATCAGCTTCCTGCTAAGAATAAAAACTGCATAGGGTGCTCTAAATCACCATTGTTAATTATCTCAAAGGTTGTTGGCAGAAGTTTGAAGCTGTATGAACTGGTCATTTCCCAAGAAACATAGCACTTTCAGCTCATGTGTGCTTTGAGCATGACTGGCTTTGGATCCTTTTCATTCATGTAATGGTTGACTTAACATTCTGCCTCAGTTAACCTTGAAGATGAGTACACTGTGATCTTCCATGACAAGACATTCTGTAACTCACCCATCCACCCTTAAGATTGTATCCCTACCCTCTCTGGAATTAGGTTGATGTGGACCTATCTGTGTGGTGGCTTTTGTTATGATTGTTACTTATATGTTCTTGCTGGTCAAAGCTCTATTTGTCATATTGGTTCTGAACACCCCCTGGCTGGACACACCATATTAACAGTTACTGCCACCATATTATCACCTTCCTACCTACCTTTCCACTCTTCCCCTAACTCTAAGGATTTCAGTACCCCTAACCAAATATATAGAATGCCTACCATTACCAGCTTGAACCACTGAATTTTATTTGCTCTAGTAAGTTTATACTGAAACATACTAGGTATTTTAATTTTCAGTTCTAATCAGTAAATATTAAAATATCTGCCCTGTGCCAGGTAGTGTGCTAATGAACTCTTCCATTTTCTGAGGGATCCTGGAACCAAAAGGATATAGAACTCAGTGTTAGGGGCAATGGCAGAGGGGTTACCCACGCAGTGGGCACAGATTGTGGGCCCACAGTGAAATCCATGTACAACTTGCTTTGACCTTCTCTGGCATTCAGAGGGGCAGGTTTCTCACTAGTCTGTTTATGGGTGTATATATTTCAAAAGAGGAAACAAATGGGCTTTCTAAAGAGAGGATCAAGTCACTAGCTGACATCACTCACTTTCCCTTGGCACAGAAACAGATGTCCTTCAGGGAAATATCCACAACTCTCTCCTGCCTTAATTTTAGGGACTCTACCACAATCACTCCATAACCTCTATGCCTATAATGACAATGAAAATCATGACAGGAAGGTGTACTGTGGGCGTCAGACACCTTCAAGAAAGTTTGCATATTGCAGCGTGTTCTGTATGAGACTTCTGTATTTATTTAAAGAATATAATGGCCCTAGTAGGTTTTTTTTTATTTTAATTTTTAAATTCTTTCTAGAGGACATGCAATTAATTTTAGAGCAAGGGGAAGGGAGGGGAAGAGAGAGAGAGGGAGAGAAACATCGATTGGTTGCCCCTTGCATGCACCCTGGACTGGGGGGATCGAACCCACAATCTAGGCATGTGCCCTGACTATTAATGAACCCACAACCTTTTAGTTTGTGGGACGATACTCCAACCAACTGAGCCACACTGGCCAGGGCTCTAGTTGTTTTTTATTTTTTTGTTTGTTTTTTGTTTCTTTTTTTTAATAATAGATTGGCTCTAGTTACAGGGAAACCTTTTTTAGAAGACTGTTTTTCTTTAAAAACTTTTTAATGACTCTATGTTTCCCCATGTAAATATACAATATTATAATTTATTTTACTGTTCCCTTATTGTTGGATATTTAGGTTGTTCACAATGTCCCTTCTGAATCTTTTATTGCAGAGCATTTCTGACCTCAGGAAAAGGTGTAGACGCAATACAGTTAACACTCCTATCTAGCGCTTAGATTCACCAGTTCACTTTGCCATCCTGCAGGTCCCTGAATAATGTTTCATTATGATGCTGATGAGATGCCATAGGAACACAACTCTTGTCTATATCAGTTCGCTTATTGTAGAATTGGTTTTGTTATTGGTCATTTCACTAAAAGTTGCAGAACCTATGACAGCATTAAGTGAGGGCTTACTATATTTGCTTTTCATCTCCCCCCTCAACCCCACTCATTCTCCAGTGTGATAACTGCATCACACTGGAGAATGAACTGGAAGTCTGCAAACAGAAGGGTCACCCTCTTCCCTTAACTGACCACCAGAACATTATTAGGCGGGCAGTTACCCCTAGGCAAAGTAAAAGGCAAAAGGGAGGTTCTTTTCTAACAACCCTGAGTAAACTATTTAAGGAAAGACTAGGAAAGATTAGGAAAGCTGGAGTAGTGTTAGGACCTCCACCAGAGAGTCCTCTAAATCAGGTGTTTTGGGTGCTCACTTAGTCTTTAGGCTGCCTCATTCTCAAACATGACTAAATAACCAAGGATCACCAGACAGCTGAGGGAAGTCCACAGCGAGAAAGATGCTAAGATAAATAAATGGCCATAAATAAATAAATAAATAAATAAATAACCCCAGATGAAACAAATCCAGGCAATAGAAGAATGCTTCAAAGTATAATTTGAAAAATAAATCATCTTCTGTACCCTCTCATGAACATCTTAGGGCAGGTGTCGTTTCCCCAGGATGGCCTCGATGGCGCTTTTCTACAGCATGCCTTTGCCAGCCCTCCATCACGAGGGGCGGTCTGATCCCCTTCCCCTGGAGTCTGGGCAGGCTGTGGCTGCTTTGACCAGTTGAGTATGGCAGAAGGGGGCTAGCTGTGTGACACCTGAGGCTGGGTCTAAAAGCCATATAACTTCCACCTTGTTTACCGAACCCATACGCGGATCCATCTAACCCAAAGCTGTCATGCTGTGTGGCAGTCCAGAGAGGCCACACAGCGGTGCTGGTGCTCTGGTAGGCAATGCTTGTAAGTAGGAAGCCTTCAGATACTTCCAGCAGCCCCCTTCCCAACATGGTCTAGTCAGTCCCCCAGCATTGAGTTTTCCCAGCTGAGCTTCCAGACAAGCCATCCCTTCGTGTGCTGTCTGAAGCCCTGACCCACAGCATCTGGGAGCATAGTAAAGCAGACGTTGGGCCAAAAGAAGTAGTGTAATGTCTGGGTATTTGGGAGCATTGAATGTAATAGGGGATGAGATGTGTGAGAACCCCCCAGTCTTTGGCTCTGAAGTTTCTGGCTCACTGTTAGCAATAATGTTAGTAATGACACTGTTAGTAATAATAACAAAGTCCTGGTCTGGAGTGAGGGCAGCTTCAAATAGGTAGACCCCAAATCTGCTACCTATTTTGATCTCTTGAAATTCAGGAAGGAGTTTTACCAACCAAAGGAAAACTGTGAAACTTCTCAGAAAGTGAAATAGTACTTCTGGAAATGGAGTAAAACAAACATTTTAAAAGTATAAGTGAAACTAAAAATATAAGGGATTCTTTTGAAGGATGTTCACAGTCATTTGATAGCTCTCCATTCACACTTCAGTTTGCTTCTTTGAAGGACTATTCAGTTAATCATTGTTTAGCCCTAGTAAGTCCAAGACTTAATTACTTGTGGTTCCAAAATTCAGTGTTTTCGAAAGACTGAAATCTTATCACTGGAGAGAAAAATAAAAAAAGTGCCCTTGAAATACTGTTTTCCTGGTTATATTTTTATCCATTTTAACGTGATTAATGGCAAAACTACATTGGAAACTCAAACATTTAATTGGCAATATTTAGAGAAAGCAACATTATCTGAATGAGCTGATCATTCTGTTGGATTTTGGTGCCTTGCTTGTAATTTTTCCATTTGTTGCCCTCATTTTCCACTCCCTGATTTCATTACTACTCCTCCCAGACCATCCCCTACCAAGTGTTAAAGCTGAAAGACGTGGACAGAGATAGCCTTCAAGTAATCCAGACAGGCGACTCTACATTTGGCTCTGAAGTTTCTCATCCCTCTGCTTTAATTATAAGATATATCATCAGGTCAGTTCATTAACTGAAGAAATAATTTTTTTCCTGCCTCCTGTAAAGTAGTTGAAAAGAGGCTTAAAGATTCACGAGAAACACAGACCACTGTGGAAACCAGATATAAAGAATAATAAGTCTGAACTATTATTCTTGCTTTCAGAGGGCTAGTCAAATGCTCCTTTCTTATGGTGACCACCACTGGGAGGGCTCCCTGCATTAAATTGAAAGTTGTTTGTGTTTCTATGTCTAATTCATTCTACATCTTGGTGAATGGAAAACTATTTGGAACCTTTCGAGGCAAAGCAAATCATACCTTTTGCAAATGTAAGAATTGTCTGCAACTTTTCGATGAAAGGGCAAAGTATGAAAAACAAACAGAAAGCCAAAGAGAATGAAAGGGCCATTAAATGAGGAGGAAGCAGTGAAGAAATACACAGGAGTCTTATCAAAGCCAATGACTAATTTGTGTTCACTAAAGTCAGAATTTTCCATGCCCCTCACCCATTCCTTTGTCATCCTCTGAGCTGATACCAGGGAATAATTTAATTGGTAAATTTGAATAAGGTAAAGTATTTAGAGAAATACAGGATAAAAATAGAAAAATCAAACCTAAGAAATGTAGAAAAGCCACATAAGTGGGGAAAAAATGAAGTCAAATAACTGGGAAGAATAAATGGAAAATAGTATGTCAGAAGACTTGTAAAAACAGAATCCTTTTGAGAGGACATTCAGTTAAAACCAAAAGGTTCTTTTTTTGTAAGTTTACTTTAAATAAGTTTATTGGAACTAAACCTTTATTGAAATTGAGTATCCAGCCTTAACACACAGGATAAAATACTTGCAGTTTATATGAGGAAAGCCACTTGAGAGGTTTTTTAAAAATCAGGTATTTTGTATTTATTTTTAGGTTCACTAATTAACTAATGATAAAAGACTTATCCCCTGTTTAAGCTGATGTGTAATTAAGGTATCTGAGTACAAAGAAGTTTTCTCGAAAGCTAAATTAGAATGTAGGAGGCAAAACCTGAGATTTTTTTCAGGTACTCTTTTTTAAAACTACAAACTTCTGAAAGTATTATCTGTTCTCCAATAAATCATTGAGAGACAAATAAAATGAAGTCTTGTCCTACACTAGTTTATAAAAGACCGATAATCCAAGAAGGCTAGCATAAGTGCTTCCTAAAATTTGGTCATCTTAGACCATGCCAAATGAGTGGTCGAGTTTTCTAGTTAGTACAGAGTTGACCAATGTAAGCGTCAAGGCCTTTTATTTGAAAATAAATCAAACTGGATGCTGGGGACACAGAACATATTTTAATCCTTTTTTAATTACGTACAATCATCAAACGAGCACAGACGACGCACTGAACTGCACTGAACCAGAATGCAGTCAGGCGCTCAGGGCTCAGAAAGTTCTAGACCTATTGGATCTGGCACATACGGCCTCAGGCTGTTTCATTTGATCATTATTGGCATTGTTAGTGGTTGCTATTTAATGGACCCCCTCTTCTACATTTTAATAACTTGTTAATGTTAAATGTTAGGTACTTTTTCACCCTCACCACAACCTCTACAAAATAGGTACTGTTTTTATTTTATAGATGGTGATATTAAGGCTTAGAAGTGTAATTGACACTTAATCCGCATTCATGAAGCTAGTGGGTACTTGAGTCAGGATTCAAAAACCCAAGTCTACCTCCAGCATTTAATCTTGGTTTTACTTTTCTGCAGGACCACAGTCTCATATCTGAATCCTGAGGTCTAACAAGCTCTAAAAACTGAAGTTCTTTTGTAATACCTTTGGTGGCAAAACTCATTGCGTGGCCAAACCTTACCCAACCTGACCTGAGGTCATGGTCTTTATCCTGTTCCGTATAAATGTGTCTAGATTTCACTGCAGCTATGTTGTTGTGTCTGTATAATAGATCACATTACACAATGGATGTACATAATCCTTTTTACCTTCCTAAAATCTGAAAACCTTTATATTCCAAAACATCTAGCCCTGTGGGTTTGCAGAACAGATGTGGACCTGACCTCCCCTTGCTACTTGGTGCCTGCCAGCCCACTCTCACTTCTCATTGCCCTCCCTCTTCACCCTACATGCTTCTAATTTAATGCTCTAAATATGCTGTGGGTGTGGAAATTTAAGCAGGTAAACTTTCCCTACCCAGAAACTCAACTAATTTTTTTCTGAGTTCATACTGATACTCCCAATTCTGATTGAGCACCACAAGGTTCTTTCTCTTCTTCACCATTCCCTAACTTACCCCTCCTATGGGGACAATGTCAACATTTTTTTGAGCTTTATAAAAAAGTCATTTTGGGTATCCAAGATGGTGGCAGAGTAGGTGGAAGCAGTTACATTCACCTCTTCCCAGGACCAAACTGAAATTACAACTAAATTATAGAACAATCAACCTGAATACCAACCAAAGACTAGCTGAACAGAAGTCTTACAACCAAGGACTTACAGAAGTAGCCACGTAGAGAGCAGTCAGAAATGTGGAGACGTGAAAAGGGTTGGCCTTGCTCCCATGGGCAGTGGCTAAAGTTATGAGGGACATCTCAGCTGCAAAGGTTTCCCCTGAGAAGCATGGGGTCTCAATCCCAAGCTGGGCTCCACAGCCTAGAGCACCAGAGCTGGGAAGAAGCACCCACATAACATCTGGTTGTGAAAAAGCAGTGGGGATTCTCTCTGCCAGGGAGAGACAGACATCTGCTAGCGACACAAGTACCCTCTTGAAGGGACAACACACAGAATCTTGTTCTCAGCTGCTCACCCTGGGCTCCTACAGAGGTAGGGCAGAACAGACTAGAGTCTTGTGGGGAGAGAGCTCAGGGACAGCCGCTAGGATCCCTGTGCTGAGTCCCTGTCCCACACCTCAGATATCATCTTTCTTGGGTGGAGCACTCCTGTTCACATGGCATCGGCCTGGGGGAATGCAGTAGTCCCACCCTGCCGACTCCCTGTGGCACCACCTTTATCACATTTGGAAGAATGAGGAGAGTTTGGAGGAGTGGATTGTTAGGTGAGCTGCCCTGTCTCTGTGCCTGGACCCAAGGTGGCCCATTTCCGAGCAGCCTCCAGAGAATATGGAGGGGCATGACAGCCTATCCAATGTGACGGACTTGGGAGGAAACTATAAGTATCACAGAGGACCGAAGAAGGACTGATGCTTATTGAATACTTGTTCCTTGTCAGGCTCCACATGTATCATCACAGTCTTGACAAAAACTGAAGTTTCATCCCCATTTTATATATCAAGGCAGTTGAGACCTAGAGAGATTAAGAAGCTTACCAAAGGTACCTGAACCCCAAAATGGAGGAGTTGGGGCTGGAGCACATTTCTGTCCCCAAAGCTCATGTCCTTTCTACCAGGTTTACAGCGGGCTGGGGGGATTTGGGAGAGGTTCAATCATGAACCCACTGAGGTCACATGGCAGGCAGGGAAGGGCTCAGGTTTCCACTTTCAGGTGGCCGGGTACCTTTCTCTCACCGTGTCCTAGTTAGGTAAATTTGATGCACAACCAGCACAGGGCAATCAACAGAAGACTCCCTGACCTCTGTCTTTAGAGTCATACAGTGTCTGGCCCTTTCAGACATGCCATAGTAGGTCACTCAGCTTCTGAGAGCACCTGTGACGTGGTTTGTTTGGCACATTCCGAGTCCTGTGTCTCAGTCAGAGATGGGGCCTGTGGCTGCTTCCCTGAGGGCAGAGTGATCCCCAAAGAAACACATTGGAAAAAAATCTCAGTACATAGTAGTGGATATTTGTGGAATGAATGGATCTGTTGCCTTCTGGAAACTCCTCTGAAAAGGAGTGGATTTATATATTCTCCTATTTTTGTACTTTGCAGTTTTCCCACAGGGTTTATTTGAAAACAAATTCAGATTATATCCCAGGTCACTTTTAGATTGCCACTGGTGATGCTAGGAAAAAGAAACTGCTTTCAAGGTGGCCTCTTGGAATGAATGTTCTTTTGCTATTATAATTAAATTATTTTCTTAAACTTGCTATTTCAGAGGATAAAAATTTAACTAGAGGTTGCCAGATGACTTAATTTTCTCTTCCCGACCAGTAACTGCTACCATGGGAGCATTCATCATTCTCTCTGTTAGATTGTAAATCCTGATACATTTTTCATCTCTGAATAGGGAGAGATAATGCATGCGAGAAAACATCATACATGTTTCTACGGAAGGAGCTTCCTGTGCGCCTGGCTAACACAATGAGAGAAGTTAATCTTCTGCCGGATAATTTGCTTAACCGCCCTTCGGTGGGATTGGTCCAGACTTGGTAAGTAAATAATGTGGTGTCAAAGGGGCCTTCCATGATGCTCTGAACATTTGCGTTGGGACCCTTCTCCCTAAAAGTGCATGCCCCGTATGTGTGGGAATAAGTCATGCAGGATAGTCCGGATTTCCAGGTAATTAAGATTGTTTTTGTTTTTATTTTAATTTTATTTTTTTTAAGATTTTTTTTTTTTTCATTTCTAGTGAGATGGGAAGGGAGGGATAACGGGAGAGAAGCATCCAGGCATGAAAGAAACATCAACCACTGCCCCCTGCATACCCCCAGCTGGGGACCCAGCCTGCACCCTAGGCATGTGCCGTGACCAGGAACTGAACCGGCAACCCTTTGGTTCACAGGCTGGTGCTCAGCTCAATGAGCCACACCAGCCAGGGCGAAGATTGTTTTTAACTAACAATTTAAAGTTGGCCTTGTGAAAATACTTCTAAAGTGCACGAGCCACCTTCTTGACTATGCAAATTTTATTTTTCTTCTTATAAATGTGATGGCTCATTTTTTAAAAAGGGAAAGTACGGAAAAGTAGAGAGGAATAGCAGTGCAGTGACCCATGTAGTCAGGTCTGCAATCCTTCAGGTGCATTTCGCTTTGATCAAATCTCAACCGTGCTCCTTTCGTTTTCCTTTTAAAGACATTCCTTGAAGTCAGTACTTCTTTCAGAACAAATTAAGCCATTTAAAGGGACCTCAGATTAGAAAAATATCAGTACCTGCTATGCTGCATTTGCCCTGTGAAAGTTATGAAAAATCTTAAGTATAACTTAAAGTTCAATCAGGTATAGATAGCTCTGATGCTTAAAGCATGTATTATTTAATTGAGGAAGTTGAGTTTGTGAATAAAGTACCAACTAGGCAAGTAGGGTGAGGTTGGCGAGTGGTAAGATGGAAGAGAGTTGGAGGATTATCCGAAAGAGATTTGCATATATTGAAGAAACATTTGCAGTCCTCCTCTGTGTTATAAAAGGAAGGTGGAAGGCACTGGAGAAGGCTGGAGGAGTTTGGGAGGCCAGATGCAAAAAGTGCTCTCAAGCCAGGACGGAGGCCACGCTGTGGGAGCCTGGCGGTGCAGAATAGTGCCAGCTGCGGTTGTGCACTGCCCCTTGATGGGTGGCTGGAAATGGCAGGGACAGGGAGAGCGTTTTAGGGGAAGGGAATGATGTGGACAGCTAGAAGGAGGATGGAACTATGAATTAACTTGCATTTAGAGGGTCAGTGGAGACCAGGCTACTGAAAGAGAATGGCCATTCAGTAGTCATTCCTCAGTAATACAGAGATGGCCAAAAGTAGGTTTATAGTTGTTGGCATGAAAAATAATACAATAATTAATAAACAATAATACAAGAGTAAACTGTTCTGCATAATCACAACTGTAAACCTACTTTTGCCCAACCCTGTATGTTTTATAATACATTCTTAGGGCTCAGAACGAATTGCTTGACGCTATCTCTGTTGGGTGGCCTTAGAGGCACAGTATACAGTCCCTGTCCTAGACAGACAGCAGCTCCTCACTGTGGGAGGCAAAGGGGTCCTCAGAGACCCAGGAGAGATGGTGATCATGACTTTGATCTCATAGTCAGTTGCTTTCTACCCTAAGCTCATAACTTATTTCAGAAGGAGCAGCAAGTACTTGTTTACATGAGACTTTATTGCTTCAAGGCCACAATTAGAGATTTCCCAAAGAAAGTATATCAGTGCTGTTGCAGGCGTCTGTGGTAGGGGCTCTAGGCAGCCTAGATGAATTTCAAGTCCCCCAGTCCTGGTGGCAGTGACAGTCAAACATTTACTATCACTTATGTAAAAGTTACTCCAGGGGCTTCAAAGGGAATTGCTGGCAAAATATAGACTCAAATGACTGTCAACTTTTATTGTGTGTCCTCACCATTCCTCTTCCTTGGCCATTCCAAGCACACACATGTCATTTCTTCCTTTTCTTTTCTTGAGCATTCAATTTTGAAATAATTTCCTGCTTAACAGAAGGGTTTGTAGGACTAGTGGCAAGAATTCCCATTACGAGCCCTCACCCAGATTCATTGATCATTGACAGTTGGCAACATTTGTTCTATCATTTTCATTCATATTCTGTGTGTGTGTGTGTGTGTGTGTGTGTGTGGTTCACTATATTATACCACACACACACACATACATAGTACACACACACATGTTATTTATTCTCCGAACCACTGCATTAATGGTAGGCATAGTGACTCTTTACCCCTAAGTAACTTAGTAGAATAAGTTACTTAGAATAACTCTTAGAAAACCACAGTATGATCATCAAATTTGAGAACTGAACACTGATCCAGTAGTTTTCTAATATGTAGAACTTGTTCTCATTTAATTAATTATCCTAATATCTAATAGTATTCTTTTTTTGTTGTTGAGCCTCCCCACCCCCCAATTTAGGAACCTAGTGCAGGGTCATGCATTGTGTTTTGTCATCATTTCTTTTCCCTCTTAAAAGTGGTTTGACCTGATGATTGTAGCAATATCTAATCCATAGCCTTATCTGCCCAGAGACTTAAAAAATACAGCCGGAGATGAACATACTTTAGTATTATGCCTTGTCACAAAGTTTAAGTGAGGCTGATTAACAAAACGTCATTTCTGTCTATTTATGTGCTTAACAGTCATTTTTAATTGCTTAAGTACCTTCATCCTTTATCAGAGCTGGCTCACAGGATTAGTGTAGTTTTTTGTTAGAAATAATTAGAATAATAAGAGAATTCTTTCGGGACATGTTAAGACCCAAAGCAGAGATCACACACCTCTGAGTAATTGTAGTCTCTGAATCCCCACCGGATCCAGCAGGTCCTATTTAGATGTAGCGGCTACAGTGATGTGCCTCTCTGAATCCCATTTTTCTGTGTTCTCTAGGTCTTTATGTGGGACACATTATTTCTTATACTGGCCCTGATTGAGATATGGAGCTGTTCTTAATCCCGAAGCTGTTTCTGAGGGTTTAAGAGAGTATAACTCTGAGAAGCAGCCTTCTTTATTTCTAGTTTCTAAGGTCGTAGCACACACTTCAGTATCACACATGTGATTCTTACAATTTATATGTACTTTTTGGGGTAATATAACTGTAGACTTGGTGTGTCCGTTAAGATACGTTGTACCCTGGCTGCTGTGGCTCAGTGGATTGAGCATCGGTCTGCGAGCCAAGTGTCGCTGGTTTGATTCCCAGTCAGGGCACATGACTAGGTTGCACGTCAGGTCCCCAATTGGGGGCGCGAGTGAGAGGCAACCACACAGTGATGTTTCTCTCCCTCTCTTTCTCCTTTCCCCTCTCTCTAAAAATAAACAAACAAATAAACAAATAAATTATTTAAAAAAAAGATACGTTGTAAGTAGCAGAAAATACTACTAAACCTGGCTTAAACACTTGATTGCCTTGTGTAACTATAAGATCCAACAATAGGATGAGCTTTCAGTGATGATTTGATTCAGAGATTTGTGAGCTTATCAAGGTCCTGCTTTCCATGGTGTTGGCTTCATTTTCCGGCTGGATTTCCTCCTGGTGACAGAAGAGCTGCAGCAGTTCCAGGTTTCACATCCACACAGCAAGCTGTACACAAGCAGAGCAAGTTGATTTCTCCCCCAGAGACCTCGACCAACTCTTCTTTCTTATTGCACCGGTCTGAATTGAGACACTGTGCCCATTCCCGAGCCAATCCCTGTGTCCAGGAATATGCGACTCAGTCACAGGCTTAGACCCGGGTCGTCAGACCAATGAGGAATTAGTGACAGGAGAAGTAGGATTACCCAGAGAAAAGGCAGGACACCCAGGAGCTTGGGTGGCCTCGGCTTCTCCTGAAGCACTTGGGCTGCATGGAAGTAGGGGAGGCGATGTTACCTGAGTGAAAATTTGGGGTACTCTAAGGAAGAGGGAAAGGGGAAATGGGTGTTTGGTAGGTAGTTAACACAGTAACTCTTCTTTTTCAGGTATATGCAGAGCTTCCTTGAACTTCTGGAGTATGAAAACAAGAGCCCTGAGGATCCAAAGGTGTTGGATAAGTAAGTATGGTACTGGACTCACCTGAAAGTAAAAAGATCTAGGTAAAAAGTGGTTTGGTGAGTGGAGCTCATGTTAGTAAGAAACAAAACGTATGATTTGGACGAAAGCATTAGGTTTCTTCATGGGTAACGACTCAACATTGCACTTTTAAAAAAAATTGAGTTAAGGATTTAACAATGCAAAATAAATAATGACACTTAAATTATGGTTTGTGATCTAATTCTTTTAATTCAATTTATTGGGGTGACATCGTTTAATAAAATTATATGGGCTTCAAGTGTATACTTCTATAATGTAGCATCTGTATAGTCCATTGTGTGCTCACCACACAAAGCCACGTCTCCTTCCCTTACCATATACTGACCCCCTTGACCCATTACCACCTCCCCCACCCCTGTTCTCTCTGGTAACCATCCTACTGTCGTCTGTGTCTGTGAGTTTTTGTTTGTTTGTTTGTTTTTGTTTGTTCATTTGTTGATTTCAGTTTTATATCCCACATAGGAGTGGCATCATATGGTTCTTGACTTTTTCCATCTGCCTTATTTGCCTTAGCATGCTGTGATCTAGTAATTCTCAATACTTTTTTGCTCACGGGGAACTGGTGCGGGCCCTCACTCTAAATGTTGCAGTAGATGTTCCACCTAGTGGTCGTTTTAAGAATGCAGTGGTTTCTGTATATGCACGAATCTATACTCAGTCCTTCACAGTATTTTTTTAAACATTCACTTACTTAGACTTACAAATTCTTTACTTTTACAGCTTAAAACCATCCAGATACAAATTGCGTACAGCTAACTAACTAGGCTATTTGTGTGAGTGAAGACATTTTTTATCTTTTTATTGCATTATGACACCTCTTAAAATATTCATGTAGTCTGTTTAAAATTAGTGATCCTGACCACTGATGAAGTTCTTGCATTATGTATTGTTACCTTAAATCTGAGTTGGTGACATTTTGCAGAGACATTTACTTAAGGTATTAATTACATCAGTCATTGGGACCTACTTTACATCAAAAACAAATACTGCTTCTTGGTTATAGTAATTAACTACCACAGACAGTTCAAAATTTTACATGAGTTAGATTCACAAACTGTAGTCTGCTGTTACATATAGATTAAATGGTTTAATAATGTGTGATGCAGGAGACATGTTTGAAATTATTCACTAAAAGCTTTTAAAACTTTTTTAAGTGATCCTGGAATGTATATAAATGCTTTAATTACCTTTTGCAAAGGGTTTTCACATATGACAGTCTAACCTCTGTCATCTCACCCCTGGATCCACCAGTACTCTGGCAGCTGACTGTTCTTTACAAATCGTTCTTACAGTGAATCTGTTATTCTTGCTTGCTCTTCCTTGTTCATCTGTTGAGGAAGGACCAATGAAAAGCTGAAATCTTTTCCTCTAAGACCAGGACCCAGACAAGGATGTCCCCTCTTGCCCCTTCTCTTCAACATAAGGACTGGAAGTCCTTCATTTATTTCTCTATTGCCTTCTGATTGATTGGTGAGAGCTCTCCGAGTTCTTGATTTGCTCAGTACCCATTCCTTCCACTCTACCAATAAGCTATTAAATAACCTTTTCAGCCCCTTACGGTTAAAAACTTTTTAATGCGATATTACATTTGAACTCAGAAAAACAGTAATGGTTTTACTTCAGAGAAGGAGAAGAGAGTGTGTTTTTTCTATGACAATCTGAATTCTGTTGCTGCTATTATGCATGAAGACTGCTACATTCTCAAGCTGATGGCAAATATTTCTTTTTTTTCATTTTCATTGAACCAGAAAACATGAACCTTAGCTCTGAGTGGATGCTTTTTCCCCCAAGAGAAATTAACTATCCTTTTCACATTACTTTCTTCCTTCCTGGTTCATATACACATGCATATGGTGGGCCTATTGTGTTGAGGATTTTCTTTCTAAGTAGAAACCTGGTCCACACAACTACGAGACTGAACAGCTTAAATACAGGTGTTCCATAAAAAAGTAAACCTAGAGAAACACCACGTTATCTGAGACCTTAGATCAAGACATTTAACCCAAACCTTTCAATTCACAGACAAGGACCCTGAGGTCACAGGTGGAAGGTGACTTGCCCAAGATCATAACATCAGTTAGTAGCAGAGCTGGCTCTGGAAATCACAGTTCCATTGTGGTTCTTTACAATGTACCATACTGCCCGAACTGCTGGTTTGAGCCATGAGTAGGCAGGTCAAGTTCAGATATAAATTAGAATATAAAGGGGAAAATAATCTTGACCTGTTATATATTTCCCTAGGTAGTTTGTGTAATGAATCTGTGGAATGTGGAAGGGAGGCATTGGGTTAGGCCCACATGCAGCGTTTTCCTTACTATTAGCTCTTGCTGTTATTTTTGGTTTTGAAATGAAATGAATCAAATCCAGAAGCTTTGTTTTCTCAGAAGTCATTAGCAAGTAATGGTTTGTTTGGCTGGTATCCTAAAAATTAGGACTGAACTCTCTCCAGCTTCAAATTTTGGGATCTAGGTTTGTGGAAGTATGTGATACTGAATTTTTGCTGTGTGGGTTCCCAGAGTCCTGTCTGTTTCTGGACAGGTTGTCAGTGTGATGCAATTTATGGACATCAGCCTGCTTTATAAACTGCCAAGTGCTGCAGCCAGTGTGTGCAAGATTATGATGATAATAGCTCTCAGTGAGTTTCCGTAACTTGCCCAGGTTCATGCAGCTGGTTAGTTAGCATAGTTGGGATTTTACAAGCCCGGGGCTCGTGGCGAAGGAAGAAGTGAAGGTGAGTCATTTTTACTCATAGTAGTGGCCTTTTCATTCAGTGAGAGGTTAGATAGAAATCACAGGGAGGGAAATCATTTAAGTGACGTGAAAGTAGCTTAGAGGACAAGCACATTTATATAAGCCCCCGAAGATTGGGGAAGTAGCCAGAGAATTGAACTGTGGCGGCAAGTCTCCTTTCTTCAGATAAGTGAAGGCACTTCTCTACCAGAATGAATTATTTCACTTTAGTGCTATTTTATTTATATATATGTTGGAAAGAGCATTATATAAAGGACAAATTGCCCATTATAACATTTCTTGTGAATGATTATGACCTCCTAATTTCAGAGTTGATTTATTCACCTTTGCTGTCTTTGTATGCATCTGTTACAGACATAGTTCATCATTGGGAAAAATAAGACTACTCAGATAAGTAAAAAGAAAGTCACTCTACATTTCCACTGCCAGGGGGCAACCACTGTTAACATTTCCTTCCATCCCTCATCTTAACTAGGCATACATATTTCTATAAGTATAGAATACTTTTTACAAAAATAACCATGTCAGCATTACAGATCTACACCATCATTCATTGTTTCATAATGGTTCATCTACAGGTAAGCCATGGGATTTGAACTCTTTATCTTTGGGTTTTAGAATCGTTTGGATTTTTTTTTTTTTTTTTTTGTGACTATGAACAGTGCTGTGAAGAACAGCTCTTAAAAAAAACAGCTGTTGCACTGTTTTAATTTGCTTTTCTTTTATTATTTGTGAAGGTGACGTTTTTGGCATTTGCATTTCCTCTGGTAAATTTCCCTTTGACACCAGATTCCTTGCCTAGTTTTCCGTTAAGATGCTCATCCTTTTATTAAGGATAGTAACTCTTGCAAATAGACTTTTCCCAGTCCCCCCCCCCCTTTTTTTTGACAGAGTTGCTGAAATTCTACCTAGTCATATAATTTGTTTTTTCATGGTTTCTGCCTTTGGTAGTAAGCTTAGAACAGCCTTCCTTACTCTAAGGTTATATACTTACCTGATTTTCTTCTCTTTTTTCTGTGATTTTGCCCTTTTGCATTTAAATTTCTTAACCCACTTTTTGGCTTAACACTTGAAATTCGGGTGTGACTTAAATTGTTAGCCAGCTGCCCCAACTAATTTGATTATTTCCCTACTGACTTGCAGTGTCGCTTTATTGATATGCTCAATTTTTATACACACATGCTTACCCTTGGTCCTGCTTCTGAGCTTTTTATTTGGTTCCATTGATATGTCTTCCTCTTCTTAGTTACTTACCATCCTTAATATATTTTTCCTCTGCATTTTTACAGTAATATACTGTAATCCTTCAATAGGTGTGTTTTAATTGCCTTATTCTATGTACATTTCATTATTATATTTTACTGCTGTGAGAAATATATTTCAAAATTTTACTCTCCAGAAGTTTCACATTATTTATTCATGGAAGCTATTGCTTTCAGAACCGGTAATCATTGGAAAAAAATTTTGGATCGTCCTCATGTTGTCAGAAGAAATAATATGCTTTGCAATTATTTATTCAGCAAATATTTATAGAACCTGTATTATATCTAATCACTTATCCAGTAAGTCAGTGGATTCCTTAAAAAGGTATTTTGTTTCCCTCCCACACAGCTTTCTACAAGTTCTGGTTAAAGTCAGAAACAGACACAATGATGTGGTCCCTACAATGGCACAAGGAGTGATTGAATACAAGGAGAAGTTTGGGTTTGATCCGTTCATTAGCAGTAACATACAATATTTTCTGGATCGCTTCTATACCAACCGCATCTCCTTCCGCATGCTTATTAACCAGCACAGTAAGTTGGGGTTTTGGTCCAGTTTGGAGGTGGTAACCAGAGTGATTTCTTCGAAATGTTTTCCTGTTATGGATCTACATTTCTGTCTGCAGAAATTTCATTCCTAGTTCTTTTTTTTCTAAGTAAATCCTGTCTATTAAAAAGCTGGTCATTAGTATTCTTTGTTGAAAGAAATCTGTGTAAGTTTTTTTTGATTTTCCTCTTGGAGATCTGGCCACTGTCTGCCTTTAAGCCTCTGCTGTTACATTTCTGGTGGAGGTGAAGGTCCAGCTTTAATGGCAGCTGCATTCGCCTCAGAATACTTTCATGTGTCTCTGAGAGAATGTTCTAGTCTTTATCCAGGATGTTAGGTAGTTTCCTTACGGGAATATTGAATTGGCATATTGACAATACGAGCAATTGATCTTTTATGTCACAGTGATCAGTGAAATCAGATTAGGTGAATTGTCAAACCATAATCTTGTCTTGAGAATTTTAGTCCACGGTCCAGGCTGATAAGCAGATAAGAAAAAACAACAACAACTAAAATTCTCACCACAAAAAATTTTTTTGCTTTATTTTCAGCATTGTCTCTTTGTCCAATTTTATAATTCTTCTGAAAAAGCATCCACATGTGTAGAGTCTAAATCATTCTCTTTGCTGAATCAGAAAATGAACAATGCATCTTTATTTTACTGATTTTATTTATCTGGGTAAATGAATGTTATACAACTATTAAATGTGTGTTGGTCCTAAATATACATCTTTTAAAAATAGAAATGTATGCTGTACACCTAAAACTAATAAAATATCGATTGTCAACTGTAATTGAAAATAAATCCCGTTAGTTAAAAGCAAAATGTATAACTCTTCGAAACTGTAATCAAAGCATATCACGCCGATGATGTGGGAATAAAGATTATTTTTTAAAAAAAGAAATGTATGACAATTTACAGGAAATTTGAAGGAAAAAAAGAGAACCTAAATACTATTTAACTAAATTACTTAGATAACAGTTTCTTCCTCTCTAACTATGTGTGTCTGCATATATATGTACATGTTTTTAGAGTATTGATTAAGATGTCACTTCTGGTTTTCCTTCACTTAATCAGTTGGAATTTTATGTATTGGCCTAGTGCCCATATTCTTCATTCTTTATAATTTAAAATCTCCCCTATTTTATTTAAGTATTCTCCTTTTGTGAAATCAAAGTTATTTCCAATTTTGTTTGATTAAAACATAGTACACCCAAAAATACATACATATATATATATATATATATATATATATATATATATATATATATATATATATATGCACCTATAAACACTTGAATTCAGATTACTTTTTCCTTTGGGGCTCCTTTAGGCTTTTGTTCTCAAGTAACAGTTTGCTAATCTTTGGTATTTGGGAGCATTTGTACTCTATAAAATGCTTGAACAACTATCATTTGTGTATACTACACGGAACAATAATCTCCACGTTGGAGGCAGTTGAAATGTTCACAGAGAAGACATTTTGCAAGTCTGGCCTAATGGTACAGGCTGTATTTTCTAACTATTTAGTAAATGTTGGATTAGATGTCTGCAGTAGTACTGAAAAGGTGGGTAAACTTGGCCAAGGATGAAAGGAAGTTATTTCATCCATTTCACATTGGGGAGAAAGGGTTGGACACCTGGCATGTGTCACTGCTTTAGGACCTGCTAAGTGCAAGTGGCAGATCTTAAAGCACATCCTTTCTCCTTTGTTGTCCCATAATTGTATATCCAGGGTCGACTAAAGTAGTTTTACAGTTGATTGTGTGGAAAATAACACAATAATAAACATTAATACAAGAATAAACCGTGTTTCATGTACTCACAATTGTGAACCTACATTTGTCCCACTCTGTATTCTATTACTTTAAGTCACTGGATGCTAAAATGGTTCTTACAAATATGAGAATCCTGTATATTTCTCTGCTTGACCATTCCCAGCTTGCTTTGTTTATAATCTCTCCCTTCCATTTTGTGTTTGTTTAGCACTTCTTTTTGGTGGTGACACTAATCCTGCTCATCCTAAACACATCGGAAGTATTGATCCCACCTGCAATGTGGCTGATGTTGTGAAAGGTAAGGAGGCCATTATAATGTTAACGGTTGTAGTTCAAATAGGATTGTGGTCTAATCAGGGTAGCTAAGTTGTTTGCTGAGTCCTTAGGCAGCCCTGGGCTCAAGCTACTTAATCCAAATAGGAAATGTTCTTTCCAGGCAGTTCAGGGAAAAGATGCATAATTTGTAATGCGAGTTTCTACTTCATTGACTAGGGTTTTACTTGTAGTTCTGTCTTAAACCATAAACATTTGTCAGCTTAAGTACCATTCTAAGTTTTAATCGCCACCACTATCTGAACATTTTAGAGAATGCTTGTTATAAAATTTTGCTGAATTCACGTGTTTGTAAAATTTAAGCAGCTTTCTGATGTGCACCCTGGGCTTTAGAACCTACACGGCATGTGTGCTTCATGGGGTTACTGACATTGAGCTAGACACTGTCCCAGTGCCTTTGGGGTAGAACAGAGCCCTAGAGCCGTAAGTCTGTAGTACCTGGGCTCTTTGAACTGCAGTTTCCTCATTATTCATTTAGGATAGATGCTAGCTCCAGAAAACCTTTCTGGTTGTAAGTAGTCCACAAGGTTTCTGGACCTCTTCTTCTTGTTCACCTTTCTTCAATATTATGGTTACTCTGTGCAGCCTCAGATCCCTAAACTGCCCCTTCCCAAGTTTACTTGTATATCTCCTATCGTGGCCCTCCTCTTCCTCCTCTAAACACACACTTACCAGTTTTCATGACCACAGATCCTCGTCTTTGTTAAGGATCTTTATTGCTCTTAGTTTTTCCGAACTGTATAACTAAATCAGTAGGAGGCATAAGAGGGCCTTGTCTCATTGTAAAGCCCTCAAGCAGAGTGACCTTTGCTGCCAGAGTTGAAGGGCCATAGTTAAGGAAAATCTGTTGCTATTTGTTTACTCTGAACATTCATTTTTTAATTTTTTCTTTTAATCTTCACCTGAGGCTATTTTTTATTATTGATTTTAGAGAGAGAGGAAAGAAGGGAGAGAAGGAGATAGAGAAAGAGAGAAAGAGGGAGATTGATCACTTGCCTCCCATATGTACCTTGACCTGGGATTGAACCTAGGTATGTGTCCTGACCAGGGATCGAGCCCACAACCGCTTTTGGTTTATGAGATGATGCCCAAACCACGGAGCAACCCGGCCAGGGCTACTGTGGACATTTTTAAACCCAGGGAAGACAACCCAGGCCTAGGGACTTTCATTCAGCCTGGACTTGCCAAGCTGTCCTGGCCTCTGTTTAATTAGGAAACATTTTCTCAAATTATTTCAGTTATAAGGTGAATAGGCCCAGCCTCAGCTACCTGAGAATCCTATACGTTGCTCTGTTACGAGATAACCCTGTCGTTGATCATGACTTCTGTAGGCCCCCACTGAGGGAGGGAAGCAGGATTGGTTTTGTCATACCTACATGTTCATTAGACCCTAGCCCAATGGCTGTTATGAATCAGAAAGCTGGGCTCAGATCGTTGACTGCCCTTAGAAAAAAAGACAACATTCATAATGCAAAAGTACATTATTATATACTGCATGTGTGCCTTTTCTCCTGAACTGGGAGCAATTTGAGGTCAGGGTTTATGTCTTAAAGTTGTGTTATAATTACTGTAGGACTTAGTATATGCCTGTTAGATGGTCAGTAACTCTTCCTTGGTTTGATAAATTTGAAATCTTCTGATAATTTACTATACAATTCACCCATTTAAAGCGTACAAGTCAGTGCTTCCTAGAATATTCAGAGCTGTGCAGCCAGTGGCGCAATCCAATTTTAGAACATTTTCATCACCCCAAAAAGAAACCCCCATCCATACCCATTAGCCTCACTCCCCACTATCCCTCTTCCCAGCACTAGGAAACCAGTAATCTACTCTCTGTATCTGTAGATTTTCCTATTCTGGACATTCAATATGAATGGAATAATCCAATATGTGGTCTCTTATGTCTGGCTTCTTTCACTTAGCATATGTTTTCAAGGATCATCCATGTTTTTTCATGCATTAGTACTTCATTCTTTTTTATGCCTGAATGATATTCCATTGAATGGATAGACCACATTTTATTTATTCCTCGGCTGATGGACATTTGGGTTTGCTGGGCAACTTCGGACGTGTTACGTAACTTCTTTGGGCCTCAGTTTCTTCATTTATAAAACAGTACTATGTTATAGGGGGAAATGAATTATATATGTAGCTCTTCTAAAGTAGTTCTAGGACCCAGTCAGGGCCGTAGACAAGTTTACTAGCAGTAGCCCTTGGCCATCATACGAATTGTGTGGCTTCTCATTTATACCACTGATTATAAAATAGATTGGTGCCTTTACTTTTGTTTCTGGCATAAAATATACAATATTTTCAGAGTCATTTAGGACATATATAAGACAATTGGATATTTGACATTCAGGACATACTGTCCATTTTTTAGGTGTGATATTGGTTATTGTGGTTATGTTTTTTTTAAAAGAAGTCCTAGCTCTGAGAGAGGTATTTTGAAATACTACACATGATATAAAATGACATGTGAGATTGACTTTAAATTACACAGAGGCAGGAACAGTGTCAGTATTTGGCATGTGTTGAAAACTGTTGAAGCTGGTAATGGGTACATGAGAATTCATTATTCTGCGCGCTGTCCTTTTGCATATGTTTGCAACTCTTCATAATAAAGTTGTGAAAACCTACTCTTTTTATTGTCTCACGGTTTCTTGAGAAATAGTCTTTTGCTCATTTTTAGAGCAATTTTACCCATGAGTCAGCACAACTAGGTAGGTGACAGTGGGTTCTAAGCAACTGTTAACCCTCCCATAGAGCAGAGGGATGAGTAGTGCTAAAGTGAGTCAGAGGCATTGGAGAGGGCGAGGAGGAACCTGCTTCAGCTTGACTCTCAAGGAGAAAAGAATCTTGTTTTGCAGAACTTAATGTCTGTACCACTCTTATTGGACTTGGTACCTATTCCCTGGCCTTGGCATGAGCTGTACTTAAAAAAAAATTCTTTTCTTGATTCCAGAAAGAGGAGAAGGGGGGTGGGGGAGAAAGAGAGGAAGAGAAACATCAATGTGAGAGAAAGACATCGATTGGTTGCCTCTCACATGCTCCCAGCTGGGGACTGAGCCAGCAACTCAGGCATGTGCCCTGACTGGGAATTGCACCTGTGACCTTTCACTTTGCGGGACAGCGCCCAACCCACTAAGCCACACTGGTCAGGGCCATGTGCTGTACTTCTGTTGATCTCTCTAACCAGGGAGTAAAGTTCCAAAGGTTTGGAATTACTCTTACCCACGTTTACATCACTCATCTGAGGGACAACAATTTTGTACCAACAAGTAGCTGAGGATCATGTGCAAAACAGTTCGATGAATATTTCAAAGAAAGAAACTGAAAGTTTATGCCCACTGTCTGCCTCACAGCTTCCTGCTTTCTTTGTCCTTTGTAGTCATGACTTTGACCGAGAGCCAGATCCTCTCCTCCTCTTGCCTCTTCCGGTGCTCACTCACAGCCTTATCTTCACACTCTCTCCTGCCCGCTTTGCGTTTTAACCAGTGAGATCACTGTTATACAGTGACCAAAGTTTACTCCCTCCTCTCTTTTAATCATTCCTACCACTCGTTTGGCATAACTTAAAGCCTGGCTTCCCGGTGAGGCTCTGCCCCATAGAAGTCACCCCCAGGTCCCTCTGCCACCCAGAATGCCACTTCCCTCAACACACGCATGTGTATGCACACTCCTACCCTTACACTGATGGGGTAAGGAGGAAGGACTGGCATGTCCCCTGCTCCCCACTGCGTCCTTCAAACCATGCTTTTCATTTCTCAACAGCCTCTTCCCTTAAGGAATACAGCAGTGGGGGGTGGTTTCTGATTCTGAAAGTGCATAAACACGTAAAGCAGCATCCGCACAATCGTCTTCTCTGCCACCCCTCCTTCATGAACCACGCCTCCTGATTTTCGTAGCACACTGAGTACACTCAGCTCATCCTGCTTTCCAGAGTGCTGCTGTGCCCCATCTGGTGAGGTGTATGCTTCCTGAGATCACTTCTTTGTCCTCAAACCATTGGTTTAAGTTATACCACCTGTCACGACTACATAATTTAGTAAAATGTTGTGTGAACTGAAATATGAGTGTGAAAAAGGGCCTTACTTCCATTAAAATCAAGTTGAATGCTTTGGAAAGACTTGGTAAAGAAGAGTCTCTTAAAAATGCAATGAAATGACTGTGAACAAGATAACTATTAGGTTACAGGGCAACACTGAGTAAAAATCTTAGAAGGAATCTGCACTCAGATTGCTTTACAGTTATCTTTAAGTTCATTACACTTTAAAGAAATAGGAAGTGGAATATTTATAGATGTATGTGGTATTGTTTATCTAAGACAGATGACCTGGAACCCCAAACCCACCCATATTCAAAGAAGGGACTTTGACTTTATGTGAAAAGATTGGCAGAGGAATGAATGGTATATTTACATGTATACTTTAAGTTATATTTATGATAGTAGTCCATATTTTATGGTTTCCCACTTTATCCAGCATTTTTGTCAATCATCCAACTCCTGTTCCCAGTTGGGGCCGTTAAGGGGACCAATCCCATGTTACCAAAATAATAAAAAAGTGCTCATTGAATAAAATTTAGAAAAGGTGGGAAAAGAGAGAAGAGAATTAAAAATGACTCATTTTCATAAGCTAGAGAGAACATTTCTTTAGGCATTGAATTCATACGAAGTTTACAGATCATTGTAAAACTGTGAATGATGTAAGCAATCTTTGTACGAAATCCATAGTCTTTGTGTACTTCCCCATCTCCAGCACTAATGCCCATCACACACCACCTTCCTGGGTGAATTCAGTACCTATCAGTGGTAGCCTCTATTCTACCCTCTGTATCAGTATCGTTCAAGTCCTTCCTATGTCTGATCTGCTATACACACAATCTCTAAATTCATGTGATTTTTCCAGCCAGGTGTATATAATCTTTATTTTTCAGTGGGGCCTTAAATCAGTTACCTTTCCTACCATGGCAAAATGGACTGCGCCACCAAGCAGGAAACCTGAAGGTCTCTCTTCCCACCCTTAGACTAAAGCAAATTTTAGCAATTAGCTTTTTGTTTCATTCCCCATGGGTCCTACTCTTAGTTTTGTGTCAAAATACCCAAGCAGACGCTCTTTATGGCTCCAAGTAAGACTGTAAGAGGACAAACAAGGCAGAGAGCACCAATGCTGAGAAGGCCTGGAAGTTCTTCCATTTCTTCTAGCAAAAAGGTGCTGGAGTCTTCCCAACAAAGGCCCCAGGAGCGACACTCAGGGGGTCTCAGAGGGCCCTGGCATCTCTATCTCTAATATTTTTCCCCTTCTTTTTGTTTTAGGAGGCTAGCTGTAGAGGGAGTTGGGCTTCTAGATTTTAGTGACAGCTCTACTATTGATTTTCTCAGCTGTGCAGATCCTGCCTGGTTCAAGCTACTCAGATGTCCAGGCCAGACGACCCATGTGTGTAGTGCGCACGTGCGTGCTTGCCTATGTGTGTGCACACATGGGTTTTATAGCTTTAGGAAGCCTTAATGAACTAACAATGATTCCATACTTAGATCTCTTGAGACAGACTATAGAAAACTTTTATGTGGAAGGGTAGGGACAATATTTTTATTTTTGACTAGCCAGTTGTATAAATGTGTTAAAGTAGGGTGCAATGTGCATAACATTAATTGAATGTGCAGAACATCGAAGCATGCCTCCTTGCTGCTTATTTAGCACATTAATATCTACCTTTACACATCTGAAAATTATAGACTCGTGGTAGTGAACGCTAGAATTAGTGTTGTAAAGTAGTTTCTATTATCCTCTGGGAGGTGCCTTCCATTGTGACCCTTTCCCTCCTTTCTTTGTAAGGAACCAGGAAATAAAATGGAAAATCCTGTGGTAAGATAATTTGAAAGGTGCAAACTTAAATACTTGGTACAAAAGTCACCTCTTACAGCGATGTTGGCTTGCCTGTGTTGTTCCTGTATGCTGTTATTGCTTAGCATAATGGCATGCAAATGGTATCCTGAAAGTGTGTCATTATTTTGGCTCAGAAATAATGTCTTGTGCTCTCACCCAGGGTTCTTTGGGTTGCAAGTAACATAGACCCACTTACGCTAGCTCAAGAAGCAGATTTATTGAAAGAACCTAGTAGGTCCCATGGTAATCCAAGGGCAGAAAAATACTTCCCAGCTGCAGCTAAAGCAATTGGACCTGGCAGACAGAAAACAAGTTTTTAAATTTTTTCAGTGTATCTTTGCAACTGGGGTTGCCAAGTCCTGACCCCTCTGCCTTTGTCTCTCGTCTATAGGCTGGCAGACTTGTTTAAGGCACTGGTGGCTGCTCCTGGCCTTCTAGATGATGAGAACTCTCAGTGTTTCCTTTTGTCTTCTGCGCCCTGCCTGAGTATCCATCCTAAATTCTCAAAAGATGAATTTAATTGGCTCAGCCTATCTTTCTGTCCACAACAACAGGTTTTAGGATTTTGGTCAGCCTCTAGATTGGTTGGCTTTACGTTAGATGCTCTGCCCTCCATTTCTCCAGCAGGCTGTGGTTTTAATGACGAGAGATGGTCCAGTACTTAAAAAAAAATCTGGTGAGCCCCAGTCAGGTGGCTGAGTTGGTTGGAGTGTCATCCCATACCCAGAAGGTTTCAGGTTCAATTCCCTGTTGGGGTGCATTTGGGAGGTAACTCATTGATGTTTCTCTCTCATGTTGAAGTCTCTTTCTCTCTCTCTTCCTCTCTCCTTCTCTCTCTCTCTGCAATCTATAAACATCCTTGGGTAAGGATTTAAAAAACCTGGTGGTTCCCACTCAGAATGGGTTTTGGGTAGAAGGATGATGATAGACATACCTTATTAGAATTCCCCTGTAACCTAAAAGGGTTTCTAAAGAGCAGCACATCTGTGACTTTGCAATGCTTTGTGGTCATTTATGTTCCCTTGTTCTGGCAGTAGCTTCTTAAACTTGAGGTTTATAGTTTTCTTTCTCTTATTAGACCCAAGTTAGGGATCTAGGCACCATCACGTTTGTTTTTTCATCCCTCACTCAGATTCATCCTTGTCCAGCCTCTTACAAGGATTTGTAAACAAAGGATTATGTGTAGTCATTGTAGAGGCCAGTATTTGATGGCAGAGTTCTATGGTGAATTTTGAATACAAAAAAAATCTAATAAAAAGTAATAAAATAGCCTCCATGAAGTATTAAATTTCCTGTGTGCTTTTTCTTAAACTAATTCCTAGCTAGATTGGATCTCTTGAGCTAGTTGTTTGGTGAATCTTCACCCTACCCATAATGAATTGGACTTGACCTTTTAAGTAAATAATCAGGCCCTGGCTGATGAGGCTCAGTGGGTTGAGCACCGGTCTGTGAACTGAAAGGGTTGTGGGCCAATTCCCCCGTTGGGATCAATGTTTCTCTCACATTGATGTTTCTTTCCCTCTTTCTCCCTCCTTTCCTCTCTCCTTAAAAAAAAAATAAATAAATAAATCTTTTAAAAATAATTATTCTTGTGTGTTTACAGGTTGAGTATTGTAGCCTGGGGAAGTATATATGTGCCACACCTACAGTTTTTTTTAGTGACTTTATGATCAATGTCTTATTGTCCTTGAAAACTGATCCTTAAAAACAATGAATAGCATTTGTGTTCAGTGGCAGTCATCATCATTTCCTAATAGTGCCTTTCAAAGGTTCATGGTAAGTAAGCACTTGCTCAGATATATTGCAGATAAAAGTAATTTGGTAAGTCATCATATTTTAAAATTTTGGTTCCTAATTAAAAATAGAAAAGTCTTCTTGGAAAGCTGGTTATAAGTAGAACTTGCATTTTACTCTAGAGTAAAAGAAATGAAATTATAAGCCAGTGGTTGAGTTTTGGTTATGTTGGTCCTGTTTTGAAGCTTTTTCATTTTTATGCTAGTTCACCTGAGGAGGAGGGAAATAGAAGTTTGAGTATGTGCCGTTATACGCCACACTACCCCGTGATCGTTCATGTCCTGGGAGTGACGGTCACAGAATTAGTATGGCCTAGCCTTGACTCGCCTGGCAAGTGGTCCCCAAATCTAGCTTCTCTTCAGAATTACTTGCTAAGTTTTTTTTTAAATATAGTTTCCCAGGCCTCAACACAGACCTACCGCATCAGACTTTCCAGGGGTTCATTTTATAATCTGTACTTTTGAAAAGCTTGGTAATGAATTCCACATACAGCCAGATTTGGGAACCACACAAGACCTCTAGTTCCCAGTCAGACAAAAAAGAACTTTTTTTCATGGGCAAGAGGGTTGTTCCATTTATCAAATGCTTGCTGGCTTTCTATTGTGTATCATGTGCTATGGGAATCATCAAGATGTATATGAATATAGATTTTACCATTACTGCCCCCCAAATGCTTCATTGGTGGCTGGTGTCGTCGTCGTCGGCAGCCGTCCGTCTCGAGAGACGATGGCGTAGCTTCCTGAGAGTCTATCTGCACCGCCGAGAATGGCTGTGCAGTCCGATTCGGGAGTGACAATCCCTGCCGCACTTGGTACAGGTGAAGGCAGATGGCTGTTGTTGCTGCTGCTGACGCTGCTTCCGCCTCGATCTTTTCTGGACCGCCTCCTCGTTGCGCGCAGCCTCCGCGCGTGACGTACCTTGCCTGACCGCGAGCCTCCAGGCTAGGCGGTCGTCTGCTTGAACTTCCCATGTGTTGAGATTGATGGAGCATTGTGTCATGTCCTTTTTGCAGATGTCTTTGAACCGCAGTTTTGGGCGCCCTGTCATCCTCTTGCCTTCTGCTAGCTCGCCGTAGAGGAGGTCTTTGGGGATACGGCCTGCATCCATTCTTTTGACATGGCCGAGCCACCTGAGGCGTCTCTCGCTAAGAACTGCATGCAAACTGCTCATATTGGCTCGCTTCAGCACCTCGGTGTTGGGGACCTTATCCTGCCAGGCGACATGCAGGACGCGTCGCAGGCACCTCATGTGGAAGCTGTTGAGTTTCCTTTCGTGCCTTGCGTAGGTGGTCCACGTCTCGCTGCCATAGAGGAGAGTGCTGAGTACGCAGGCTTGGTAGATGCGCAGTCTGGTTTTCTCAGTGAGGCTGGAATTGTTCCACGCTCGCCGGTTCAGTCTGGCCATAACTGTGGCTGCCCTGGCGATTCTCCGGTTGACCTCCAAGTCAACTGACAGAGAGCTCGAGATGGTGGACCCGAGGTAAGTGAAGTCGTTGACAACCTCCAGGGTGTATCCGTCGATGGTGATGCATGGGGGAGTCCCCGTGCCTTGAGCCATAACATTCGTCTTCGTCAGGCTGATGGCTAGTCCGAACTCCTTGCATGCGTGGGAAAGGCAAGTGACTAGCTGCTGGAGTCCCTCTTCGGAGTGTGATGTCAAAGCTGCGTCGTCGGCGAAGAGCATCTCACGGATGAGCACCTCTTTGACTTTGGTCTTGGCTCGTAGACGGGCCAGGTTGTAGAGCTTGCCATCGGATCTGGTGTGAATGAAGACACCCTCGCTGCAGTCCTTAAAGGCGTATTGGAGGAGCATGGAGAAGAAGATTCCGAACAGCGTAGGCGCGAGGACGCAGCCCTGCTTTACTCCGCTGCTGACTGGGAAGGCCTCAGAGGTTGCGCCGTTGTAGGACACCGTGCTGTGCATGTTGTCGTGAAAGGACATGACCACAGCAAGCAGATGTGGTGGACAGCCAATCTTCCATAGCAAGCTGAAGAGTCCGCTTCGACTGACCAGATCAAACGCCTTCGTGAGGTCGATAAAGGCGAGGTAGAGTGGTTTATGCTGCTCGTGACACTTCTCCTGCAGCTGGCGTAGGGAGAAGATCATGTCCACTGTTGATCGGCCAGCTCTGAAGCCACACTGGGACTCTGGGTAGACGCGGGAAGCAAGGGTCTGCAGGCGGGCAAGAGCGACCCGGGCGAATACTTTGCCGACGACGCTGAGGAGAGAGATGCCCCGGTAGTTGTTGCAGTCGCTGCGGTCTCCTTTGTTCTTGTACATGGTGATAATGTTGGCGTCTCTCATATCCTGGGGGATGTAACCCTCCTTCCAGCAGAGACAGAGTAGATGGTGGAGCGGCTGTAGCAGGACTGGTTTCCCGCTCTTTAGGATTTCTGGAGGGATTCCGTCGCTTCCTGGTGCTTTCCCGCAAGCGAGGCGGTCGATGGCTTTGCCGAGCTCTGCCGCAGTAGGTGGGGTGTCTAGCTCCTCCATGACTGGTAGGTCTGGGATGGCTTTAAGAGCAGTGTCTGTTACGGTGTTCTTCGTTGCGTACAGCTTGAGGTAGTGCTCGGTCCACCGCCGCATTTGCTGTTCCTGGTCAGTGATGACCTCACCTGTCTTGGACTTAAGGGGGGCGATCTTGGAGGGGATTGGGCCTGTTGCCTTCTTGATACCCTCATACATTCCTCGTGCGTTGCCTATATCGGCGGCTTCCTGGATGCTTCTGCACAGGTTTAGCCAATAGGTGTTGGCACAGTGGCGGGCGGTCTTCTGGACTTTGTTCCTGGCAGCCCGTAGAGCTTGAAGTGTACTGGGAGTGGGTGTGACCTTGTAAGCCAGTAGGGCCTTCCTCTTAGCCTCGATCACGGGTTCCATTTCTTCCCAGTGAGCCTCGTACCAGTCAGCGTTCTTCCGCTCTTTCTTCCCGTAAGCAATAATGGCGGAGTTGTATATGGCGTCGCGGAGACGTGGCCAATTGGATTCGATAATGTCATCTGCCGCCACTCCCTCGCCGAGTGCATCTTCCATCTTGTTGATGAATTGCTGGGTCTTAACTGGGTTGCTGGCACAACTGGTGTTGATGCGTGGGCGACCCTTCATCTTGGAGTGGTGCAACCTCTTCGGCATTATGCGCACCTTGCTTACCACGAGGGCATGGTCCGTGTCGCAGTCTGCACTGTGGTAGCTGCGGGTGAGGAGGGTGCTGCCAATATCCGTTCTTCTGGTGATGACGAGGTCAAGCTGGTGCCAGTGGCGGGAGCGGGGGTGCCTCCATGACACCTGGTGGATCTCTTTGCACTTGAAGAATGTGTTTGTCACGCACAGGCCGTGGTGACACAAAAGCTCAAGCAGTCGCTGACCATTCTCATTGATCTTTCCTCTCCCAAAGTTTCCGAGGCAGGTGGGCCAGGCCATGTGGTCGGCTCCTACTCTTGCATTGAAGTCTCCAAGGAGATAGAGAGCGTTACTTCTGGGAATCTTGGATAACGCTTCGTCCAGTGCATGGTAGAACTGTTCTTTCTCTTCGGTGGTGGCGCAGAGGGTTGGGGCATACGCGCTAAGAATGCTGACTGGGCCGAAAGTTGTTGACAATCGGAGGGTAAGTAATCTCTCTGTGCCTCCTGTGGGTGGCTCTATGGAGTTAACAAGCGTGCTCTTCACAGCGAACCCAACACCGTGCTGTCTTGGTTGGTCCGGAGACTTCCCTTGCCAGTAGAAGGTGTAGTTGGTTTCTCTGATAGTTCCGTTGTCGGCCAACCGGGTCTCCTGTAGAGCCGCAATGTCGATGTTTAGTCGTGCCAGTTCCCTATCGATGACAGCGGTTTTCCTGGCACCCTTGATCCACGGAAGGTCTGCAGTAAGTCCGGGGCACATGGTCCTGATGTTCCAGCTAGCGAGGCGAAGAGCCGGAGGCTTCTTTCTTGTTGTTTGCTTGGAATTAACTGGTGCGGGTGTTTTGTGGCCCACTTTTCGAGAGGCGCCTCTCTGATCCCCAGGCACCCAGTGGGGCAGGCGAGCCATGGCGAGACGGTAGCTGTCCAGTGAGGTGCGATGACCTCTCCCACCGTCAGAGGAGACCCCTGGCGCTCGTTTCCTTCGCCAATCGGATGAGCTTATAACCGGTATCTGTCTCCTCCCGTGTTGAGTCGACATCTTGCGATGACGCTGGAGTGTCCTCTCCAGTGAAGCTGAAGCTACAGAGCCTGGGCAGGGTGATATGGAGGGTCTGCTGTTGCCCATGCAGCAGACCCCCCCTCTCTTCGCAGCTGAAGGGTCCAAGGGAAAGACAAAGTCAATACAGCTTGGCTTCAGGTGCGCCGCAGGAGTTGCCGGTGTTGACTACAATGTCAAACCGCCTTAGGGACTCCGGCTCCGGATTTTCTGTCGGGGTTTACTCCCTTAGCCTTTCCCCTGAAGAGGTATGCCGCAAGGCAGCGGAGGTTTTTTGGAGTCAGAGTTTTCCTTCTCTGATTTTAGAAATGTCCTTCCTCTTTCCTCCTTTACAGTCTTGAGGGCAGCATTTACAGGCTAAAATGTAAGGTGGCTGGTGTATGTGAGTCTTATTGTGATGCTTTGAGTTTTTCAAGGGTCATAATGCAGTTTTTAATTGCAGTATTGCTACACCATAATTTGTCATGATGCTTTAAAAATTCTTACTCACACCTGGTTTTAGGAACCATGCTGTGTCTTTGAGTCCCAAGTTGGTTGCTTCTATCCAGACTCTACCATCTCTTCCTCATGTTACATTTGCATAACATTTTTTTCTTAATAATGTCATTATAATCCTATGCCACTGGGCAAGGAAATGCCATGAGAACCTAGGACATTTAGTGGGTTCTTTTCCTTTTACAGTGAATGGAAGAATGATGTCAGACCACCTTTAAAGGTGTAATATATACTTAGAGGAGTTGTTTTATGGAGATGTTTTGGCCTGGTGTGTGGATAATGAAGCATGACTTCTGGATTTCAGTATTTGTTGGTTTAAGTCAAGTAGCCGTGGAAGTTCTTGGCCGACTTTGTGTGATTGCGTCACTAGGTGGAGATGTAGCATTGTTTGGTGGTGTAGCCAGTGTGGAAACAGTGCATCTTGGTTTCTTTTGATGAAAGTACTTTACAGGTATTTGATGAGATTTATTATACCCTAGGAAAAAACCTGCAGATTTAATGTAATTCTAAATTGTAATTTTGTAGGGTTTAAATTAAGCCCTATGTTAATGACTATTTTCACACTGATCAACTTTTTTTCTTTCTCCTTTACTAACACTTCCTCATTATTTCATCTTGTCAGAGCTATTCTTATGCCTGTTTTTGTGCTTCTTTATAGTGGTTTAATTCTAAAAGTTTAATAAAATAGTTGGGATTTTAATTCCATGGTCAAATATTATATAAAACTTTAATTTGGCAGCAATATGAGATCAATGCACCAAAACTTACAGTCTGAATATACCCAAATCTTATCTTTATATTATTTTAGGTTGATACATCAAATTTTAACATATGTAAGTTCTGTAGGGCTTATTTCCCCCCTTTTCCCCTTTCCTTCCTTCCCTCTTTTTCTTACCTCTTGAATCTTAAACAAGTATCTGCACAGTATTGGTGGAGGTAATGTAAAGGAAGTATGAGCCTGTCTCCAAAAAGCTAATATCTAGTTGAGAACATTGCAAACACGCCATGAATTGTTTTAAAATTTTTTTTTATTGTTTTTCTATTACAGGTGTCCTGTTTTTCCCCCTTTGCTCTCCCCTGCTCCCCCCACCTCCCCCCACTCCCACAATCAATCCCCACCCTGTTGTCCCTGTCCGTGGGTCATTTATACATGTTCCTTGACAAGACCCTTCTCTTTCTTTCCCCCCTTTTCCCCCTCCCCCTTCTCTCTGGTCACTGTCAGTCTGTTCCCTGTTTACATGTCTCTGGTTCTATTTTGCTCACTTGTCTGTTTTGTTCATTAGTTTCCTGTATTAGGTGAGATCATATAATATTTATCTTTCACCGCCTGGCTTACTTTACTTGTCATAATACTTTCCAGTTCCATCCATGCTGTCGGAAAAGGTCATCCGTGCTATATATAGCAAAAGGTGAATTGTTTTGAAGTAGTAATGTGAATATCTGATCCTTAGAAATTGTAAAGGTGAAATAAAAAAAGAAAACAGCTCACTTTGGAAAATAGTCTAGCTGTCAAATGTTTAAGCATAGAGCTACCGTATGATCGATCAGTTTTCCTCTGCTAGTTGTATACCCAAGAGAAATGAAAACATATGCTCACAAAAAAACTTGGACGTGAATGTTCATAGTAGCATTATTCCTAATAGCTTAAAAGTGGAAACAATCCGAACGTCCATCAGTGGGTGAATGAATTGATGAGATGTGGTATATTTGTGCAGTGTAATATTATTCAGCAATAAAAAGGAATAAAGTTCTGACACATGTTATAGCATGGATGACCCTTGAAATATTATGGTGAGAGAAAGAAGCCACTCTCCAAAAATCACACCTTATGATTCCATTTATATGAAATATTCAGAATAATAAATCTAATGACGCAGAGTAGATCCATGGTTGCCCAGGGCTGGGGTTGGGGAATGACTGCTCATTGTTACGGAGTTTCTCTTTGGGGTGATGAAAATGTCAAGTTGATTGTGGTGATGGCTGTACAACTCTGCAAAATACACTAAAAACCCCATTGAGTGGTGTGTACACTTTAAATGGGTGACTTGTATAGTATTTCAATAAAGCTGGTGTTTAAAAAGTAAGTTATCAAAAGGGTTCAAATATATCAAACCAAGGGATAGTTATTGACCACCTAACAGGGATATACTAAGTTCCATGTACGTTACAAAACAAGTGTAAGACACAAAACCTGACCTCCAATTGCTCACAGTTCAGGAAGAAAGGCACACATGTAGTATAAAATAATGCACTTTTTCTTTCTAAAATTGTTCCCAATCTTTTAGGATGTAGCCTCCTGAATTCTCTCTTCCAGCTCTCTCTGTAACGGCCCTAATCTTCTTATCCTATGTCTTTGTCTCTGTCCTTTCAAAAGCGAACTATTGCTCCTCAGACTTTGATGAATATCAGCCCAGCCTGGTTACTTTTAATTAACTTAAAGGACATTTTTAAACTATGGTAGCATCTCTAATAACTTAGAGTGCGTGGTTCATGAAAAACCCATTCATTCAGCAAACAGCTATTCATGTTTCATTTACAAATAATTGACAAACCTTAAGACTGTTGGCATTATTATCTTTTAAATTACAGCAGATATCATTTTGCTATAATTTAGTCAGGTTGCATGGTGCTCAAAAGTATAGCCTTGAGTTTATGGATTTTCAAGAAAAATGCCTTTTAGGAATATTTAAAAGTTAAAACAAATTGTGGATAATATAGAGCAGGCCATATCATTGTAAATACAGTATTTTGATATTGTTGTGGTCATTAAAACTTGAAAGAAGGAGAAATTTTGGTTCAGTCATAGTATTTCTATTAAAGCCAAAACTGCTATTTTTTTAAAAAGTAGTAGTTGATTAATTTAAAATCCTTCAGGTTAAGAATTTTCCTTGTTTGCTTATCTATTCTGCCTGTCTGCTTGTCTGTATGTCTGTCTATCTGTCTCTGCCTTGGTTATTAGTGTGGCAGCTAAACATTCTTCTTTCTTTGCAGATGCATATGAAACCGCCAAGATGCTTTGTGAACAGTATTACATGGTAGCTCCGGAGTTGAAAGTTGAAGAATTTAATGGTAAAAGAATTATTTTAACCTTAAATATGAAGAAATTGACTAAAAAACTGATTATACCTGAGGTATATTTCAGTGAGGTTCTAAAATCGGGCTGATTTTAAAAATCTTTTATATATATATTTAAAACCTTTTCCTTATCTGTGGTCAATTAGGAATATTGTTGTAGGGAGTTTTGGGGCAGGGATATGTAATCTACTAGAACTCAAAGTTCTTAGAACACAAGTAATCCAGTAGAAAATGCACAAAGGTATAAATAGGCAGTTCTCACAATAGCAAATGCAAATAGTCAACCAAACTATAGAAAAGTGTTTCACTTTATTAATCAAAGAAGTACGAACAAAAACACAGATACCCTCCCTTTTTTTGTCTTTCAGAATAGCAATGATTAAAATATTTTATTGCTTTGAATTCGTGCCCAGAAAAATATTTTCTTACCAATACTTATATATTTCTGGTATAACTTTAAATTAGTATGGCTTTTCTCAAAAATGCTAGCAGTATTCTTTCTCTTTGACCCAGTTAATTAAATTAGTTATATTTTTAGTCCAGTAAGTTAAACTTAAGAAAGTTTATTATAAGAAAAGAGAGACATGCACAATTGTAGGTACAAAGGATGGTGATCACATTGATTTCCTTATAGAGAAAAATTAGAAAATCCAAGTTTTCTACAACAGAGGATATTTAAGTAAATTGTGGTACATTCATAAAGTATAATAGACTACTATGCAGTACTTTAAAATAATGCTTTAAAATAATCTTTTAAACATGGGCTATAAAATTTGTAATAGTGCAAGTTCATTGGAAAATGTTTTTAAGGATTTCTAGCATCTAGATAGAAACAACAGCTGTGTGGATAGTAAGGTTATAGCCAACTTTTTTATTAATTGTATGTGTCTTTATTTCTGTATTACTTGTTTTTATTTGTAAGTTACCAAAAAAGACATACTCATTGTAAAACTGCAAACAATACAGAAATGTAGAGTAAAAGTGAGTCTCCACTATGCTCTCAGTCCCATACAAAGCTTCGTGTTTTACATAAATGGGGTTGAAACTATACATGTTGTATAATGTATTTTTCACTTCTTCTCATTGAAGATCTTTGCATGTATTGTCATTTAGTGATTTTCCATAATGTAGATTGCCATAATTTATTTAATCCTTTCTCAGTGAAGAGGTGTGTGTGTGTGTGTGTGTGTGTGTGTGTGTGTGTGTGTGTGTAGGGTTGGAAAATTTGTGAATGTGTGGAAGTATTGCTGTACATTAGATTCCTAGAAGTGGAATGACTGAGTCTTGGGGTATGGACATTTACAATGAAAGATAAACCAAATTCCCTCTCAGAATATATCAAAACTGTATTTCTCTTATAATGAGATCAAAATGTGAAAAGTCTTCAGGCTGCTGTTGTAAGACATTTGCCCCTACATTCCACAAGAAGGTATTTCCGGAATCAACGCTGCTTTCAAAGTCTGTTGGGTTCTCTAAGAGTTGTGCTCCTGTTTTGAATCAATACACTGTGAGAACCGAGTGAACTTGGCTCTGAATATTCCTGAGTGGAAGCATCTTAATAATCTCTCATTCTTCCTCTGGCTAGCTGGGGCCTGACCTCACTGCCCAGCTTTCTGTTTGTCAAACATGGAACTTAAATTCACAGCTAGTAGCCAATTGCTCCGTTGTATGATGGCAGCCTTGCTCACTGTGAAGGCCAGAGCAGCGGGCCCGTTCTCGCTGGCTCTCAGGTGCCAGCTGTGTTAGCGTGCCCCTTCCCGGTGAGGCTGTCACGCAGGGCAGTGCGCCCTACCAGGAGAAGAACTTTATGACTATGTTTGGCACTGTCTCGTGCATGATTTTTGAAGCCCTTTTCCCCCTCACTAAGGTAAATGAATTGGCGGTTATAGGCAGCCTCTAGTTTCCTGTTGCTTTGGGTAATGTATTTATGATTTCTTGAATGTCAGAGCTCTTTGTGAGTACTGTTAAAGACTGCTTTATCTCTAATAACCTGTGTATTAGAGATGCAGGTCGGAGGTTGGTCCTGAACACCTTAAGTGGACTCTTGCTTCATAACAAGAGAGAGTGCGTGTGTATCTCCCACAACACGATGCCTGACTTTTTCAGGGAGGTGTCAGGTCAGATCCAGAGACTTAAGGATTTATTTAGAGAGCCTGTGTGAACTAGCCTTTCAGGGTGCTCCCATGACCCAATGGGCACTCCTACCAATAGTCAGTGACAGTGCTTGGTCCCCTCTGCTCTGCACTTCAGAACAGTAAGGCTGCCATTAAACCCAGAACAATTTGTTGCTGCCTGAGAATTTAAGTTCTGTTAGTTTGATATATTACTTTTTTCCCTTCTTTTTCTTTTTCCAATGTTGACTCCTGAGAAAGTGGTAAATAGGACCATGCAGAACATACTGTGTAAACACCACAGTTATTTACCAGTCCTCACTAGAATTCTGAATATTGGGGACCAGGTGTAGTAAACTTTCTTTATTATCCTTTCTGTATGAGTCTTAAAGTAACAGTTTTATTTACCTCATATTAGGTATCAAATATTTCTGATCGGTCACCTGTGGCAACCCATGTGGGTTCTTCCAAAGACAAGTAGCCATTTTGTCACACTTGTTTGTATTTCTCTTGAGACACCAGTTGCCAAAATATTAAGCAAATAAACATTTTTACATTGACCTTTGCTGCATCCATATGGTACAGCAGCATGGCTTAGGGGGACGATGTGAACTTTGTAGCTAGCCAGGCAGTAGAAATCTGTATCCTAACACTTAGGCATGGGCCTTAGGCAAGTCGTTCCATGTCTGACAGTTGGCTTCCTCATCCATAAGCTCATGCTGTGGGGCAATAGAAGAATGTTTCTAGGGCCTCAAGTATAACACTGGGCACATACTGGATATTTTTTAAAAGGCAGCCACTAGAAGTCAGGGTTGACTTGGGAAAAATAAGACTTGTATGGTTACTACTTGCATTTTCTATCATTTCTAGATTAGTCTTTTCTGTCAAGAGGTTCGTTTATAGCTTTAGGTTTGGTGGGAAGCAAAAATGTCAATTTATATAACCTTATAAAAGGTTTCATAGAAAAGGTACATATCTATCTTGCACTTGTTGACGTCTAGTTTCTCAATATTGGGTATTTTTGTAGATATTTTCAGGCAAGCGTTTTGATACAGCAATCGAAAAGCTATTACTGGTAACTCCATTAATACTGTAGACGTTAATTTTTTAGTGGTGAAACATATAGGCAATGTTTATGGACTGCTTACAATGTGCAGATTTTGTGTAAACTAGTTTAAAAACTTTGATCTCATTTAATCCTTGTAGTAACCCAGGGAGATTTCAGAAATGGAATTCCAAGGCCTAGATGGGTTAAGTACCTATTAATATATGTATTAAATGCATAAGTGAGGATTTGATCCCAGTGTGAGTTTGAACTACAAATATATATTGTCTCCAATGGCCTTATACATTGACTTTGGGAATAGATTAATCATCTCTAACTGCCCAGCTATCTTTTCTCTCCTTTTTTCTTTTTGAATCTTATAGTACAACTGTTTTATTCTGATAGAAATTTATTTTTTAAATTTTTTATTTGTTGATGAAAGAGAGAGAGAGAGAGAGAGAGAGAGAGAGAGAGAGAGAGAGAGAGAAAACATCAGAACATCGATTTGTTGTTCCACTTATTTATGCCTTCATTGGTTGATTCTTATATGTGCTCTGATCAGGGATCGAACCCACAACCTTGGTATATCGGGATAATGCTCTAATCAACTGAGCCACCCAGCTATGGCTATTTTTATTTTTTATTTTAAATCTTATTTAAATTACAGTTTACATTCAATATTATTTTATATTAGTTTAGATGTATAGCATAGTGGTTAGACAGTCGCATACTTTACAAAGTTTTCTGTTCAATATTTCCAGTAACCACTTCGTAGCATACGTAACTATTATAATATTACTGATTATATTCCTATGGTATACTTTACATCCCATGACTGTTCTGTAACTACCAATTTGTACTTCTTACTTGCTCACCTTTTCACCCAGTCCCTAGCTCACATACTTAGGTTGCAAGTTCAGGCCCTGGTCTGGGCACGTATGAGAGGCAACTGATTGATATTTCTCTCTCATATTGATTTTTTTCCCTCTCTCTCCCTTCCCCTCTCTCTAAAATCAATAAGCATATTCTCAGGTGCATATTCAAAAGAAAAAGAAAAAGAGCCTATAGGCCAAGTACAGAAGAGTTAATTAGAGTCACAAAATAGAATGTAAATATTATCAACCAAAAGACTAAAGCAAAAATAATAACGAGTAGCTGCCTCTGCGTACAGTCTGGGGGGTAAAATGGGACAGGGTGGAAAGACTTGTTCTTTTCTTCATTTTTAACAAATTTCAGAATCATTTGTGTGTATTGATAATTTTTAAAAAGGTGATCATCAGAGAGTTCAGGATTTAGAATCAAAAGCTCTTTGTTCAAGTGCCTAATTTCAGCGCCTCCTCTGTTATGGTGAGCAAGTCAGGTAGTCTCTGCAAAGCCTGTGTCCTCACCCATAATAATATCACCCACCCTGTGATCTACACAGCATTGTCACGAGGATTCAATTGCATAATGTATGTTCAAGCTCTTTGTAAACTGCTAAAAACCAGACAGATGTTCTCTCTATTTTATACTGTTTGTTATGTATTTTATTAGAGGAAGTAGTGAGGTTGAAATTATAACATGGGTGAGTTTATGTTCTACTTGAGAAAGGTCACATGGTCTTAAGTGATTTTATGTCATGAGGACTAAATTTTTAGCATCTACTAGTCCACACTGCTCTTAGTGCTTGACATGGGATTTGTTATTTCTCAGGTTTTTACCAGAGAACCCCTGATGCAAGGAGAAAGGACTGTAGGTTTCTGGGGGGTTGTCTGCTAGCTGCTAGTAGAAAAAAGTTATGTGAACCTTACATTCTACTCTCTAATATGCCTTGTGTGTCACAATTTAACATTGCTGTTAAGTCCAGTTCACCAAAAAGATGTGCCCCATTACCTGTGTGGCTTCACATTACCCCTGCTGATGATTGGGGTCACTGGTAGGGGTGGATGTCTTCCAATCTGAAAAACACTGAGTAATATTTGAATGACCTTACATAATGCTCAGAACACTGTGACGTAGGTGATCATATTCCAGTTTGGCTCAACTAAATTCCAAAGCAGTTGAGTAATTTGCCCAGGGTCACATAGCTGGTAACTAAAGGAACTGGATTTCACCCCATATTTGTTGGGCTTGCAAAGATTTTCTCAGCCCTGCCTTTAGAGGTGGAAACCTAAATTAGCCTTTTATAAAGTTCTTTTTCACGTACCTAGAAAATAGAATGCAAACATTCCTCACTTTCTTCTAGTTTTGACCCTTACTCATTGACCGTTTTGTCTCTGTTTTCAGCCAAAGCTCCAAACAAACCTATTCAGGTAGTTTATGTGCCCTCACATCTGTTTCATATGCTATTTGAGTTGTTCAAGGTAAGTGGAATTTAACAACATGGGAAGAAGTCTTCATTTTAAATTACTTTGATTCAGGGCATAATGGATTCATTAAATTAGCATAAGAAAAAGGTTTTGCGTAACCATTTTAAAAATTCTATTTCTGATATCCTGTGGGTTTTATAATTTGTACACTGTGAGATGAAAAATTGCTGTGTACAGTATAGTTTTCGTGAGTGTTAGTACATATTGATTTTAAAGCTTAATTGTACTTTAGTGATTTTATGTAAAATCCATAGTGTTTCTTCTTCATTTATGACATTGGAGATGCTTTTTAGTTTCCAAACCTGGCAAAGTCTTTATTGATGGTGGCCCGATTAAAATAAAAACATGTTTATGCCTATTTATGCCTCTGAACATTAACTGTATTGGTACATTAGTAGTTGTTCTAGTACTGAGAGCTGCTGTAACCCTTTAATATATTTGAGTTGATTCAGAAGATCTGACAGAGGCAGAGGAGAAAGATGTAGAAGGGCTAGACCAAAGAGAACACTACTCCCCCCCGCCCTGAGAAAAAAGTCGTTAGACCCTCCACAGCTTAAGCTGTTGCTTTTGTTAACCAGGAGCTAATGGCATTTACAGTAGCAGTATCACAGGCACAAGACATTTGCCCTAAAATTTTATTTCTTCCAATATGTGTGAAAGCCTAAATTGAACCCCTACAAATCAGTTATGCTGATTTGCATCCCAGAATTGTACTGTTACTGATGTAATACTCAAAGTTGGAGATGGGCGTTCAATTGTGAACTTTCTCCTGAACAACTGTGGCTTTTTCAGAACGTCTTTTTTTTTTTTTTAATAAAAACATCTGCTTCTTTATTTTTTTAATTATTTATTTATTTGTTTATTTATTTATTTATCTTTAGAGAGAGGGGAAAGGAGAAAGAGAGGGAGAAAAACATACTGTGTGGTTGCCTCTCACTCACGCCCCCAACTGGGGACCTGACGTGCAACCGAGTCATGTGCCTTGACTGGGGATCGAACCAGCAACACTTGGCTTGCAGGCCGACGCTCAATCCACTGAGCCACAGCAGCCAGGGCCTAGAACGTCTTTTGAACTGACATTTCTACCACTTTTTTCTTCTTGGCCAAAGGATTAATTTTTGTGCGAAGCAGGTTTTCAGCCCTCTTTAGAGGCAAGGTATTCTGTCACCACAGACCGTTAAGCAGGATTAAAAGTGCATCAGTGAACCTGTGCAGCCTCATTACATGGGATCAAAACACTCCTCCTGGTTGAAAGTTGAATAATTTGTATACCCTAAAGCAAAACAAGCAGAAAAAAAGGAAGGCAAGAAAACTAGATGTAAAGTATGGTAGATGGGACTCGAACTAGGTGAAAAACAAAGCGTCAAGAAGTGTTTCCTTGATCTGAAGACACATTTAGCTATGTTCTTTAGAAGGAAAAAAAAAAAGCCATATAAATACTACTACCGGTTTCCCCACAAAGGCATTATGTATAAGTAATCTTGTGTGAGTTTCTTTTCTTACGTTGTGGTTTGTGAGTCAGTGGTGTATTTAATAAATGGTCTTATTATTTCAGAACTCAATGAGAGCAACAGTCGAACTCTATGAAGATAAAAAAGAAGCCTACCCTTCTGTGAAAACCCTCGTTACTCTGGGTAAAGAAGACTTGTCCATTAAGGTAACTGCTTAATTTGCACATACTTTAATTACCAGTTTATTTAATAGTGTCTAGACATTGAGGAATCAGAGGGAAGGGAAGTAAACTGACAGTTACTGACTGTCGTATTTTTAAGTCCTGTATTAGCTCTTTGGCTGAAGTTACTTCATTTAAATACCATTAGTACCTCCTTTTCCAGGAAACTGGACAGGGTCTCAAACCCAGGCCCATGGGATCCCACAGCACTTCCCTGCCTCCTTTGTTTCGCGGGGGAAACATATTTCATTGGGGGTTCAAAGCCTGTGTATGTTTTAGAGTAATCTCATATGGACTTTATTTAATAAACTTCCTGTCTCCTACTAAGTATAGACTGTCGCTTCCCCCTCCTCCTCCTCCTCCATTACAGATCAGTGACCTAGGTGGTGGAGTTCCCCTTCGAAAAATAGATCGTCTTTTTAACTACATGTATTCAACTGCTCCTAGACCAAGCCTGGAGCCTACAAGAGCTGCCCCTCTGGTAAGCATTTTAAACTGCTGCTTAAGGAAAGACCATTGACATGAACAGGGACTCTGACCGGGCTGGGCATGAGCCTCGTTGAATTGGAGCGTTTCCTGCGTGGTTTGGAGGAGAGAGAATTTTACGCCACTGCTACTTTCTTTGTGAATCCTTTGCACCTATGTCTCTTCTGTAATTTGCGTCTGCGACACACTCAGAGCTCAGTGCCTTACTCGCAAGTACAGAGAAAAGCCATTTCTCTTTGGTTGAGAGTGCTTCAGGAGCGCCATTTACTGCCTGGTGCTACCCTTGGAGGGGGTGGAAGTTGAAATGCGGGTGAGCAAAGGAACAGCGCAGCGTGTATGGCCGCAGCATGTCCTGGCATTTTGGCGCTGCGTACCAAACCACCGCAGGCCTTGGAACTTCCCCACCAAATTTGTTTATATAATTAAGGTGTTAAATTATGAACACATGAAATTTTTTCATGTGAAATAACATAAGCAGAAAACATATAGGCGGTGTAAGCATTTTCTGAGCCCTTTCTGTCTCAGCCTGGAAATAACCTTCAGCCCTATTAAGGCAGTGAGAAAAGTCTGGTTACCATGGCAGCGTTAAATCCTGGTAGGGCCACACTTTCTTCCCCTGCTGAGTGTTTCTAATTGACAAACAACAATTGAACCTTTTGTCATTAAACACAGCAACATCTATCAGTCTGCACAAATGGTTCAGGGTATAAATTAAGCTTCATTTTCAAGCCCTACCTGACTGGTAAGCACATAAGATTATATTTTATTTGTATGAATAAAATCCAACACTTTGCATTGTTTATTCAAGACAGAGCTTATTAAGTCAGCATGTTGAAAACAGAGAGGAAGTCACTTATATCAGATTCAAGAAAATTCATGAAAGATCCAGTTTGAAAGGCATTGCCTTGACCAGGCTCTGGTACTTAGTTAAGTAAATGTCAAAAGAAGAAGAAAAAAAATTACTACGAGCAAAACTAGAGCCTTCCTCATTTATTTAAAAGGAATAGTCTATTCCAGGTCTCAGAATAGCATTTGACTCAAAAGTGGGCCTGTGGATGTGTGCTACCAGAAAACGTAATTTCCTCACCAGGCGCCTTACTGGATTCCAGCTCTGTGCCTTGACACATGCGTTTCTTTTTCAGAGATGTCCTCCTAGCCAACTCCTATCGATCTTTTGACACCCTGGGAAAACTCTCCCGAACCTCTCCCAATCTGAGTTAGAGGCCTTTCCCCTGTGTTCTGCAGGACTCTAGGATTACCTGCCTCCTCACACTGGGGGCTGCATGGGCCCCAGGTGTGCTGGGCTGTTCCCTGGTAAACCTGAGAGCAGGGGCCTGGGCCTTGCTGGAGTGGGGGCTGGTCTCCTTGGCCTCTTTCTGGAGTATGCTGGTTTCTCTACTGTGCTGATCACAGTCACCATTATGGATATGTTGTCCTCAGCACTGGTCATATCCTGCCAGTCTTAATGCCCTTAAATGACAGAATGCACTCCCTTGTCACACCCAGCCCTTGAGTTAGTCCCTACCCCGTGGAAGAAATCTAGGAAAGGCGGTAGAAATCCATGTAACTTGGTGGAATTGCTGTTCTGTAGTAGCCATAATAGCAATTACCATCTATTTAGTTTTACTGTGTTTGATGAGGTAATTTTTTAAAATTACATTTTCTAATGAGAAAACAGTCTCAGAGAGGCTGAGTAAATTGCTCAGTTTCACAAAAAGTGTGTTTCAGCTTAGGTTCATCTGAGCCTAAAGCCCATGCAACTGCCACTCCATGGTGCATTAACCTACCACCTTCTTTGTTAACCTTGGCAGTGGATTTAATCCAAGAGACTGAAGTGGGCGCTACAGCATCTTCCTCTCTACCCAGAATTACTGAAGCCAGTCTCAAACGGTCTTACTGTTTTTGTCTATATCTGAGATGCTTTTCTCCCCAACAACCTGTTACTGACAGTCAGGGTTCTATGATGTAGGGATATAGGTGAGTACTAGAATTCTTTTCTTGTCTCTAAAACTATATGGATTAGCATATATCAAAATCTTGTAGCATTCCCAGAACCTTAGAGAGAAGCCACTTAGGAAATTGTTTTCTTTTCGATGCGTTAGCCTTGGTACTGGTAGATTTGCACTCCTGTGCTATTCAGTTTAATTTTTGCTTCAAAGAGCAAGGGAATCTGATAATGAAACTTTGGAATGATGTGGTTTAGTTTTGTTGCCAGTTCAAATTCCACTTAATTTGGGATTTGCTTTAAAAATACTAAAAAAAAAAAAAAAATTGTGCTTTCAAGTGCTAAGAAAGTGTTAGTCAAAAATTACAGTATTTCTATTATTTTCCAAACCTATGAGAAGTGTTTTTGTAGAGTGAAAATAGATTGTTTGCCATAGATGAGCATATACATCATTATAAAGGTTGAATCAATCATTTATTTTCTTTAAATCTGAGTCAAGAATTTCTTTTAATCTTCTGAATGATCCTCATACCCAACGTGTTCGCATGCGTGCCTGTCTCACTCTATTCATTTTCTTTTCTCCATAGGCTGGATTTGGTTATGGCTTGCCAATTTCTCGTCTGTATGCTAGATATTTTCAAGGAGATTTAAAACTGTATTCTATGGAAGGAGTGGGTACAGATGCTGTAATTTATTTAAAGGTACTGCATTTTCTTTCTGTTAGTGTGAAGGCATCTACGCTTTAAAGCTATAAGTTCTGATAACTGATAGATAATAGACCATAGCATCTACCATCTCTCATATTCAGCTCAGATTTCCTTCAGTTTTAGGTGAAAACCATGTTATTTCCCACCCTTGAATTTACACTTAGCTATAATAGAGTATGAAATAAAATATGGAGATATAAAAAGTAAAATAATGATGTTTAAAATCATAATTCAAAGTTGTAATTTTCAAAACAATTGCATATCCATTGAAAGGATTAACCCAAGAAACAGATTTTCATAAACTGGAACCTTTTAGTCTTTTGCTTTAAAAACTTGCTGGGCTAAGTGTCGCTGGTTCGATTCCCAGTCAGGGCACATGACTAGGTTGCACATCAGGTCCCCAGTTGGGGGCGCAAGTGAGAGGCAACCACACAGTAAAAAAAAAAAAAAAAAAACTTGCTGGCTTTCCCAGAGTTATAAGAATTCAATAATCATAATATAGCTATATAAAAGTCTGATCTAATAACAAAGATCTCTGTGACACAGGTGTTCTCATTCATTGGTGGTGTTAGACTTCTATTTATTTATAAACTCTGGAATATTTCAAGTATTTTTTTGAATGGGCAATATAGACACATACTACAAAATTTTAATACTATGAAAGGGAAGGCTGTTTCCCTCCACTGGCCCTAAGGCACCCTGTTCTGTTTCCCAGAGGTACCAGTTTCTTATGCATTCTCCTAGAAAAATTAATCTTTTTTGCACAAGTGATTATTTCAGCACTTTGCTTTTTTTAAACTTTCTTGTATATCTTGGGTATCTTTCCATATTGGTTCACATAGAACTGGCTCCTTTTGAACACTGCATAGTGTGTTAAATGTCGTAACATATAACATACACGTAATATGTTATATCATACCTTAACCAGTTATTTGGAGTGTTTATCTTAGATGCCAATGCATTTAAATGATGTGATATTTGAAAATATTTTATGGGTTTATGTTCATAAATCTTGTATATATGAAATGTTACTTCTTTCTGGGCCTTTTGGAAGGGCAGTTGCCCATTGAACAATAGTGCTTGGTCCAAGACCATACAGTCAAAAGCATCTTGGTTGCCCTGAACGGTGTAGCTCAGTTGGTTGGGCGTCATCCTGCAAAGCAAAAGGTTGCCAGTTCAATTCCTGGTCAGGGCACATGCCTGGGGTGTGGGTTTGGTTCCCAGTCTGGGTGCATACGAGAGGCAACTGATTGATGTTCCCCCCCCCTTCCTCTCTCTAAATACAATGAAAAAATTGTCCTTGGGTGAGGATTTTTTAAAAAGTATCTCAAACTAGATTCAAATGGTTTTTGTTCTGATCATGTATATGTCAGTACTAGCTTTGAATGAGTGAATGTTTTTATTCCTTTAGAAAAGCTTTTTATTTCATCCAGCTGGTCTAAGTAATTACTAAAATAGTATAATTTTAATATATATTAAAGTTTTTGATGTTTTAAATAGTAAAATTTGGGTCAGTATTTCATGTGAGACAAATAACACTGTGGTTCTTTGGTGTATATTTTTCCATTAGGCTCTTTCAAGTGAATCATTCGAGAGGCTTCCAGTATTCAATAAGTCAGCATGGCGCCATTACAAGACCATGCCTGAAGCCGATGATTGGAGCAATCCCAGCAGTGAGCCCAGAGATGCTTCAAAATACAAGGCAAAACAGTAATATATTACTTTGCTTTCTGTTCTAGAGTATCTTATTTTGCCCCAGAATGTCCCAGCCAGACAATTGATACTTCCAGCCAAATCTTCTTTGTGGTTTTATCACTGGAAAAGCAAAGTGATCCCCTAACCAAATATTGGAGCAGCTTTCTCACCCCAGACAGGAAAGAGAGAAAGAATTAGGTAGCCAGAATAACCATTCAAATAGAGGTCCTGCTGTTCTAGGAGTCTGTGTGCTATGGCGGTCTTAACAGCAGTGAGCAGAGTTTATCCTGCCATGGCTTATATTTAAAAAGTAATTCAGTTTACAGTTTATCATCATCCATAGAGTTTGACAGAAAAAAGAAATTCTGTGGTTGAAACTGAAAAAGAAAAGCATTTAAAATTACCAATTAAGATAAACAAATGTGGTGTATCCACACAATGGAATATTATTCACCCTTTAAAAGGAATGAAGTTCTGACACGTGCTACAGTATGGATGAACCTGAAGTCATTATGCTAAGTGAATAAGACAGACCCCAAAGGACAAATACTATTTGATTCCACTTACAGGAGGCAGCTAGTGTAGGCAAATTCATAGAGGTGAAAATTAGAATGGTCGTTGCCAGGGGGTGGGGGAATGGGAAGTTGTTGTTCACTGGAGAGAGAGCTTCAGTTGGGGAAGATGAGAAAGTTCTAGAGGTTAGTTTCACAACAATGTGAATGCACTTAACACTACTGAACTATAGACATAAAAACACCAATCGTGTTGATATTTTTATTCAAATTTTAGCATTGCAATGTTTCTCCCTAACGTATTTTAATTGTATATATTTCTTCTTAACCTGAAAACCTTGTTTTAACATAATGCCACAGAAAGGTCTGCAAATACAGTTTATATAGCTTTGTAATGTCATACCTTTGTTGTAGCGCTGGTCTTTCTGATGAATGACATAAAGGATATCTATACTGTGGAAGTGTTGCGATGGATCTTGAGCCATATTGCAGGACTAGTCACTTATCTCAATGTGTGCTTGCCCATTGAGTGCAAGCGTACACGTGGGTATGCATGTGTACGCGCACACACGTGCAAACTCTCACACCCCCCATCCCTGGCCAAGACTAAGCTAAATCACCTTGAAACACTTGGATCAATTTCCCTTGACTCCATTTTCAGTCTGTATGTAAGTCAGTTAGCATGTTGGGCATCAGTGTGACCAGTTAATTCAAACTATTGCTCTGATGGGGGAGTTGTTTGGGTAGTGCAGAAGCAGTCTTTATAAATAATAAGGTCCATTAGAATTGTAAAAAGGATGGCTTTAGTTGAATATTGTTTTAAAGGCAAATTTAAAACTCTAAAATAGTTTAACAGGTTGTATACTAATTAAGTGTGAATCTTAATTTCTAGTATATTATTAGAGAAACAAATTTTAGCAGAAGGCATTTTTAAAAAATTTTAAATGGTTGACCTGATAATTAAAGTTGTGAAATTATAGAAGGATAATTAGTGATGATCTTGGGAAAGTATTTAGTAGATATGGTAAATTCACTAGGTGAATGAGAAATTCTTAAAAAAATTTATTCTCTGCTCAGATTTTTAACAAGCGTTTTATTGAGATACAGTTTACGTACAAAAAAATTCACCCTTTTAAAGCACACAATTCAATGGTATTTAGTATATTCACAGAGTTGTGTGACCCTCACCACTATCTAATTTTAAACATTTTCATCACCCCCAAAAGAAACCCTGTATCCATTATCAGTCATTCGTCATTTCTAATCAGGTTTTTAACTGAGAGTAAAGAACTGTTTTAAAGTATGTATAAGTAATTAAGTGGTGATTCGTTTTCTGTAGTAACCATAAACAATAATTCTGAGATAAGGCAATGGTTTTTGAATTATCACTGTAACTAAATGCTTTGAGTAAGTCTTAGTTAAAATCGAGAAGGTTATACTCATAAACTCACTATGGATATTCCCATTATTTTCTTTGTAGAGACAAGATCAAGACTAATAGAACTTTCTAGAGAACTGAATGCTTTGGCCCTCTCTGTGAAGAAAGATCATCTTCTGCAAGTCAACTTCAGAGCTCCTTTCCTCTACTCTGAGCATGACACCATAGTTATTCCAGTACTGGAACTTTGCCAGAGAAACTTTCCTGTAGTTACTTCAGCTCTTCCACTAAAGTAGTCAATTGAGTAATTTTCATGGTATGTTGTGATTTGGTTGGTGCCATCATAACAGAGCACAGTCTCATGAGTGCTCTCATGTCCACATACCTCTTTCCTCATTATCCTAAGAGTCACATGTCTACAGTGTCCCCAGGGTTCTAAGCTCCCTCCGCATTCCAGATACAGCAGATCTCTACTGTTGCACTTTGTGACCAAATACCACGTTTGTCCCAAACCACCGACTGAGGCCTTGGGGAACATGGAATTGAAGATACCAGCTGAGCATGTCTTGATAATTCAGTCCCAGGGCCCCTCATATACATTCATCCTCACTCTGATGGAGAGTTTTGCTTTCTGCCATCTGATTGTATTCTCGTTGTGAGGTGTGTGTACTTTCATGCGAGATATTATTCTTTGTTGCTTTGGTTTTATTTTAAAATTCATTTGTATATTTCTGTTCTGTCCATTAAAACATTCCAAAAATTGTCTTGGAATTTTTCACTTAACTGCTTGGTTTCAAGGATCTTAAGTGAAAAACTGCCTTCTGATCACTTACCAAGTTTGTGACGAGTGGGAAGTGGAGCTTTCACACTTATGTATGCTTTTACTAAGCTAATACTGTATGTTTGTCATGTTACCTTCCTTTGTAGTTTTCTAAGGAATTGCTAGCCCTCGTGTGATGTACTTCACTAGTTGTTAAATAGACTATTGAAGAAAAAAGTTCTTTTGAGTTTATTTTGAAAAATGCCCTAGGTCTTCATAATTTTCAGTTTCATGAATTTTAGCCAGTTTTAGAATTGCTGATCTGATTTTCACAATCCTTTGCTTTTTGCTGAAAGTTGAAATTGGCAGAGGACTTGGAGTGAGAAAATAGGATTCATTATTATTTACCCATAGAAATGGGAGCTACCTGAGAGCCCCGATTATAACCCGCCACTTACATAGCTCCACAGGAAGTGTTCCTTTCATTTCATCATGTGGTAGTTACCCTTCATCTTTAGAAAGACCTCATCTCTTCCATCGTTGGAAGGATCTCATCAGAAAACTCACAGTCAGGTAAAAGAAAGGCAATGTACTTCCAAGACAGGTGAAGAGATGGTCCTTATGGAGGCTGAGTCAGTGTCTTGGGGACAGGGCTGTTTCATAAGATTATTTCCTTGTGTAAAAAATGTAAAAATAGTGGTTCTTTACATTTAAAAACTCTGGCTTCCTTATAAACGTTAGCTAGTACATGAAAATCTTGCTAGGCCTCCATTTCCAATCATACTCCTTTACACTTTCAATTATGGTGTGCTGTAGCAGGGGGTGGGGGTGGGGGTGGGGAGAGGAGGCAACAGATTCTGGAAGTGGTCCTTCCTACCTTGTTATGTTTCACTGAGCTTGAGGAACACCCATTGATTGTTATGCCCTTACAGCAAGCTCCATGTAGAGGCTGAAGAGGGGAAATACAGTGTGGGATAATCCTATCGTATTCCTCCAGTGGGCCACATCCTTTGTCCCTTGATTCTTTGGACACCTCACTTTATTGTCTTCTAGTGTCTTTTTCAAAAGTAAAGATTTCTTTCAGTGTTTTAGTGACTTAATTGGTAGTCCTTTACTAATATGCTTTCTGGTTTACTCCTATCCATCTGACCCCAGTACAATCTTGCCTCCTCTTTGTTTTCTGCGTTAAGAGTTTAAGTTTGCTCCCAAAGTAACCATAAGAAGAGTTTCAGGAACATCTGGCATCCTCATAGTTTAGTGCCCCCAAGTATTCATTTATTCCTTTTGTTGGTTGTGTATGATTCTTTGAACTTAGGTACATTTCTCTTGCTGTTTGATGGGTTTGTCTCTAAGCAAATGGTCAAAGGTCTACATATAAGTTGTGATATAAATAGACATTCACCCCTTTTCTGCGAAATTCATTTAGTTCGACCAGTTCCTCTCCTTGCCTTTCATTGACTTGATTTTAAGTATTTAGAGACTGTGTCTACTATTTGGAACAGTGCCTGACACATAGTAGGTGCTTAATAAATATTAGCTGAATGAAGGAATGAAAACTGAGACATTCACCTCAGGTGGAGGGTACATCTTCCTAAGTTCTTAAACTATCTTTGTTCCCAAATTGAAAACCAATCCAGTCAGGAACTCTGGAAGTGCTGAATGTCCTCTTTGTGGTGCTAAGCAGTAACTTTAAAATGTAGAGAAACGAAAGGAAAGAAGTAGTGATGGATCCACATGAGGATTCTGATCCTTTCTTGGTCTTTGAATATTGATTTTGACTCCTTAATACAGTTGGTTCTTTCCATCCGGCCACGTGGTGTGGTTTTATAGCCTTGCGGATCCCAAAGAGCTTTCATGTACAGCATCCCTTGATCCTTACCATGCCATGAGGTGGGCCATGTTGGCATTATTTCTGTTTTTCATGAGTCCCAAAGCAGCACAGTGTTTGCCAAGGTGACATGGTAAATGAATGGAAGAACCAAAGTGAGTAGTTGGGTCTTCTTGTTCCTAGGCCTGTATTCTCAACAATGCACCAGGTAATTAGCATTATCTCTTCTGAGGAAATTCCAGGGTGTACCAACCCTCAAGGGTAAGATATAAACCACAGTGTTTCTATAATACAAGAGAATTCCATTCAAGAGAGGTTTTCTTTTGTGTGTTTTCATTTTGGCATGGTTAGTTAGAGGAGATAATCAAATGGATTTGGCAAATTTTACTGAGGAAGACAGGCAACTTAAAGTGCATAGCAGTAGGTAATTGCTAGAGTTATTTAGATTTAATTTTATGTTCGAATGAACTCAGTGCTCACTGCCAGCCCGTCATGCAAAGACTCCTCATTCGAAAGTTGATGCTTTTATCTTTTGGTGGACTGGTTGCAGCTTCAGTTGGATTTTCCTGCATATTTACAGATGTACAGCTGTTGCTGTTCCTTATGTTCAGTAACTTGGTTGGCTCTCAGCTTCTTGGCTCACATCCTCTGTCCCTTGATCCTTTGGACACCTCACTTTATTGTCTTCTGATGTCTGGTGATGCTGAGGGGGCTGAATCCAGAGAGAACTTTCTTCCCCGTTGGTAGATAACTGCTTGTTTACCCTGCTTTGTTTGTGATTTCTTGTTTATCCTTGAATTCAGTAAATCATTCAAGTATATCTCAGAGTTGACAGGTAGCGGTTGGCTTTTTCTGGTTCTCAGTGACATTCGATATTGACATTTGGCCTTACCTCATTTCTTACTGCTTTATTTGTTTTCTTCTTTAACAGCTTGTCCCAGTATTGCCTCGTGGTTATCTGTCCTTCACATTTATCTTTTGTCCAATCACGGTCACCTCCTTGTCTTTCTTCCTGCTATGTGATTTCTTCCTCACCTCTTAACCTTCCAGCTCACTGACTCTGTTTTCCATCATGTTGATTCTAGGCCTTGATGCTTGCAATGTGGCTTTTGCTTCTGTCCTGGCTTTATTTTCATCTGTTTCTTCCTTAGCTCTGCCAGCTTTCTTCTCTCATCATATTGTCCTCTTTGGCTCCTTAGTTTGTTTCTTTGGAGGCTGAACTGTGTGGTGTACAGTTTTGTGATTTCTGAAATCATTGTTTCCAGAGTGTGCTTATCTGTCTTTGGTTTCTTTCATTTCTTTCCTTCTGTGTTGTTTTGCTCTGTTATTGTTGCACAACCACCACGATGGCATTTTCTGCTTATTATTTGTCTTTGCATGGGACCAATTCCATCTACCCAAGAAAAAGATGGATAAAGCCTTCTTAACTCCTTTCTCAAGTGAGAAGTGTTTGAACGATCACGTTAGCACTTGAACTGTAAGGCTAGATCTTGATGGGTTGTAATGGTGAGGCTGTTGTTTTGTTTTTCATTCTGCTCTCTAGATATGGGGAAATAGGAAATGAAGCAAAGTCTCCTTGGGCCATCTTGTCTGTGAATGCCTTCCATGGATAGCGTGGGATCTTCTGCCCTGGGGTGGCCAGGTCCCATTGGGGAAGAGGGATTCCCCTGGATTTTTCCTATTTCCACTAGATGTCATGGTGGCGGATGTGTGATGAGTCAGTACTTACGCTCTGCTGGATTATATGTACAGCACGTCCTTGAATAACGTCATTTCATTATATATGCCGTAGGAGCTTAACCCTTGTCTATATCAGCCTGTGGTAAAACTGGTTTTGTTATACATTGTTTCACTTCAAGTCAAAGACCCTATCAGCAACATTAAGTGAGGACTTCCCATAGTCAGCATTTGTGTGATTGGCTCCTGAGTTACTGTGTCTGTTTGCTGCACACAAATGGTGCACCTGAGCTCTCAGCCTGCCCTCTTAGGTTTGCTCCTGGAAATGTGCCCAGGTGGTATGTCCCCTGCTTCTCCGCACTGCCCCCACTCCTGGTTTCCACAAGTTAAGAAGCAGTGATTGGTAGAGTCCTTCGATTGCTCTCATGAATGGCCTACTTGGAAAATTCCAGAATCCTCCTACATGAGCCCCCAACTTCATTGTGTCTGTCAGATGCTCCCCTGGAGTCTTTGGTATGGGGTGGTAGCTTTTATTAGTTTCATTACAGATGGCTTATTCAGTTTTTGGTTGTGTGTATTGAAGGGCAGGAGTACTGAGATAAGCATGCATTTATTCTGCCATCTTTCCCAGGGGCCCAGGTGCTTAAACATTAACTTTGAAGGTAATGTACTTCATAATCTATGTTAGTAAGCAGCAGGACTCAGTATCGCTAGCAGGAGGGAACCATTACTAACTTGATCAATACAGGATTTTTGTTTATTGTTCATAGTGGAAAGATAACTTTTAACTCAGCTTCCTGTTCCATCAATTAGAGATATCAGCACCTTCTGGCTTGAAAGTAAGACATGTGTCATTTTAATGAATATAAGATGTTATCAGCCACTGACAGTGATTTATGAGTTAATTAAATATAGCAGAATAGTTCATACTAGCACATAATCAGTTATCAAGAAAAAGTATATACTATTTTTTATTAACAGTTTACTAGTCGAGCTGCCCCACTGAGGGTAGTTACCTCTATGAGTGCTTTACTGTGACACAGGGTTGGTTGGTTGTTGTTTTCCCTCTCTTTCAATCAACCCATTTTATAATTTGGTTCATTACAAAACAGAAACGTTCAAGTTTTCATCAGCATTATTTCTGTTATTCATGCATGTGCATGTTGATGGTTTGTAGGTCTGGGGCCTACCGTAGAAACATGATCATGTTTCGAAAGGACAGGTGGATCATGGGTTGGGGGTTTTATTTGGCCTGTTTGCGGCATCTCCCTTCCTCGGTGGCCAAGCAAACTTTCCTTACCTTCAGGGCCTACCTAGCACAACGACCAAGGACTGTGAATGACAGCCTGGCTCTCTTTAGTTGGGGGCTAATCAAACTCCACTCTATGCAGTGCCTCCCCCTAAGGTTACAGTCGTTGGCCTGGTCCTGTCCTGGTGTGAAATGAAGATTTAAATACATGCCCACATGTAAGGGACGAAGGAAATTAAAGTGGTAGACAGAGGAAGAATGTCAAGGCAAGTCCTGTTCATTCTTGCATCTAAATAATAACGTGTATAGTATGCTGGAAGCTGTGCTAAGTGCTGGGTATGTGGCAGTGATCAAAGCAGACGGAAATCCCTGCCTCATTAGGGACAGATGTGCTCCTTAGATGAGGAAGCACTGGTGATTCCTGAGTCTTTCACCTTTGTATCTTTTTATCTGAACATGGAGTCTGTCTGCTGTGCCTCACTCTGTGCATGGCTCTCCAGTGGACCTGGTCAGTGCCCAGTCCTGCAACTTTGGGTGAACGGAACACTCAGCCTGTTGCCTACTGTGCTGGGAAGAGTATTAAGCTTGGCCTGTAAGTTTCAGGCATTCAGAACTTTTTTTCAAAACTTGTAAACTTGATGATTTGCTTAATCTAATAATTAATAGTTGAAATTATACCTAAATATTTGAAAAGAAAAACCATAATTTTGTCTCAGTGTTTTCTGATGTAACCATATATTTTTCAATTACAGTTGACATGCAACATTTTATTAGTTTCAGGTGCATAACCCAGTTATTGGACATTATATTGCTTACTAAGGATCATCCTTATATTTCAAGTAACCATCAGACAGCGTAGTTATTACAATGTTATTGACTATATTCTCTATGCTGTACCTTACATTCCCTGACTATTCAGTAACTACCAACTTGTACTTCTTAATCTCTTCACCTTTTTCACCCATCCCCCCAAACCCCCCGTCTTTTGAAATCCCAGATCCCCAACCCCCCTCCCATCTAACAACCACCAGTTCTCTCTCTGTGCTTATAAATCTGTTTCAATTTTTTGTTCATTTATTTTGTTCTTTAGATTTCACATATGAGGGAAATCATATGGTATTTGTCTTCTCTGCCTGACTTATTTCACTTAGCATAATACCCTTTAAGTCCATCCATGCTATCACAAATGTTAAGATTTCATTTTTTTATGGCTGAGCAATATTTCATTGTGTAAATGTACCACATCTTTTTTTAATCCACTCATCTACTTATCTACTCATGGGCACTTGGGCTGCTCCCAAATCTCGGCTATTGTAAATAACACTGCGATGAACATAGTAGTTCATATAGTCTTGCGAATTAGTGTTCTGGGTTTCTTTGGATATAGTCCCAGAATTGGGGTTACTGGGTCATAAGGCAGATCCAGTTTTAATTTTTGAGGATCCTCCATACCGTTTTCCACAGTGACTGCACCAATCTGCATTCCCACCAACAGTGCACGAGGGTTCCCTTTTCTTCACATCCTTGTCAACACTTGCCATTTGTGGATTTATTGATAATAGGCATTCTGACAGGTATAAACTGATATCTCATTGTGGTTTTAACTTGTATTTCTCTGACGATTAATGACATTGAGCATCTTTTCATATGACTGTTGGCCATCTGTATGTCCTCTTTGGAGAAGTGTCTATTCAGGTCCTTTGTCCATTTTTTAATTGGATTGTTTGTTGTTTGGTGTTGAGCAGTGAGTTCTTTATAAATTTTGGGTATTAACCTCTTGCCACATGTATCATTGGCGAATATGTTCTCCCATTCAGTGGTTTGTCTTTTCATTTTGTTGATGGTTTCCTTTGCTGTACAAAAACTTCTTAGTTTGATGTAGTCCCATTTGTTTATTTTTTTTCTTTTGTTTCTCTTGCCCAAGGCAATATATCAGAAAAAACATTGCTATGAGAAATGTCTGAGATTTTACTGCCTATGTTTTCTTCTAGGATTTTATGGTTTTGAGTCTTACATTTAAGTCTTCAATCCATTTTGAGTTTATTCTGGTATGTGGTACAAGGAGGTGGTCTAGTTTCATTTTTTTTTTTTTTTTGCATGTGTTTGTCCAACTTTCCCAACACCATTTATTGAATAGATTGTCTTTACCCCATTTATGTTCTTGCCTCCTTTGTCAAATAGTAGTTGAATATATAGGTGTGGGTTTATTTATGGGCTCTCCATTCTGTTCCATTGATCTGTGTGTCTGTTTTTATGCCAGTACCAGACTGTTTTGGTGACTATGGCCTTGTAGTATAGTTTGATATCAGGTAGCATGATTCCTTCAACTTTGTCCTTCTTTCTCAAGATTGGTGAAGCTATTCAGGATTTTTTGGTGGTTCCATATGAATTTTTCGATTATTCTAGTTTTGTGAAATATGCCATTGGTATTTTGATAGGGATCGTGTTGACTCTGTACATTGCTTTGATTAGTATGCACATTTTAATGATGTTAGTTCTTTCTATCTATGAACACAGTATATGCTTCCATTTATTTGTATCTTCCTCGGTTTCTTTCTTCAGTATCTTATAATTTTCTGAGTATAGGTCTTTTACCACCTTGTTTAAATTTATTGCAAAGTATTTTATTTTATTTTTTGATGCAATTATAAGTGAGATTGTTTTCTTAGTTTCTCTTTTGGATACTTCATTATTGGTGTATAAAAATGCAATCAATTTCTGAATATTAATTTTGTATTCTGCTACTTAAATGAATTTATCAGTTCTAATAGCTTTTTGGGAGTCTTTAGGATTCACTATATGCAGTATATGTTATCTGCAAATAATGACAATTTTACTTCTTTCCAATTTGGATGCCTTCTATTTCTTTCTCTTGTCTGATTGCTGTGGCTAGGTCTTCCAGTACTATGTTGAATGAGAGAGGTGAAAGCAGACATCCTGTCTTGTTCCCAATCTTAAGGGAAATGCTTATAGTTTTTGCCCATTGAGTATGATGATGTTGGCTGTAGGTTTTTTATATATTGCCTTTATTACATTGAAGTATGTTCCCTCTGTTCACCATTTGCTGAGAGTTTGTATCATAAATGGGTGCTGGAATATATCAAATGCTTCTTCTGCATCTGTTGATATTATTATGTGATTTTTATCCTTTATTTTGTTTTTGTGGTGTATCACATTTATTCTTGTAGATATTGTACCAACCTTGTATCCCAGGCACAAATCCCACTTGGTCATGGTGTATGATCTTTTTAATGTATTGCAGGATTCAGTTTGCTAATATTTTGTTGAGTATTTTAGCATCTGTGTTCATCAGGGATATTTGCCTATAATTTTCTTTCTTTGTAGAGTATCTGGTTTTGGAATCAGAGTAATGCTGGCCTCGTAAAATGAGCTTGAATTTTTTGGAATAGTTTGAGGAGGAGAGGTGTTAGTTCTCGGAATGTTTGGTAAAATTCACCTGTCAGGCATTCACAGCTTTTTAATAGTCTCTCACAGTCCTCATTTAGATTGCCAAAGACTTTTTTGGAAAAGATGAAGTATTCTGGACACAGAACTGAACCATTAGTTTTCTTTCCATTGTTTTACCATTTCTCCAACTGGGCTCCAAATTTCAACAAAGACAATTCTACCCCTCTCCCTTCCCACCCACTCTCAAATAATACACCAGTAATAACCCGAAACTACAGCCATGCTATGCTGTAAAAATGCAGAGTGAACACTTTTGGGAAGAAGGCTGTGGGTTGTGGAGAGGCTCTTTGAAGATCTGCAGTAACTTTTTGCTCCCCTACACTCCCATTCTGCAAATTTTGTTCTTTATAGAAGGCCATTTGCTTTCTTCAGCCAAGTGCAGAATGGGCTGCCTTGAAACATGTATCTTCCCCTCCAATTGGATGAGTATGCAAACTATACAGCATGAAATGGCTTTAAAGCACTTGGGCTGCTGTGGGGCACCGAAACTATACTGGCTCTTCAACGGGCATCTTCTCAAGTCATCTCTATGGTATCAAGACAAGTAGAACTCCTCCCCCTCCCCACTTGAAACTCACAGTCAGATGTGACAGTCAAGAGAGTTCATTCTTGTCATCTTTTTTGTCATCCTCCTCCCAGGGGTAGGAATGCCATGTCAGCCCTTCCTCACTGAAGGATATGACAACCTGTAGGCACTTGACTTTGGCTTTCTTGGCTGGGACCAAGTGACCCTCATCAGAGTTTATCCCATTTCATCAGGAACATGAGCTCTCTACTGGAATCCAGCTCATAACAGAAATGCAGTTACAGCAGGTTCCGCATGTGTGTTTCTAGGGCTTCAGAAATCATTGTTTAACCCTTTGAGTGCCAACGTCGCTGTGAGCGACACTGACAAATTTTCCCAAAAGTGCTAGTGTCACTCCCAGCAACTCTTTTTTCGATGGCTATAAATGTAAGTCGTCGTCGTTGTCATCGTCGTCGGCAGCCGTCCGTCTCGAGAGACGATGGTGTAGCTTCTTAAGAGTCTATCTGCACCGCCGAGAATGGCTGTGCAGTCCGACTCGGGAGTGACACGGTATCTGTCTCCTCCCGTGTTGAATCGACATCTTGCGATGACGCTGGAGTGTCCTCTCCAGTGAAGCTGAAGCTACAGAGCCTGGGCAGGGTGATATGGAGGGTCTGCTGTTGCCCATGCAGCAGACCCCCCCTCTCTTCGCAGCTGAGGGATCCAAGGGAAAGACAGAGTCAATACAGCTTGGCTTCAGGTGCGCCGCAGGAGTTGCCGGTGTTGACTACAACGTCAAACCGCCTTAGGGACTCTGGCTCCGGATTTTCTGTCGGGGTTTACTCCCTTAGCCTTTCCCCTGAAGAGGTATGCCGCAAGGCAGCGGAGGTTTTTTGGAGTCAGAGTTTTCCTTCTCTGATATAAATGTAAGTAACAATGGAATAATTCGTATTTTATGTTTTGTTCTTTTTTTTTTTTTTTTTTTGTACCTCGGGTTATATATTGATATAATTTTTTCTCGTGTTGATCCAAATTTCGAATTACGCATGGCACTCAAAGGGTTAAATACAGGCTTCCCACTTATAGCATCTGGATGCTACTGCTGCAGTGAAAATAGATGCTTAGGAGGAGACCCTCTAACACTTCACACCCGTGGTAGAGTTGGAGGGAAGGATTCATTCAGAAGGCTTCCCTCTGAAGTCTGCAAGTCGGGTTTTAGCTGTGTTCACGCCCCAAAATGAAGAAAATGAAGAAAATAAAATAACAGTGTTGTGGTCATAGAATCCTTGAGAAACCTCTGTTCCTGCCTTTTCATCTGTCTCTTAGAACAGTGATAGGGACATGGGTTGCTACTTGTGTTGTGACACAGATGGCTCTCCGTGGTGGTCCTGCTCCCTGGGAGAGAACAGCAAAGCCATGGTGGACACTCCCAGTTCTCTAACACCTGCAGGTCTGGTCGCCTGAGGAGGGTACAGCTAAGTGATGGAGAAAGATAGGCTGCCAGGGTGCCTTTAATTCTTTCTTTAGGCAGGGCCAATTTGTCACCTTTAAATTGACTTACCTGCATTTAAATAAAAACACCTTAGGGCATCACTACTGAAAGACTCCAATATCTGATACAGTTTAGTGCCGGCATTAAAAGAAAGCCCGCCCCTTTCTCAAATTAATGTCCTCCCAGTGTTGTTAAATACCTAACAGTGTATGACTTCCCGACTGCCCCTTTTTCCACCAGCACTGGTGATTCCCCAGGGGCAACACACTCGCCATTGTGAAGTGGTGGCTACAGTCTTGGGTGGAGTCTGCATATATCTTGAAATTGATAAGCATCAGAGCTTGATGTCTGGAGTCTTGTAGTCCATCCAATTTGAACTGTTGAGAATTTTTTTTTTTTGGTGGGATTTTTTTTTCTTAAATATTAGAGACCTGAGTAGTAGATTTGTGCTAATATTGGATCCAGGAAGCTTACAGTGATAAGAGTATGAACTTCACCTAAAAAATATTTCTCTGTTCTATAAATCTCAGTGACATTTGGATTAATCAAGCATAATTAAATGTAGTTAGATTTTTGTCATATTGTAGTTCAGAATAATATTCATCTTTGGAGAGGCTAATATATTCTGTAGAAATTTTATTAAGCACTTTAGTTAAGCAAACACTAAGGAAAACAAAATCAGTCTCAGGAAGGTTAATTACTAAAAAAACCCACAAAATATAGTAGATTATGTAAATCATTTAAATTTTGAATACCATGGCTTGAGCTTTAATTTACATAGAGAGGTATTTTGGATTTTTTTCACATCATATTTTCCAAAAGTACAAAATTGCAACTGTAGTCTTTAAAAGTTCTAATCATTTTAAGATTTCATCAGGGTTGCTTAACTTTCTCATGTTATATATTCCAAAAGTGAGGAATTACAGTTGTATTCTTTGAATTGCTAGTAATCATTTTAGGATTCCACTGTTTGTTTCGGTAGAAAGAACTGTATTTTTACTTCTGTACCTTTAAAGAAGTGATTTTTTAAGAGAACTGTTAGGAGAGAGAATGTATATAAAAGACAGAGTATCCCTCCATGCCTGGCTTTTCAATAATAAAAAAATTTTTTAAAAAGGTAAAACATAACAGTTTAGACTACAATCATAAATCTTTTTATTTTTAGCAATTTCTTTAAATGGAGAAGTAAAGAGGCCCAATTGGTTTTATATGTTATATTTTTTTGTACTCAAAGAATTACATTTTCACTGCCCTTCTATGTCTCAGGGAATAGCTTTTGATAAGAATCCCCATAGAAATTTCTAAAACTCTATCATGATGTGTTCAGATTTGATAGTTCTTGTCTACATTTGTAGAGCTAGAGTTTCAAAAGTATTGTCATCTCAGGAATACAAGATTACCCGAAAATTTGAGCCTCGCCTTTATCATCACTCAGCTTCTATGGGCTTTAGGCTCTTTTCATGATAAATGACATCTAAATATCCTTTGTTTAGTAGATATAAAAGATCTCTCTGTCTCACGGGTATCTGAGATTTTCATAGAAAAACCCTGCAATTTGATTTTCTTTGGTAATTTTGCTTCTTGGCTTTCCAGTGAGGATTCTGTTTTCCATTGCAATTGAATCCTTTCAGAATAATAACACATCACTTTAAAGAACGTTATATTAAATAATTCTAACTTTTGCCAACCTAAAAGTGCCCTGCTAATTTGAGTTCCATACATAACTTTTGCAAATGGGTTAAACCACCACAAATGTCAAAGATCATGTCCTCTAAGCTCTATGTTAGCAAAGTAAAGGAATGTCTAACTCTGGCATTTATGAATGGTTTTATAGCTCCTCAGTTCATCTTTGCCTTCCAAATTGGTTGAAAATGGTCACCTCAGAACGAAATGCATATGAAGAACTAATTCATGTTTTAAAATATTCTTACCTTGAGATTCTTTTTGAGAGAAATTAAAAACACTTGTTTAACATTCAAGTTGTAACTCTCTTATGGCTCTTCGTGTATACTGGGCATCAAAAAGGCTATTAGGAAAGTTCAATCCATTTGGAAGTCAAAGCCATTGGCTATTTAGCCGTCCATGCTAAATGTAGTGTAGAGAAGTTTGCAAAAACAGGTAGGATGAGTATAAATTGTTATACTCTTGTTGTTTATAATATATCATAGTACCCCTTTCTTATAAATTCCATTTTATTTTTGTCATTGGAACATTTATAATCATGGGAGACCTCAAAGTGTGTTTTAAAAGGCACTATATTTACATTAAGAACTGGTTAATGCCTTTATCTTAAAAAAAACTGCTGAAGTTACTATTCCACATGTTTAATTAGGGCAAATGTTTTAGAATAATTACAGCAAAAGCCTGTGACTGTAGGGATCTGAAACCACTGGAGACTGCCTGCCAGTGAGGAAGGACCAGGCTGAATCACAGGCTTCGAGGCCCTGCTTGCCGAGCACAGGCAGGGGGCAGATTTTGCCTGGCTGTCGTAACCAGCATAGAACGTACAATAGAAAGTGCTTGCCAAGATCCTGTCTCTCCTCCCCTTCTCTCTACCTGCCTGTGCAACTCATCCTGGGAGAAGCATCCCATAAAATCCTTCAATTTCTTGCCTCTCACTTCTAAAAGTCCCTGTTAGAGCTGGCATGTGAATTTGCCCAATCAATTGTGCATATACTTAAAATTCTCTTTCAGACTAGACCAGACTAAATGTATTTTGACTCAATAGAGAGCCAAGGCAAGGCTTACCTAGAACGCGTCAAGTATTTGGTATTTTAAAAATGTAGGTGAACTTGATTCAGTGTTGGAGGAATAGAGTTATATCGCGCCTGCATTTGTTTCTGCGAATGTTTGGTGTTACAGTTAGCATGCTGTCTTCTCATGCTGTGCCCCGCCAGCACCGAGGGCTACACTCTGATTAAAACCCGGAGCTGTGTCGAGTCCATTCTGCATGACATGGCACAGGTTTCTGAAGAATGGAACACACCACTGTGGCATCCCGGCTAACCCTAATCTCTGCAGAGTTCTTGCTCTTGGAGTCATTTGAGGCTGTGATTGCTGCTTCAGGTTTATATTGCACATCACACCATCTGTTGCTCTAAGTTCACATCCTCAGAAAAGTGCACAAGTGCTGGAAACTTAAATATTTCCCAGATTCAGAATACAAGTTGGGGATACTTGAGAAATGCTTGAACCAAATAAGAAAAGTCAACGTGGAGTAAAATACACCATTGTGAACATATCTAATCCTGTGTTTAAATGTAAAGTTACTTGCCTGACCGATTTTTCATAACTCCTGAACTCAAAAGCAGTGTCTAAACTGGGAACAAGAATGGATTTGACAAGAGAAGAATATTAACTCATATATGAAAGAGAAGTTCATTACAATGTTTGTACCCATAAGTCCCACTCTGACCTGGTTCACTTTGTGCACTTGTCAGCTTAGTTATAGTAATGAATATACACACATGTCCAGTGCTCACAAGCTATCTTGTGGTTTGTACAATGAAGCCTGGCCACCCTCCTGCCCCCTGTGCTTTGTGTGTCTTGTGGCCTGGCTGGTCCACACTGTCATGAGTGAGGGATGACTTTGGTTTGAGTCAATTTGTTGCTCCATGTTCTGTGGAGGAAAGTGTTCTGTTGCTGTGATTGTTGGAAAAATAACCAGGGAAGTGTGTGGCTCAGATAATGTTCTCCCATCAGTTGCGGAGCCATCTGTGGTGTGTGTCATTGCCAAACTAGTCCTGGAGCACATGGACAATTCTGTATCACAATCATCGAACAATAAAACGGCAGTTGTGATTCATTGTGCTTCAGTGTGGTCTTTTCCTGAGCTCTCGTCAGTAATCTCATCCCTCTCAACTGTAAGCTTCGCCTTCTGCTCACTCAGTTTCTGGAATTCAACACATGAACAAGCACCTTTGCAAGTTGCTGGGAATAGACAAAGGATACTGAAATTCTTATGATCAGTCAAACGGAAAATAAGGTTATTTGGATTCTCTGTAACAAGGAACATTGAGCTGACCTTTTTGGGGAAATGTCCTATGGGCAAAGTAAAGGAGTTGCTTAATGGTACACTATTACAGTGATATTTTTCAAAATATGGTCCATGGATCAGGGGAAAGTGACCATATAATATATTGTACAAGCAAGGACACCTTTGACAGTGAGAAAGAGCACTTGATAATGTAAACAGGTGTAAACCAAACTGTCCTGGGCAAATTGGCCTTGACTGGTCATTGACACGTAGACCAGAATTACTTGAAATGCTGGTTACATGCTGAATCTAATTCTCTGAGGTGGAGGCCTAGGAATTGATATTGTAACGAATGCTACTGGGGCATGCTTTTAAAAGTTGTGAACTGCTGCTATATGGAATAGGCAGAAGATAACTTGAAATCTTCAATGAAGGGGCTGTTGGTTCCGTGGTCTCTTCTGAGGAACTGGTGCCACACCATCCCCAGAACCCAGTACTTTCAAATACACTTGGCTGCAGCTATGTGCTTCCTGAGTAAGAGATGTAGTGTTAATGTTATCTTCCAATGTGTTACTGTTGTTATTCTCTTACTAAACATTCAGTGGTGGATGGGTGTCTTTTTAAAATCTGAGACCTACATAACTACCATCTTGTGTGTTTATCACTAAAAACAATTTTTGAGCAAATTTGTGGCAAGAAACTTGGGTTTATATAATTCTTGGGGGGGTGTGAATGTCAGGAAATCAGCACCTTTGCCTTGGTTCTGCTACCAGCTAGCTTTTAACTGTGCCTCAGTTTCCTCATTGATAAAATGAGGGAGCTGAGCCCTGGCCAGTGTGGCTCAGTTGGTTGGAGTGTTGCTCCCATGACCGAAAGGTTGCGCGTTTGATTCCTGGTCAGGGCACATACCTAGATTGTGGGTTTGATCCTCAGTCTGGGTACGTATGATCCCCAATCCAGGTGTGTATGGGAGGCAACAAATCAATGCATCCCTCTTGCATCAATGTTTCTCTCCCTTCATGTAGCTCTAAAAGCAATGAAAAAATGTCCTCAGGTGAGGATAAAAAAATAAAAATAAAAACAAAGTGAGGGAGTTGACTACATGATTCTAGGTTCTTTCCAGGTCTGATGTTTTATAGCATTCTTTAGGCACACTTTCTCTGGAGCAAGCCTGTATCTTCCCCTACCCACTCTTCTTCCGCCAGGCACATTACCTTGGCCTTTCTCCTAAGCTTCAAGGGCCCTTCTTTTGACACTATACCTTATTTCCTGAGCCCATGCAGCCCAGCTGGCTAACCTTTTGTACCTCTATGACTTTCTAAATAAAGTTTCTCTTAGTAATTAGAAAAAATATAAAAAATTAAAAAAATAAAATGTAAAATGGAAAGCAATTACTAATCAACTGCCTTCATGTTGTGATATATTTTTGCCCAAAGAATACAAAACCAATGACCCTTGAAAGTGACAATGGTTTTAGTTAGAATTTTTAAATTATCCACCTATATTTTACCAAAAGTCACTGCTGTGCTAACACAGTATTCACAACTGGGGAATAGTATTCTTGTAGCAGCCACTCCTGCCCTGATTTGAAATTCAAAAAGTAAGCATGGTTTAGCCTCATAAAGAGATTCTCCAACTCAGAGCCTGCAGTTCCATGAAGCTGCCGCAAAGCATTGCACTTTAGTATGTTTTTACTTCCTTGTCCTTCACTTCAAATTCTTTCCAATGACTTAACAATGCGTATTTACAAATGATTATCTGCTGGTCTTGTTAGTTGTTCACCTCATAATTACACATAGATGTATTCTTTGATCATAAGAGTAAATCATAAGGCATAATGTAGGAGGGGTTTCTGTAGACCATTATTGTCCATCACTAGAACTCTGTGATGATGAGAATGTTCTCTGCTATATAATATGGTTGCCACTAATCACCAGAACACTTAAAATATGGCTAGTTCAACTAAAGAACTGATTTTCAATTTGATGTATTGATTAAAATGTATTGATAAATAGCCACTTGTGGCTAATGGCTGCCATACTGGACAGTGTGGCTATACACAGCCATTACATTCTGTTGAAGCTTTTTAAGTTAACATTGAGCATCCATTTTTACCTGCCACTGGGCTGGCTGCTTAACAGTGCCGTTATCATTTCTAGATGTTGGTCCTAAATGAATCCTTTGCCCTCTGCCCATTGATGACACTTTCATCAACATAATACTCTCTTGGGATAAGAAAATAACAAAATGATATTTAGACCTTTTCCTGTCACAGTTGCATGGCAGATCAATTCTTTCCTTTGCTATAAAAGGCACTGATGGTCAATATGTTTGAAACCAGTTCTCTTGGATGCTTACTTTGTTCCATGATTTGAAATATCAGAGGGTCTCAACCTTGCCATGTTGGAATCTCTTGAGTCCTGGCTCCATTTTAGAACCATTCCATCAGACTGTCTTTGGGAAGCATTTTTTAAAAAAGGAGTTCCCTAGGAGCTTCTAATGTGTGACAGGGTTGAAAACTACTGATTAAGTCCAAACTACAGACCAGCCTTTGAGAATAGCTAAAATGCTGGCAGCAGGAAATACCGTCTTCCTGGCACAGATCAGGCTTAGGTACTTGCCATTTCATTGATGTTCGGTTTATCAAATAATTGAAAAATACTTAAGAGTAAAGGTCTTGTTGCCCCTGGCTGGTTTGGCTCAGTGGATTGAGCGTCGGCCTGCGAGCTAAGTGTCGCTGGTTCGATCTTCCAGTCAGGGCACATCAGAGAAGGAAAACTCTGACTCCAAAAAACCTCCGCTGCCTTGCGGCATACCTCTTCAGGGGAAAGGCTAAGGGAGTAAACCCCGACAGAAAATCCGGAGCCGGAGTCCCTAAGGCGGTTTGACGTTGTAGTCAACACCGGCAACTCCTGCGGCGCACCTGAAGCCAAGCTGTATTGACTCCGTCTTTCCCTTGGACCCTTCAGCTGCGAAGAGAGGGGGGGTCTGCTGCATGGGCAACAGCAGACCCTCCATATCACCCTGCCCAGGCTCTGTAGCTTCAGCTTCACTGGAGAGGACACTCCAGCGTCATCGCAAGATGTCGATTCAACATGGGAGGAGACAGATACCGTGTCACTCCCGAGTTGGACTGCACAGCCATTCTCAGCGGTGCAGATAGACTCTTAAGAAGCTACACCATCGTCTCTCGAGACGGACGGCTGCAGACGAGACGAAAGGTCTTGTCGATTTGGATTTGAGGCAACTAAGCAGCCTTGCTGTTTCCTTCTGTGCAGGAAACTCTGAGCTAAGCTAATGCTACTTGTATTGTTTGCTGGCATTCCTGTCCAAACAGAATTTGCCAGTCCTCAAACAAAATAAACGTTAATGATTTCAACAACAGTGATGGGTGCAGAAGCTTTTCACAGTTCCTTAGTAACCGCTTAATATAATAGTGTCATTATTTCTGATGTTAAAGATGATTGTTGTCACCTTAGCACAATAACTGGAACAAAACTTCCTATAGGAAAACTACTCTTTTCCTAGGCATTCAACTGGTAACAAAATAACAGTTCATAAGGGCAAGTAATGTGCCATTATTCAGGTGAGAGAGGCCCACCAGCTACCTACTGTGCAATCAAAGAATCCAGGATGAGACGAATGGCCATTTCGCCTGCGAAACAGCTCTGTCCAAATGGAAGTTTCAACTATTGCAGTCAAGGCCCCACGCCTGTTAAGGCCTTCAAGGGAAGTGTGTGCTGATGCCTTATGACTTTTGTAGCTCCCCCAGAGCCTTATTCATGGACCTTGCTAAAGGGTGACATTGCTGGCCTCCTCCATTCAGCGTTCTCAATGAGTGGTTTCTAATAGAAAATCTATTTTTAAAAATCTGCTTTTCCAATTTTCTCCCACTGTGGGTAAGAGTTGGCAATGTTTGCGCTTTGGAAGTTAGAGTATCCTACCCAAAAGTTTATAAAATAATGTGAAATTACTAGGTTAATAAGTCTTCAGAATATTCTAGTAGGCAGACTGTGAAACACAGACCATTCATCAAGAGCTCAGTAAATTCAAAGGTCAGGAGAGGCCAGAGTTGAGATTCAAGCTACTGAACTGAACTTGGGGTGGATGGCAGGTATTGAGTCCTCTTTATTCTTTGGATCCCCAGCACCTAGTAGCTCACTCAAATGTTTACTGAATGCTTAAGACAGGAATGTATGCTAGACCTTAAGTTAAAATGCAGCTAAAAGGCCACAATGCAAAAATAAGTTACTCTAGAAAGGAGCATGGAGTACCTTGATACTGGATAGCTAGAAGTAAATCATAGCTTAAATTGGCTGTGGTCAACACGAAAGGATGAAAACGAAACCAAAGCCAATCAACCAAACAACAGAGAGAGTAGGCAGGAAACAGATTCTGCCTGATAGCCAGAAACTTTATTCCACAGCTTGTTTCAGAAGGAACACATACAATGATCAAAGACTTTGGTTAGCTACCCTTTCACTTGTCCTGTTGGTATAGCCAAATATGAATTGGAGGATATGTACAGAGAACAGAGAGGGGAGTTCTTAAACTCCCTTCTCTACCAGATATTCCATGTTCATGAAATGAGGACACAACACTTCTTCTAATAGATCAATTCCCATGTATATTTGGGTCAGACATCTCCCATTATACCTATTCTGTGCTTATCTTATTAAGACTGGAGAAAAACATTTAAGCAGGTTCATCACAAGTAGAAGTAGGAATGTTTAAATGAAAAATATAAATCTTCATCTGCATGAGGGTCACTGTTCCTCAACTCTGTCAGAACCTGGCTTCGAAGGCTCACTGTCTTCAGTCATCTCATGGTACACAGAGTAATGTATCACCCCCCCAAGATGTTCACAACCTAATCCTCAGAATCTGTGAATATGTTGTATTCCATGGCAAGAAGGAATTAATGTTGCTGAATTTAAAATAGGGCTATTTTCCTGAATTATCCAGATGGACCTAATGTAAGTACAAGGGTCTTTATATGTAGAGGAGAGAGGCAGAAATGTCAGAGTCATATGATGTGAGAACCACTGGACTGGCCATTTCTGGCTCTGAAAATGGAAGGTGCCACAAGCCAAGGAATGCAGGTGGCTTCTAGAATGTGGAAAATGCAAGAAAATGGATTCTTCCCTAGAGCCTTCAGATAGGAATTCAGCTCTGCCTACACCTTAATTTCAGCCCAGTAAGATCTATTTTGGACTTCCGACTTCCAGAACTATAAAATAATGGGTGTCGTTTTAAGCCACTAAACTTGTTACAGCAATAGGAAAGTAATACACACCTATTCAGCTTCTTCCATCTGTCCTTAATCCCTGGGTACCTAATACAGAAACAAGCAGAAAAAGAATCAACGGCTCAGTTGTGTTAATGTTGATTTGTGTGGTCAGGCTAGTATATATTATCTTGTCAACATCTATCCAGTGGAAACGTGATTCCAGATGAGAAAGACTGGTTATCTCCTCAAGCTATGAAATGAGTCAGCTCCTGCCACGTGCATGGCAAAAGATGACAGGTTTTCTTTGAACTTGGAAATTTTAGGACGACGAAGTTCCTAAGTTGAAAAGGCCCGTGGAAATGGTAAAGTATCCCAATTCTTTCAGGTATGGATTCGCTGATTTTTTAAGAATAGGAGGTTATATACCAAATATTTTAGTAATGTCTAAACTCTGCTTTTATTAACATAGTAACTGTGCAAATCAAACCCTCCCCCCCCCCAAGACATTGAAGGGAACGAGAATAAAAATTGCTTATAGGAGACAATACAAGCCAACCCTACTCTGAACCTTTTTTCCCTCACATTTCTCACACTTGGTCAACTGCAGCTGAGAATCGGCTAATACAGTGGGTTTTCTAGGATATAAATTATGGCAGTTCAGGAGGGCCTAACATAAAGATCAGTTAGCACCTACAGATATTTGTGCCTTTAATGATATTTTCAAATTTTACTGGTTATTAATTGGTTTTTACTTGATGGTTTCTTAAAGAATTTGATCACAGGATACACTTTGGTGCTTATGAACTGTCACATTTTGTTTAAAAAGCATCTCTGAGGGAGCGGTCTTTTTAAATCTAATGGCTCCTGCTGAATACCTAGAGAAGTGGCTTAAACATTCAACTTGAATAGCCAATGAGAACTCCAATACAAGAGGTCTCTGTGTGTATGTGTGTGAACATTTTTGATAGTGTACCTTTTTTATCGCAGGTGTTGTATTTATTAACAAAGGCCACTTCTCTTTGGGGCAAATGTCAGTTCTTAAACATTAGTTTTGTTATGTCTTACAACTGATTGTTTTGCCCTTTAAAACATTTCTGAGGTATCATGGAAATCAAGAAAAAAACTGTAACTGTTACTCTAAATACAGCCTGTCAAGAATGTTTTTGATCTGTGTGGTAAAGCCAAGTAATAACAGGTGTTTTGCTTTTAAATGAATTTCTTTGCTGTCTACAGGCCTGGTTTTATTTCCTCTAGAGTCTGGGTTAACATTAGAACAATTGTTATTTCAAAGAGCTAAACCTCACCAGATGAAGTTAATAGAAGCTCCTAAATTTGGCTAGTAGAGGGCATGAGCGCAGCTGTTAGAACATGGGCGTGATTTGTGTTTATGTGTGTGTGTGGGGTCTGCCTTAATTGTTGATATTTGGGATCCTGATTTAGTGTCCCACCCCCATCTATCAGCCTCCAGCTAATCAAAGGAGCTTTCCCCCAAAGATGGAAGAGTTCAAAACGGCTACTGCCTCATGTTTCGGCACAGGTGAAAAGTATAGTCCATCGGGTATAAGAAAGGTAGGTGGGGCCTGAGATCCTGTAGCATCTGAGGAGTGAAACCAGCCATGATGTTTGCAGTGGAGGCTCTGGGGGACTGGAGAGCAACCACTCCAGCTTCCCACTTAGTGAGAGGTAAGCACTTTCTTCTCATGGTTTCTCAGAGACAATTCAGGCTGCCTCATAAATTTAAGAGACCTTTCCAGGCAAAGGAGACCTCAGAAATAATTCCCTCCAACCCCTCATTCTAAAAAAAGCAGACACTTAAGTCAGAGAAGTGGTTTGGCCAAGGTCGCAAAGCAAGTTGGCGGGGGACCCTACAAACCAGGGTCCTGGGTGGACTGCTCAGATGGCCTCCCCTCCAGGTGGGTCTGTCCTTAACTAGCTCTTAAGTCATGGGCTCTTCGGCAAAACTGCAAGAATCTGCCCCGTGGTGCACAGTGCAGTGCGATTCTTAAGTGCTGGGGACACAGCTGGTCAGAGCCGAGAAAGCTGCTACACATGCATTTTCACAAACCTAACACAACAAGCGAAAGTGCAATTCTGCTTCTCTTTTATTTACAAAGAAGTTGGAAACTCTGTGTTCCGTTTGAGAGCAGGGGTGGGTATGGAGCATAAGGGTTGCGTTGGGGTGGGATTGAGGACCGATTTCAGCACCAGAGCAAATGCTTGGGCTTAAGGTGGTACTTGAACTTAGGTGAGTCATCGTCATCTTGCCTCATATGCACAGTAGGTATGCTCTTCTTATGGCTTGTCTCGGAACACATTGTAGTGACACAACAAATTGTAAAGTCTAAAAGAAGAGAAGTTGCGAATGCGTTATGAACTTATCTTCTAAAAAAAACAGAACAGCCCAAACTGGATCTTCTAAAAAAACAGAACAGCCAAAACTGGTACTGAGTGAATGCCTCAGACACAGGAACAACTCTGGTGCATTTGGGCTCCTCAGACTCGGTTTCATCTATGCCGCCATCTTGCATCTTGTCCTGGGGTGCGGCTGGGTGCTCAAGTGAGGCCTGAAGATGGAGAGAAAACAAATGCGCACTCTTCCTGCTCCTCCCTCCAAGGATGGACTTACAGGAACTACTGCCTAAGGCGTGGAGCAAGATTGCAATCCTGCAGCTGTGTCTCTTCCCTTCAGAGCAGGTCAGAAGGCCGCGTTGTCTTGGGGTCACTCTTCTTGAGGTTGGTTCCCTTTACCTTTGTAAAGTCCTGGCACATGGGAGCTGGCTTCCCACAAACGAGCCATTCAATGTGACCATGACATTACAAGTCCCCCGCGTTCTCAGCTGGTGGAAGGGTGAACATTTGTTTTCAGGGTTCCCAGGAGAAGGGTGTATGGCAGCTAATGAAGTGCTGAAATCTGGAAGCCAGGGGCAGGGGACCCACATCCCACATGGGTACCCGCTGACTTTGGGCTTCATGAAAGGAAGCTTGCCTTCTTCACTTGTTGGGGGGTGGTGTGTGACACTTGAAAATGAGTGGAGAGTACCTATTCTTCCACCCCTACCTTCTTTCTGCCCTGTTGTTGCCCATCATCATTTAACCTGCCCCCTTCCAGAACCCTAAGTAGCATGCTCTCCTGTCCTCAGTTTAAAGTTTCCCTCCCTTTCTGGAGCAAAAGAATTGTTCCTTGCTTTTTTATCATTCCTGCTGGCTTCCCTCCCCAAGCTTGCATCATACGTTGTCTATCTCTCACTGCAGCCTCACTCAGTCTGGGCCATTACTGTTGACTGGCTGGCCCAAATAGAGCAACCCCATCTCCTCCTAGGAATGGAGGGTAGCTCAGAGAAATTGGTAGCCAGGAAGCATCAAATGTTGGGTCACAGAATTCACCCTCCCAATTCCTTCTCAGTAGTCTTGTAGCCTTAGTAGGTATTGTTAGAGATCAGGAGGACAGAGGTGAGATTTAGAACCTGCATGTGGGTTGTTTTGGCCTATCTCTGGACTATCCCAGACATTGACATTTCCCATAATTGGCAGCTGTGATGGCACTGAATCTGCGTCATATTAGTGGCACCTGTCAGTATGGGGTATAAGCCCTGCAAAGTTATAATGAGCCTCATAAATCAACCCCACACTATTTGCCCCAGAGCAGCATTTAGATAAAATTGCCCTGGGCCTCTCTTCAGTCACCTCTTTTCTCTTCCTTTATTCTTGCCACCTTGCTTTGCCCAGCTGATCTCCTCATCCTTTCACTCCTATGTGTCACCCAGCTGAAGTGGCAGCCATATGTGCCCACTTTCCCCTGAGTACATGACTGAAGAGAAAGACTAAACGGGCCTTGCTCTCTCTGCACAGCAATGCTCTAGGCCTTGACTGCAAAAACAGATTTTCTTCTCACAATGCCATGTTCCTGCCAGCTCTCTGTCCCACATGAGTACTTGACAGAATTCTGAAGGAAGTGCCAGGAATAGGCATGGTTTCATTTCCCAATAAACACCACTCATCTCCAGGGGGGCAAAGAGGTAGTTCAACCCCAACACAAGGGGGCAAGACACACCACACCTTCCTTCACTGCTTGCCCCACTTGTCACCCAGAAGGCTGGTTCCCAAGGCCTCTGAAAAGGGGTGTTTCTGTCACAAGAGATGCTGGGCTCTGCCTACAAGTTGCTGGTCCAGGCCTCTGTTTCTGGCTTTACTGGGACAGCCAGGCAGTGCCTCTTCTGCCCAAGAGTGTGGTTCTACACCTTCAATCTACCTGCTCACTTCCTTCCTGTGATGAGGGGACAGTAACTTCAACAACGCAGCAGGAACGCTTGGGGTCTGCATCTCATTTAACAAAACTAGGGCCAGGGATAACTACAATCCTCCCTACTCCATTCAGATGCTGAGCTCAGAACCGGGGCTCCCACAGTGCTCCCTGAAACTCTTCAGAGCCCTGCCTTTGCTCAAAAATATCATGGTAGGCCATGGGAACAACATATCTCATTTCCTCGTTGGTGTAAGCCAGTTCTACAGGAATCCAGGATGAGCTTTTTGAAAAAAGTGCCGAAGTCACAAGGGAACCAGACAGTCCTTAAGATCAAGGATTTCAGCACGGTTATTAGAGGGAGAGCAGGAAAAGAGTATATTGTAAAATGCCACCAACTCTATTTTCAGGTTGCAAATGGTCTGCACCCTGGATGGCATGTAATAGAACATATACGTGCAGGTAGCACCCCCTATTGGTATGCTACGTAGTTTGGTACATCAAACTGTTACTTGAGGTCTATGAACCTTAACTGGTCAGAAATGGGGAAAGCCATTCCATAATAGCATCCTTCAAGGAAAAGCTTTAGGAGATGTCTACCATCTGCTAAACTTGGAGCCAAAGCAAAGCAGCTCCTCTTTCCTTTCTTATGTGGGATGTTTTTCTTTGATGCGTTCCCCACACATTAAAGTAACTCAAGAAAACAAATCAAAACAATGAAAGAGTACAATCAGGAGCACATGAGGCTTTACATGGCCCCTTTCCTTGACAAAATTGTCCTTTGAATAAGAAATTAAGGGTCACAGTAGATGACCTTTTATATATCTGGCCTAAATAAGGCTTCATCTATGCGCCACACTTCGGGAGCTGGAAAGAAGTGATACATTGCAATGTCAGGTCTCAGTAGCTAAACTGAGAAGGTTGGTATTTGCCTTTGACTCAACTGTTTCTACTGGGGACAGGTTTTTTTCTGACAGAGCTTGGGTGGCAGGAGGCAACGTGCAAGGCCCTTAGGAGCCAGAAGTAGTGGGTTGAGGGAACAGCCACTTCCACAGGTGGTGCATGTGGTGGGGGTAGGTGTAAGGACCAAAGCACAAGGCACCCCCCTTGCTGCAAGCCTCCCAGGGGTGCTCTGTGTCTTTCCTTAGTTAAAGTAGAGTGATTCTAAATGACGCTAAGAAGGTTTGTATAGGTGGTCTGCCTGGAAACCTCCTGGCAGAGCCCAGGTGCTGGGCTAGGTGGAGAATGAGGGAGAGCTGGTCCTAAGGCCTTCCGTTAGCAGAGTTCAGGGTCTTCCTCCTGAGCTGAAGCTCCTGTGACTACTGCTCTTCCAACACCACCCAGGCATCCCCAGTGTCCCTACCGTCCTCCCCAGCCTGTGTGGTGTGGCCCTTTTGCCCTCAGCCTTTACTTCTCATCCTCATCCCCCTCACTCAGGCTGCTGATGGAGGCTGAGGCAGCTTTGGGTGAGGAGGGGGGTGAGCTTTTGTTCGGGAGCCATGATAAGGTGGGCGATGGGGAGCGGGAAGGAGACCGGCTCCTGGTCGGGCTGTTCACAGGACTCTGCTTCGGGGACAGGACCTGCAGCATCCGGCTACTCTTCTCCTGGAACATCTGCTTCTGGAGGGGAATTTAGAAAAGACATCTGTTAGTCAAACCATTTGAGATGGCAGAAAAATAGAAAGGAAAAACGAGAAGGGGAGCCACCACCCCAAATGCCTGTACTCCCACGCAAACTCGTTCTACAGCCCATGTGGGCCAAGACACTCTCTAGGGAGGAACTGCGTGAAATTCAGGCCCAGCGAGCTGCTGACATGTCAGAGCACATCACTGCTGCTGCCCAGCATGCTTTCCTTCATGCTGCCTTCTCCTCCATCTACGAAATCTAAGCAGGTGTCTGGTACTTGCCGGGCACATAGCAACGTTCTAGGTACCGGAAGTATATAAGGAGGAATCTCACAAACCAGCTCCACAAAATATGGAGGATGTCACATGGAACTACAGTCTGAGAAAAATAAAAATGACACAGGAGAGCAAGTAAAACAATGAGAGAGAGATGTGAGCCTGGGGACAAGTGGGCTGCGACTGTAAATAGGGGGCTCAAGGGAGGCTACACTGAGAAGGTGCTATCTGAGCAAAGACCTGAAAGATATGAGGGAGGAGGCCACATGAAGGACCGTTAGGAGGGAGTGCATTCCAGACAGAGAACCCCAAGAAGGGAGCATACAGTTCATGTGCAAGGACGAACAAGGAGGCTATGGGGACTTTGGTGGAGTCACCTGGGTGAGGAGGGGCATGGGGGGATGCAGTTAGAGGGAAGTCACCAGAAAGTCACAGAGAACTGTGTCATGTAGGGTCTCGGTGGCCATGGGAGAATGTTGGCCTTTAGTCTGAGAAGAGAAACCTCTGGAGTTCTGGGCAAAAGAGTAACAACTGACTTTTGCTTTGAAGGACCATGTGGCTATTGTGCTGGGAGCAGATTACAGCGGAGCGAGGGCAGGGTGGGGAGAACAGCAGGGAGCCCTTGGCAACAGAAATCCAAGACCGGGCGGTGCCTTGTGCCAGGGTGATGGCCACGAGGATGCTGAGAAATGCTGGGAGTCCCGGTATGTACTTTTCCCATAATTTTATTAACATACCATTTATTTAAAGTAAAACTTTTTAGCACGCAGTTCTGTGAGTTTTGATACATGCCTACAGTTGTGTGATTACCACCACAAAGACATTATAAGAACGTTCCATCAGTGCCTCTGGCAACAGACCTGGTTTCTGTTCTATTGTGTTGAAAAATCTAAATGGAGTCATGCAGTTTGTGGTCTGGCTACATGTCGAGGGCAGAGCCAACAGGACTGCTGACAGATGGGATGTGGGATGTGGGATGTGGGAGGAAGGGGAATCAAGTGACTCCAGCTCGTAGTCTGTGAAACTAGAAAGCTGGTGCCGCCATTTGCTGGTGTGGGGGACTGTGGGGGTGCAGGAGATTTGGGTGTTAAAATGGATTCGCCAGTCTGGGACCTCAGGTGACTGTTGCCTGGTGCTTTGGGGACCAAGCCCTTCCACGACACTGCCCTTCTGAGCAGCCCAGTCCTGGCCCCAAGCCCCTGCGTGTCAGGCCTCCCAGAGCCACCAGCAGATCTAACCTCCTGCTCTTTGCCTGTGGCATGCCCCTCCCCCAGTTCTGTTGCATCCGCTTCTGAGCACCTTGCACATGCTCTCTTCCCTCATCCCTCTCCTTTGCTCCTCACCAAGACGCAGCTCCCAGCAGCTCTGTCCAATCTTTTGATCCTAAACGGACTCCAAGAACCAATTCTCCTATTAGTGATTTTAGACTTTGCTCATTGTTTGAGTTACTCATTGTATAAACCCTACTAAATCCTCTTGGGAGCAGGTGCTGAACAGGAGGTGGTCATGTCTGAGCCAGGGCTTCAGTTATGCACAGGGAGAGGGGTTAGGTGGAGAGGGAGCCGTGTGCGGGTAGAGGGAGCTGAGTAGAGAATACTCAGCACGAACGCCTGTTAGGAGGCACAGCCTGAGACTGGACCACCAAGAGGAGGTTGGATTTTTTTTCCCCAGAAGCCCCTGGAAGATTTTGGTCAAGGGAGGGTTATAATCAGATTGGTGTTTTAGAAACATCTTTGGGTGTGAGCATAAAAGCAAGGAAAGAAACCATACAGGAAAAAAACTAATGTTTGGCTATCTAAGAATTTCTGAACCTTGCACTGGCCAGTGTGGCTCCGTTGGTTGGGGCATCATGCCGTAAACTGAAAGGTCGCGGTTTTGGTCCCGGTCTGGGCATGTACAAGAGGCAACTGATCCATGTTTCTCTTACATCGATGTTTCTTTCCCTCTCTCCCTCCCTTTCTGTCTCTCTAAAATCAGTAAGTATGTCCTGGGGGTGCGCATAAAAAAATTAAAATAAAAAGTTCTGAACCTAAAAAAAGCCATTATGACACATGTAAAAAGAAAAACATGGAAAAAATTTGAGACATTTAACTTCAAATTGTGGATTTTAGTATATAAACAAAGCTTAAAAACTTTAAAAAAGAAGGTAAAAAGACTTCATAGAAAAAGGAGCATATGACATATATATGCAATTCACAAGCCTTAAAAATGAACATAGAAATTGTTTGGCATCAGTGAACAAACAAATGCAAAATGACTGAAGTGAGATTTTTTTATATATCAGATTGTTAAAGATTTTTTAATCCTCCCAACTTAAATTTTTTTTCCAGGTATAGTTGACATATGGCACTCTTAAGTTTGAGGTATATAGTTCTGTGTTTTGATGTTCTTTTGTGTAATTGCTACATATTGTTCCCATGGGGCTACCTCAAGGCCTACATAGAACAGGTTAACATTATAACACCCTATTTTAAACTGATAACTTCAATGAAATTCCTAAACTTTAGGCTTTCACTTCTCCTCCCCCTCACATTTTAGGCTATTGATGTTACAGTTAACATATGTTTTTATTATGTAAACAATAACAGATTGTTGTAATTCTGGTTATTTTTACTACGTTTGTTTTCTAACTTTTAAAATTGAGTTGTAAGTGATTTACACATCACCCTTACCACATTACAGAATCCAAATTTGACTATATATTTACCATTACCAGTCAGTTTTATTCTACCTTCTTTTGGTTGGATTTGGTGGGAAGGGGGACATTGAGGGAGATGAAGGAGGATTCAGGGTTATAATTTAAGTTTTTTTCCATTTCATTTTTATTTTTGGAGATCTTAAAGATTGTGACAGAGAAGAGGCTTGAAACAATCAACACTCTGATCTTGGCAGACCAAATCCCTGCCTACAGCACTCAAGTACTAGTCCGAACCAGTAAATCTGCTGGTCAAGCCCTGAAGATTCCCCTGTGGGGTGAGACTGGAGTGGGGGCTCCCAAGAAGTGACCTGCAATGACGGGGGAGCTGGATGTCCACCCTGGGCTCTACTTCCACTGAAAAAATCATAGACTCAGGGGAGACCTCTTGGCATGGTGCCATGCTAGCCTGGGGGTGGGGGTGGGGCAATTGGTTAGCAAGCAGCTGCTCCCCTAACCTTTCTAATGTGGTCAGTCTTGGTCTCAGTGGTGCAGGGGGTGCTTCAGCCTCACCCATGTGTTCTAGGATTCTCCCAGAGGTGTCTTGTCCTTGAATAGTTGTGTTAGTTCTTGTGAGGGGGAACAATGTCAGTAACGACCTATGTCACCATCTTATTGATATCACTCTCCCAAGATTTTTTTAAAAATTGCAATGGCCAGTGTTGGTGAGAGTTCAGGAAAAAGACCACACTTATGTTCCTGCCAGTGAAAGGGTAAAATAGTGTTTTTCTGAGGGGCAACTTGGAAATAGGTGCAGAAACTTTCCTGGGGAGATCATCAGAGATGGAAGTAGAAACTCTTTCCCTGGGGAGATCATCAGAGATGGAAGTAAATATTTCTTCTGTCCATGGATATTCAGTGCAGTGTCTTAACACACAAAACTGCAAACTCCCTAAATAGGTGACAGAAATTCTTGCATAACTGAAAGGATATACTAAGTGGCCGATGAAAACCAAGTCCTTAAAGAATATTTAATAATGTGAGAAAATGTTCATGAGCTATTACAAAGTAAAAATTATTTTAGAACAGTATGTTCTGCACGATCCCAATTTTGTAAAAGGTAATATATACAGTGATGGGGCAAAAGTAGGTTTACAGTTGTTTTTATAGGCATTATGGCCAGGCTTTCTTATTTAAAAATACTACAATAATTAATTAATAATAATTCAAGAATAAACTGTGTCTCATGTACTCACATCTGTAAAGCTACGTTTGCCCTACCCTGTACATGTAGATGGGAAGTAGATTGGGGCATTACCCCCAAAATATTAACAGGGACGACTCTGGGGGTGCTGAGTCTGCAGGTGACTTTTAGTCTCTTTTTATTCTCCATTTTCTAATAGTTCTGTAATGAACATATATTACTTTTATCATCATAAAACAGTAATAGGGAGAAAAAGAAAAGACTGAGGCAAGATTAGGCTAAAGGGCATTGCTATAATAACGTGAGAAAATATTAAGGCCTCAGGCACAGCCTCAGTCCCCCCCAGCATTCACTTTCCCTTTATAAACTCAAGCTCATTACTCTTTAGAATTTCAAGTCTCCTCTAGCAGATGTAATAGTGATGACTTGCTGATCACCAAGATTCTTTCCAGATTTAAAATTCCACAATTTTACAAGTACACCAATTATTCACCTTCCGTTAAAAGTATTGATAACTCTGCCAAAAGACCCAACTTCTCTCAGAATCAAACAAAAAAAAACTGCTATAGATTAAGCACATTTATGACACAAAATCAAATGCCAAAAGGATAGGGTGGCCTATTATTAACAGCAACATAAAAAAATATCCTTGAACTTCGAGCATGCACTTTAAAATATGTATTTTATTACTGTAATCTTTAAGTATAATTTTAGTGGCACCCATTAGCCCTCCTGCTGTTAATGGATTGTCAGCATTTCCATTAGAAGCCCACTTTCTAAGGAATCTGCAACTTGTCTACTGTATTTGACTCAAGCTCATAACTGAGAACGTTCTGCCTAAGGGGATGAAATCATTTGAATCTTTAATGATAAACAATGGTGTCACACTTCATAAAATGTGATATCTGTGCATAATAACTCTGGGTCTTGATTTGCAAGCTCTCTGATCTGTTACTGATGCATTGTGAAGGGCAGTTCCCCTACAAAGAAGCTGAATTGAATCGGGTCAGGAGACAGTTTGCAACGAGCTTCCTGGGAAGAAAAGCACTTTAAAATATAACAAATAATGAAGACCCTGGCATGGCATTTTCAAAGAGAAAAGGTATTTAAATTCAGACTTTTACTGTATTAAGAGGTTTCCATTTATAAAGTTTTCTCTCAAGAAAATAGTCCCATTTACAGTCCTGTCCATATGAAAGTATTTCCCCCCCTCCTACGAAGTTTTTCCTTTTAAGAAGTTCTTAACATTTACTGAGGCAGTAAATGGCATGACAAATACCTTTAAAGGTTTCAGTATATCAGATATATCCCATCAAAGCTGCCAAACAAGAAATGAAAAATATCCTAGTTATATCTGGCTTGGACCTCTGGTAAACAACGGAACTCAAACTCAAGCAAAGAGTTTCAGTTGTGGTCAAGTCAACAAACAACTAACACTTACAGTGCCTGGCATGTGCCTGCCAGGGGCATTGGTGAAGGATTTTAAGTATAAAACAATTTCATCTTCCCAATAACCATAGCAGGTGGCTGAGAGGCAAAGGAACTTACCCCAGGCTACCAGCCAGGAAATGAGCCCCTTCTCCTGACCAACTCTCTGTAATTAGACTCTCATAATAAGAAGCTTTCCATGTTTATTCATGTTTTACTTGTGCATTTGTTGGAAGACAAATTTTTGAAACCACTGTCAAAAGGCTCAAGTGGGAAATCTAATTCAAATCTACAAACTGAATTGTGTATTGTCTCAAAATCAAAACATTCTTTAAAATGAACAGTACCATTGGGATGGCTATTACAAAAATACAAAAAAAAAAAAAAACAAGAGTACTAGAGAAGATATAGAGAAATTAGAACCCTCGTGCATTATGGTGAGAATGTAAAATGGCGCAACCACTGTGGGAAGAGTAGGGCACGTCCTCAAAAAACAAAACAAAACCTACAATCGTCATATGATTCAGCAATCACACTTTTGGGTATAGACCCTGAAGAATTGGAAGTAGGTACGTACTTAAGCAGATATTTGTACATCCATGTTTATATCAGCCCTATTCACAAGAGCCAATAGGCGGACACAATCCAAATATCCAACAGTGGGTGAATAGACAAACAAAATGTGGCAGATAGAAATAATATCCCATTATATATGCATGTCTGTATATACATCACACAAAGTGGGATTCTTTTTCTAGCATGGTGTAGAGTATTTCCATGATAGAAGTTAAAAAGAACATTTTGTTTATTACAAATTATCATGGAAGATTTTCCTGGCATGAAGAGTCTGAAAATTGACCAAAGATTCATTCTTTGAACAAATATTTACTGATAGCACGCTATGTATGATTCAGGCATTAATCTAAACCTTAAGGCTACACGAGTAAACAACAGAGGAAAAAGTCTATGCTCACATTTATTTTTTAATTGAGGTATAACTGACATATATTACTTTCAGGTGTATAACATGATTCACTATTTGTATATATTATGAAATGGTCACCACAATGAGGCTAGTTAACATCTGGCACCATACATAGTTACAAAATTTTGTATGATGAGAGGTTTTAAAATCTACTCTCTTAGCAACTTCCAAATATGTAATACAGTATTAAATGTAGTCATCATGCTGTACATTACATCCCCAAGGCTTTTTTATTTTATAAATGGAAGTTTGTACCTTTTGATACCCTTTGCTCATTTTACACACCCCTCTACCCCCTGCATCTGACAATCAACAGTGGACCTCATATCACGTAAATATGTTCTTTCCAAATAAACAAACACGCCATCAGTCTTTTTTTTTTTAAGGTAATCTTAAAAATCAGATGGCAAAGGCCTGTTTGGTTGGCATAGGGACCCACCAGACTGATTGGATTGAGGCAGAGGGAGTTTGTGGTCCAGGATGAACTAGAAACCTGCACCTGACTTACGGTCATCTCTCCTGGTGCTCCAAGGAAAGGGTCTATGCTCACGTGGTAAAACAGAATAGACCCACTTTCAATTCAAATAGGAAATGATTCTCTGTGTTCAATCAATGAAGGGATATAGTGGCAGATCATTCAAAATGATACATAATGGTTTTTCTTTTTTTTTTAAGAACAGCATATGTGGCCGGGGTACTAATGTTGATAAATAGAATGTGTCTGCTCTGAAAATTCAGACACTTCAAACAAAAACAACAAACCTTCTCTACAAAGGCACGACCCCAAAACCTATCCCTGAAAGCTGATTCAGCTCCCTTGATCCTGGCTCCTTGCCACTTAATACCTTGGAAGTAAACATTTGCCTCCAACACAGCAATGAAGCTTCAAAATTTAACTTCTGTAAAGCCCCTCCCTTGATGTAGTCTTTCAAAGAAACACCCCCTCCGAAGAGAGGTAATACCAGATCTCTGTTGCGAAGGCTGCTCTCTGCAGCTCTGCTTGGGTTACAGGCTGGGGCTGGGATTGCTTCCCAGGTTTAAAATGTATGACTGCAGTACAGTCCCGCTGCCGCCGCCACCAGACACTGCTGCTGCCGCCAAGCACCACCCCTGCAGGTGCTGCCGTGGCACAGCACCTCGCTCTCTCCATCCCGTATCCACCCCCTCCTAACCTATCTGGCTGGGTATTTCTTCTTTATTTCTTTGTTTGTTGAACTTCCATGCAGTATGATTTTTCTGGATCTTCTGTTGTTTTTTTTTTTTTTTTTTTTTTTGGTTTTGAAGTGGTTGGAAATTCCTTCTTCGTTGTGAGGGAGGTGCAGCATGTCTGCTTATGCTGCCATCTTGGCTGGAAGTCCGCTATACTTTTTTTTTTTTAATAATTTATTTATTTGTTTGTTTATTTTATTTTTAGAGAGAGGGGAAAGGAGAAAGAGAGGGAGAGAAACATCACTGTGTGGTTGCCTCTTACTCATGCCCCTAACTGGGGACCTGACGTGCAACCTAGTCATGTGCCCTCACTGGGAATCAAACCAGCGACACCTGGCTCACAGGCCGACACTCAATCCACTAAGCCACAGCAGCCAGGGCTTCCGCTATACTTTTATATAACTGGCAGCACAGTAGGTCTGTTTACATCAGCATCACCACAAACTCATGAGTCATGCACTGTGCTACAATGGCTATGATGTCACCAGGTGATAGCAATTTTTCATCTGTGTTATAACCTTAAGAGACCACCATCATATATGTAGTCCATCATTGACTGAAATGTCTACACGGTGCATGACTGTAGCTAAATAAGTAGAGTGGTAGGTCATGAGATTGAAAAATATGTTGTGCTCTGATCATCCATGAATCAGACTAAATAAATGGGAACAGATAATGCATTATAGTGACTGAGAACTAGATTACTTGCTTCAGATTCTCAAAAGCAATTATGCTAGCCAGCTGCCAAGATGGCCCTACCACCTCCTGGTATTCATGTCCTTGTATATTGTCCTCCCAAAATATACCAAGATTAGTCTCCGTGACCAAGAGCATATGGCAGAGATGATGTTTCTCGCCTGTGTTATTAAGTCATAAAAGACTATAGCTTTTGGACTTCGAGTCAAGAGGGCAGAGTAGGTAAATACTGTGCTCGCTCCCTCCCATGACCACATCACAATTACAGCTATATTACAGAACAACCATCTTTGAGAACTACCTGAAGCCTAGCTGAATAGAAGTCCTATAACTAAGGAGCCACACCGAGACTAGTAGGAGGGGTGGAGATTTGGAATGGGCAGGTCCCACACTCAGTGTGGTTATTAAGAATTGGGAGGAAGAATGATATCTCAGCTGCAGGGGTCCCCCTTGAGGAGCAAGGGCTCCCCAGCTCAGGGCGCCAGTGCTGGGGAGAAGAGCCCCCATAACATCTGGCTGTGAAAGACAGTGGAGGTTGTGTCCGAATGAGAAGGAGGGCTGCTGGAGACTGAGGCGTCCTCTTGAGGGGCCTCCACACAGACTCATTTGCTCACAAACTCACTTGCTTTTTGGGCTCCAGTGCAGGCGCAGCAGCTCAAAAAGTGACAGGGACATACAGGGAGGAACTGGATTGACTAGTTTCAGGGCAAGGGTCAAGACGGTTGTCTCCTTTGTTGCACCCTCCCCCAACCCAGCCAGAAAATACAACAGAAACAAAGTCATAGATTCAGAGAACAAATTGATGGCTGCCAGAGGAGGGACAGGTGAAAAAAGTGAAGGGATTAGGAAGTACAAATTGCCAGTTATAAAAATAGTCATGGGGATGTAGAGTTACAGCATACAGAATATAGTCAATACTATTGTAAAAACTCTGTGGTGTCAAGTGGGTACTAGACTTATTGGGGTGATCACTTTGTAAGGTATATAAACGTCTCATCACTGTTGTACACCTGGAAGTAATATAATATTGTATAGCAACTGTTATTTAAAAATTTCTAAAACCATTTTTAAAAGACTGTAGCTTTGTCTGGATCACTCTTCCTCTGTCACCCATTCTGAGAGAAGGAAGCTGTCATGCCATGAGGGTACTTGGGCAGTCTTGTGCAAAGGCCCATGTGGTGAGGTATCCAGTCAACAGTCATGTGAGTAAGTGCTGAAGAGAACACTCCAGCCCTTGATGGCTGCAGTTCCAGCTGACATCTTGACTACAGCTTCGTGAGAAGCCCTAAATCATAACCATCCAGCTAAACTGCTTCCTGATTCCTGACCTTCACAGAATGTGTAAGATAAAAAATGTTTGTTGTTTCTGAGTCACTAAGTGTTTGGTGTAATTTATTACACACCAACAGATGATGAATAGAGCCATGGGCACCACGATCTTGGCTTGCTTAGGAAGAATGCTGACAGAACATTTCCTGAATCTAGATGACCTGGCCTAAAGTACCATTTTGGCAAACGGCTTTCTCACAAAATCTTGGAGGTTTTTCGGAGACCTCAGTTTCTCCACAATGCCATACTCTGAAGTGAAGCAAAGTGACTGCATCCTGTGGACATTCCTATCACAAAGGACAGGGTGCTGGCTGGGAGAAAGAGCTTGGCCCTAGACTCTCTCCCAGTAGATCCAAACTCTGTGAGACCACAGGAAAGCTTCACAATTTTTCTAGCCCTTTGTTCCTTTATCTATAACACAGTTGTAATATTACGTTCTTGTGTGGTTACAAATGGGTAGAATAGATATAAAGGACTTTGGAAAAAGAGTTTAACCTGCCATACAACCTCCAGAATGTAACATCATTATCATCATCATCATCATCACCACGACCACTACCACCACCACTACCAATTTCCACTCAGATGGAAATGTAAGGGTTTGAATATTATATCGTGGTTCTGAAAAAACATGAAGTCACCTGGGGAGACTCTATGCCATGAGGAATAAACACAAATATTCCCTAAAGATAGGTGTGCAGCTTAACTGTGTGGGCCAGGCTAGAGGACGGAGCAGGAAGGAACAGTGGGGAGTGCTGTGGACACCACAGCTAGAGAGTTTGAGCCCTCCCTGAAAGAAAGTTTGAAGCCTTGTTGAGGGCCAAGCAAAGTCTGCCTGCTCAGTTTGATCCACCAAACACCAAGTTGGAACCAAGCTTTGTCTCCAGCACCATATCTATTTGTATATACTGCTCTCTATATAGATCAATACAGATCGATGGAAGATTCAGGCCTCACCATGTACTTTGCAGATGTTGGGAGGTTCTACAAATAGGTCTTCATTACACATCCATTCATCCATTCATTCAGTCTAGAGACATTTATGGAATACCCACTATAAGCTACATATTATGCCTCCTACCAATCCTGTTGTACCAAATTTTGTGCCTTAAATCCTTCTATTTTTTGCCTTTTAAAGTTTGAGTTATTTGTACCAGTACTGTATTTTAGATAATGCAAATCCTCTATTTTAAGAAATAAGTTCCAGTCCCAAATCCACAAATAAGGAATTATTATAATAATAGCATATTCATGAAAAGCAAATTACTTATCTTGGCGTTTAACATCCTTGTAACTATTCCTGTACTTTTAATGTCAACAGGAAAAAGGAATGTCTAAGTCTGGCTGATACAGTAAATTAATGTTAATAACGGTTTTGACACTAATAGCAAGTTTTAAAAAGAAAAACCTCTAGTCTCTAAGCTGGGTTTCACTTCTTAAAAATCACCTCAGCTCACTGTCACCAGATCCTCCTAGGACAATTCCAACTACTATTTCATCTTCACTGGGAGCCTGAAATGACTGGAGTGTACAGAAAATTTCTATGAAATTTTATTCCTTCCCTGCCTTTGCTCACTGCAGATGGAGAAAACCCCCACCGCCTTGAGTTACAACAGCAGAGCTTCTCAGCAGAGACACATTTCGGAATCCCTATAAGCAAATTAAAAACTACATGGTTTCATTAAAAAACTACTAGTTGTTTCTTCAGAGCCTGAAAATTAGTTGTGAAAAAATGTGAGCTATTCAATTACTTATTAGATTAATGGGAAACTTCAGGCTTTATGTTACAGAGATCATGGAATACCAGACAACGAGGTCTGCACCTCATCTTTATGCTCTCCCCTTAATAATGTCCTATGCATTACACTGGCCCGAGTGAACACTTTAACATGCCCAGGGAAAATGAAAAGGGTTCCAGCCTGTGGCTCCTCCATTCTTGCCGTCTCTTCCCGGAAGTCAACAAGGGTTCAAGCAGTCCCTTGCAGACTCAGCCAATAGGAGATGGTTGGCCTACAATATCCACCTCTACAATCACTTATAGGCTGCTAGGCTTTAAGCAAAATATCTCTTCAAACTTCTCAAACATTGTTCTTTTTCTTTTACTAATTGAGTGTTTTACTTTTAGATAATCCTATAATGAACCAGCTCAAATGAGCAGAGAGGCAGGAGTGACAACCCATCAATAAAATAATTAAGCCGAAGTGGATTTTGTTAGAGACTTCTCATGTCATAATAGGAAATCTAGGCTACTTAAAATCAGGGAAATAAAATGGAATCATTTCTTTTTGTTTGAAAAGGAAACTTAGCTGTAAAAGTATTTCTTTCATAGAACCCTCATTAACTCTGCTGACAATACTGGTTATTTACTCTGGAAGTGCATGCACAATAGAAAATACCAATGGAGTACAAGGTGGTTTCCAGAATTTTCTTTTCCCTTCTCATAGTTTTCATTCAGAATTTTCCGTGGAATCTAGGCAAGAGACCCCTCAACATGTTCTCTTTCAGGTTTAAGATTCAAATTGTAGTCTCAGCCCCCAAAGACTTTAGTGCCAATGTATACATGCCATGGAAAAAAGGGGGCAATCAGGGCATGATGGGCACAGATGCAGGAAAAATCCTACCTCTTCTCTCTCTCCCAACCAATGAGAGAGGAGAGTTCCAACAAAAGCTGACCAAGGCACTTACGTTTCTTTTTGCCTTCTCCTCCCCTGGTTGATCCAAGAGCTGGTTAGTCTTTTATAACACAAGTTCCATGATGCCACTGACCCAGTTCACCCTTATTCCCAAGCTTTGCATCATCTCCAACCGGGAGCCTGGGATGAGCTACAGAACCAACTTCTGCAGTAATAACATTCAACAATTACCACATAGCTTCAAGCTTTGAACAAGAAATTGAAAGAGGCCAGAGCTGGCTTTGGGTACTATCAGGTAGTGTATTGAGGGGTAAAGCAGGAACTAAATAAGGAAGTAATATGAACTTGAAGTGACCCAGGCTGATTGATGCTCAAAGTGGAGGCCACATATTGGACTGAGGTAAGAGACACCCTTGAGTGGTTACATGAAAAGTGGTTACTAAAAACCCTGCTACTGTGGCAACAAGGGAAATAATTACATACCCATGTTCCGTCAGGCCCAAACAGTTCTAGGAAGTTGCCAATGAATTCCCTTGATTTTTCTTCCCACTTTTGGATTAGATCATGACTCTTTTCTTCCACTCTGTTAACAAATTCTTTTGACCTTTCCTCCACAGTCTTAACCTTTTCTTTCATCTTGTCTACCTGATTTTGAAAGCGGTATTTCTTCTCCTGGTCAAAAAGTAAAGGAGAGAAAAATGGATTTATCTGAGAGGGCATGAGAGAGATCAGCATTCACACTGATGATTATATTTTATTTCAACTTGTGTTTGTTCTTAATCTGAAGAGTCAGGATGTTACTGTTTACCAAGGGCCAGATTGATGGGAAAGCACATCTCTTATAAGAAAAGTCACTTGTCATTAGTCTTGTTGGATATGTAAAGTGAAGTACAAGTGGTTTTAATATTCTTTTTCTTGTAAACGTCTTAGCTGAATTCACTCATATAAGAGAAAAACCAAAAATATCTACTTCCTCCTAATGGACAAATACCCCCCCAATTCTGCTGAAGACTTAGACAAAAGTATATATTGTTCATAGGACAGCCACTCAGAGTCTGCCCGAGTCTTCTGTTTTACTGGGACATTGTTAAAACCAATATTGGTTCAAAAAGTGGGTCATTATCTGGGCCTTGAAATCCATGTGTAATGATATTTTCCATTAAGCTAACTGAACTGCATTGATTTCTTGATGATGAAGAAAGCTTTTATCCCAATAGCTTCTCTTGACTGGGACTTTTGTTTTTCCTATAGCCTTTATGTGGCAGTGCTAATATCTATGTGCCTGGAAGGCATCGTATATTAGGCAAGTCATGTGCCACCTCTAAACTTCAGTTTCCTCATCTGTAAAATGGGATAATTATCATCCCTACCCTATAGGGTTGCTGTAACAATTAGATAAGATAATGCATGGAACGGGCTTTGGCACAGCCTGGCATTTAGTAGAAACTCAGTGTGCGTTGTCTGCTTCATTACTACAGTAGTCACTATCGCAATTGACTTATCGCAGCCTCACTGTATCGCGGGATTTTTTGCTCTATCGCGGGATTTTGCAGTACTGTATACATATGTTGTTAAAGTGACGTAGGTTTAAGAGTGTAGAATATGATATAAAAAAATATTCCAAGCAAACGGACCGGAAAAAAAAGCCGGGGTAGCAGTCCTCATATCAGACAAAACGGATTTCAAAGCAAGGGCAATAAAAAGAGACAAAGAAGGACATTTCATAATACTTAAAGGAACAATCCATCAAGAAGATATGACTTTGATAAACATATATGCACCCAACATAGGAGCACCCAAATACATAAAGCAAATACTAGAAGACCACAAAAAGGATATCAACAACAACACACTCATAGTAGGGGACTTCAACACTCCATTATCAACAATAGACAGATCATCCAAGCAAAGAAACACCAAGGATATACAGGCATTGAACAACACACTAAACCACATGGATCTAACTGATATATATATAGAACTTTTCACCCCAAAGAAGCAAAATATACATTCTTTTCAAGTGCACATGGGACATTTTCAAAGATAGACCACATGATAGGTCACAAAACAAGCCTCAACAAATTCAAGAAAACTGAAATCATATCAAGCATCTTTTCAGATCACAATGCCTTGAAACTAGAAATTAACCTCAGAGAAAAAAATCAAAGACACCCAAACTCATGGAGATTGAATAACATGCTATTAAATAATGAATGGGTTAACAATGACATCAAAGAAGAAATCAAGAAATTTCTAGAAACTAATGATAATGAGCACACAACAGCCCAAAACCTGTGGGACACAGCAAAAGCAGTCCTGAGAGGGAAATTCATAGCAATACAGGCATATCTGAAAAGGATAGAAGAATCTCAAATAAAAAACCTAACCATAAAACTACAAGAACTAGAACAACAACAACAAACAAAGCCTAGGGCAAGAAGAAGGAACGAAATCATCAAGATCAGAGCAGAACTAAATGGCATAGAGACTAAACAAACAATCCAAAAGATCAACAAAACTAGGAGCTGGTTCTTCAAAAAAATAAACAAAATCGACAAGCCTCTAGCGAGTCTAATCAAGAAAAAAAGAGAGAAGTCCCAAATAAACAAAATCAGAAATGAAAGAGGAGAAATCACAACTGATACCTCAGAAATACAAATGATAGTTAGAAATTAGTACAGACAACTGTATGACAAGAAATTTGACAATCTAGAACAAATGGACAAATTTCTAGAAACATACAACCTTCCAAAACTGAATCAAGAAGAAGTGGAAAGTCTCAACAGACCAGTAACAAAAAAAGGAAATTGAAACAGTAATCCAAAATCTCCCTGCACACAAAAGCCCTGGACCAGATGATTTCACAGGCGAATTCTACAAAACATTCAGGGAAGAACTAACTCCTATCCTCCTCAAACTGTTCCGAAAATTCCAAGAAGAGGGGAAAATCCCAAACTCTTTCTCTGAAGCCAGTATTATCCTAATCCCCAAACCAGGTCAAGACACAACAAAGAAAGAAAACTACAGGCCAATATCACTGATGAACATCGATGCTAAAATCCTCAATAAAATATTGGCAAACAGGATCCAGCAATACATCAAAAAGATCATACATCATGATCAAGTGGGCTTCATTCCAGGGATGCAAGGATGGCTTAATATTCGCAAATCAATAAATATAATACATCACCTAAACAGAATGAAAGACAAAAATCACATGATCATATCAATAGATGCAGAAAAAGCATTTGATAAAGTACAACACCCATTTATGATGAAAACACTCAGCAAAATGGGAATAGAGGGAGCATACCTTAACATAATTAAGGCTATATATGAGAAGCCTGAGGCCAACATCATACTCAATGGACAAAAACTGAAAGCATTCCCCCTGAACTCAGGAACTAGACAAGGTTGTCCACTCTCTCCACTCCTTTTCAACATAGTGTTGGAAGTCCTAGCCACAGCAATCAGACAAGAAAAAGAAATAAAAGGCATCCAAATTGGGAAAGAGGAAGTAAAACTTTCATTATATGCAGATGACATGATAGTATACCTAGAAAATCCTATAAACTCCACTAAAAGACTACTCGATATAATAAGTGAATTTGGCAAAATCGCAGGGTACAAAATAAATATACAGAAATCTAAGGCATTTCTGTACACCAACAATAAAATAGCAGAGACAGAGACAAAAAAAATACCATTTACTATAGCAACAAGAAAAATAAAGTACCTAGGAGTAAACTTAACCAAAGAGATAAAAGACCTGTACTCTGAAAATTACATAACATTGAAGAAAGAAATTAAGGAAGATACAAATAAATGGAAGCAAATACCATGTTCTTGGATGGGAAGAATCAACATCATCAAAATGGCCATACTACCCAAAGCAATTTACAGATTCAATGCAATCCCTATTAAAATACCAATGACATATTTCACAGACCTAGAACAAATACTCCATAAATTCATATGGAACCAAAAAAGACCCCGAATAGCAAAAGCAATCTTGAGACAGAAGAACACAGCAGGAGGAATCACAATACCAGACATCAAACAATACTACAAAGCCACTGTAATCAAAACAGTCTGGTACTGGCATAAGAACAGACATATAGATCAGTGGAACAGAATAGAGAGCCCAGAAATAAACCCAGGCCTCTATGGTCAACTAATCTTTGATAAAGGAGGAAGGAACATAAAATGGAGTGAGAAGAGCCTCTTTAACAAATGGTGCTGGAAGAACTGGATGGGGACCTGCAAAAAAATGAAACTAGACCACCAACTTACACCACACACAAGAATAAACTCAAGATGGATCAACGACTTAAATGTAAGCCGTGACACCATAAAAGTCCTAGAGGAAAACATAGGCAAGAAAATATCAGATATCTCACGTAACAATCTCTTCACGGATACATCTCCTAAAGCAAGAGAAATAAAGGAAAAAATAAATAAATGGGATTACATCAAACTAAAGAGTTTCTGCTCAGCAAAAGAAAATATCAGCAAGATGAAAAGGAAACCAACCATATGGGAAAACATATTTGCCAATGACATCACAGACAGGGGACTGATTTCCAAAATATATAAAGAGCTGATACGACTCAACATCAAGAAAACAAACAACCCAATTAAAAAATGGGCAAAGGACCTGAACAAACACTTCTCCAAAGAGGACATACAGAAGGTCCATAGGCATATGAAAAAATGCTCAACATCATTAGCCATCAGAGAGATGCAAGTAAAAACCACAATGAGATACCACTTTACACCAGTCAGAATGGCCATCATCAACAAATCAACAAGCAACAAGTGCTGGCGAGGATGTGGAGAAACGGGAACCTTACTGCACTGTTGGTGGGAATGCAGACTGGTGCAGCCACTATGGAGAACAGTATGGAATTACCTCAAAAGATTAAAAATGGAACTGCCTTTTGAACCAGCGACTCCACTACTAGGATTATACCCGAAGAATCTTGAAACACCAATTCAAAAGAACTTATGCACCCCTATGTTCATAGCAGCCCTGTTTACAATAGCTAAGTGCTGGAAACAACCTAAGTGCCCCTCTGTAGATGAGTGGATCAAAAAACTGTGGTACATTTACACAATGGAATACTATGCAGCAGAAAGAAAGAAGGAACTCCTGCCATTTGCGACAACATGGATGTAACTAGAGAGAATTATGCTTAGTGAAATAAGCCAGGCAAAGAAAGAAAAATACCATATGATATCACCTAATACAGGAAACTAAAGAACAACACAAACAAAGGAACTAAATAGAACAAAGAGCAGAATAGCAGTCAATAGGGGGGAGGGGAGAGGGAGAGAAGGGGGATAAGTAAGGGAAGGGTTTAGTCAAAGAACCTGCGTGAAGGACTCATAGACATGGACAACGGGGAGGGATATGATTGTGGGAGAGGGGGTGGGTTGGGTGGGGGAGAGAAATTAGGGGAAAAGGGGACAACTGTAATTGAAAAACCAAAATAAAAAAAAAAAAAGAGTGTAGAATATGTTTAAGGACATAAGTAGTGTTTATAAAAGTGGAAAAGGTTAATAAGGGAGTGGGAAAGGTTACTAAGGGACTAGGAATGGTTTATAAGTGTGTGGGAAGGGTTTATAAAGCCTTAAATATATATATAAATACTAAAATAAATGTAAGGTGCCTACTTCGCGGATTTTCACCTATCGCGGAGGGGTCTAGAACGTAATCCCCACGATAAGTGAGGGAATACTGTAAGCAGCATATGCATTTAATCCTGTTACCTGATGAGAGTGGTATCAAAACCATGAAAATAACATGAGATAGAAGGTCTTCTTCTCCATGAAATCATGATACATTTTCTCCTAAATAGGTAATAAGGTTTATAGTTTTTCTTCTCTACATAGGACTGAAGTTCATGTCCTATTTCAGAAGTTTTCGAGGCAACTGGAATATTTCAAAACTGGGTCAGGATTCCCTTAATTAGACTTTCCAAACTTCACTGCAGCCTTAGGGTGGGTATGAGCTGTATGTGCTGCCACTCAGCTATTTTTAATATATGGTTATTAGACACAGCTCTCAGAGGCAGCACGGAGTAGTAGAATGAGCACTGTACTGGGAGTCATGAGGCGGGGAGGCTGCTGCAGCCTCCAGCTCTACTTTGCTTGCGGGAGTTGATTACAGCCCTTCTGAGCTCAGCTTTCCTCATATCTAAATACAGGGGCTTGGACTGGGTGACTGACTCTTGGCAGGTTCCTGTTACCTGTGAGGTTCTGTGATTGGTCCACATGTCCATCTAACACATATTTGACTCCCATCTCTGGGCTGTAGCCAGGTTTATTGTCACAGAAAGGCCATGAGAGTGTCCATGCTGTCTACACGGTTCCCTGAGCTAAGTGGCTTGTCCAAAGCCTCTTAAAGAGAATGAGCAAGAACTTTTGGAAATGGCTCGAGATCCTTGAATGGCTGACTGAAGAATTTAGTTTAAAAGAACAGTTTAATTTATTGAAATAAGCAGGGATTTATTCTCTATGAGAATACTGAATAATCACTTTGACTGAATTCTTTTCAGCCACTTATTCAGGTGCCAGTTGAACCCCACATTTTCCACTTTGTTGTCTGACTTGCATGAAACCACAGAGCCTAGACTTCCAACACCCCTCCCACCTCATGAGTGACAACTAATAATTCCTGATTTACAATTAATGAGCCCCTCCTCCTTGTGAAGGGACTAGTGATTGATTTGTGTAAACTGCTGGATAATTATGGCTGTGCATAATTATAAGTATCTAGTTTTGTAGAAAAATCCTGTTCAAAAAATACTGTATCTATTTTGGGTAGTTGAACTTATATAGGGATGGAGAGTTCTCATTTTTAATCAATGACATGGGCTCCTCAGAGTCTAGGCAAACACAGTTGTCCAGACTCGCTAACATCACCTCCAGTAACTGGGCTGCTCTCTTTGCTTTTTAATAGCATCTTTTGCTTGCTTTAAAGGTTGTTTTAACAGTTGCTCTATTATTAAACTAAGAGCAGCTCTGTGGGAACAATATGGCAGATATATCCGAGGAAACCAAAGACTTTAGGCTTTATTTAAACAGCTGTAATTTCTCTGGACAATAAAAAATAGTTGTTAAGGTGTCTAGTGAGCATCTGTAAGGCCTTAATAAAATGAACATTTAAAAGTGTTAGAACAAGGAAGCATTTTCTCTGGGTTTAGCTTCCCATCTTCTCTCTGAGCCTCCTTCCATCCCTTTGAGCAGAAGAGAACTCTTGCCTTTCATGAGGGCAGATCTCCCAGAAACCCTTGATCCAAGCCTGAGAGCTCTAAAGAGGGACATTGGGGTAAGGGGAGGGAAGCTCCTTTGTAAAATGTGAAACTCACTACCTGTGTGCCTTGGTTGACTTATGTTCCCCCTTTTGACAGTGGTTTCTCCATCTATAAAATGGGGATAATAGTAAACTGTTGGGTTGCTACATGGCTTGAATGAGACAATACATGTAAAACACCAAGAACATTGCGTGGCATATAGTAAGTGCTCAATAAATGGTAGCAGTGGTGTGATGTGGTCCTCAGAGGGCACAAGGTGGCACACTTACATTTATAAAGCTGACATTCAGTTCCTTGGCTGTGTACCCTCTCTGGAGGTTACGACGAGCGTAAACATCATAGTCCCGGACAATTCTGGTGATGAGGTCCGATGTGGAGATCCCTTCCGTTCTCTGAGTTGGAATGAACATTCCTACTCAAATAGGAAAGAGGAGATAAAGAGAAAAAATTATGATGGACTTGGTTGACCCATCTTCTTTAATCCTTTCCAGGGCAAAGTTGCAGATGCTGGGAGTGTCAGTAAGGCTTTCACATGTGGCCCCAGCTGACTCTTTCCAGGCTCAGTTCTGTGTGCTCCTTTTCTGTCGTAAATACTGTTCATTATTCTGGACCTGTTCCCTGGATGCACCACGCACTCACCCAGCTCCTGGCATTTGCTCAGACCCAGCCCTTCCTTTCTGCCTTGAATCCTCCTTCCCTGCTCACATCAGCCACATCATGTCTCCTCATCCAGCAGCATCCAGCTCTGAGGTTAAGCCTCTGGAAAGTCTTTCCTGACACCACCAGGCAGAATCCACAATATTTAGGACATACAGTGACAATGATGCCCCATGTAGCTAGGTAGCACATCTTCCATTAACAAAAGTATTTTAAATGTCTGTCTCCTTGTAGAAAGAGAATATTCTGAAAGCACAGATTATGCCTTGACTGTCTTTGCTTTGCCTAGCACCAGGCTCAGTGCCCCTATACTCAGCACATGGAAGGTGCTCAGTAAATGCAAACTAAGGAAATGAATGGAGACTAACAATTGAGTCAATGACTAGATCACGGCAACCTCCCTTCTTCCCCAAGGAGGCCTGTGTCACATTATACTGAAGAAAAAGAAAGAGTGTACTAGTTTTGTTGTCTTTGATCTAAAGACATGCTCGTGGGGTGTTAGACAATTTTATTTCCCTAAGATTGTTCTACTCTGGATAGCGATTTTGCCACTCAAAGGCCCTTTCATCTGGAATACATGGGACTGAGTGAAAAAACAAAAAGCAGAGGATGTCAAATTCCACTAGAACTTCCTTACAGTGAATTGAAATGATGTGTTGGCAACTGAAATATTTCTGCCCAGTTTGATTATGGCTACTCAGTGAGAGACATCAGGCATGGGATGGCATGATAGATGGAGCCTGGAGACGAGGGCGCTGGGTTTTTGGTTTGTAGAGCTGGGCAGTTTCTCAAGCTTCAGAAGACAAGTTACTTAATCTCAGTCTCCAAAGCTCAGAAATGAGATGGATAGACAAGATGACCTCGACCTCATCCATGTCACTTCCCTTTCTCTGTCTTTACACCCAATTTCCTTCCAATCAGCAATCTACTTTGTAAATGTCTCTCCATTGACCCACTTTTCTCCATTCCTCATCTAAACCAATCTAACATCATCTTTTGCAAAGAGCCTCAACACCAGTCTCCAGAGACGCCACGATTTTTGTCTCCTCAGTTTTCTCTCCACATAGCAAGATCACAGAGCAGTCTTTCAAAATGCAAGCCATATATCTGCCTAACATCCTTCGTTGGCTTTCCACTGTCCTCTGTATTTATATTCAAATCCTTAACCTGGCTCTGCAGCAGCTTGTATTATCTCTCTCCTATGCTTCTCTCCAGTCTCATCTCAAACCCTCTCCACCTGCCTCACTCCCTAAGCCAAGTCCCCGTGCTACACAGCTTCAGGGAGCCCCATTCTCATTGTATTCTATGGCACTGGGTAACAGACTGAGACCCATCCGTTACTCTGCCACAAACACACTCTACTTGGTTAACTCTTGGTCATCCATTGGGTTGCACCTGTAGTGTCACTTCCTCAAGGAAATCTCTCAACCTCTGACTGGGTATTCCTGTTGCTGTTTCCCTACCAAGGTCCAACTGCCCTTGCCCTTCAAATATTTCAAGGTATTTATAAAACAACTTGTACAATAACTGCCTTCCCCATTTGACTATACACTTAACACGAGGGAAGGAACTGCTCATGTCTCATTCTCAGCAGCAGGTGACAGACAAGTAGGCACTAAAGGAACATCTGTTGAATGAATGACTAGATGAATGTTGATCTCTAAGTGCCTTTCCAAATCCAGTTTTCTCTGATTCTATCAACATGGGTGACATTTTTAGTCTTCTGGACCCTCCTAGGGTGCCTCTTTGGAGCTTTCTTTTGATATCACAGTATCAGCAGCAGGGTGGCACTGCTGATGTTAGAAAGCATCCAGTTTGTAATATTCTGTGGCTCAGAGGACATAGCTGAGGTTGCCACTAGACCAAAAACCTCTTTTATCATCTTCTAAAAAGGTGTACTCCAGAAAACCAAAGGGAAGGCAGAGGATGCAAACGTCCAAATGCATGGATATAAATAGCACCCAAGTGACCCAGCTGTACAGGGTGCTTTGGTGGGTGGGGAACTCTTGAGTGGTCCCAAGCCTGCTAGGGTGGGCGGACAGTCAGATAACAGCCTCACCATGGTAGGAGCAGCAGGGAGCTTTCTGGTGAAAAGTAGGTCCCATCTTTTAGCAGATATTTCACCGCACCCCTGCCTGCCGAAATGTTAAGAAGATTCTCTAGCTGTTAATGGACTTTAGCAAATCACTTAGACACTGGTGATGTGAGCTCACCCTTGCTTTGAAACCCCACGGTGAGGTCTCTGTAGCTGAGGAACTGAAAGTTGGTGTTGGGGAGAGATTTGCTTTGGCTGGTTGGGAGGTGGGTCTCTGAAAGAAGCCAAGCCCTCTGCTGATATAATGAGGCACCCAGCTTCCTCCACATCCTAATTATTGCTCTGCTAAAAATATTCGGTAATGAGCATGATCAGAGAACCTTTCTTATCGTGCTTTTCAGAATTGCAGCATTTGGTTATGGAGCTATTTTAAGCAGCAGCAAAGCACATGTTAATGAAGGTAACTTTCAACAGTAGTAGGCAATATTAGAATGATGATGAGTAATGTGGACCTTACAGTCTACTTCATTTAAGCTCCATCTTTTCATCCACATTTGCTGCAGGATTTTGACATGTAGCTCTGACAAGCAGAGCCGAGTGCTATACAGTTTAATTCATGTCCTTGATATCTCTGGCTTCATTTAAAGTGATTTCTGACTTTCAAAACACACCTTGAGTATAAAAGCCAAATGTGGATGCTTAGGCCATTTCTGAGCATCTTTCTCCCAAAATGAATAATACTTTGGCCTCCTCTACTTGGACCCCAAACAGATCTCTGCTGGGGCTCTCCCTTGGTGAGGACTCAGCAGAGCAGCTCAATGGACCACAAGAAAGGGTCCCTGTGCATATGAAAAGTCACACATAGTCTTATGCCTGTGCTCCCAGGGCAAGTGAAATACCACCTGACTATTCAATGTGGAGATGGGAATTGTGGTTAATTTACATGGGCACAATTCCCACCCCCTGGAATCTGGGCTGGCCTTAGTGACTTGCTTGCAACAAATCAAATGTGGTATAAGTGACACTGGGTGACTTCCAAGGCTAGGTCAGAAGAAGTTTGTGCCTTCTCTTGAGATTTCCAGCCCTCCAGATGCCTCCTCTTAGGACGCATACCCTTGGAACCCAGCCACCATGCTGTGAGAAGCCCACACAACACGGAGCAGCCATGTGCAGGTGCTCCAGTGTCAAGCCCAACTGAGCTCCCTGTGGGCAGCCAGCATCTGTTGCCAACCACCTAAGTGCCCCCATTTGGGGCCTCCAGTCCAGTCCAGTTGGGCCTTCAGATGACTGCAGCCCCAGCCAACAGCTGACAACAACCATTTGAGACACACCAGGCAAGAACCACCCAGCCAAACTCTTGGTAAAACCCAGTCCCACAAAATCATGAGCAAAATAAAGTGGCTCTTTTAAGTCACGAGCTGTGGCAGTAATTTCTTATGCAAAAATAGGGTGCTAGATTGCTTAGAGTTAGAAAAATGTTGGACCTGTTCCTACATTTGAACAACCAGACTTGAGGTCTGACTCTCCAAAATCAGGAAAGTAACTTTCTCTTAGCTCACTAGAGACCGTTCACCCAGAAGTAAAACCACCACCAAATGCTTGTTCCTATTCTACATAGTAGCGCAGGAACGGTCACCCCAGGAAATGCTGATTCAGTTAACCCTGGGGGTAACCCTGGGTGAACCAGAATCCCTGGTCTAGATTCTCGCTACTCTAGGTGAGATCTATAGACTCGCAGTTTCTAACAACCTGGGAACGCGTCAGAAATGGGGATCTTGGGTCCCACCAGGCCCACTGAATCCAAATCTGCAATTTAAAAAGATCCTGCAGGGACCTGTAGGTACATTTCCCTTTGACAAGCACTGGTCTCTACCATGTCGCCATGACAGTTTTAGAGAAGCAGCAGCTGGCTCACAACTCAGATCTTACAAAGACTTAAACTGATGTAACTGATGTATCAGCCAGTTCCTCCCCCTTCTGGACATGTTCCTCAGCCACCTTGCAAGTCTGAATTGTATGGGGTTACTTTCTTGGAAGTCTTTTCAAACAAGATCGGGGTTTGAGAATGTCAGGCCTCCCATTCTTACCCAATGCTCAAGACCACTGAGGCAGACCTTTCTAAGAGCATGGGGACAGAACTGACATGGGGGCTGCATGGAGCTTCCCCATGTCAAGGGAAGGTAGATGGAACTAAGAATCCAAGAGATTGTGTTCAGCTTTTGACTTCTTAAATAGGCTCTTGTGAAGATTCATTTCATAAAGAATAGTTATGAAAGGTAAGGCCTTTACCTGAAAGAGCCAGGCTTTGAGGAGTACAAAAAGCATTTTCTAAACCCCACAAGTGTCCCCCTAATTGTTAAGAACCAAAGACTGAGTGGAATCAGGGTACAGAATGTTTTACCATAAGCCCTGGAGTTGGGGAGACATGAAATTGACAAGGGGGCAGTTTCCTGCCTCCAGGAAGAAGAAAAGCCCCTTCTGGGGTTGTAGGAAAGAGCCAGAGAGGGATCAGGAGACAAGCATTGAAGCCAGAGAACGTGAGCAGGGCCTGCCCACTCAGATTTAAATCGCAGGAGTAGGGAAGGGACCCCTTGAGAAAGCCCAGGGCACAGGAGCTAGCATGCTGTTTACCTCCAGGAACTTTTGGGAGGCCCTGCACTAATGTGGGGAGGTGAGGCCTCAGTAGAGCATTCTGCCTGACGGGCATGTCAGACAGGGCCTGACATGGCTCCCTCCCACTACCTGTGTTTCCCTTACCCTCCAGGAGATTATGGAGGATATTTTCCCAGTTCCCAGTGACCCGCTCTAGGAACACTAAAGGTAGCTGAGATTTAAGATCAGCATGAGTGCTGGGTGGCACACTAGTAGCACAGGGAATGAAGGCAGCCGGGGAACAGATGGGGGTGACTGAGTGTCAGAGGATTGCAATGGGGTTTTGGCAGCCACAGGTGATGGCTGAGCAGGACTTGACACCCCAAAATATAATGTCAGCCAGAACCAGGTCCCCACCCTGTGACCCAAAACACACCAGAAGAAAAAGTCTCAAAGTTGATTCCACACAATGTAAGCAGAAACCTAGAAAAGTCTGAGTTACTTCACATGTTAGGCAGTTTTGTTTTGTTTTTCCTGGAAATGGGGGCTTCTAAGTAAGTTCAGTTACAGAAATTACTTTTGTTTTCTTAGCTGGTTGGTCACTTCCTCACAAGAGACTTGCTCATGGTACTCCCTCATGTCACAGTGGCAGCTAGCTTCATGTGACATACAGAATTAAGCCTAAACCAGCTGTCCCACCAGTCTCCGTCTCTGCTCTTGCCTCAACACACCCTATACTACATAAACACTGTTGATTTTCTCCAAATATGCTGCATTTCTTCATATACCTCCACTATTGGGCATGCCTTCCCAGCCTGCTATCTATATGCCATTATAGGCTTATAATACTTTGGTATAATGAATTATTTATATCTGTTTCTGCTCTAAAGGGTTAGGATATGTTTTACTCCTATTTGCATTCCATTTCCCCTCCAACAACTCCTGGCTTAGCGATGCACTTGGGATTCATGGGTTAACCAGTGAGAGTCAGAACCATCCACAGGTGAAACAGGCTGTGGAGGCAGGGAGCTCCCTGCCCCATCACAGGAGAGGGACAAGCCGCAGGTCTACCAGGAGCTGACAGTGATGCCAAGGAAGGGACAGGAGGCTACACTAGTGACTCTGAGGAGCCCATCCTACCTCAAGAATCTGAAGGTCTATGAGTACCAGGAAAAGGCAGGAGTGACAGGAAGCTGAGGGTGCAGGGGTGGGGGGACCAACATGGGTTGGGTTCCAATGGTCCCCATTAACAGGGAAGGTGGCTCTGATGGCAAATGTGAGCAATGGGGGTCATTCAAGTATAATGTAGGCTGTATTAGACTTCTTGAAATCCCTAAGTAAAGCATATGGTAATTCACTAGAGTGTCTGTATCATGCCAGATCGTGGTTTAATGTATGTAGGAAGGCACACGTGGATGCACCTACAGTGCCTATCTATAGATGAGATGTATGATTAAGCAAAATAGCAAAAAATAAACCAAGGCATTAAAGATCTCCTTCTGCACCTACCTCTAGCTAAAATACTAGTTCCAGCCTGCCTCTTCCTTATTCTTCCCTTCTCCAAGACTCTCATACAGCAGTAGGCTGATGAGAGGTTTATGGAAGGCGGTCTGATAATGGAAAGGGGATGGGGAAGCTGAGTAGTTCAGGTTACTATGCTGTGAACTCCATCTCGGACATCTCCATTTTTAAGGTCAGAAAAGCCATCTGACCCTAGGAGAGGATAAAAGTAATTACCTTTTCCCCATCTGTCTTTTTAAGTAATCCAAATGGATATGATCTGGGGAGACACAATGTTTTAAAAATCCCAGCATGACTATTTTAATTCTTAGGTGATTATTTTAAACTGTGACATTGACTAAAAACCTCAGCTCAGAAAACGACAAGTATTGGATAGTTAGTGTTACAGTGGAGACTATTTTTCCATTATACATTTGCCCCCCAAAGGCACCTACAAGTTGTGATTTATATTCTCTTGCCTGTTATAATTAGAGCAAGAAAAATTCAAATTTATAGATATGATTTCAAAGATCTTTCATTCACATCATAGTCACTTTTGAAACAAACCAAATGGCAAACCCTCACATCCCTCACTGAGACTCTGCTGGGCTATGAGGCTCTAGCAGGTTGGAGTACTGTACTCGCTCTACTGCAGTGGTCTGGGACCAAACCTGAAATATCTCCGAGGCATGCCTGTAACTTTGTCATCGGCATCTCCTTCCGTAAAGGGGTGTGTGAGGGACTCAGAGCCAAGACACCAAAGAGAAGCAAACAAATTGGATGCAAAGGTCTATATAATTCAGGTCAAAATATCACCCTTATATATAAATAATATGAACAATCCCGCACAATAGAACTGTGGCAAATTACCTAAATGGCTCCATTCTCCATGTGTTGGTAAGAGCTCTTGCAGATAGCAGGCTTCCATCTTAAGCTAACTCCCCATCATACTCCATAAAAGTACTCTTGTCCCACCAGCATTAATGCACCCTACACATGTAGTAGGCACTGTGCTGGGCATACAAAAATGGAGGAGATATGGCCATGGCCTGTAGTACTTCAGTCCAGCTAGGGGCACATACCAAGAAACCATGACGATGACATGACAAGGGAGCTGAAAGGGAGGTCCAAGTGCAATGAGTGTCTAAGGAAGATGGGGGGGCGCAGGTATGCCTACGCTGGCTCCTCAGTTGGGCCTGGAACAGGCATAGACGCTCAGAGGAAGGGTGTTCCTAGCCCAGAGAACAGCAGAGCAAAGCAGCTCAATAGGGTGTGCCTGGACCACAGCGCCTGTGGAAGGCGGTGCACAGAGCCCAGACTGGTGAGATGGAGAGGCTGCACTGGGCTGAGGGAGAGAAACTGGTAACAAAACTCAGGAGCAGTCAAAGGCCAAAGGGAGATTAGAAGGTCCCAGAAGTGGTGGACAAGAGCATCTAAGAAAGGAGAACGGCTAGCATGGTCATTATGCCTGGAGGGGGACTGAAATGAAGCCGCTGGATTTGGTGGTTTGATGGTCACTGCGGAAAGATGGACAGAAGTCAGAGTGCAGGTGGCCGAGGAATGACAGGGACGTGTACCCGCAACTTGCCTAGAAGAGGAGCCCTGAGCAAGGATGTGGCTGGAGAAGGAGGGAAGAGGGAGAGTAGAGGAAGGACTTGGGTTTGTTCATTTGTTTTGTAGACCTCCACATGATTGCAAGCTGAGAATACACTACTAGAACGTGAGAATCTTGGGTAGCAAAGAGAGGAAGAAGAATGAGAGAAAACAGGCTCTAGGGAAGGGAGAAGGGTCAGCCTGGAACAGAAAGCATACCCCTCTTCCTTGGGATGCAGGAGAGGAAGCAAGAATGCGTGAGTTACAAATAAACTGGTGAGAGGGGTGGGGGAGCGGAAGGGGTAAATGGCACCAAAGAGCCCCAAGGATCCCACTGACACTAGAAAGCACAGAGCTGTTACAAAGCTCCAGCAGTGACCCAGCAGCACAGGAACAGGAACAGAGAACTTGATGAAGAAATTAACTCCAGGGAGTCTGCAACAGGAGGAAGCACACCTCTCTGTCCCCACGCCCCCGCCCCCTGCCCAAATAACTCCCTCGAATTGACCAGCCTCAGACCTTAACAGAAATGCTTAGTGACAAATGGGACAACTTCCAAAGCTCAGGCACCATATCTGCCCTCCATGAAACACTTAACAGTTACAGGAAGAAAATACATTACCTAAACCTACAAATACTTATTCCTTTGTTTTTGGCCTCTGCACGTGGTACCTGAGGTTATTATTATCAAGTGGCAAGATGGCATATGGCAGGACTACTTTGCAGATAACGAGTCCAGGTCATTGATTAGCCAGTTATCTGTCTTCATCTAGAAGGAACTTTCTTGGGAGTATAAAATAATTTCATTGTGAGTACTTCATTGTGAATAAGGGAAATGACTGCCCTTCCATAGGGTCCTGTGATTTTAGTCTGATGAACTCTAAAGTCGAGCCTCAAACCAGAACTTGAGTACTCTGGGGCTCAGGTTAATTCCTGTATAAATGAACTGGTATGTATCTGCACCATTTAGCCCACCTGAACAGAGTCTTGTAAAGGCTACTAGGGAGACCTCTGAAATTCCAATACCTTATATGTCTAGACTGCAGGCCTAGGGCAGATGTCTCATTAAACCTGCTTATTGTGCCGCAGTGGACAGGGGAGCCCAGAACTCCTCACCTGCTTCCTTTATGTGCTTGTAAATATCATCAGAACCAGCAGAAGAGTACGGAATGTCATCATGGGCCACAAAGTCAATCTGTTGGGAAGACAGAAGAGTGATATCACCACTGGGGAGGGATGTACATGTCTGCAATTTGAAAAATGCCTTTTTGTGATAAAGCAGTTGAAATAACCAGTTTATAATGGAGATTTGAATCCTTGACTAAAGGGTATTTCCAACTATTGCCATTTCCGTGAGATAATGGGAACTAGACTGGTTTCTCTCCTTTGCTGGTCCCTCGTTCTCCTACCCCTGACAGGTTTTCTTGGCCTTCCATTTTTCCGCCTGTAAACTTTATCTTTAAGAGAATTCACTCATTCTTCAGATTTTAGTCACCCCTGCTATGATGAGGAACCCAAGTCTCCATTTCCTGTCCCACTGATGACAACAGGCCCTCACACTTAAGTCATATCTTATGGAAATGAGCTTAATCTGATGAATGAAGTCTCTCTTCTCATTTGATTTTCATAACCACTTTGTGATGTAGGCAGGGTGCATATTATTATTTCAGCTGGGACATAAGGCTGCTGAATCTGGAAAACTTGTCGGCTTTGCCCCAAGTCACCCTTTTCTTCTTTGCTACCCCTCACTGTCACTTTAAAATCCACCTGTCTGGAATTTAATTCATCCTAAAAGCTGGTGTCCCCTTCCAGTGACACCTCCATTTTCCCAGTTCACCTATGCCCCAAACACCTCGGAACTGGCCTCATTTCCCATTTATTGCTACTACACTAATCCAAGATTATTGATACCTACTTGTAGCTGAGCTTCCTCACTGCAGGCTCCTCTCCAAGCCATTCCTCTGTCACATGCAGGATCATCCTTAAACAGAATTTTCTTTGTCATCCTTATGCCTGCTGATCTCCACTAGTTCCCTGCTTCCTACTACATCAAGTGAAAACATCCCTGCCTAGCTTTCAAAGCTCTTTATAACACAGCTACACTCCACCTTGAGAGGTGGTTTGGAGTAGCAGTTTAATTTGCCTGGATAGGATTCCTGCCCTACCACCTACTAGCTATATAGCTTATAAATTGGTGGTAACGATTAAATCAGGATTTCCCAACCTCAGCACTAGTGACATGTTGAGCTGATAATTCATTGAGGCGTTCTGTCCTGAGCACTACAGGATGCTTAGTAGCACCCCTGGCATTTACCCACTAGATGCCAGTATCACCCCTCTAGTTCTGACAGCCAAAAATGTTTCTATACATTGCCCAATGTCCCTTAGGGGAAAACTTGCCCCAACTTGAGAATCACTGGATTAAACGATATACCAGTAATTATGTAAAAGTATTTAAAAATAATAACTGGTAGACAGTAAGTACTCAATAAATGTTGTTGTTATTCTATTTTTAATACTCAAACTTAGTTCCTCCTCCTGTTCAATCTATAATAATAACAATAACAACAACTTTTCAGGGTAGCTGTGAAATTGAATATGATTTGTGCAAGAGCAAAGTACTTAGCACAGAGCTGGGCCCATGGTGAATACTCAGTAAGTGGCAGCCATCATCACCATCATGAGTCTCCCCAGAATGCCTAGCACAAGTTGAATATACAATAGATGCTTAGTAAAAATGTGTTAGTGATTGCTGGAAGTAAATCATATTGTAGTTCTTCCTTTTTCTTTTTATTCTCGCTGGGAAATTGTCTCCTCTGCTATTACCGATGCACATTTATCAGTGTTCTCTATTCTCTTCTGCATCGTGAATTTAAAAATAGACAAGAAAACTCTTAGAACAGCTTAATCTTATTTTTTTGTGCTGCTTATAAAAGGAAAGAATAGCTCCTAATGTGGGGCTGGTAGGGAGATACAAAGCACATAATTTGATGCAAATCAAAAGAATTTCTCGTGTTTTCAGCTAATATAAATCTTATATAAGTAGGAGCCTCAGGGTCACAAAATCATAGATATAAAGTTCTTTCCTTAAAGGCTGACCCCTGCCCTTGTGGATAAGACATGTGTTCATTTATTCCATGAAAAATGATGCCTATGAATCTATAAGCACGAATAATGACAGTGGTGATGGTGGTGGTGATGATGATGATGTTTTTGGAGCTCTTGCTATGAGCCAGCCAGTGTTCCAAGGGTTTCACTTATGAACTCATTAGATCCTCAAAACAGCACATGAGTAAAGCATCAGTATTGCCCCATTTTACAGTTTAGGTAAGTGAGTTCAATATTTTGCTCAAGGTTAGAGATAAATAGAGGCCGCAGTTGGACCTGGTGGTGGTGGTGGGGTCTACCTTCAGAGACCACACTGAAGAAGTGAGAGGATGTCAGTTCCCAGTATTGGGCAGGAGAGAGGTGCTACATCAAGTGACACCAAATGACAGTTCCTTTTTTAGAAATTGGAAGTGTCTTTGGGCTTTCAGGATATTGGCTGCAGAGCCAGACTCCCAATTCTGTTACTTAGCAAGAAAGAATAAGTACCTTGTGTTTTTTCAAAAACTCAGGTGTGAGTGTCCACGGAGCATCTTTAATAACCTCATCTACATAGCGGCAGTGTCTTAGAGCTTCATAGCGCTCTGCTTCGTTCATCACGGTGAAACCTTTGTATTTGTGAGTAAGGTCGTCGCTGCAAACTGAAACAAGCAAGCACATTAAATGCTGTTAGCTAACCCAGGCCCTGCTCCCAGCCATCCCGTACAGACATGGCTTCTTTAGCAAGACAAAAGGAGTTCATTCTCACTAGGTGCTTTGCATAATCAAACTCAGTTTTTAACAGGAACAAAGGATCAGGAAAAGTGAAGCAAGCTGAAATCCACTAGCAATCAGAATTTCATTTTAGTGCTAATTACAATTGCATTCTCCAATGTGGCTTTTATTAAAATTATTCTCCACAGTACTAATACGACTTTCATTATCTTTTTATTTCCCTGTCCCACCTTTCAGTGAAAGTGACTATGTAGAAATAAAATGATCAAAGAGATAGAGAAGGGAGAAAGAGAAGGAGAGGAGCCAAGAGGCTTGAATAACAGAAGGTTTGAACAATCAGTTCCAATTTCTTTACTAGATCATTGTACTTAGTAACCCAAGTGTGACTCATGTGCACATACACGTGCGCATGTGCACAAGCATACTTCTGTTCCCTGGACCAAGGACCAGTCACTATGCATCCAGGCACAGAATCAAGAGAAGAAGGCCATGAAATACAAAGTCTGCTCAGCAGAATTCATCCTTCCCACATCTTTTATCCTCTCTAGATCTCTGGTTGATTCTGAACCCTCAAATGGGGACAGTAATAATGTCCACTGTCAGCCTTAGAACAGAGTTTTTGAGGATTTACATAAAAGTGCTTTGAAGCAAATGCAACAATAAATGCTATTTATTACCCTATCCAGAATATATATTTTTTGTTGGCAAAGGCAGCTTTTCGGAGTTTTACTACGTCAGGAAAACATGTCAGTGTGGGTGCAGTCCCTATTTACCAGTATCCCAGGAAGGGTCAGACTACCCTGACTGCTTCTTCAGATGAGTTGCTTTCTTTAAGGTATTATGTCCAGACAATACATTTACAAATTTTTAAGTGTATAAGATAGGATTTTAAAACAAAAATGTGATCATTTTCTTAGAATCAAATCATGACCCACATCCGGTACCAAATCTGACCTCAGAGCTAGTGCAGCCCATGTTCATGCCCAGGATCCTTGGAAAAGCTCCTGTTGCAGCCCTCACACACTCCACAACCAAACCATCAGCAAAACTGCTGGCTGTGCCTTCACAGTGCAGCTAGAAGCCATGTTCTTCTTGCCACACTCACTGCTCCCTTCCAGGTCCATCCATTGTCTCTCCCATGGATTACCGCAGTGGCCTCCTAACCGGTCTCCTGATTCTGGCCTTAACGTACCTCCTGTTCTCATCAGCCAGAATGACCCCCCTTCAGACCTGTCAGACTATGTCATCCCCAGGCTGTGCTATTCCCATCTACCCCAGAGTAAAAGCTGAACTCCTCCAGATGCCTCCTGGCTCCTCCTACAAAATCCACGCCTCCACCAACTCCTTGCCTCCTTGACTGCATGTTTTATTTTGTCCCAGCCCGACTTCCTTCTTGTTTCCTGAAGCCACCAGAAATACTCTTCCATAGGTCAGAGCTTCGCATTTTCTGTTCCCCAAACCTGGAACAGTTGTGTTCCAAATACCCACAGGGTTCATGCCCTGTCCTCCCTCAAGTCTTCCCTGACCACCCTATTCTAAATTGTAATCCTGCCACCACTACTGGCAGTCCCCATCCCCTGGCACTGGACTCCATGCCATGGCTCTTGCCATCATATAATTGCCTTACTTAATTTTATGATTGGTGTTCCTCTACTGAAATTTTATAAGGTCTCTGAGGACAGGGGCTTTTGTCTGCTTCCCATTCTGATGGCCCATAGTAGGCTCTTAACAAATATTTGTTAAATGAATTAACACTGCCTGATACATATAGATGCTCAGTAAATGTTTAGTATGATTTATAATAATAGATATGCATTTATCATCCGGCACATTTCAATACCATAAATGTAAATAAGAGGCTACTATGTCTCTAGATACACATATGTATGCCTGTATATCTCCTATAAATACTTCCTGAGATGCTATATAGTCATATATAGAATACAGTACAATAGAGAAAATAGTATAGTGGTGGTGTACATTACTGAAATACCATCAGCCACATGGCTAGCTTGAAAACCATGATGAGTATCAGAGCCACCTATGGTGTTGTTAAATATAAAGATGACTGGGATCCACCCCGCCCCCCAAGATTTTGACTCAGTGAGTGCTATGGTCTGAACGTGTCCCCTCCAAATTCATATGTTGAAATGTTAACTTCCAAAGGTAGTGAGATTGGAGATGGATCCTTCAAAGGTACATAGTTCATGAGGGTGGATTAGAAGCTTATAAAAGAGGCTCCAGAGGGCTCCCTAGAACCTTCCACCATAGAAGAAAACAGCAAGAAGGCACCAGCTATGAATCGGGAAGAGGGCCCTCAGCAGAAGTGTGAGAAATAAACTGTTGTTTTTAAGCTACCCAGTCTATGGTGTGTTGTTATAGCAGCCCCAGTGGACTAAGAGAGTGGGTCTGGAGTGGGACCCAGGCAGCTCTGTTTTTGACAGGCTTCAGGGAAGATTCTGATGCATGCAGCATTTGAAAGCCCCGAAGCATATTATGAATATCTTGAGTAAAGAGCCCAGCCTGTGTTGAATCAGCCACCATGCCAGCTGTCAGGAGGTGGCAGGAGGCAGGGAGTAAGGCCATAATGACTATGTTATGTATTGATTTACTGGCTGTGTCAGCTTTTGACTCCATAAACAGGAATCATTTATGGGCTAAGCTATACAATTTAAAAATTGATCTAAGACTTTAAATGTTCTTTTAGGACTTTACTAAAATACCACCTCAAGAATCATACTGAGCACAAATGAATTTCAGATCCATCAATTTTCTATTTTAAACAACACAGAACTAGGCCAGATTATATTTGTGTCCCCCCCAATTTGGAACCTGCACCTTAGCAATTTGGTTTAACTTCTTGATGACCAAGATAATGGCCTCTTCACAGCACAGAGAAAACAAACATCCTGTTTATGTCAATACAGGGTCCTATTTTCATATCCCAGGAGTGACCTCAAAAAGCAGCTGAACATGCTGACAGGGTATTGTCTAAACATTAATTACACCCAGAGCAGCACTGTTGTTCTTGAGTCTTGGCAAATGCACTCTGACAACCAGATGGAGAACTCTAAGCAATGGTGTTCCATGGATGAATTCACTGAGCTATCTGGGAGCTCATGCTGCAGCTAACCTATCCTGGCAGCTCACTGCATTCAAAATAAAATGTTATCAGTACCCCTAGACTTATCTGGGGTACTTGGATTTGGTTTGGGTTCTAATCCCAGTTCTGCTATTTATTACTGGAAAAGCACTCAAACGCTCTAAGCCTCAGTTGTCGGTCTTTAAAACATGGCAAAGTTTTCAGAATTAAATCTGATCATCAGTTCAAGCAGAGAGCAATGCTCAGTAATGTTTATCATTTATTAATAGTAGTAGAAATATAGGCCCATTGATGGCAATACTCATTTGTGTTTGCGGCTATGTCTTTTCCCTGCCCCCACTCCAAGCAGGTGCCCAGCCTCTTACTACAAACTCCCCCACAGAAGCTGTGAAGTTCAAGTTGCTGGCAGACAGCCTGCGGTTCTGGCTACTGTTTCCCCTAAGCCAGAGATCCTTGGGGAAATTCTGTAGGAGGAAGACACAGAGAAAAGACTCCTCCAAATGAGGAAGAGACCAAAGGTCTGAGGAGCCCACAAGTAGCAGGTGCCAGCAGCAGAGCCTCTGGGGATAAGAGACATGCTACCCTGAGCACTGGGGCACAGACCACAGGTACCTCACCTTGCACAGTGGGCCTGCTCCCTTCTAGTAATTTTGTGGGCTCAGATGATGAGGGCAGTGCAAAAATAGTGCTGAGCTAAAGACTGGAGGGCCCTCTCCTGTTTCAGTAAATATGTTGACATTTTGTTCAACTCTGAGGAGCTGAAGTCAAACAAGGACTGAAACTGGATTTCCTACTAGTCAGGCAAAATGGAGTCTTAGAGGAAGACAATTTCAATTAAAATACAGTAGAGCATAAACCCTCATTTATGGAGTAATATTTATGTCTACTTTAGTAAGAGTAGTATTAGGTTTATTATTAATTTTTTTATTTCCCCTGTGAGGCAGAAATGGGTATTAGGTGACTTAAGTACTTAAACAATTTTTTAAAGGAAAAAAACCCTCTAATATTAATTTTAATTTCTTAACTTGTTTTTAAATGACTGAACTTTTAAATTAAAATGGAGAAAAAAAGCTTTACAACTGGATAGTTTTAATTCACTAAAATAATACCAACAAGGTAAGCTTGCATAAAAGCATTTTCAAATTATTACTGGTTACATGCTTAAAAATTAGAAATGCACCCTGGTAGGGTAGCTCAGTTTTTAGACCATCATCCTGATACATCAAGGTTGTGGGTTCAATCCCCACTCAGGGCACATATAAGTTAATAACCAATGAATGCATAAATAAGTAGAACAACAAACTGATATTTCTCTCTCCCTTCCTCTCTCTCTGAAATCAATTAAAAATTTTGAAATTAGAAAGGCAGGTATTATAATCAGTGCAAAATCATAGCAGCTTGTGGTGTATGTTACTGCCTAAGGTTGAGAAGTAGGTTGTAGTACTTCCAGTGATCACACTTTCTGGTCACTGAATCAATTATTTCTGCCAAATACCAAGTATTTCAAGTAAGTGTTTGTCCATGCCCTTGCTCAGACCCAAGTGGTTTCATTGGCTAAGTCCTTGCTCCACTCAGGGGAATTCCTACAACAAACCTACCTGCAGGTGTAAGGGGGTCCACAATTAATACAGCAGGTTCTTTCAACTCACCATAGTGTTTTATTTGCTAACTACACACATATGATCAATAGCCAGCCTTTCAACCAACAACACAGAATAGCTATTCGTAAAGGGCTCCCTAACTTTACTCGATATAGAATTGTCTGCCATTAAGTTAGTTTGTGATAATCAAGAAACACAGCCTAAGGCAATGAATGGTCTTCAAACTAGGGCACGACCCCCCCCCCCGCCCCGAGGATACACAAAGACTTTTAAAGCATAGGTAGCTTTAAAGGAATTAATTTCCAGATGAACTTCCAAGGGTACGCTTTCCTAAAGTTAATGGGCCCCAAAAAAGCCTCTATGTCCAAAATCACATTTATTCACTTTACAAAAGAAAGGCATCATGCAAACCTTACTGTGTTGCATTACAAGGGGAGGGGAGTTAAGACTTCAGTCCAAACCAAATGGAAACCTTGAACCTATAAAAGCTTCCTGTCTTGAACACATTTCTGAAACAGGTGAAGCTGGGTCTTAGAAACTGAATATGGTAGCATGCAGAATAGGCAAATTTTTGCCTAACAACTTTGCCTCTTCCTTCTCCTAACTACTGTCAAAGGATCTCGAGGGATACAACTCAGGAATTCAAAGCAAAAGGAGCTTGGAAAGAAATAATGAATACTAAAAATTACTTCTTAATGTAGTTAAGGGTAAGCATTTTTCCAGCTCATCTCAATACTCATAATGAATCTTTTTTAAAGTTGAATTTATTGGGGTAACATTGGTTAATAAAATTATATAGGTTTCAGGTGTACAATTCTATAATATGTCCTCAAACTCTGAGTTCTCTGAGGACACAGTCTGTGTTGTTGTTCATGGCTCCATCCTCAGTGTACAGAAGATGCTTGGCACATAATAGGATCTCAGTAAATAGTTGTTAAATGAAGGGATCAATGAATCAGTGAAATCACTGTTGCCTAATGACCTAGCAAACTGCTAATAATTCACTGCTTTCTCCAGCTTACAAGAGTGTACTAGAAGCTGCATGTTTCCTTTGCCCTTACCTTTGGTGTGATAACTCAGGGCCCAATGGCTAGTGTTCCTGTTAAGTGTGACCAACACCTAACCACCTCCAAATCTGAGTCACCAAAATGACCAAAGCACAAATACTGCAAGGGTCTCCCTAGAGTCCCAGCAGCTTAGGACCAGACTCCAGGTGGCAGTGCTCACTCAAGAAATGGTCTTGCGTTCAAGATAAAGGGAAATGAACTAGGGATGGGTTCTCTGCCTGCCCTAGGTTCTCTCTGCATGACTTGTCCAGTAACCATTTCCTTTTACCATCTCTTCCTGCAGGAAAGAATTCCATTCAATAAGCACATGGTCACCATTTTCAGCAAAATCTGCAGATGGGTTCCTCTTAAACATTCAAAAAGTAGCTATAACTTTCAGGAGATAATGAAATGCTCAAAAAGAAACCCAGATACACCGTCTCATATCAGCATCTTTATTTGCACAGTAGTGAACCTAAGAGTTGATGGTATCTGGTTCATGTAATGCCACAAAAACTGGTCACAGTGAAAGGATATACTGCTTTCAGAAGTGACAGAGGTGAGATACAGGTCTCCCTAGTCAGGTACTATCCCTTTTACCCAAGTTGAAATATGTAGGCCTGCTGGGGAGGCAACATCTCATTCCACATATAATTTCCCTTCTCTCTTCACATGTTTATGAAGTCAGTCAGTCTCTTCACTGTGAACTAAGATTACTTGGGTATATAAATCTACATTTCTTTGACACACTGTGCATAAATTCAACTAATTAGGGCTGTTGTAAGCCACTAATGTTAGCACAACATCATCCTAAGTGCTGTGGGTCACACCAAGGAAATAAACAATGACCTTGTTTACCCTTAATCATTCTGAACCCCTTTCAACTCTCCAAGATTTGACATCCAAATAATATTGCTTTTCTCCTAACCCTCTAGAAAACGTTAAAAACATAAATTGGATCATGCCTCAAACACAAAAAGAAAGGCATTAATGGAAATCATGAAGCAGTTACCCTATCTGTCTCTGGAGGTCAGTGATGTATAAACCACATGACGTAATTTCCCCTACGTTTTTTTTTTTTTACCGTTTTAAATTTCAAGCAGAATACATGTGAGTCGATATGGGATAAATTGGGAGTGTTAACCATGTAAGATTTTAATGATGAGATTCTGTAAAGGATTCTTTTTAGGAAGCAGATCATAAAGGAGTTTTCTAGACAAAGAGGAAATGTACTTCTTACCTCCTACCAACAAGTAGGTGTTGGGGAACAGTGTTTTTGCTTGCATAAGGGCCCTTGCATGGCCTGAGTGGAAGAGGTCGAATATTCCATCTGCATACACTCTGACGGGCCTGTCAACTGTAGGAGAAAGAAAACATCGTCAACAGAACTGCAGAATAAGAAATCCCAGTTACCTGATTCTTCCATCAGTATAGCATCATAGGAAAGCTTACCTGGATAAAACACAAGGTCTATGGACCATCAATTTCATATTAGTGCAGGAAATTAATTTTACAAAGAGGTTCTTCTGAGGACATCAAAACAGAGTAAAAACGTGACAAAATTAGACTCACCCACATTAAGAACACATGTTTTTAGCTTATAGGAAAGAGAAATACAGAGCACTGGGGAGTTCTCTTGACTCAGAGTGGAGTCTTACATGTCAGAGTAGGCATAACCAAAGGGTTGGCAGAGTCAGCCAGGGAATATCAAGGCAGGAGTAACTGAGGAGCTCAATGAAAAGGAAAAATGACTATCCTGGAGTCTGGAAGTCCTGAATGAAGACCCCGAGTCCTGTTCCCAAAGGCAGTGTTGTGCAGGAGATGCTCATACCGCTCAAAGAGACAGTTATATACGCCTTTATTCCCAACTCTTAAGTCACACTGGTAGCCTGAAATCAGTCTTGGTAGGAATATTTACACCACAAAAATTGGTGAATGCTACAAATCAGGGCTTATGTCCTCCCAGAGAGCCAATTATTAAATATTTACCCAGCATACTACTGCACAAGGATCATTCCCTAACCTTTTTGGTATCATGAGAGATGGGGGAGGGGAAACACATGTCCCCAAAGAGAGGAAAATCAGAGTACAAAAGTCACATATGGTGAGGTGGATGGAGCTCAGGGTTGGAGGCAAGCAACCAATACTACAGTTCTTCCTAAGGAAAAAGTTCAAGAGTGAAGAGGCCAGGGCAGACACTCTCACAATGGCACATGGAGCTCTGGGAAGTGCCTTTCGATGAGGAAGAGGGACACACTTCACCACAGCCCTCCGGAAGCTAGGAGAGACTGTGCTAGAAAATACAGGATAACACTTTTGCTGAGCCAGCCCAAAGACCTATCCCCCCTCAAATCAGAGGGAGACATTGAGGGACACAGGGGTTGGGTGGCAAGTTTTACAGCATTCTGGACTCTCGCCGAAGGAACAACGAAGTGAAAATATGGCAAACTACAAGCTAAATATGATGAACCGAACATATATACACACACCTCCACTTACTCCCAAATACCACAAGAATTACAGAGAAAAATATTAAAAAAGTATAAGAAAGGAAAATGGCAATGACAATGGAAGAGAGATATCCACAACATTTTGGAAAGCTGATTGTCAAGTGCTGACTGTCTACAGGGAGCAAGACTCCGAGATGGGGCAGGGAGGGAAAGGGATCGCTGGTTTATTTTTTATAAACCTAAGAGTCTTGCTGATTTTTAAAACTAAATGCATATATTATGTTGATGCTATAAAGTAAAATTTTAGAAAATAAATCAATACAAACCAGTTGAGTGATCTTTAAGACTTAGATTTAAAACTGTGATTATTTCTTGATGTAGTACAACCTCATTAATTTGGAATATAAATTAAAAGAAATATTACATTAATAGATTCAGATGGTAAAATGTTTCTAACAAATTAAATTTCTCAGATAAAGAAACTTGAGCCTTTATGTCAGGCAGGGGATTGCACTTATTTCCAATTATACACCATTTCGAACAAACAGAATTGCCTTCACAGGATTATCCTGTATTCCAAATAAAGCACAGTAAATAGAAAATGCTTTGAAATAACAAACTGCCTAATGAGAGATCCTTGGTTTCAATGCTCTTATTCAATTTGAATTCAATTGAGGAAAATTTGTTTTAAATTATAAAGCCCAGGGAAAACCAGGTGGCAGTTTTATATAACTTTTTCTTATTGATTCAGAAGGTGATCAAGATAAATAAATGGGTTCAAAAAGCATAGAGGAAAGGTAAGTAAAGAAAGATGACATAATTATTGAGAAAAAGGCCATTTAGTAAATCTTTTAAGAGTATTTGTGGAGCTGATTTTGCAATAAGCTCACTTTTACAACTGTAATGTGTCAGCAATTTCCAGATTGGGAAACTACAGGACCAAAAGAAAGGAAAAAAGGGAAGAAACTCTGCCTCTTCAACAAATAAACTTCAAGAAAAAAGAAAAGAGGAAGAGAGATAGAAGGGGGACCTGCAGATTAAATAAAAGAGATTTAAAAGGCATATAAACATATTGTAATGTATAAACATTATTTGGATTTGGGTTCAAACAAACTGTAAGTAAACGATGACACAAGACAACTAGAAATTGTAACACCGAATATTTGATGATATTAAAGAATTACTGGTAATTTTTTAGGGGAGATAATGGTTTAGTGATAATGCTTTAAAAACAGTTGCAGTCATACCTCAGTCATCACTGGCTTCAGAAGTCATCAAACTCTGTACAAAAAAATGTTTCAGTATGTGGTGCTTGCTTGGAACTCATCAGTTTCGGCCCTAATCATGAGTTCTGGAACGAATTAATGATGAGTACCAAGGTACCACTGTATTTTATATACAGACACACAAATATATAGATGAAATAATAGGAATCCCTATTATTCAAATAATTCAAGAGGGAAGAATAGATGGGCTTGGGCTTGTGCATAGGGCAAGACTGACCATGGTGTGGTGGCTGGCTGTTAGGTATGGATGACATAGATTCATGAGGGCTTATCATGTTTTATTTTTGTGTATGTTTGAAATTCTCCATGGTAAAATTTTTAATAGAATGTGGCTTTTTAAAGTTAGTTTGTATGTTTATTTGTTTTAAACCTTTGAGCTCCCCAGAGCATCTATATTGGGAAGCACTGGCTTGTGAAGCTGGGGTTTGACAATTATCACAAGTAGGAGCATGGCTATTCCAGGGCGATGGTTTAGAGACCTTAAGGTGGCTCCCAATGATCTTCACCCCCTGGTGTTCACACCTTTGTGTGACCCTCTCCCTTTGAAGTGTGGGACCTGTGACTTGTATCTAATGAGTAGAATCTGGCAAAGATGATAGATGGCACTCCCATGATTACGTTACAGTAAATATATAAAACTCCATATTGCTAGCAGACTCACTCTCCCTTGGTGGCTTTGAAGAAGCAAGCTGCCATGTTGTGAAAGGGCCTATAGAGAAGGCCATATGGCAAGGAACTGCAGGTTCCTCTAGGAGCTGAGGGTGACCTCTGCCTAACAACAAGCAAAAAGCTAGGTACTTGGTCCCACAGTTGTGAGAAAATAAATTCTTTCAACAACCCGAGTGAGCTTGAAAGTAGACCTATCACCAGTTCAGCCTCCAGATAAGAACTGAGCTCTTGAATGCAGCCTTGTAAAACCCTGAGAAGAGGCCTCAGCTACGCCAGGCCCAATGGACCCCTGAGCCATAAAAATTATGATGTAACAAATGTGCAGTTAAAAAGTTTTTTTTTTACCAAGGAACATTTTATCCTGCTTGCATTAGCCGTTTGTTAATTGCACAAAATCATGTTTTGCTTTTGCCATTTAAACATTATCACACAATCCTATTCTAAAAGACATGTTCATTAAAAACAAAGCAAAAATAAAAATTCACCACCTTAGTTACCTAGAAGATTTGTCATTTAAAAGAAAAAGAGTGTCATTTAAAAGGGGGAAAAGATGAGGGGCGTTCTCACAAGCTTTTTCACAAGTGTCACATTTTCTTCTTAAAAGGGAAGGATTTCTTTTTCTTGCAATTTTCATATTTTAATATGTATAACCTTTTTAATAGTAATGAAACATAGCTGGAAATGTAATACCCTCCTCAACAACTAATAGAATAAGCAGATAAATAAGAAGAAGAACACAGAAGATTGAAAAAGCATGATTAACCAACTTGACAACTTGATCTAGGCTACATTTATAAAACACTGCAAGCACATGCTACAGAATACAGTCTTTACAAATGCACACGGAATAGTTATCAAAATACTGTAAAGTAGCCATAAACAATTTTTAATATTTCAAACAACTGAAATTATGGAGTATATGCTCTAATTCAAGGAAATTAAAATAGAAATCAACAACAGAAAGATAATGAATTTCCAGATGTTTAGAAATAGTCGTCGGCAGCCGTCCGTCTCGAGAGACAATGGTGTAGCTTCTCAAGAGTCTATCTGCACCGCCGAGGATGGCTGTGCAGTCCGACTCGGGAGTGACATGGTATCTGTCTCCTCCCGTGTTGAATCGACATCTTGCGATGACGCTGAAGCTACAGAGCCTGGGCAGGGTAATATGGAGGGTCTGCTGTTGCCCATGCAGCAGACCCCCCCTCTCTTCGCAGCTGAAGGGTCCAAGGGAAAGACGGAGTCGATACAGCTTGGGTTCAGGTGCGCCGCAGGAGTTGCCGGTGTTGACTACAACGTCAAACCGCCTTAGGGACTCCGGCTCCGGATTTTCTGTCGGGGTTTACTCCCTTAGCCTTTCCCCTGAAGAGGTATGCCGCAAGGCAGCGGAGGTTTTTTGGAGTCAGAGTTTTCCTTCTCTGATGTACCCTGACTGGAAGATCGAACCAGCGACACTCAGCTCGCAGGCCGACGCTCAATCCACTGAGCTAAACCAGCCAGGGGTTTAGAAATAGTACACTTCTAAAAACCCCATACATCAGAAAACTCAGAGTGGAAATAATAAAATAAATGTTTAGAAATCTCATCTACTCTTAAGGACTCTCAAATCAAAAGGTAAGGACTTCAAAACAAAGGTGAAATAGCTTAAACAGAAATATTCACAAAAAGAAACTTTACAGACTTGTCAACAATATTAAGACAACATTGAGCCCTGGCCAGGTAGAGCATCATCCCGATATAACAAGGTTGTGGGTTTGATCCCCGGTCAGGGCACATACAAGAATCAACCAATGAATGCATCACTGAGTGGAACAACAAATCAATGTTTCTCTCTCTCCCTCTTCCTCTCTCTCTAAAGTCAATCAGTAAGAGTTTCTTAAAAAAGAAAAACACTTAAAAAAGACAACATTGAGTAACCACTTTCATTACAGCATCTGCTCCCACTCCTACCCCCTAGCGTCTAGTTAGTACTATAACAGGCTTTGTGTTGAGACAAAAGAATCCAAAATCCAAGTGAAATCGCCTGTGCCAAAAAACCACAGGCATCTTCCCTGCCAACGCGCCCCCATGTCTTCTGAGATCCCATAACCTGGGTTCTGGTGGTTATGAGGGGGAGGGACCCACACTGGTCCAGAGTAAAGTACCAGTACCCCAACCCCTTGCGAGGAAGAGGGGTCAGAGGGAAGATTGGGGGAGTAGGGGCTTAGTGTGTGCAGGCCTGGCCCACGGCATACATACCGTTGACAAACTGGTCCCATGCCTTGGTTGTTTTATACACCTCATTGGCTGCAGCTGCCATTGGAGTTGGGTGGTTGACTGCATTGCCCAGTGCAACGGCTAAGCGAAGACCCTTTTGAATGTATTTCAGGGATAAACCAGGCTTAAAGTTTCCTTGAAGAATATTTTGCCACTTCTGGTCCAGAATGAGGATGTTCAAGAATGGCCCCTCAGTGATGGTGGCCATGAGGCCCCCCTGGACCATGTTCACAATCTGCATCATCTTGGCTGCACTGCAAGCCTCGCCTAGAAAGAAGGAGGCCTTACCCATTGCCTGGAAGCAGCTGCTGCAGTCCTCATATAAGCCCCTGTCTCCAGCTGCTAAGATCACCAACATCCCATCATTAGACAGCTGCTGGTTCCCTGAGATGAGGGCTTCCAGAAAGCGCCCCCCTCTAGAGACGATCACCTGGGCCAGCTCAGTGGCTGTGTCAGCATTTTCTGTTGACATGACCACGTAGCACTTCCCAGGGCGCATCCCTTGCAGCACACCATCAGGGCGCAGCACCAGATTCTTGGCAGCCTTTGGATCCGATGTGCAGGCAAAAGTGATGTCACAAGCTGAAACAACTTCAGCAGGGGTTCTTCCTAGGCGGGCCCCCTCTTCCTCTGTAGTCGGGTTCCAAACAGTTATTACATGGCCTGTTTTTAGCAAGTTGGAGACCATGCCACTTCCCATGAGGCTCAGGTCCAAAAATCCTATCGTTTTGTCTCTGCTTGTTTTGCTGCCCCTCACGGTCCCGCTGTCTGCTGCCAGGATGTAGATGAACCCAGTGTTCTCTTTGCATATTTTCAACGTAGCTGGATTCTTGGTTTGGCTGGGCAGGAAGGGACATAAATGAAGGTCTGCGTCTTTAACAGACCAGCTCACAGTCTGCTGCCCTTTAAATGCGGCCATGGGTCTAGCCATGGTCTCCTTCATGGCACTAGACTCAGGAGTGGGGAAGTCCTTGTTATCCTTTGGAGGCCAACCGTGCTTCGGGGGACTCAGCTTTCGGGACCTTTTCTGAGGGGACTTGGAGCCTGTCTCTAAAGAGCCGGAAGACCCCGTCTTCTCTCCTTCGCCCGTGTTCTTCTTCGGCGTTCCCTCAGACAGACTAAGCTTGCGCTTTTTACCACATGAATCTGGTCTGTTTTTCTCCTCAAGGGAATTACCCGGATTCTTGTCATCAGCAGAATTGTGGAACAATGTCTGGTCTTCCTCTGTGGTTGTTCTGAGGAACTCCTCTACCTCACGCACAGCTTGCCGGAACAGTTTTCCTTTGTAACTCTTCATTATTTCCTCCTTATGCTCATGATATGGCTTTAGCTCTTCCGCTTCCAACCAGGCATGGTCTTCCACTCTGAAAAACTTCACAAAGAAGCATTCCTTTCCACACGGTTTCGGCAAATCGTTGGGCGGATTAATAATCTTTGCTGGCCAAGGAGGGTACGGGCCGAGTTTCCCCCACACCAAATCGCCGAGCCGAAAACTCACAGCCGCCATTGTACAACACAGCTGCCTTTGCCGATGCTACCACCTCAGCGACAACGCACAGTCTGCACGGGAAACCTTACGTTGCCTTGGTGCCAAGTGTGCAAAGCCACGGGACCGGGGCCAGCTCACGCAAGAGCAGTCAGCTCTCTAGACAGGGGGCAGACTTCACACGTCGGGTCCCGCTCATGGGATCGGGGGCGGACCAAACGTGCGTTACGCCACTAGGTCTGTGGCTCAAACGTGCACTATTATACGCCACTACATCTGTGGCTCAAACGTGCGCTATTATACGCCACTACGTCTGTGGCTCAAACGTGCACTATTATACGCCACTACATCTGTGGCTCAAACGTGCGCTATTATACGCCACTACGTCTGTCGCTCAAACGTGCACTATTATACGCCATTACGTCTGTGGCTCAAACGTGCACTATTATACGCCACTAGGTCTGTGGCTCAAACGTGCACTATTATACGCCACTACGTCTGTGGATCAAACGTGCACTATTATACGCCACTACGTCTGTGGATCAAACGTGCACTATTATACGCCACTACGTCTGTCGCTCAAACGGGCACTATTATACGCCACTACGTCTGTGGCTCAAACGTGCATTATTATACGCCACTAGATCTGTGGCTCCAACGGGCACTATTATTATACGCCACTACGTCTGTGGCTCAAATGTGCGCTATTTTACACCACTAGGTCTGTGGCTCGAATGTGCGTTGTTTTACGATACTAGGTCAGTGGCAATGTTATAAATCATAGAAAATGAATGCAATGGCATTATATACTGTCTGCCCACAGATTACAAAATTTCTAAAGCATCTCAAGTAAATTCCTCTTTATCCTGGATGGTTACAATAAATATATTAGATAAATGTGATGTTCTGGTAAAATGCATGTGTACATACCACATACTGATAGCCATATTTTAAATAACTTAAATATAATGAAACTAAGCATAACACCAAAATGATGCTGAATATTTGCTTGAGGATCATGGGTACAAATAATGACCACGGTACAGTACTATTGGGAAAATCTATTTTAACTTGCTGGATCTTACATTCCAAATTTTTCTAAGTTATTCACCACTTTGAGGTAAATGAAATGATGAAAGGGGCTATGCTTACCTCACATCTCACACCATATACAAAAAATAATTCAAAATGGGTTACAGACCTAAACGTAAGAGCTATTCACTATAAAATCTCTAGGAGGAAACAGGAAAAAAATCTCAGTGAATTTGGCAAAAATTTATTAAATACGACCCAAAAATGGTACACTATATAACTAAAAATAAGTAAATAAATTGGACCTCATTTAAAACTTATGCTCTTCAAAAATGAAAAGGCAAGTCATAGGGAGAAAATATTTGCAAAATATGTGAGATATATGATTTGTATCTAGAATATATAAAGAACTCCTAAAACTTAATATCAATAACTCATTTTAAAAAGGGCAAAAAATGAACAGACACTCCACTGAAGAAAATAAATATATGGATAGCAAAGCTCATGAAAAGATGCTTACTATCATTAGTCATCAGGGAGATACAAATTAAAGGCAGAATGTTATACCACTTCATACCCCTAGAATAGCTAAAATTAAAAAAATATATATTGACCAGACCTACCAAGTATTGGTGAGGATACAGAGTAATGGAATTCTTATACATTGCTGGTGGAAATGTAAAATGGTACAACTGTTTTTGGAAATCAGTTTGGCAGTTGGTTAAAAAGTTAAGCCTACACCTACAGCTTATGGTGTTTCTTGGTATTACTTCAGATTCAGGCAGCAACAAAAAAGTGTGGTTATTCATTTTTTATTATGGTATTAGCAACCTACATTTAAATAATGCCTTAAAAGTATATATGATTTACAAAGCCAATATATTTTACTTGATCTTCATATCAACTCTGTGAGGTAGGTAGGGAAGAGTGGGCCTACTATTCTCATTTCAGAGAGGCAAAAGTTAAGCAAAGTTAAGCAGCTTACTCAATGTCATACAACCAAACTATGACTTCCCAACACCCAGTAATTATGGTAACTAGTATTGTTTCTGTGTATAATTGATGTGCAAAAAAGTGGCACAGAAATTAACCTTTTAAAATCTAATAGTTACATATTTTATGAAGTTTACATAGTTTTATATAAACTTTATTCTTTCCCTCTAAAGCCAGCAATGTTATTTTCAATAAATGATAATGACTGATGTTTGCTTTTTAAATACATTAAAGTTAAAAAAAAAAGAACACTAAAGAAAAATAAAATAATAATACAGATGGCACACAAATGAAACAAAATTCATTAAGGTAACTTTTGAAAAAGGAATTTGGAAACTCTACACACTTTGGAAACAGAATAATATAAATCCTCTTTCTGAGAAGAAAAATAGGAAATTGGAACTGAGTTTCCCTTTGATGAAAAGGAACCTATGAAATGATCACCTGGACTTTTCCTTTACCACAAGACAGAGGACTGATTCTGTCTCAGGACACATACTAAACCCTGTAGATTCATAGATCCACAGCTGGACTAGTTAAGCTAAGGCCAAAGGTGCTGACTCTGTCTGCCCTACTATTTTTCATGATGTTTCATCATTCTTGTGACCTCACTGATGAGCCCCAGAAGTTAAGAGCTATGACCAGAGTTTGTTATTACCTCTTTTAGAATTTATATGCTAGCCCCTGTTTGGGCAGACCTAAGATTGTGAAACATATTTGTAGGCAATTGTATTAAGTCATAAAATAGGGCTAGTGAAAAAGATAGTGAAAGATTTCAGTTATAACTATACTCTTGAAGCACTTTACAAACTCCTAGTGTGGGTCTCTTTTGTCTTTTTTGATGACAGTGCTACAAAAAGGTAATTGCTTACTATTCTTGAAAATTACCAAACACTTCAAAAAGTAACGTTTTTCTTGTTTTCTTTAAAAAGCAGCACAATAGAAAGATTTTTAAAAAACACTCTGAGCTTTTCTAGTAACAGTACAATGCTTCAACAATTATTTAGGATAATCTCCCTGTCACTCCCTCCAACCACTATCAACAGTTACTCTTAACCCTCTGAGTAGTTGCATGGATGACAGTAGTCATCCATGCAAAATAATACTCAGTTTTAGCCCAGTGTCGACATGGCAACGCCGCATGTGCTCAGATTAATAATCTCCGAAAGGTGTTGCATCACCTCAGTTCTGGCCAAGAACCTAAACTGTGCAGTTTACCCAGAATTCTGCGACATAGAAAGTTGGATGACATACATCATTTATGCAACCGCTCACGCTCAATTCGAAAGCGCGACCAGTGCAGAGTTAAGCAGAGGTTCTTGCAGTGTGGTCCCAGGACAGGCAGCATCAGCATCATCTGGGAGCTTGTTAGAGATGCAAATTCTTGAGCCCCACCCCAGACCTACCTCATCAGAAACTCTGAGGATGGATCCCAGGGTCTGTTTTAACAAGCCCTCCAGGGGATTCTAAGTACGCTGAAATTTGAGGACCACTGCTCTAATAAAACAATGGTTATCAGAGCATTCCAGGTAATCGAACAACTAATGTTTTGTCACATTTTACCACTGATGTTACAAGTTCTAAATAAAGGAATTTCGAAGTTTCCCAGCCGGATGCCCATCAACACCACAGATTCTCTTGGATAACTTCCCATGGTCATTGCCTGAGATAAGAGGGGAGAATTTCTGTTTTAAGACTAGGAGTTCGGCTTTCCTCCATCTCACTCCTCCTGTAGTGACCCATGTTCAACAGAGATCACCACACAGCTTTTTCAAAATGTACCACCATCTTCTATGTTAGCTTTATTCTCTGGGTTTAAACTGCTTGGCAGTTAGGCAATGTGCAGGCACTGGATCTCACCCAGTTAGCTTGATGCTGGCTCAAAGCATCAAACCAGCTCTCTCTAATTCTGTTTCTAGAAAACAAGCTCCTTCTCTTGTCCCAAACTTCCCTCCATTCATTCACTCATGAAATATTTACTGAGCACACAGTACTTGACAAGTGCACCTCCAGGTACTGGTGAGACAGCAGTGAGCATGACAGACAGCTCAGCCATTGCAGAAGATCACCACGACTGTCTTGTCTGCCTTGTTAATACACCTTCCAACCTCCAGTTCAATGCCTGAGCATGTTTTCTCTGAGCTCCGTGGTCTGATGTGGCCCATGTCTCACAGGGCAGCCTGATGTGGAGGACAAAGCAGGGTTTTGAGGTAAAAGATACTTGGGATCAAGTCCTAGCTCTACCCATTCAGCTAGGAAATGTGAAGCTCTACCCATTCAGCTAGGAAATGTGACAAATAACTTTTCCATTCTCCAAATCTCATTAGCCTCATCTGTAGAAAGGACGCACTAATACTCATCACACAGTTTTTGCAAAGACTAAATGAGACAAGAGTACAGGAAGGAGCACCTGGCAGATTTAGAGTAAGTTAGACTTCCCTTCCCTTGCCCTGGAAAAGCAGGGTCCTTTTCTCTGTTGGCCCAAAGCTCATCCTTTAACTTTAGGTCAGATCTGTTCTCTTCACAACTACCTGGACTTTTATTTCATCGTTTGGATTTACATGGGCTGTTTGTTAAAAATGCGGATGCCCAGGCCTCATCCCAGATTTAGGGGTGGTGAAGAGAGAGCAGGAAATTTTCTTAACAAACTTACCAGGAGATTCCTTGCACACTGAAGACTGGGGAACTGGTTTAGCTGCTTGAACTATTGCCCCAAGCCACCTGTTGCCTTTCTCAAAAGAAGTAAAAAAAAGCTTACTAATTTGGTCCCTCTCTTCCTCACTTCACTTTCTCCAAGCTATAGTAAGCCCTCACTTAACAGTGTCAATAGGTTCTTCAACTTTATTTTTTTATTTTTTATTTTTCTTAGCGCTTTGATGATACGCATGTAAAATCTCTCTGAGAAGCAGACATAGCAAATAATCCTTCCCAACACTCATGAGACTCCTTGGGGCCAGTTTGCTAAAGAATATACAATTCTTTGAAACATTCTCAATTTTTTTTCTAAAAGTCCAGGTTTTTATGAAGAAGCAATGCTCTAAAGGGAGGAAAAAACAAAAAACAATTAAACCAAACCTTTCTAGCTCTGTTCTGGACTCAGATTTACCCCAAAAGGCAATGCTTTTTACACTAATATTTAACTGGATGATCTATAGGAGAAAAAAATACTTCAGTCTTTCCCCAAAGTTTCAATACTCGTTTTCAAACTCTGTAGCTGACCAAAATCTCAACCTCAACTAAAAAGATAGGAACACCCCAACATTTTCTCCAGATGTCTGTTTTCATCAGATCTGCCCCCCTTTCTAACCATTTCAGTTTTATTGTCCAATATTGATAATTAGGTAAAATGGCATGTCACACACAGAGAAAGACTGAACGACATTTGTGATTTTATAGTTATTTTAATAACCAGGTTTACATGAACAGTCACGTGATGAATTTTTTTTAAATCTCAGCTAAACTCAAAACACAATTTTCTTCACAGTTCAAAGCAAACAGCTTGCCACATTGCAGAGCTGCCTCACAGCTACCACAGGTCACAGGAGAGTCACTGTCTGTCCACAGTCACCAGACATGGAACTGAACACCCACACATTGTTTTCCAAAGAGGGAACGTACAATGCGAGCTGGCTGTCGAGGACAGCCCATGTGTACCTCGGGGACTCTAGCTGGATTATCCAGGGGAGAAGGCCAGGGAGGCTGGCGGGACGTGTCACCCTGCTCGGAATGGCTTCTCAAGAGAGTGAAGGTCCACGGTTAGCACTGAGGCCTTCAGAGCAGAGTGGGACTCTGGGCAGAGTCACGAAGAAAAGGGCCAAAGGATGCCTGACTGGACTTGGAAGGAAAGCCACTTTCAAGATGACTACAACCATGCCATTTTTAGAAAACTTAGAAGTATTTCTGTTGGGGTGCTGATTTAACAGTTCCACAAATACCTCCTCCCCTATCCCCAACCTGCTCCCATTGCTCCTAAACCCAGATGGCAGTCAGCTAGTGTTCTGTCTGGGCAGATCCCAATCTTGGGTAGTTGAGAAGGTTCTGCAACTTTAAATGAAACAGTGCACAATGAAACCAGTTTTACCATGGGCTAATTGATATAAACAAGAGTTAGGTTCCTATGGCATCCTACTAATATTATAACGAAACGACATTGAGCAAAATGACTTTATTAGAGGACCTGCTTTACTCTTAGAGAGGAGACAGTGTTGTGGTTGAGAGATCAAGCTCAGACACAAAGAGGTTTGAGATCAAATGTCAGCTTCACTACTCATCAGCGGTACTCAAAGTGTGGTCCCTCAGCAGCAGCATCACCTGGGAACTTGCTACAGAGGCAAGTTCTTAGGCCCCACCCGAGTTGGACTGAATCAGAAACACTGGGGGTGAAGCACAGCCATCCTGTGTGTTTTCACAAGCCCTCCAAGTGATTCTGATGCACGCTCAAGTGTAAGAACCACTGCCAGTAACTAGCTGAATAACCCTGTACATATTCACAGCTTCTCTAAAGCCTTCATTTCCTTATCTGTGACATGCTAAAAGTACTAACCACATAAGAGTTGTGACAGTGAAATGACATGATACACATAAAGAACTTCATAGTAAACAGTTAAAAAATAGCCATTGTTATTAAGAAAACTGTCCTTTGTCCCATGGATTCTATTAAACTTGGGATATTTGTTTCCTGAGCCATGTTACATGGCTAGCTAGTCTGATTTTCTACTCCATCCCAACCCAATGGAATGCCATTCATTTACTGCTACGCAGCTCTCTACCCTCCATTCCTTCACTATTCTTGTTCCAGTTGCCCAGAATACCCTTCCATTTTCTGCCTACATTGTCCAAATCTTACTTCTCCCAAAAAGATCAGCTGAGGTGGGCTCCCAGGTCTTGCCTGATTGCTCCAGGCCAAGTGAATCTGCCTTCCTTAAAACCGTCAGTTTTCATCTGTGTTGCAGGATTTAACCCCTAAGCCAGCAATTTTCAACCTTTTTCATCTCGTGGTGCACATAAACTAATTACTAAAATTCTGCAGCACACCAAAATATACGATTATATATATTTTTGCCGACCTGACACAAAAATAAATGTTTTGCCGGCTATCGTTGTGTTGCCTGTTGTCATTTTAAATTTGACGATCTAAGGGAAAAGAGGTCAGTGCCGTGATTAAATAGTCAGGTATTGCATGTTTTAAACATTCTTGCAGCACACCGGTTGAAAATCGCTGCCCTTAACACATTCATGCACGCTACTGGTGGGTTTTACTTCGTATCTAGTTGTCTTGTCTCTTTATAATGAAGCTCTTGGGAAATAGAGACAGTACCTTATAGTTCTTTTTAAATCTCTTCCCTATTCAGCTCTGGTGTACGCTAAAGGAGTGAATGAATGAACCAACTCCTAGAGCTGAGCCAAGGCTCTTTAATTTAAGGCACACTCAAAAAAACTTTTTTAAAACACACACTTTTAAGAATGGTAATAATTATGCAACTTAGGTTTGTATAAGCCTTCACAATTTACAAAATGCTTGGGAATTTTTAACCGAGCCTAGTTGTCACAAAAACCTTGTGAATGTGAAGCAGGTATCGTTGTCCCTGTTCACACGGGACGAAACAGATGTCGATCGGTCTTGTGACTTGCCCATGGCTGTAGAACTAGTAAATGGCAGAGCTGGGGCTCCGACACCGATATCTCACTACTTTGGTTTGTCAAGTTTATCACCGTTGGTGTTATCCTTGCACTGTGCTATAATCTCTAAATTTAACTCTGATGGAAAGTGAGTGCTACTCAAATAATCATGGGCCTTTCTGCTACTTTGGATGTCAAGACAGGGCCCATTTGGAGGAGAAGTCCAGCCTCACCTGGCGTTCCTAGGCGGGCTTGAGCAATGGTCAGTTTTTCATGGGGTGCTCGGCACTGGCAGCTGACTTCATCTGCAAATGGAGCAGGAGCAGTCAGCGTCTAGAAGGGAAAAAGAGAAAGGGAATATAGTCTGACAGACTTGCCTTAGGCTCTAACTTCCCCTGAAGTTTTATTTCTGATGGCTACACCACAGGTCTGATCAAGAAGTATAATATATCAGCTGAGTCTTTTAGGCGAATTTTGTACTGTTAGAAATAAAAACAGGGACATTGGCACTAAAACCTTTTTCTTAAACTGCTGCTTCAGAAATAATAAAGAGTTCTCTTGTGTCTACTATATGCCAGGTACCAGATGAGGTACTCTGGATATGTTAATTTTTTTAGGCCTCACAACACCCTGTAATGGCAAGATCCTTCTATCGTGTAGCATAATATCTCTATTTCATAGAAAAGGAAACTGAGGCTGAGCAGTATTAAGAAGTATGCTAAGTCATGCTCTTGGAAAGTCACAGTGCTCAGTTTTGAATATTTCACACCCAGCAAGGGCAGGCTTCAAGCAGTAAGACTTACCCACACCCTGGGGTACTCAGCTGGAAGGAATGCCATACTCAGCAATGTGGCAGACATCTGTATTTAACACACATCAGCCTGGCCAATCACAAGCCCTGATGTCTCTTCAGTGCGAAGGCCAAAGACATTATCTGTTCCCTGGGAGGGCCTGAAAGCACAGTATTTCTGGCGGGCTGCAGATAACTGCTCCTGTGGTAGCTCCAACAGCCACCAACGGCTGGAGGCCCCGCCCCAGGCAGCTGGGGCTGAGGCTCCGGGGAGCGCTGTGAGAGAGATGTAGTCACTTGGAAGCATGCCCAGGAAGTGGCTCTGCATTTTTTAGTCAGCTTCTTAAAATGAAAACCTCACTGTCTCCAGACAGAGGAAGACAAAGCGAGCAGTGTTTTTGTAAACAGGGCAAATGCAATCCAGAGTTGTCCATGTGTAGTCTTTGAACTATGTCATTACCATGATGATCACTACATCTGCTTTGGTATTTTTTTAAGCCGAAGTCACTGTAAACATTACTCATTGTTGCATAGATTGAGTCTTAGACATAGACACAGGTGTTCCTCAACCTGGTAAAACTCAACTGAAGAATGATCCATACATTTGAAGAAGGGCTATGACCCACTTCAGCCATTCATTTATTTATTCACTCATTCATTCACTTAAAATTCACATGCTCATTCAAATATATATCAGGCCAAATCTTAGAACTGGGGATGCAAATAGCGATAAGACCAGTCCCCATCCTGCAGGAGTCTATCTCCTCTTTACTGCCAAGAACCCATCCTGTTCTCCTACCTACCCACCCCCATTGTAGCGCCTTCCTCCCTGGAAGCCAGAGTCCTGCCCCCGAGTTGTTTGAAGACCTCCCAATTGCCTGAGATTCTTAACCCCCACCATCCACCATCCCATTCAGGCCTCTGAAAGCAGACCAAGACTTGGGACATGGGTTTAGGAAACTTGAGTCCATTATTGGTTCTTTTTCAGATACATTAAGGTGACCTTGAGGGCTATGGTGGTCCAAGGCAGCATTTCTAATACAAGAGACAAGAACAGAGGCTCCATGGCTACAAAACTGGGATTCCAATCCCCTTTCTAGCACTTACAGGCTGTGTATTCTCATTTGGCTCTCCTGACTGAAAGGACCTGACACACACTAAAGTTAGCGCAAGAGATGACGGGTTCTTTTAGAGCTACCCTGGCACAGAAACTGTGTGTGAGGGGCTACAGCGCCAGGCCCCAGAGAGCTCTGCACTGACCTGGCTGCTCTCGGCCTGTGATTCTTTCTGTCCCACCCATTTATCCTATATCCTTCCACCTTGTCAAAGTCTCTGCTTGCCTTCTACTCCCCCATTAACTTCGATTTGAATGGGACCCACCATGACTTCCTTGGCCTCCCTTCCTAAGACTCATTCATCAGTTTCAGATTGAGCCTTTCAGCCCAGCTCCTGCTCTTACCAATTTACTGCTTCTTTCCATGTTTCCCAATTCAAATTCTTAAGGGAGAATCAAATTAGCCAAGCTCATCTGTTCAAACCAGGCCACAACCACATGGCCTGCATGGAATCAGGTGCCCACCAGCTGTGGCTGGTGAGTGGAGGAGGAATGTTAAGGGAGGTCATGGGTGGCCTGTCATTGCCCCTTTAGCAGGCACTGTTATTGGGGCAAGAAATGTATTTGACTTTGTGTACTCTTAAAAGGATGCTCCTTAATTTAGTTGAATCTCAGTTTCACCTGTAAAATGGACACCAATCTTCCAGTGTTGATATGAAAAAGAGAGATAATGATGTCAACTACCTGGTACTCAATAAATTGTAGCAATTATTACTACTGTTATTAGTATTCATTATTATACATAATACCTTATAATATGACATAATAGATCATGTAATTCCCCATAAAAACAAGCAAATTGATTCTGAATGAACTTCTAGGACACAGCCCAAACAGATAAATGAATTAGCCAATGGAGTTCTTATATTAATGATTCATTAACACTTTTTTCCTTTTTATTGAATTAGTAGGGTGATATCGGTTGACAAATTTATACAGGTTTCAGTGCACAATCATTAACCTTTAATATATGTGAACAGTGAATCTTTTTCACATGATCTAAAATAAATTATTATTTGGGGATACTTTATGTGCTAGTCACAAAGCTTATTTAAAGATAGGGTGTTGTCATTTTCCAAGAAAGGTGTACTCCAGAGGGTGTGAGATATGGTAATTAAAGCAGAGATAGAGAAAGTCGTAATGCAACAATAGTTACTCAAAGATGAAGAAAAGGTTTATATGTGCTGTGCATTTTGTCCCTTTTTTGTGCATTTTGTTCTTAATTATTGTGATCTAGAAGTAGGAAAAAGGGAGAAGCAAAGAGATGGAAGGCAGAAAGAGTTCATAAGTGTGCTTGTATGTGCATGTGTGCACATAGTCGTGTGTGCTTATGAGCACCTGAATGTGTTTAACAGCAGCTGACATGGACAAGGGGTATTTCTTGTTATGTACAAGGCACCATAGTTGGAATGGGGAGAATGCAAAAATAAATGAGCCACAGCCTTGTTCTCCAGAACATTGCCTTCCAAAATGAGGCAGAATACTCCCTGGGCTGAAAGTCAAACTCTGCATTCAGGAAGGCCTTGGTTAATGCCCAGCTACCACCAACCAGCCCTGTGAGCTGAGGAAGTATTTTTTTTTAGTCTGAACACCCTAGAACTAGTCCTCTGAGCCAGAACAAATAATTTGATTTACAAGGAATTCTATACTACTCAGGCTCTATCTCCTCCACCTACAAGAGGCAGACCAACCTCAGGAGAATGGGGTTAAGACAACCATGGGCTTCAGAGAGGGGCAGGGACTGGTCCATCCTGGCCTACAGGCTCTACATCATCCTGCAGGGGACCCAGGCCCCAATCTGTTCCTCACCATTCGCCACAGCTGGGATGGATACCCAATCACTGCATGTGAATATGTTGCCTATTTGTCATGCAAGTTCTGGTTATGTTAACTGTACCATGGTAACATACCAAAGCCATATTCCCATTAGGCTTTTTAAAGGTGAAGATATTAAATATTGGGCATTTCATTGGCAGAATGTGTTTAACTGGACATCGTCAAATATTAGAACAAAAGCTATTAGGCACTATATAAAATGTACAATGCAAATGTTACTTAAGCACAAAAAATGGTCAGTAGAATCTGTACTTATGCAATATGCATCACTGACTGACAACTGGACCAATCAGACAGCAAGCTAATCATCCAATCAGAACTTAGCAGAGTACTGCTGATAGTGATGGCCAACCACAGAATTGCTTTTTTAAGCTAAGCTATTCTTAACTACAGTGAGGCAACCCAGTCAGACAGGACCGAGTTCAAATCCTAGCTTCACTATTTAATACCCATTTGATATTTTAAACTGGATTTTTAGAAAATTGCTGGTTCTCAGCCCCTGTAATCTTCAATATCCTCATCTATAAAAGGGGGATAATAACATGAGCTATCTAATAAAGCTGCTGTGACAAGTAAATTAAATGATGTATGTGTGATTAATATCTTCCTTTTGCCTCTCTAGAATCCACTCTCTTCCTACCCTTCTCTACTCTTCTCTGTATGGCTTCCTGCATGGAATTCACCAATGCGCTCCATTTGCCTTCCTGCTTCCAGCTTGACTGGGTCCGTGAGAAGCATGCAAAACGTTGGAGGGCAGACAAGAGTGAGCTCAGGGTATTGACTCCTTGGCTTCCTACCTGCTGCCAGGAGGTATGTTGGTTCTGTCCTTTTACTGAAATCCACAGCTTCTGTGAGGAGGCCGTCCTCCTAGAGCACTCTGTGAAGTTCGGGTAATCACAGTTTCCCCTTGCCTTTTCACACCTAAGAGTGGTAAATCCTCAATGTTTCTAGGCCAAGGGTACATCCTATCCCCTGAGGTTCCCTTAAACCCTGCCCACGCCTTTGTAAATAGTCCCTTTATTAGCCTTTCTTCAAATTTCCTCTTTACAGCGAGTTGTCTGTGTCTTGACAGAGCCTTGACTTACACGGTGTACGTAAGTAACAGTATGATGCCAAGCTCAATAAATGTTAACTAGCAAATGTTGACAAGGCATGTTAGAAGTGCAGAGATAACTGAAAAGTGAATTACCCATAGTTCATAGTCATAACCATCTCAAGAACGCCTTCCAGTAGAACAGAATTTTACAATGACAAAAGATTTTAATCAGGAGATGCAAAAGAGACATGAGCAGGACCTCAGAAAGACCTTACTTCTCCCAGGTAGGCCCTTTGTCTTAGTACTCACCAGCTTCAGAACGGCAAATTCAGAAATTACAAAACGACATTACAAAATCTCATCTATCAATCTTGTGCTGTTATGTTTGTATTTACCCACCTCCAAAAATATTTTTTAAAGCCTGATTTTATTTGAGATTAGAATATTACTCTTTTGAAGAGAGAGGAAAGAAAAAGCAGGTCTTATAGTTGACCACAGGCCCAACAGTGAATTACTGGATCCTTGGACATTGTAATATTTATATTACAGTCTCCCCCAATGACTAGAGAAGCACCAAGGAAACAGGTACTTGATCTGTCCTATTCATTGCTATGTCCCCACTTCCTAGGGCAGTGCCTGGCATATAGAAGTTCCTCAATAAGCATTTGTTGAATAGGGGGGGATTTCTTTATTTTACTTATTTTTTCCTGACAGAGCTTTTTGTTTATTTTTATTGTTGACACTATTACAGATGTGCCCATTTCCCCCCCTTTTGCCCACCTCCACCCAGCCCTCACCCCCCCCTTCTCTCTGGCCAAAGTCAATGGAGGGAGAATGATTGTTGATAAAAATTGAACTCAAATAAATACACCTATTAATTTTTCTTATCATCATAATACATATTATAAAAACTAGGGAAAATAAAGAAAATATAGCAAAATTAATCAAGAATTCTACTTCCCAAACACAACCATTATTAACACTTTCTGTATTTTTTCAGGCTTTCTAATATGTTATATATACATATTAACAACTTTGGAATCTTACTACTGCATAGACAGGGTGTTTCTTTTTTTTTTTCTGTTTACTCACTATATCATGATTATTTTATCATGTCATTTAAATAGTCTCTTCAGCCTCACTACTTTTTCTAATGGACAGACTATTTTTTTGGAGCACTTTTAGGCTCACAGCAAAATGAGCAGAAGGTCCGAATAGTTCCATATAACTCCCACTAATTTTGATAGCTGTAAACAGTCCACTGAATGGAAAACCTTAATTTATTTAAACATCTCTGTTGTTGAATATTAATTTGTTTGTATTTTACTAATATAACTAACATTCTAAATATAATTCTAAACCTGATTAGTTCCTTAGGATAGATGCCCAGGAGCTGAATTACTTAGATTAGGAGTGTGAACATTTTAAATATAAGTTATTTGAAGAACATTCACCATATATTGGGAAAGTACCTTCTACAAAAGCTGCATCATTTTTGCTAACATTACAAAGTATAAAAGCACCTTTCTGGCTGCCATCTCACTGAGTACTGTTGTTGTCAATTGTATAGACCAAAAAATGGTATCATGCTGTTTCAATTTGCATTATTTTGATTACAAGAAAGATTGAACATGTTCCAAATGTTTATTAGTCATTTGTGTTTTCTTCTGAGATTAAGCTGTCTTTTGTTCATTTTTCTACTGTTGAGAACAAGTATTTTGAAGTTCATTAAAAGCAAAACAATGAAAATGATCTTAAGTAGCTGTTTTAAAGTGCATTTTCCAACTTTACCTGGAGTCCCTTCATAAGAAGTTCATTTTTTAAAACCAATGTGTGAACACCCATATCTAGGTCAGACTAGTAAGTACTGCCCTTCCAGTGATCAGGGATCAGATTTTTTATTAGATCTTAGAAGTACAAGCCTTCTTAAAACAGTGACCACCCCCCATAATCCATAATCCCCACAATGTGGCCAACTTCAAAATACCATAGCAGTGGATTTCAAGTAGCAGGAAGATTCTCAGTACTATAGATAATACCCCACAATTCATTGATTCTAAAAGGTACATTCTCCCCCCACACTTTAAAATATGTGAGATTAGGAGGGGGGTCTTAAAGAAATGTCTTAAAGTCAGTGCTGGCAATTTTCTGACATTTTAACACCTCTAAAATGAAAGTTCATCTTTTAATTAATGGCATCTTAGATTAATGAAATGAACAGATGCTACTAACAATAGAAAATAATCATCTTTACCTAGAGATAAAAATTCCATACCCTAAATAAATTTTTCTTCAGCAATTGAACATAAGGAATTTAAAATGAGTATCAATAACAATGTTCTATCTTATTCAGATCCTATCTCTTTATGTAAAATACTTGAGGTGACTTTCAAAAATACAACTTGAAAGTTTCAAATAATAGTTACAAGATATGGGGAACAGGGGGGAAATAAGCACACAGAACACCTACCACAGTCCTATAACATTCAGAAAGGTGGGCCACAGAATGGCTTTAGGCTCCCAGCAGTCAAAGCAAAGAGGAAGACAAAGTTAATATTGTCCTTGAGGACAAAAACAAAACTGCTATTAAGGAGAAGCACAGCATTTCCTGATGCTGAATTTTATAGAAATTCTTCCCATGATGCCTCCATAAGGGGCAGACCGAGTGATGTGTAGTGACATGATATCTCCAGAACAGCCCTTGATACAGACAATCCCGTTTTTTATGTTCGTTTCTATAGCACCCTCCATGCAAGACTGGACCCCAGAACCAAAAAAGCAGTTCAGAAAAACATTTCCACAAGGGGCCAGACATGTAGCCTGAAAATGAAATTGTCTCCCTCATAGTTGGATCCAAGGGCAAGACTAGAATACCAAGACCAGGGTTTTCTAATGTGGGATATCAAGACAATCTGTTAGAGAGCAATGCTTAGATATATTTTTCATGTTACAAAACAAGAAAAGCAGCATTACTACTATCTAATTCTAACGTACAGATTCACATTGGTGCCCCATCTCTGTCAACATAAAGTCTACAGGGTGTCCTCAAGGAAGAAGGCAGGATGTACAATAGAGAAGAAGGGCCTGGCTCCCTGACATTTTCATTTATTTTTAGCTCATTGCAATATAATGCAGCTCACCTGGGCCTGAATAAGTCAATTTGTAGATTATATTATCTACTTACATTATCTACCAAATCAGCACTCACAAGATCAGCAGGTGGCCTAAAACATTTCCTGCAATGAAATAAGAAAGGAAAGATAACCCAGGAACAAGCAAACAGCAGGAAAGTGGCAGAGCTGACCCTTTGACACCCTGCATGAGTTCCACATCAGCCACATTACTAGGTGGTGACCTAATCAGGGCTCACAAGAAGACAGCTGAGTTGAAAATGATCACAAAGAGGACTATCTGAAATATCTGCTACCATTAGCATTAAACCTCACCTGGAGCATATATTGGACCTTGAAATACTGGCTAATAATGGCATGAAGTGACTGTAATTACTGTGATACTTAAAAAGAAAGCATCCAGAACATGAAGACAAGCCTCTATGACCTTTTCAACAAGGTTTCAAGACTTCTGATACTCAGTCCCGTAGTTCGCAAAAATTCTGTTGTTACATGTAATGATAAATGTTTAGAAGCCTTTTTCAAGTTTCCATGATTCAACAGAGAAAAACCTGCTCTTCACGCCACAGTAAAACTGGTTGCACTAATGGGAAGAAAAAAATTGATGTCAAAATAAAATGCATTCCTTTGTCAGCAAATATATTTATATGATATATAGAAAACATTGCTGAAGATGGGAAGAAACAAGCATTAGGATAAATTATGCAGTGTGGGAGGTTTGCTATAGAGTTGGATGGAAGTACAGATATTTCAAACATGTATTAGCTTGAGGTATTTGCTAGATTCTATTTCAATCAAACATTTTTTTCTGAGCCACTAAAGAAAAGATTTTCCAAAGAAAAAAGATTTTCCAAAGAAAGATGGTCCAAAGATTGATTCTGCAAAATGGACGACTTCTCTAATAAAAACACTATTTTACAGAAACACTCTGTAAGTCTAACTGCCAATGAGGTGATTGCTTTGCTCTTGGACCTGGATCTCCCACCTATTTGAGAAATACCTGTCTTTTTTCCATGACGCTTCCTCTGTTGACTAAGTGTAGTTCCTTGGGTTTCCATTCTGGAAGACTGTGGAAGACTGTAAATTAAGTTAACCAGATCTCATAAAGAGATAGGCAAATATAGGGAGAGTTCTAATAAATAGCTTTAATTACAGCTTCTGTATTTCTTCCCTTTAAAGACCCAATAAGATGGGTTGGGACCAGCTGTTTTCTAGATTTTGCCCTACAGTATTATCCTGAGGCACTCTTGCGAGCTGACCAATTCCATCCACTTCCTTCTGAGTCTAGAAACTGACTTGCAGACTAGGCCATTGTTTTCTTCTTAAATAATTTATTTGTTTGTTTATTTATTTTTAGAGAGAGGGGAAAGGAGAAAGAGAGGGAGAGAAACATCACTGTGTGGTTGCCTCTCACTCGCACCCCCAACTGGGGACCTGACATGCAACCTAGTCATGTGCCCTGACTGGGAATCGAACCAGCAACACTTGGTTCACAGGCCGATGCTCAATCCACTGAGCCACAGCAGCCAGGGCCTTAGGCCATTGTTTTTTAAAAAGCACATAGATTGGGAATCATTGATTTTAATTCCCAGATGGCCTGACTAGGGCTTGACTGGTCCTAGAAATAAGGAAAGGTTAGTTCAGGGGCTGACATATGCTCTCTTTGGGGCTGGATATACTGAATCCTGAAGGCCTGAGCACATTAAAGCTCTGTTAGTGGTCAACAGCTGTAATTTCAGGTAGGATCTGACACCATTCCTCAGAGTGTTACCTATCAGCCTACCAGAATTGTTTGGAAATGGGAAATCTATTGTAGAGTGCACTCTTTCTCCATTACTGTGGTCAGAATATCTTTAAGGTTTATACAAAGCATAATACACATACAGAAACATGCACATATTCTAAGTATGTGGCTCAATGAACTTGCAAAAGCTAAACACATACAGTAGCCAGACCACTGCCAGCCTCTATCTTGTGCTCCTTCCACTACCCTCACTCCTAACATCATAGATTAGCTTTACCTATTTTAAAAATATTTGACAAATGGTATCATGTATTGTATATTCGTTTGTATCTGTCTTCTTTCATTCAATATTATGGTTGTGAGAGTCATCCATATTTTTTGCAGCTGGTTGTAGATTCTTCATTCTCGTTGCTATGTAGCATTACATTTGGATGAATATACCACAATTTATTTATCCATTCTATTTCTGCTAGCCATTTGGGTAGTTTCCAGTTTGGGTTTATGAATTGCTTAGAACATCCTAACACTGGTTTTTGTTTGCTATATATACAAATTTCCTAGGAGTAGAAGTGCTAGGTCAAAAATATTTATTTTGAATTTCTAAATTCACTACAAGGAGCCTAGACATCTGATTTGTTTACGCCCCTGGTCCTGAAAGCAGAAAATGTGATGTTGGAGAGCTAAATACATTTCTCAAAGAGCATCTGGCTCCTGAACCACCTGGGAGCTTGAGGTGATTCTTTGTTTATTGATGTTGGAGAACTGTGCGTAATGGAAACAAGAGGGCTTTAGAGTCAGACAAACCTAATTTTAAATTCCGGCTTTATCAATTCATATTTGATCTTTGGGGAATTACTTAATTCTTAGCTTCCTCACTGAGAACACGGGGAATAATAATTTCTATTTCACAGGTCTGTAGCCTGGTTTAATGAGATAACACACATAAGGTATTCAGCACAGTGCCCAACACAGTTTGCACTATAAATAGTTGTTCCAGGCTTCCATTTGCCCACAGAGGGAAAACATGCATGAGACCTGTAGCCTTGAACCCAGTATAGAACAATTAACCTTATCACTAAAAAACTTGTACATAAAATAGATTTTAGTATTATGTGACTGTGCCTCTAATCAATATTAGGCACACTGGAAACGAAGCACAGAAGCCTGTGTGTACCAGAAACAGGCTTTCTACATCTTTTAGTTGGCAATAGGCTATACACATCACTCATAATGCTTCTATTAACCTATTATTATTGTTGTTACTTTTCTTTAAATGTCAATTTAAATAACCGTCAGCATCCTTTTACATTGATGTCAGGTTCAATTGGCATGAATTACCGAATGGAAAACAAAAATACCAAGTCAAAGACTTTGGCGGGAGGGAGGAGGTTGTATGAAAATGAATCCTGCTCAATGGGCTGGCCCCATGTGGCCCTGAACGTTATAACATAGGCTCACGCTACCAGAGCTCACTGCTTTATTTTCTAATCACTGTATTTTCAAGTGTGCATTCAAGATTGTTGAGAGCTAAACTGTCTCTTTATCCCCAAGCAGGGTCCGCTTCCCCAGCCTCCCATACAACCTTGTTCATGCTGAGATAAAGAGGAAGGTAAGAATGTTAAAACAATAATGCTATGGTCTGAGGCCAGCAACGGGTAATCAGATCCTAGCAAGGTAGAGGCTGTTACCTGGGAGATTATTGGAAGAAAATAGGCCTAGGTTGCAATGACTTAGTTTGTTCCCACCTTCCTTGCTTTCTCTTTTTCATCCTGCCCCCAGTGATCAGACGAAATAAATCTTTTTCTACATTTATTTTCACTGAGAAGCTTTGTGTGAGCACCAGTGAAAGATGCCAGAGTTCAGGACTATCGCCTGACTCACTGCTGGACTTGAACCCCAAGCTTAGATGGATAGCATCAGTTAGACAAGGCCTCTATAGTTCAATGCCATACTGCCATGCCTCAAAGAAAGCCCAATACAGGTGTCCCTCGTTTTATTGCGCTCTGCTTTATTGCACTTCACAGATGTTGTATTTTTTACAAATTGAAGGCAAGACCCCCCCACCAGCAAAAAGATTATAAATTGCTTTATTGCAATATAGTACTCTATTGCAGTGGTCTGGAATCAAACCTGCCATATCTCCAAGGTATGCCTGTATTTTGAACTCCAGCATTAGGAAATAGATAAATTAGGAGGCTATTATTCATATTAAAACAGAGATTTGGGACTTCTGACCAAGATGGAGGCCTAGACGGACATGCTCCGTCTCCCTCCACAACTAAGAAGGAATACATTTACTGCAAAACCAGAAATAACCAGAAGTTCCGGAAAATAAAGGTACATGGAAGTCCAACGTATGAAGTTAAAAAGAAGTGGTGCTCGTCCAGATGGGTAGGAAGGGTGAAGCTGGGGAGGAGAGGTCAAGCTGTGCTGGCAGCGGCAGCTGTGGTGACAACGGCGGGACGGCGGTAAGCACAGACACCCGTATTTAAAAACAGGTGAGAAACACCTGCGGAGCAGCCCTGGCTGCAGACCAGACCTGTCAGCTCGCAATTCCAATGCCAGGGAAGGCAGACCCCCATTGCCTCGGACAGTGAAGGCCAGAGGGGGTGGGGACGGAGGAATAAGCTCCCGGTCTCTCAGCGGAGAGTAAACGGCAAGAATCCATCTTGGATCCCTGCCCCCACACAAAACGCCACAGTGTGGTGAGAAGGGTCACTCGGTAGTGATGAGTGCACGGGGTTCTGCCCCCTATAGCGTAGGAGGTGTGACAGCCTCACCCAGGAAGCAAAGGTAAACACAAAACTGTCAGGATGGCACAGATCATGATAGAGATCCCAGTGACACAGCTGACCAGCCAGCAAATACCTGATGTAACGGATCAGCAGATAGGAAATCTTTCTGAGGCTCAGTTCAGAACTTTGGTTATACGAATGCTTACAGACCTAACAGCAGATCTTAATCAAGACGGGCAAGGAATGAAGGCTAGTCCTGCTGAAATGAATGAAAACACATATGAAACTAGTGGTGAGGGAAGGAAAACCAGGGATCAAATTAACAAATCAGAACATAGGGAAGGAACAAACAGTCAACCAGTGCAGAAAGAGGAAATGAGACGTGAGGAAATGAAGAGAAACTCAGAAACCTCTGGAACAACTATAAGAGAGCGAACATCTGAATTATAGGGTTGTCAGAAGGTGAAGAAGAAGAACTAGAAATTGAAAAATTATGTGAAAAAATAATGAAGCAGAACTTCCCTAACTTGGGGAAGGAAATAGACTTACAGGTCCAGGAAGTACAGAGAGTTCCAAATAAACTGGACCCAGGGAGAACCACACCAAGACACATTATAGTCAAAAATTAAGGATAAAGAGAGAATCTTAAAAACAGCAAGAGAGAAGAGAATTACTTACAAAGGGGTCCCAATAAGACTGTCAGCTGATTTCTCCAAAGAAATTCTTCAGGAAAAAAGGGACTGGCAAGAAATATTCAAAGGAATGAAAAGCAAAAACCTACAACCACGATTACTCTATCCAGCAAAGCTGTCATTCAGAATAGAAGGGCAGAGAAAGCGCTTCCAGGACACAGTAAAACTGAAGGAGTTCATCAGATCCAAACCACTGTTATATGAGACGTTAAAGGGACTGGTTTAGGAGAAAGAGGATCAAAACTATGAACATTAAAATGAAAGCTGCATCACAAGAACCAACAACAGAAGCCAGGCAACCGAAACAAAGGCAAACTAAGTAGGTAACGAGAGTGGGAAAGGAATTATAGGTATGGGGAACATATTGGGGGGAAGCCAGCTGGGAGGGCAAACGGGGGAAAGGGAGGGCGATGGTACAGGAATCGAGAAGCATAGTAGGAAGGAGTGGAGTAGACAGGAAGAGGTTGAGAAGAACTATATGCACAACCAATGGGCATGGACTAAGGGGGGGACAATTTGAGGGAGGGGGGGTCACTGGGTGGAGAGGAACAAAGGGAAAAGAAATTGGGACAACTGTAATAGCATAATCAATAAAGCATATTAAAAATTAATTAAAAAATAAAAAAGAGATTTGACCTAGGTTTCTTCAGACAGTAACTAGTACAGTCAACATATGATTCAGAATACGTACATTTTAACCTTGCTGAGGAAGCATCTGAAGAGTAAAGCAGAAGACACCAGAACTGGTTTATACAACATAATGTGAAGTTCCAAAGTATTTTGTGATGATTTGTTATTCATATTTAGCCAATATGTCTTACCATAAGTTCATTCAACCTGTTTTCACCCCAAAGGGACAAAACCAAAAAGAGGTGAGGAGTGGGGTAGCCCTGCTTTTTCTCTCCTTTTGAAAAGTTTATTGATTTTTTTTAGAAAGAGACAGACAGACACACACACATCTATCTGTTGCTCTACCCATCCATGCATTAAATAGTTGATTCCTGCATGTAACCCAATGAGGGACTGAACCTGCAACCATGGAGCATTGGGTTGACACTCCAACTAACTATCTACCTGGCTAGGGCCAGCCATGCTTTTTGATAGGAGAGTCAGGTCAGAGTACACTATAGTAGACAATGTTCCGTGGCTAAGGAAACTAGATTCACAGTCTTGGAATTAGAAAAAAATCACCTGTTCAACTGACTGTGGGTGACAGAATTGAGGTTCAGAGAGAAGTGAGTTGCTTAAGCCCACACAATAATTCAATGGCAAAACTGGGGTTGAAGTGAGACTGTGGGCTCCAGGAAGCAGAGACCAAGCTACATCATAGTTGTCTTGCCAGGTCCCAAGCCTTTCACTGTGGGCCAGTCCAGGTCACCTGGAACTGCAGATCTGGATTTGCCTTGACCTTGGGGATTGGTGTGGAGCCCCAGACACCATAAGGGAACAGAATCATTTGCTCTCATCAGGAACCACTACCTCCCCCTGAGCCTGAAGGCCTCTACAGAGGAAATAACTCTGGGGCTGGACCCAACTTCCCAGGCTATCCCATAATTACACTTCTGCACCTGCCAGAGGCAAACCACCATGACTTTCCTTCCACCTTCACAGAGAAAACAGACTTATCAGATAAGAGAGGCTTTCAACTTTCAATACCTTTCTACTTATAAGTTACTTCTTACCCAAAACATCCTTGCCAGCTTTCTCATCACCACAGTGGGAGAGGTGTCTTTTTTCCTATCTGAAGCCAAGTCTTCCACTTGTGTGCTGGAGCCCAGCGTCTCCAGCTCTTAAAAGTCATCCCCTTCAACAGCCTTTCCCATCAATTTCACCCTCTCCCACTGGCCCTTTCCCATTTATATTTAACTTCAAGATGCTATCGTCTTAAAAGAATGAGCCAACCAAAAGCTTTGGCATATTGGATTAATGGAAGGAAAGAAAGATGGAGGGAAAAATAGAAGAAAATGAGTTAGAAAGGAGAAAAGCTAGCCCCTTTCAAGTCTAAACCCTGATTTATATCTACCTTTGGGGTCTATACATTCTATCTGATTCCCCTCTCAGTCAGCTCCTACTTGCCTGCCTCCTAAAGGCTCCTCAGCCTATTGCCTTCTGGCTTCTGCTCCCACTGCTTCAATGAAACATCACCATTGACTTTTTTCTAAACCCAAAGGAGGCTTTTCTTTATTATCTAATTTGATTTGCCTGCCGCATTTGGTTATTTTTTAAATTTTATGGAATGTATTGGGGTGACATTGGTTAATAAAATTATATAGGCTTCAGGTGTACAATTCTATGAGGGGGGGCCCCAAAGGGAATTTATTTATAAAAATTGTATACTTATTCTTACATGTTTAAACTTCAGTTACCTTCAAAGTACTCTCCATCTGATGCACGACACCTATCAAGACCCCTTTTTCCAATGCTCAAAACAGTTTTTGAACTGGTTGATTTTGATGCCTTTTAGTGTTTCTGCCGTTTTTTATTTCACCTCTTCCACATTGGCAAAACGTTTCCCTTTGAGGACTTTTTTCATCCAGAGAAACAACAACAAAAGTCACTCAGAGTGAGATCAGGTGAATAGGGCGGGTGGGGCATGGGGGTCATGCTGTTTTTGGTCACAAACTGCTGAACACTCAGCATGGTGTGAGCAGGTGTGCTTGTAAATCACCCATCCTGAAGTGGGCAAATGGGTTGAGTCTTCCAAAAAATTCACTGAAGCTGAATGCAGCCTCTCACAACAACGCCAGCTGGTACACTGATACAGATGGGTTCCTAGAACACTCACCTAGCAGGGGAAGCCTGTACTACACCCACCTTCCAGAAGATAATCCCGTTTTGTTTTGGTTTTTTTTTTTGGTCCCCCCTCATATAATACATAATCTATATATTTTATTGTGTGTTCACCACACCAAGTCAAGTTTCCTTCCATCACCATTTACCACCTCCTTTCTCTCTGGTAATCACCATACTGTTGTCTGTGTCTTTTTTTTTTTTTTCTTTGCTAATCCTTTTACCTTTTTCACCCAGCCTTCCAACAACCCTCCTCTCTGACAGCTGTCAGTCTGTTCTCTGTACCCATGAGTCTATTTCTATTTTGTTTGTTAATCTTTTTAGTTTATCCTGCCCTTGCCCCCACCCACCCAATCCCTCAAATATTTGAGAAATATCTGTCTTCTTTTCATGATTCTTTCTCTATTGGCCCTTTAAATGGTGTTTCTCAGGGTTCCATCCTGAAAATATTCTGGGATAAAGTAGATTAATTAGATTTCATGTACAGACAGGCAAATATAAGGAGCCTTCTTATAGCTTTAATTACAGCTCTTCTATTTTCCCCCTGATAGGATGGCTCAGGGTCAGTTATTTTCCAGAATTACCCTGTAGTAGGATTACCCTGAGGCACTCTTGCTAACCATTTCTATTCACTTGCTCTAAGTCCAGGAACTATCTTGACTCAATTTCACTCCCATCAATTTCACTACATCAATTTTCCTTTCCTTTCCTCCATGCTGATGCCTTCCAGACTTACATCTCCAGCTCAGAACTCTCTCCTGAGTTCCAAAACCAAACATTAACTATACACCTCCAAAGGGAAGTTCCCATGATGTCCCTAACATACCTCTCACAAACTGCTGTCACCTGACACTCCCATCTCAGTGAAGACACCCACTCACCAGAGCCAGAAAATTGAGTCTTCCTTCCTTGATACTGCCCTACCCTCAGACTCAGTTATCAAATCCTGGGGCATTTACTTCCTAACGTGTCCCATATCCATCTGGTTCTCTCCTCCACTGTCCCATCCAATAACTTCAAATATTCTCACCTAGATTACTGCAACAGCCTCCTAACTAAAACAGAATGGGATTGCACAGAAAATGAGTGAAAAATACGAAGTAAAAGTGATTTAAAAAAAAGAACTTCACCCAAGGACATTTTTTTCATTGCTTTTTAGAGAGCGAGAGGAAGGGAGACAGAGAAACATCTGTGTGAGAGAGAAACATCAATTGGTTGCCTCCCATATACGCCTGGACCAGGGACTGCATATACCCAGACCAGGGATCAAACCTGCAACCTTTCGGTGACAGGATGATGCTCCAACCAACTGAGCCACGCCACTCAGGGATAAAAGTAATATTCTTTATTTATGAGTAAATATATGTGTATACTATGCAACATGAAATGTATTTATCATTGTGGCTTTTCAGAGTTCATCCTCCACAGGCCTGGGCAGGTGTCTGAGCTCCCTCTAAAGCCACATGTGGCTACTGCACACTTGAAATTGGCTAGCCTGAATTGAAATGTGAAAGTGTAATGTACACACCGGACTTCAAACTTAGTATGAAGAAAAGAATATAAAATACCTCTACATTAACTAATAAAATTAATCATTTTTATATTGATTACATGTTGAAATATTTTGGATATATCAGGTTAAATAGTCAGACTTACAAAAAAAGCTCTCTTATGGGATTTCAGCATCCTAGTACACTGCCACATGCCAGACACTTTCACATACCAAACTACTGCCTTCTGTTAAGTGGAAACGATCATCGAGGGCAGGGGCTGTGGATGACTTCTTTCATTTCTCCCCACAGCACCTGGTGTATTTTTATGCATGGAAATTGATAACCAGCTGGCTAACTGTGGATCCTGTTGATAGGGGACTGAGTTTTCTCTCAGTTATGTTCTAAAGCCCTGCTGTCACCAAATACTTTAAGTCCCCCTCGCTGCCTGAATGAGGACACATGCACCTTGTTCATTTCTATATGCTCAGACACCATAATAAAACAAAGAGCCTACCTGTCTTCTTATATTTGATTTAGATTCATTTCTTCCATAAGGAGTTTAGCATTAACCAAATGGTGGGTTGGAGGGGCAGTGAAAGAACAAAATTAAAAGAATGGAAGAAAGGAAAAAGGACTCATGGACTATAGTGTGGTGATTCTGGGGAAGGGGGATATAAGGGGACTAAAAGGTAAAGCAAAAAATACAATAAAGATTAAATTAAGAAATAAAATAAGAAGAAACAAATTTGTTGATTCCATGCTCAATATGCCTGACTATGATCAATTTGCAAGAAAGGAATGCTGCATTTGGACAGAGACCAGCAGGAAAATGTCTAATAATAACGTTGGACAGAATTCCAGTTGACCACAGTAAATGCCCAAGGAAACCCATGTTTGTTTACTTTCACTAACACAGCACATTAAGTGTCTCACTTTTAAAATGTATGCTGCTCTGAGTGGCTAAATAGATGGTGGTACTAGTAAAGGAAGTCATTAATGTCTCTGGAAATCCATCATTTTTTGGAGCACCAGCCAGTGAGCATCCTACCTCACAACTGACATAATGTACCTTCTGCAAGACAGCAGTCTCTTGGCAGTGCTCCCCTTTGAAGGAAAGCCTGAAATGAACTCCCGCTAAAGTAGCATACTGAACCAGCCCATTTTTATTTCCAAGGCCTTTTCAGTTGATCCATGGCACATTCACCTTCATGGAAGTGACTATTGCAGTCTAGAATTACAATTTCTTCCTGACAGCAGAATGTACTCCTAGAAGAACTTGACCAAGGTTGTTAACCAAATCCTTACGCAGACAGCTTTCAGGGAGGCTGGGCCTTGTTAGGAAGGGTTTTTGGAACACCTGCTGGGCCCACAGGATTTGTCTAGGCAAAATCTGTGGGTTGGGAAGATAAGAGGACACAGTCCTTGCCCACAGAGAGTCCTCATCCCTCAGGAGTTGGGTCTCCAGAAAGGGCTGTTACATCATATTGCCCAAGGCTACTCATTTTCTCTTCTTGACAGTCAAGGTTATGAGTCACCTTGCATCATGTTCAAGCAAGAAAATAACAGAAAACAAATCAAGGATCAAGAATAAACACTGTAACAATGGAAATAAGAGACATCTCAAACCCATGCAGCATGGTAAAGTAGCTAGAGCAATAAGAGAGCATTCCTAAAATATCAGCTCTATCATAAAACCTAGGTAATCTGTTCTTTTCTAATTTCTTTATTTGTGTTATTTTATTCTACTTAACTTCTCTCCTTTCTTATATTTTCTTCCAACAAAAAATAAGGCAGGTGAAAAAACTACCGGCATACCTTTCAGGAAAAAAATCCCCTTGAACACGATTCCACTGAATCCTCAATATCCTTATCAATTTACTACCTATAAGGACCTAAAATATAGATTACTTTAAAGTCCTCTTTACATAGGTATGCCAGCTTCCCACTTCATTCCCTTAAAGAGCTATGCCAAGCTCTGTTTTAGAGACCAGCGATACAGTGATGACAAGACAGGTTCCTATTCAACATCCCTGTGGCAAACTTTGACTCACTCTCGGGAAGTTCACCATGCTCCTTTCTGTCCCCACTGCACCTGGTAACACAATTCTTAGCACACTGTGCCCTTATCAACCTGTATGGAAACTATCTGTTTACGTTTCAGTCTCCTCTCCAATCTCTAGATCACAAAGTACGTAGTACGTACTCAATCAATGAGGGCTGAGTTAAACTGGATCACACTAGATAACCTTCACTGTAAACAATACAGAGACACACATGTAGACACAGGAATACTGTACACACCTTCCCGAGTGCCATGCTAAACAGCCTGGTTCACTACAAAAAGGGCATTTTACCCAATTGCTGACATTTAAATAAAATTTGTATTTATAGACAATAATATCCAGTGACATAAGTTAATATTCTGGGGCTTGTAGTAAAGGTTTATAGGTCTTTTATGCTCAGAAATTTCCTTTTCCGTCATCTCTAGGTAAAGTTAGAATTTGGGGAGCCAATGTGTGTCTCAGATAAATAATGAGAACCACTTTAGCAATTGCTACTTAAAAAAAATGTTGCTCTAGCTGGTGTGGCTCAGTGGATTGAGTGCCAGCCTGTGAACCAAAGGGTCGCCGGTTCGATTCCCAGTCAGGGCACAGGCCTGGGTTGTGAGCCAGGTCCCCAGTTGGGGAAGCGTGAGGGGCAACCACACATCAATGTTTCTCTCCCTCTCTTTCTCCCTCCCTTCCCCTCTTTCTAAAAATAAATAAAATACTTTAAAAGATAAAATATAAGATGTTTTATTATTGAGTCCCGTTTTCTCTAAACTGTATGAATTCAAGTTTGGTGAAAAGTGGGAGAAGAAACCTGTCCTCTGTGGGAGAACCTCTCAAGCCTTTCATGAACTTTCCGACGTTAGTTAAGCAACTCAGAAGCCACACCCTGCTGACAGTTGTGGCACCAGTGACCCACGTGTAATTTTTGGGCAATATGCTTGGGTGCTGGGAGAAACACCGAAGTTATATAATTTGAAATATGAAGATATTAGCAAAGCTAAAAATCAACAGAAAGTATTTAAAAACTTAAAAAGAAATGTGAATTTAAGCATTTTCACTTGATAGTCTTTTCATGTACAAAGTTTGTTATTAAGTAGTTAACATATGCCTTAACTATTAAAGTTCTTACTTAGCAAAGGAAAGTTGGGTTCTGAAGTGTAAATCAAAATTTAGAATATACCCCTACAATGATCAAAGTTTGATAAGAGAAAAGGTGCTTCAGAAAATTTAGTGTAGCGGTTTATAAATTGGTCACGGCCTCTATTTAAACAGCCAGTTTTCAGTAGATGGACAATATGGAACATTTTTATCAAAAGTAGATCAAAACAATCACTTTAACGGTGGAACTTCTGTACATCCTTCACACACACACACTTTAAGCCAGAACTGCCAAAAAGATGGGAAGGGAATGTATCTTACCTAAGAGTGTGTTGTAGGGGAAAGAACTTCCACTTTGCAGGAACAGAGCTCTGGGTTCGAATCCCAGATCTACCCCTTCGAAGCAAAGTGACTTTGGGAAAGTTGGCTTACCCTCTCTGAACCTCAGTTTCCTCATTTCTAAAGTGGTGGGGAGATGGAAGTGTAACATTGTCAGCTTTGTCTGCCTGGTTCTTGTGAATTAATCCCAGGATGAGCTGTGACAAGTGAAAGTGAAAAGTACTTGAACTTTCTTTCTTCCCTTGATTTCCTCTGCCCACCCTCTCAGGCAGAAGCAAACAAGGAGCAGGATAGCTAAAAGGCAAAAAGGGGAAGGAAAGGAAGTTGGCACAAGACACTGAAGCGATACACAAACTAGAACTGGATGCTGCCTTTCTCTCCCCTACCCTTGACCTACCTGTCAGGAACATTGGGTTTAACTTTCAAAAGTATTTTTGGGTGATCTGGTAACAAGTTTTTAGTAGTCAATTTTTTTTCTGTGCTAAACCATGAGCTATCTAGTGGCTCAAAGGATTCCCTTGGTAACAAACTTATTGGGATGGTTTATATCCCATGAGAACATAGGTACTACATTGTGTGTCATTCAGTAGTAAGTGGCTTAAAGTGCTGGGGAGAAGTCGATATCAAATTGCCCTAAGAAAATATATTTTAAAAAACAAGCACAGTGAACAAAAGCCCACATTGCTCTAATATAACTTCCTTTGTTTTCATGTATTAGAAAGTTGTCCTAAGGCTGGCTTTAAACCCTTATTAACCCTTTTGAAGAATTAACAGTTCCATGATGGGCTGGCTTCGGAATCTGTGAGCCCTCATTTTGGGAGTTCACAGAAAATGTTACATCATAAAACCCTTAAAATAAACAAACAAGCAAACAAACAAACAAACCCTCTTCCCAGGGTCAAACTCCACGGCCAATCAAAATATTGCACCTTTTAACTTAAGGGAAATCGCCAGAAAGGACAGCTCTAACTAGTGTATGGTCTACCTAGTATATCGCTGGGATCTGAGGGTTCAAAGAGGTCTCCCCAAGTTCCACAAGACTTCAGACCACGGAAAACCCACCACCCACTTGGTATTTTGACTCCTTGAGGATACACGCTGAGATGGTTGAGAACCACTTACTGAGAAGGAAGGAAGCTCTGAGCGCCCCATTTGCACTCTTTATTAAAGGCACGCAGCCCCTAAGCCTCTCTCTAAAGAGAGAACCTCACAGCATACCCGGAAATGCTTACGCTTCATTTAAGATGATACACAATATTTTAAAATACATCATTTTGGGACCCTCTTACTTAGTTATTTCCAAATGTTCAAACGAATGGGGAAGTTTTGCTTCAATGCCGGTTTCATTTTTCCAAAACTGGCATCAGGCACCCAAATTAGTTGAGAACCGAATCATTCCTTAGCTAGAATTGAGAACTAAACGGACTCATCCAAAGCTTTGCAAAGAGAATACCATTTTTAAATTGCACTGTAGGATTTTTTTTTCCATCTTCAGACAAGAACACACTTAAAAGGAAAAAGGCCATCCCCTCCTCCCCAGCCACAAAAACACAGCAGAGTCCAAGCAGCCCGTTTCCTACCCAGCCCTTACAATAATGCTTTGTAAGCTGAGAGCGGCGCCGGGTAGAGAAGCTAAATATAAACAGCTGAGAAGGATTAGGCGGCAGCTCCATTCTCATTTACATGAAAATCCTCTAGCATCTTTTTTCCTGGCTGGCTGTGGGCGCATAAGGAACTCTTTTGTGCCATAGCCACGCATACATTTGCATCCTTTGTCTTTACTTACCATTCGAGGCTGTGGGCATGTGTGCTCTATTTCCTCCATGGTTTCTGAGGGAGGCTCATTGGAAAGGGATTTTGGGATACCTGTTTCTGACTCAGCATCAGTGGTAAGTACTGGCATGGCCAGCGAATGCTCCCTCCAGCTCTACACCCTCTGTCAGTCTCCTCCCAGGCAGAGAATCGTTTCTTTGTCACGTATTTTTCTCTTCCTTACCCATCCCCCTTCTTCGTCCCTTCTTTCTGTCTTCCCTGGGGAAGGTAAAGGGGTGACCCGTCCCTTTCGTTCTGGAAGAAGCCGAGCGGCAAGGCCTCAGTTTATCACTAGAACAAGCGGACGGCACTGGAGCCGCGGTGCGGGATACAGTACCTCATTTGCATGGAGCGCGCTGGTTGGCTACTGTCATCATAGTACCACTCCGCCTGGGAGCGGCCGGGCCCCATTGGCGGCCGGCAGTGCCCACGGGGCCCGAACTTGCTGCTTTTGTGTCTTGTCTGTAATTCTGTTGGAAAGGTTTCCGTCCACTTGGGGTAAGTGACGGGGCTGCACTACCCAAATAAGATAAAAGCGCTTCCGGAGGCGGCACAGGCCGCCTCGAGAAAGAACGTTGCAGACCTCCACTGAAAACAAGTACCATGTCCCTGGCCTGAGCGTTTGACGTGCTCTAGTCACTCTGAAGACAAAGCCACTTTTCAGCCCAAATTCCCTGTGCCCACAATTGTCAGCTGGCCTCTGAGGACCTCTCAGGACATTCATTGTGGGCAGCTGAATGTTCACCCCCTTGACTGCAACAAGAGCAGGGCAGATCCCCCTGAGGCTTGGCCTCCTGGGGTCTAGCCCTGTGCTTGTCTTGAGACGCTGCCCTGCAAGAAACTTTGAGGAAAGTTGCCTCTCACCCCCCACTGCTTTCTCCCTCAGCCAAACTCCCCCTGGCCCCCTATTATGTTTTCTTGGTGAAATTGCTGTTGTTTGCGCTTCCATGCTGGTTTCCTCTGCTTCATTTCCTAAGCACCCAGCAATCAGCAAAGGCTCATAGCAATCACAGAAACATCCCAGATGGGGTGTTAAAAAGGAAGTGACTTAATACCTAAGTCGGCCAGGAATATTCCCCATTTTAAGAGGGACACACTCTCATAAGAACTTGCAAAGGTATTCATTCTAATGAAATATCACACTTTTAATAACATTAATAAAAGCATGGTGGTTGCTAGTATTCAGCACAGGCACAGTGCTACGTACTGTACCTAGATCTTGTTTAATCTTCGTAAGAACCCAAAGAAGTGGATCTTATCATCCCCATTTTACAGGTGAGGAAATTGCAATTTAGAGTCATTGCTCAGGGCCTCTAATTCAAGCAATAGGGCTGGGATTGGAAGGACTGAGTGTGAGCCAGGAATGCAGCAGGTGTACAAAGAAAACCTAGGTAAGAGTCCTCTTACTATTAAAAGTCCCTGGGCTTCTAGATCTTTCATTTTAATCCATAGCAGTGGTTTTCACCCAAGTGTGGTCCAGTACCAATAGCAGCAACATCAGCATCATGTGGACACTTGTTGGAAATGCAAACATTTGGCTCCCCAAGACTTGATTCAGTAGGTCTGGGGAGGAGCTGGGATTCACATTTCTAATAACTTCCTAGATGACACTGATGCTGCCAGTCCAGGGACCATACTTTGAGAACCAGCAGTCCAAACAATGGGATTAAAAACAACTGCCCTGCCTCCCTCACAGAATTTGGGAGATCAAATAAGATACGTGCAAAAGCACATTATAAATTAGAATGTGCTATACTAATATAAGGGGGCATTATTTTTATTACTCCTCATATAAGCAAAGAGAGCCTTAAAATAGGAACAAGATGGGTTCTGTAGCAGAGGGTGACAGTTGTAGATCCTGCCACATTAAATCAGAATGATGTCACTTGACATCAGTTATACCAATACTTGAGAGAAGTCCAGTGATGGAAGAATTTCAGTGACACTTGGGTCACCTGAAAAAAGGTCTTCCTACCTGCTTCCTACCCTTTCCTCTCTATCCCGTATGCCTTCCTGGAAGCACAAAACACATTGAGTTTAGCTCTAGCAAGCCCTTCAATACATTTAGGAGCCCCTTTCCCACCCATTCAGAGTGATACAGCAGTGGCTTAATGTGTGGTCCTCAAAGGAGCAGCAGCAGCACCCCTGAAAGCTTGTCAGAAATTCTTACAACCCACCTCAGGCCTACCAAATCAGAAATTTAGGCGGTAGAGACCAGGAATCTGTACTTTAATGAAGCCTCCAGGTTTTGGAGGCATTCTGCCAATTCCTTAAATTTGAGAACCACTGCCTAGAGCCACATAATTTCATTGGAAAGTACCTAATCCCCACTATGTTCTGGACCGCTGAGCTGCCAGCTTGATTCTTAATTGTTCCTCTAATTCCCTCTCTAGAATGAGAAGCTCACTTGTTCACCTGCTTATTTAGCAGAGTCTTGATGTCTAGTGGAGTCCTTGTGAACCCCTCTTGCCCAAGAACATACACCATCCCTTTATCACCCCACCAGCCTTTTCTGTCTCAAAGTGGGAAGATATCCCTTTCTCCCTTCCTCATCCTCCCCAGTCCCATCAAACCAGGATTCTGCCTCTGCCTAAGATGAGTATATTCATTGTGTCACCCAAGTCAAACCTTTACCTATCAGTGCCACTATGTTAAATCCAAGTCACACTTGAACCTCGCAATTTAGACTTGTCTTGAAGGTCAACTCTATAACTACTAGCAATTCCAGTCCCACTAATCCTATTCCAATCTTCTCTTGGATTCCTCATGCCCCTCACCCCACAGCCCAGAGGTTGAATCTCAGTATGTCCCACGGTGCTATTGGGTAGAAATAGACTCCTTCTAGCACTAGTCATAAGAGGGGTCCTTACCAGATCCAGTCACTCCGGGGACAGAGTCTTGGCTGCTATTGCAACCCAATTCAGGAACATCTTAATAATACCTGAATGGCTTATCTTAATTTGGGGGCTTCGTAATGATATTGAGATAATTAGCTGAGAATGGCCAGTTATTTTCACACTATGCAATTAAATATTCCATAACCCTTTAGGGGTTGTGTACAAAGATGCTTAATGTATAATTCCTTATAAAAGTCAAAAAAGATAATTTACAGCAATAGGAGGAGTGGTTAAAATAAAAATAAAATATGTTCATATAATATAGTTTATACATGCATTAAGAGTCATGCTTTTGAAGAAATTCTAATGTTATGGAAAGATGTTAACATTATGTCAGGCTGAGAAAAGTGAGCCCCAAAATGACGCCAATTATGGTTATGTACATGCCTAGAAAAAAAGTACTGGAGGTAAATACACCAAGATGCTAACAGTGACATCTTTAAACTGTGGGATTATGGCAGATTTTTGTTTTCTTTTTTACAGCGTCCTGTCTATAACAAGTATTTAAAAATAAGAGCATATATTGCCCTTATAGTTGGGGAAAAAAGAACATTACCCCTCCTCCCAAATGCATTGAGGGCTGGCTATGGGGTGGGGATGAGGCACGCAGAAGTTTGCACAAGAGCAAATAGAAAGGTGCAAGGACACTGTGAGAGGGAACAAGAAAGCTGAAACCGAGGAACAAAGCTCTTGGTGGGGGGGGGTGTCCTGTCTCCAGTTAACAGAAGCAGAGAAAACCCATTGGAGGCAAGCTGTTCAGATAATCCCCAGAGACTGCTTGGGGCCAAGGCTCCTGAGCCTTGTAACCTTTGCAAGTAGGGCGTGGCTGGGGTGGGAACGTGTTAGCTCTGCTGCCCCTTACAGGCCCTGCCATCTCTTTCTCATCATTTACCCAGTACTGCCTACCTTCTCAGCACCGTGCCAGGGACTTACCACGGGCACCGGTAATGCCCGCAACACCTGATCAGATAGAGTTGCCCCACTTTGCAGATGAGGAAATCAAACCATAGAGCCCTTCCCCTCAGCATAGAAGAGAGACCTACAAATGACATCATGCTTCCCACAAACCATATTAATTTCAGCCACATCAAATTATTGAAAACACCACCCCCAGAGATCTGCAGGGAAGAACTAAAAGGACCTCTTCAGAGCAGAGGTTGTCTGAGCCCTGCTTGATCCCCTCAGGCCTTATTGTGCTGAACACCTGGCCAGCACCTTCATCTCTCAGCCTGAAGGCTTTCTCTGGCCCTGGGAAGTCTTTGCCACCCCCACCCCACCCCACCCTGCACCACCACCAAGGCAGGGCTGAGGAGTGAGAAAATAAGCAGCCTCAGCCCCCAAGAGCTCTCAACCAATGACTGAGGAGTAAATGTACAAATACCCAAGTCCTCTACATGACTCTAGAGTTCCCCAGTGGCATTAATTTCTAATCGGCACTGTGGTAGCTGCCTTGACAGTGAACCCTGAATTGGCTGCCTTCCTTTCCTTGTCTTACCCACCCTCCGGTGGCTGTTTTCTGGGCTCACCTCCCAAATAAGCTACTTGAACTTGAATCCTTGTCTCAGCATCTGCTTCTGGGGGATCTCCAACTAAGGCACTATTTCAGTGCCCCATCATAAAGTTTTAATATGATCTGTTTCTTATAGTGAAATGCCTTTCATATCATCACATGTGAATAAAAATGAGTCATAACATGGTACATAAAAGCCTGTTTTTAAGTAGGTATCACATTTAAGCTTTTTCTTTAAAAATACCCTTCAACCTTTATCTCTAATTGTTCAATCTTTAATCTAGTCACGTTACTAGAAATTGTATATCCATTGTATAAAAGTATTAGGTCAATCATACTGAAAATTTTAGATCATTTAGCTACAGCTTGTATGCCCATACATATGTTACACTGCTCTTAATATTTATCAAGGCCATATATAAAACCTCCTCCCTTGCAAGTCCATCCTCCTTACCATCACTGCAGGCACCACTTTTTGATCAAGTCTCCCTTTCCTTCTTTACTCGTTTTCCTCAGTGCCTCAGATTCATCGCATAGGAAATTTAAGCAAGGTGAAAGTGACTCAACAATTTCAGGTTACCTGGAAACCATTATTACTTTCTATGCAATTTTGTTATTTTCAAGGTTCTGTTGTGAGCCACATGTGGCTTATGTTTTGGGCCTAAAAACTGATGTACTCCAGCCCTGACTGGTGTGGCTCAGTGGATTGAACACCAGCCTTCAAACTGAGGGGTCACCAGTTTGATTCCCAGTCAGGGCACATTACTGGGTTGTGGGCCAGGTCCCCAATTCGGGTTACACGAGAGGCAACTACACATTGCTGTTTCTCCCCCTCTTTGTCTTTCTCCCTTCCCCTATCTCTAAAAATGAATAAATAAAATCTTAAAAAAAAAAAAGAATAGTGAGGCTTTAAGGATTGGGACATTAGCAAAAATAATAATAATAATTAATAAAAATAAACAAATGAAATCTTTAAAAATAAAAAAATATATAAAAACCTGACATAGTCTAAAACATGTTTTCACTATACTAAGTAGTGAAACCCATGCATGAATCCTTTTCACCCACTCCAGGAAAATTATGTTAATACATTTTTTAATTGTCAAGCCTTTCACCCCTCACTTGGTACTTTTACATATTGAATTATATCATAATAGCACTCTGAGACTGACAACTATTAGTGAAAATTTTCAAATGAGAGGTTAAGTGACACGAGCAAGGCCACACAGTAAATGGCAGAAGTGTCACTTGAATCCAGGTCTCTTGAATCAAAGTTCACTCTATTTTCCACCAAACTACACTGGATTTACTCTGTTAACAAGGTTGCTAACTCATGCGTGTCTCATCATCCAAAATAACCCCTTTTACTCCTCTTCTTTCCCTGGCTGGTTTGGCTCAGTGGATTGAGCGTCAGCCTGCGAGCTGAGTGTCGCCGGTTCGATCTTCCAGTCAGGGCACATCAGAGAAGGAAAACTCTGACTCCAAAAAACCTCCGCTGCCTTGCGGCATACCTCTTCAGGAGAAAGGCTAAGGGAGTAAACCCCGACAGAAAATCCGGAGCCGGAGTCCCTAAGGCGGTTTGACGTTGTAGTCAACACCGGCAACTCCTGCGGCGCACCTGAAGCCAAGCTGTATTGAGTCTGTCTTTCCCTTGGACCCTTCGGCTGCGAAGAGAGGGGGGGTCTGCTGCATGGGCAACAGCAGACCCTCCATATCACCCTGCCCAGGCTCTGTAGCTTCAGCTTCACTGGAGAGGACACTCCAGCGTCATCGCAAGATGTCGATTCAACACGGGAGGAGACAGATACCGTGTCACTCCCGAGTCGGACTGCACAGCCATTCTCGGCGGTGCAGATAGACTCTTAAGAAGCTACACCATCGTCTCTCGAGACGGACGGCTGCCGACATCGACTCCTCTTCTACTGAATTCATGTAACACGAAGTTCTCTTCACTTGTATTTATCCAGTTCATGGACCTGGACTCATTATTGGTGGTTGAGTTTACTTATGACAGAAAAATAAGCACAGATGCATTACCAGATTCACGGGTAGATCAAAAGGCAGACTTGATACATTATGACCTGTAAGGGCCTTTAGGGGAAAACATAGCATCAGACATAAAAAGTACTCAGAGTTTCAAAACTTATTTTTTGAAAAACAAAATCAAGAAGATAGAACGAAAGTACTTTAGTTTATCCTTCACATGGATTTTTCTTCTTTTTCCAGCTTCTATAATAACCAAAAAAGAACTGACTTTCACTCATTTATTTGACCAAAATTTACTGAGTTTAAGGATAATTGTAAGGTGCTAGGGAACAACTTCACAGAGCCAACATGACAGACCTACTACATGAATGAAAATGCCACTAATGAAATGTCATCTTACGTCTTACGTTGAAAAGAAACGAATATTTGACATGAGTCAGAGAGATGAGCAGCAGAGAGCTCCAGTTCTTAGCACTCAAAGGCACCATCCCATAGTGGTTATGCCTGTGTTTGAGAAGGTCCTAAAAGAGGTAAGTCGGTTTTCATCAAAATCAGATGTATTATCTAAAGGCTGATTGTAAAATACGTTGTAAATATGATATATTTTGTTTTGCTGTAGCAAAACAGATATGATAACAGCTTTTTAGTTTGCATAAATTAAAATTGCCCTTAGCTGGAATAAATCATTCTTATTGACATTAGCAGCTGTGTAGTCAGTAAAGAATTATTGTTGCCATTACTTGCTGGTATTTATAAACACTTTTATTTTCTAAGTGCTTTACAATCACTTATTGTCTAATTAATATCTAATCATCTGTTTACAAGTAATAATCACACATGTAGTGCAATATAATCAAAACTCCAAATGCAGCCATCATCGTACTCAAGAATGTTGTGTAAATTTTGGTCCCTCCTTGATGGGGTTTCGGTCCAGACATACAGCTGAAACAGATAATACAAGAGAAAAAAATGAATAAAGATCCCTCACTTGGATTTGAGCATAATTTGGATTCAAAACTTTTGCATGCCAAATATATTATCTGAATGTCAGTGGGTAAGAATATAGGTAATTTTCAACACTTAATGGCTCAATTACACAGACATATAATATTTTTAATTTATTTAAGCCACAAAATTGGATAATAGTTTATAATAAATGTTCAAGGGCAGGCACCAACTTAACATTGGAACTGTTAGTCACAATCACCATTTCAGTGATTTTCATGAAAAAGATCGAATATAGCAAAGGTGGCTCAGGGACCTTCAAGGTTAATATAATGAGGTTCAAGTCTAGACCAAGCTATGGCCAGGACAAACACCTGCCAGTCTTAATTATCCAATGTAAGTGGATGAACTGCTCTCGCCCTTCAGCCTCCCCAACTGTTATTCTATAAGCAATTATGGGAACCGTGAAAGGATTTTTTAAAGCAGGTGACTGATATGCATACTAATCCAGATTTCCTGATCCCCTCACCCCCCGTCCGCCCCCCCGCCCCCCCCGCCCAGGACAAATTTTCCTACAAGTAGAATTCCTGAGTCAGTGTACTTGAAATTTTTGGGTTTTATATACAGTTTTCTGATACTGTGATCAAGTTGTCCTCAGAAGAGTTGAACACCTTTACACATCTGATAATACTAAAGAGTTGTCTTTCTTGGTTATTGATCTGCTATAACTAGTTCTCTTCCTTGTTACTTTCCCACCAGGAGGTTTCCTGGTACTGCAGCAAATACTGCACAGTCCTGAGGAGTGTACCTGAGACCTTCTTGATGTGATACAAATGGGCTTGACTGGCAAGTGAGTAATCAAGAGCCTGATGCCAGGATGGATAATTTTTAATTGATTTTTATAGAGAGTGGGGAAGTGGGGGGAGAAAGAGAGACATGGATTTGTTATCCCACTTATTTATGCATGTATTGCTTGTTTATTGGATGTGCCCTGACCAGGGGTCAAACCCACAACCTTGGTTTATCGGGATGACGCTCTACATGGCCAGGGCCAGGATGGATAAATTTATTAACAAGTAAACTATTATTATGATGCTTGGATTTTATACTAATCGACTATGAATGGCATGGAGTCCAAAGTGAAATCTTCATCTTGCAAAATCTGTACTCAGAATCTTCTGATGCTCAAAGAGAGATTTGGTTTAACCTTCTGTATTAGTTTCCTATTGCTGCTGTGACAATTCACCACAAAAGTAGTGGTTTAAAACAACACAATTTTATTATCTTAAAGTTCTGGGGTCAGAAGTCTGAAATGGGTCTCAGTGGGCTAAAATCAATATATCGGCAAGACTGCATTTCTTCTGGCGGTTCTAGGAGAAAATCCATTTCCTTGCCTTTTCCAGCTTCTAGGGCTACCCACATCACTGGGCTCATGACCCTCTTCCTTCCATCTTCAAAGCCAGCAATTGTATCACTCCAACCTCTGTCTGCTTCAGTAGTCACATTTCCTCTCACTATCCTCCTTGCCTCTCTTCATTTGAAAGGACCCTTGTGATCACATTGGGTCCACCTGGATAATCCAAGATAATCTTTCTCTTTTCAAACTCTTTAACTTAATCCCATCTGTAAAATCTCTTTTACCACGTAAAATTGCATACTCCCAGATTCTGAGAATTAGAATGTAGAAATCTTTGGGGGGGGGCATTATTTTGCCTACCATCCTTTCCTTAGCATGAGCTGGACCTGGTATCTCATCTCCAGATATTTGAACAACACACTGTCTATAATTTTAATACTTAGTAATTTATGAAACCCTATTCTGTGTCAGGCACAGGCACTGCATCAGGTTTGCATAGAAGAATCAGTGCTTAGAGAGGTTAAATAATTTGCTCACGGTCAGTGGCAGAGCTGAGTTTCAATTCAGGTCTGTTTCAACTCAAAGCTCCTGCTCCTGCTCATTGTATGCTGCCCCTGAAGCTCAACATTTCCCGTGCTCTGGTCCGTTTGCTCTCTTTGGATAGCATTCACGTTGAAAGCTTTTCATTTAATTTGATGTTTAATGATACAACTTAGCTAGATAAAAACCTTTTATTAAGCCTCTATAAATCCCATATTTGACTCACTCATAGGTGCCAGTGGACAATATCATGAAACACTCATTCAAGATGATGTCTCCACGTCCTCTAATAAATCTTCCACAAAGTAGCATCCAATGGGTTCTTCCGCCCTAACACAAGCAGAAGTGGATTCTCTAGGTCATGTTCACTGTGAGTGAAAAGTAATTCTCTGAATAATATCAGGTGGTGCCAGTGAGAAATGATCTTTCCAAAGGCCCACAAGTCTATCAAATATCTTATTCTTGAAAACAATAGAGTCCAACACTTTAGGGGTCTAAGTTCATGTATTAAAGTCTCCCATTGTTTGCATATCTTCACAAGTTTCTCAACCTTCACTGTACATTAGAATCACATGGGGAGCTTTCAAAACAACTGAGGCCTGGTTTTCACTTCCTAAAGATTCTGGCTTCATTGGCCTGGACACAGTATCAGGACTTTTAAAAATGGTGAACAAAAAATGTTGCAAACCACTATGGTAAAGCAGAGATGATGAGAGACTTTATTAAGACATCAATTTGACCCTTAGACTATTACACTCTCTTTTTTTTTCAAGGATCTCTATTTTGTTTGCATTGAAAGAAATACACCCTATTAGTGTATGTGTTCCAAGAAGCTATGTAAAAACTTCAATATGTCCAAAAGCAATCACTTTAAACACCTAGTTTACTTAAGTGTCAGGTAAGGGGCTATGTTGAATGACTGACTAAGGGTGCTTAAGAATAACTATATACAGTGAATGCGCTTCGACAGAAGCCCCTGCTTGCTGAGAGAAGTTCTTTTGAGTAAGCAAGTAAGCAAGCATGGGAAAGCACACTTTCAAAGAGAAATAATTCTTTATTTCTGCAAAATAGTCTGGATAACATCACCATACCATTCAAGCGTAGGAAGGCAAAAGGAGCAAAACCGTTAGCATTAAACCATGGCAGTCCCTGGCACATATTGCTCAAAACATTTTGGCATAATCCTTTGAAATTTTCATCATGGCAACTTTATAAGGCCGCTTAAGAAATCAGGTATTATACAATCAAATAGGAATTTTTGGATCCAAAGAGGTATTAACCATATTTATCATTCGCTTATTAGACTATCAACTGACTTTTGGTTGTTTCAAAAATATCAGAAATAACTATCAACAATGACTGTGCCCTCTGAGGACATCTGATGAGAACAGAGGGGTGGCCTACTCTGGTGAGAAATTCCTGAAGGGGATATCTTAAGTGAGGAAGGCAATCCTCTGAAGTCAATTCTTCTTGTAGGACAATTCTCAAACTCCAATTTGCATAAAAATCACCTGGAGAACTAGGCCAGCGAAGAGCCCTTTGATTGGACAACTTGACGTTTTATCAAGCTCACAGGTATTGCCTGAGTCCCACAGGTTGAGTAACACTGTTGCAGAGCAAAACTGTGATGGTAAAAATACTCAAGAGAATATAGAGCTCTTTTATCTTTTCTCTGCAAAGGATACTGTCAAAAGGACTCAGGAGCCAACTTGGAGAGAGTCCTGCCAGCCAAAGATGGAAAGCTTAAGCATCAATAAGCATAAAGGACTGCAATGGATTGAAATCCACCAAGTACGTTTAAATCCATTAATTCATAATACTACAAAGAAATTCCAGACAAACTAGAAACTTAGGTTGTCTGCATTGGAGAATGCAAGGGAACAGATGCATTATCTTGAAAACTGGGAACTAGAGGAAAAGAACCAAGCATTTATCTTACCATTCTCGTACAAACTGTAGGTAAGAAGTGTATTATCTTAGAATGAGTAATGAAGAAAGTATTGTTATTGGTGGAAGTGGAGTTCTTGTTGTATGATGAGGAAAAGAATTTCCTGAGACCTGCACGGGAAGATGGAGTCCCACTGTAAACTTTGTTGATGATGTAAAATTAAGGAGGTTCCTCTCCTGACTTCCCAATGTGCCACCTCCATCTGTCTTGCCATGGAAAAGGTCCAATTTTGTCTTCAATAGGGCTCCGTTGTTAAAGTCCAGTCCAGTCTAGCACCAGGCTAGTTTAGCGTGTGTTCCCAGCTACACTCTGTTGCTGTGCTGAGGTACTCAGGCTTCTGCCTGGAACCTGCATGTACAGTCTATGTAGCCATTGGCCACGTGGCTGCTAAGGTCACATGGCTATGGAGTGAGGATATGCGAGTACATGGGGCAAATATATTACCGGGTGGGTGAGAGAGAGAGAAAGAAGGCTTCTTTGTTCCTGTGGGATTCTATTAGCTTGGGCTTGAGAGAGACCAGGTGCTTTTTCAAATTGGCCAGTGAACTTCCCAAGTGTTCATAGGCTTTTGATAGGTTTATATCCCTTAGTTAGACTGACAGGCTGCTTCGGTAACCACCTTCTCCTGTGCCCCCCAACAACCCAGTACCAGAGTGGGGAAGGGAGGAGTGTTAAGCCCCTTGATGGAGCAATGCCATAATTCCCTGCGGTGTGAAGCTCTACCTTCCTAGCTAAGTAAGCAGGCTCATGCTCCCCATTTTATTAAGCTCAACGTCTAAGTCCCTTTCCTCCCCTTTCCCATCAACAATTAGCTTAATACTGGCACTGACAGTAAAGGTAATGAGGAAGGTAATAACTTAAATTATCCCTATTTTATAACCCCTAATGAATGATTAGATCTAGGCATTGAGTATCAACAATTGCTAACATGACAAAAAGACAGACAACCCTAAATGTTACATGCACCTGTTAGAAGTACCTGGACCATCAATAAAGTAGTTTGCCAAGTAAATATCAATAGAACCTGGCTACGATCACACCTCTTAATCCCAAGTAAATATCAATAGAATCTGGCTACGATCACACCTCTTAATTTTCTGTATTATTTACAGAAAATACAGCAGGGATAAAACAATATATTAATGTCACAGGGATGAAATTAGCAAAATTCAGACTGTGAGAAACTGTATAGGACAAACCTAGTTTCTGCAATCAAAAAATTGCAAGAAACTTATGGATTAAACAGGACCTTAAAGACATAGAAATTTGAATAATTTCTGGATGATATAAAATAATAATTATTAATTTGTTTTAGATATGATGTTGTGTTTTTAAAAACTTTACTTTAGAAATATACACTGAAGTATTTGCAAATGAAATATATTGTGTCGGTGTGGGAAATGGAGAGGGCTCTAGATGAGTGGTTCTCAACAAGGTGAAATTTTGCCCCCCAAGGCACATTTAGCATGTCTGGAGACATTTTTGGTTGTCACGTCTTGGGGGATGGTGCTCTGGCATCTAATGGGTGGAGGCCATGGATGCTGCTAAATATCCTAAAATGCACAGGAACAGCCCTCCAGTATGAGGGAATGGCTCTTCCCTGGCCCACTGATGACCTTGAACATGTCCACGTAGATCATACCAGCAAAGACTTGCACTACAGCTCATCCGTGTGTTGGCAGAATGTCTGTGAGCTTCGGGGAATGTGAGAGGTGGGAGGCCTGTTAGGAGCTGATGCAAGGCCATCTCGTCCTGCTCACCTCCCTATGTCCCCTGAGAAGCTGTCACCAGGAAGGCTTTAAAAGTTTACCTTTGCTTTATTATTTTAAAAGATTAGGAGAATACAAAATTGTAAAAAGAACAAAAAGTCCTTATAATCAATGATCACTACCTCTGTCGACATTTCATGTATTTCTTTCTTTTTCTTTTTTTTCCCTGTACTTAGATTTTCCACCCTCAACTGTGTTTTTCAAATGAAAAAGAAAGCAAGTGGGAAGTCTCCATTATGAGGACATTTTTGTTATGACTTTACTGGGCCTCAGGGCACCTATTGTGATAGTGAGAGGCTTTGTCCAGTATACTCAAATATATTGGGAGGAAATGAAAATATTTGGTGTGGTGAAGGGGACATATTGGGGAAACAGGTGGGAGGGCAAGAATTTTTGTGTCAAATCTCAACCAACCAATTAGTTAATTAAATATTATTGAGCTCCTGTTATATGCCAGAATGGAACATATGATTCTTCTACTTAAGTGGAGTTAACAGTCTGGGAGAGAAAGAAATATTATTAGTAGTGCCAATAATACAATAGCAATAGCTACTATTCATGATGAATCTAAGACATGCTCATAGTTGCCACAGGAGAGGCAGTTTCTCTTTGCCTCCTAACTTCTGTGGAGGTACGGGGCTTCCTGCCTTGGCCTCCTCAGTATAGAGCTGCAGAATAGGGAACCAGTTAGTCGCGATCTACAACGGGCTGCTCAGCAACCAGAGATGAAGTCATCCAGCATCCTTTATTTCCATACTATCCTTTCTGGTGTGTGGGACAAGGACTACAGGAAGTTGGCACCATTGGCTACTTTTCTTTCACTGTTCACATAAGTAGTAAACTGCCCCAAACCAAAGTGACACAAGGTATTTGTACCAGGCAAATTCATCTGACCTTGCCTTTGGTCTTGCCTTGTCTTGCGTGTGTACTGGACACACATAACACACAATTATCCAGACGTAAATGTCAATAATGCTGAGGTGGAGAAACTTTAGATGAAATGATATTGGTCATGATTGGTCGCTGTTGAGCTAGGTGAGGAGTACATGAACAGCACAAACGGGAAGACACTGTTTTGTCTAATTTTGCATATGGTTACAATTTCCCTTAATAAAAGTTTTATTTTAAAAAATTGGTTATCATGTTATTAACTATTAAATGTGGATATCCATGAAAAATCGGTCACCTTGCTTTATTAAATATCAAGTACTTTAAGTGCATATATGGAGGCAACATGAATAAATGCCCAAACTTTGCAGTTAGACTTCTTTCTAGCTCTACTGCCGAACTATGGCTGTGTTCTTCTTTTTTATTTATTGATGAGAGAGAGAGAGAGAGGGATTTATTGATCCACTTACTTATGCATTCCTTTGTTGATTCTTCTTTCTTAAATTTATTTTTTAGAGAGAGGGTTAAGGGAGAGAGAAAGAGAGGAAGAGAAACATCAATGTTTGGTTGCCTCTCACACACCCCCAACTGGGGATGTGGCCCACAACCCAGGCATGTGCCGTGACTGGGAATCGAACCACTGACCCTTTAGTTCACAGGCCGGCACTCAATCCACTGAGCCACACCAGCCAGGGCCATTGGTTGATTCTTGTATGGGCCCTGACTGGGGATCAAACCCACAACCTTGGTGTATTGGGATGACATTTAAACCAACTGAGCTATTCAGCCAGGGCATGACTGGTGTCTTCTTTAGCAAATGACTTAGACTTTTTAAGCCTCAGTGTCCTCACCAACAAAATAAGGCTAATAATGCCCCTGAGGGTTGTGTAGGATTTAAATATAAGTAAACAGTTTAGCTGAGTGCCTTAAGTAAATACCTTTATTAGACCCTCTTCCTTTGTTCTTTTTGTCTGCTAGTTTTCAATACAGAGATAGGAAGAGCTCTTCTTGTTATCTGGACAAGTAACTTTGACCAGTCAATTTCTTTTCAAATAATCCCCTGGAAAATGTAGATGGTCCTGGTATTAAATGTTCAGTTTTGAGGGTTTAAAACAACAAACCCTGGAGAGACCTGGGGTGGGTGGGGTGGTGATAAGTAATAAGAAGGAATATATGTGGTTAATTCAGTAGTTCTCAATCCAGTGTGATTTTGCCCCACAGGGGACATTTAATAATGTCTGGAAACATTTTTGTTTGTCACAACGTGGGTGGGGGGGTGCTACTGGCATCTCCTGGTTAGAGTCCATGGATGCTGCTAACCAACCTGCTATATGCACAGGATTGCTCCCCGCCACAAAGAACTATCTGGCTCCAAATATCAGTAGTACCAAGGTGGAGAAACCTGGGCTAATGTAACCAAAACTCCTTGATGAAGCTTTTCCTAAATAATTAAGTTTGCCTTTTTCTGTTCTTTTTACCCAACACATACAGGTTATTAAAGGAATGCTCAGGAGAAATCATTCAAAATGTGATTACTCTAGCTCTGTGGCCCTATTTTGTTATTCACTTCTTTATGAGAAAAAAAATATCTGAGTAGTGTTCTGATTTCATTGCCTTTGAGTTTTAAATAGCAAACTCAAAGCATGCACTGATTACCTTCTTAACTATAACACATGGTGAAGGCTAGGGGCATCACTTTACTAACTAGTGGGAAGGGTGTACCATCTCCCAACATCTCAGTCGTCTTTATTCCTGTTATGCCAATGGGGAGGACTGGGATGAAGGGAATTCAGACAGGACTCCCCAAACAGATACATTTCTCCTGTTACAGTAGCCCATCTCGCTTTAGATGATATTTGCCTACCATGTCATTATTAAATAGAAAACAGTATGGGGAACTTACCCATCCTACTCCCTTTCTAAAGGCAGGATACTTGAGGTCAAGACCACAATACCATAGGCACTGAAGAAAAGAGTGAGGTAAATGGTGGTAAGTGTGTATTCAACTGGCAAACAATAGCAAGGCCATTTCTGTGAGATGTGATGTGTATTTTGGGGAGCAGTGAAGTAAAAATGGATGAGAAGATAAAAAGTGGGGGAAAATCTGTATGGGTGGTGGAATGGCTTAAGGATCTATGATGTGTTACCATTTTTTATTTCTCCCTTCCCCCTTCCCAGCCCTTCTATTAAAACTGCACCGCCTACAGCCAGGGAGGTGGGCTGGGACACCTGATTAAGAGGGCCACAGCAGCCTGTGCAGTGGTTTCTCAGATCCTCAGCTTCCCTCTTTCAGGAATTAGAATGAAGAGATAGACTCCGGGTCGGTTGGGAGCTGAGCTGTGAGCAGAGCATTAGAGTAAATATGTCCAGAAATGGCTCCTTCCATGGGCTTCTCAAGCTGCTCTGGGTCTTGTTCTTGCTGAGGCCTGCTTTTCAGGTTTCTCCAGATTCTAATAGTCAGTCCTTTGCATTCCTCCCTAATGAAAAAGCTAACTTGGTGGGTACTGTCCCTTGCAACCGAACAGTCTATCTCTGAGACAGATGTATACACACCCACACCAAGAAACAAGACTAGCCTAAGAAGTGAGGCTGAGAGCTGCCTACCACATCAAGGCAAGACCACTTAACAGTCATGTGGGCTTCATGCTGAAGAGGGTCAAGGGCTGACACTCCGCCCAAGAGACCAGCTCACAGTAAATTCCCCTTCTCAGAAATCATATAGTTCTAGATACACTATACCACACTTCTAGTACTTTCATATACAGTCTTACAGCTCCTTTTGTGTTATTGTATCAAATTATTGTTTATGTCATAATGTTACTGAAGTCTCATTTGTAACTTGATATTTATCTCTTATAAAATAAATACTGGAAAGAGTAGTTGACACCTCCAGGGTCCATCCACTTTCTTACATCATCCTCAACCCACTCAGATCAGCTTCTGCCTCCAACACTCCACTAAAACTGACTTATGTTTCCATGTAAACATTTCGTAGCTACGCAGGAGGATATTTTAGAGCAGTGGTTCTTTTCTTTAGCATAGACTATGGGTATTTTTATTTGAACTTTATAGCTTGAGAAATTTCTTAAGTGACATGGTAGCAATTTTGTGGATACTTAAATCCACCCCTCACCACAATAAAAGAAAAAAAAATACATTCTTGACTCTCCTGAAACAACTTTCTTGTATGTGTACACCTAGAGGTTAACAGTGTCTGATGACAAGCAATCATTTCACTCAATACAAAACTGGGCAATGGTGTCAATTAATTGCCTACTTACTACATTGGTAGGTACTTTTTATTTATTTATGTTTTAAATTAATTTGTTTGTTTATTTATTTTATTTTTAGAGAGAGGGGAAAGGAGAAAGAGAGGGAGAGAAATATCACTGTGTGGTTGCCTCTAACTCACGCCCCCAACTGGGGACCTAGCATGCAACCTAGTCATGTGCCCTGACTGGGAATCGAACCAGCGACACTTGGCTCGAAGGCCGATGTTCAATCCACTGAGCTACAGCAGCCAGGGTGGTAGGTACTTTTTAAACAACATCCCAGCAGGACATGATCTTTAGATCCCAGTTGAGGGATAGAATGGAACTTTGAAGTAATCTGATTCCAAAGCCTGTATTTGCAGTATTTTAACTAAGGAATTTTTAAATAGACATAAATCTACATTTTAATGCTAAGTAAATATGTGTTCAATTACTCCCACCAATTCTGTCGAACAGATATTAACCGAATTTCAGTGATTACAAGACAAAAATGTAATGAAAAATTGTCAGTGGGTATGTAATAATCCAAGGGGCTAAGTAGTTACATGGGGATTGCATTACAAATTTTAAATAAATGCTGAAGTATTACATATTATCATCATCTGATTCGTCTTCTTCCTTCAAAGATTCCCAAGCATATTTCTCTGCCTCTTCCCTTATATCTTTTGGAACAATTTCATGTCTTCCTTTAATTTCACCAACCCAGCTGAGCTCCAGTTCAAAAGCTTTATCCTTTACTTCATTGTGTACTATATAAATTATTTTTGGAACTTCTTTAACAACATCACAGCAGGTCATTTTCTTTTTCACTTGAAGCTTTTCTATTTCTGTCTTTGTAGCTTGCCTGGCTTGCCAATAGCACAGCCCCGGTAACCATATGAAACACCCGATGGGTCAGTGATGTAGAGATGTGCACCATCATTCATACAGGAAAACCCTAACATGAAACTGAAGCCAAAAGGTCTAATGGCACTGTAGGGTGTGTATGCATGTACAGACATGGCCACTCTGTCTGCAAGATGTTTCGGTGGGATGTTATAGCCATAGTTAGATCTAAAGTTGGAAGCTTCTTCTCTTGCAATGTCTGCTAAAGAATGAGGATCTGCCAACAAACCTGCTACTGCCATTCCAACATGCCAATCAACACTAAAAAGCCATTTGTTGGAATCTTCTTCATAAAGTTTAGAAAGGACTAATTTTTCTACCCCAAAGACAACACGATCTTTACATCTGATTCCAATAGCTGTACTACTGTTTTCCACAGCTTTCATAGCATATTCAACTTGACAATTTTTCCACCAGGAGAGAATATAGAGGCTGACAGGTCATACCCAGTGCTGGCTGAGCTCATCCTGCTAAACCCAGAGCAGTGGTTCTTGACAAGGGGAGATTTTGTGCCCCACTCCCAAAGGTGATTTTTTAGTGTCTGGACACAGTTTTGATTGTCACAATTTGGGAGGGGGTTCCTACTGGCATCTGGTAGATAGAGACAAGGGATGCTGTTAAACATTCAACAATGCATGGGAAAGTACCCCACAGCAAAGAATTACCTGGCCCCAAATGTCAATAAAACCAACATTGAGAAAACTTGCTTTAGGGCAAAGATGGATCTTTGAGACAAATAACACAATTTAAAAGGGGCAAAGGATTTGAGTGGACATTTCTCCAAAGAAGACATACAAATGGCCACTAAACACATGAAAAATTCTCAACATCATTAGCCATTAGGGAAATGCAAATCAAAACCACAATGAGATACAACTTTATACCCACTAGAATAGCTGTAATTTTTAAAAATGGAAAATAACAAGTGTTGGTGAAGATATGGAGAATTTGGAACCACCACACATTGCTGGTGAGAATGTAAAATGGTGTAGCCTCTTTGGAAGACAGTTCGGCAGTTTCTCAAAATTTAAAAATAGATACTATTTGACCTAGCAACTCCACTCCTAGGTATATAACTGAGAGACTTGAAAACATATGTCAAAAAAACCCCACAAAAAACAACTTGTACACGAATGTCATAGCAGCATTATTCACGATAACCAACAAGTGAAAACAACCTGAACATCCATTGACTGAAGAATGGAGATACAAATTGTAGTATATCCCTACAATGGAATATTATTTGGCCATAAAGAGGAACGAAGCACTGATACATGCTATAGTGTGAATGAACTTTGAAAACATATGCTAAGTGAAAGAAGCCAGGTCTAAAAGACTATATATTGTACCATTCCATTTATATGAAATGTCCAGAATAGGCAAATCCATATAATAGAAAATAGATTAGTGGTTGCCTGGTACTGGAGGTGTTGAAGGGGCATAAAAGCCTTATCTCATCATTTTGTAGCAAAGGCTGGTAAAGGGAGAAGAAGAAATGGAAGAGTTTTCATTTTGATCCATGAATTATCTATAGAAAATTGGAATTCACTCCACTAAGCGGCATCTTGAAAGAACTATCTCTGTCATTCAATCAATAGTTAACTATCAAACCCCTACTATGAGCCAAGCTCTCTGGGGTGCCCACAGAAACATTCCTTCCTGGGAGACAGTGAAAGAAGCAAAGGCTTTGGAATTAGATCTTGAGCTAGTAAAAATTTCAGTGTGAAAGTATCTTATGCTGCCAATTTACAATCCAAAGGAACAGAGGAAGGTAAATCAGTGGTACAAAATAATCTTACATATAATTTAAAATAGCAGAAGTGTTTCTAGAAAGAACTAGGCTAACCACATTATTTTCTACCAAGGCACCATAGGGGATCCCTGTTTTAATGAATAAATAAAAATGATGTGTAATTATCATATCAATTGCTTGCATCTAAGTGAGTGCTTCTGAAATTATTTGATGGTGCTTAAAAATCTTTGGTCTCTGAAGTGCATTTAATGTCTCCTTGACTCTTATATATATTATTAATTTGCAGATCAAAGTTAACTTGGTGCTATGCAAATGAGACTTCAGATGAATGTGATTTTACTGTAAAAATTTAAGTCCATATTACTTGTAACAGAACTGCAATATATTTTGAGAACACGTGTCAATATATCTAAAAGAGACACTATAGTGTAAAGCATTGTTATGTGATAGAAGTTTCAGCGATAATGGAATCTTCTATATCTGTGCTGTCTCGATGTCCAAATAAGGTAGCCATGTGACCACTGAGCGTGTGAGATATGGCTAGTGCAATGGAGGAACTAAATTTTAAATTAAATTAAATTTTAATTGATTAAAATGTAAATAGCCATAAGTGGTCAGTGGCTACCTTACCTGAATTTGAACTCTACCCTTACTACCTTGGACAGTTTACTTAACCTCTGTGAACTTTAATTTTCTTACTTGAAAATGAGAATATACATAATATCTTCTTCATGGGAACTGGGGCAAGAGGAATGAAGATATGTTCAAGCATTCTCCTATTACCAAATAAGTGTCAACCAAGTACCAAAGCTAAATATGTAGGAAGTGAATAACCAGCTCTCTCATTTAAAGGGGGTTTGCATTCCTCAAGAGATAAGAAATATGATTAAATTCATAATTATCCTTAGCGTTCAGATACAATATTTAATGACAATGCTTATAACCATTGGCTGGTAAACAGCAGCATTAGCAATAGCCAGAAATGGTCATGTGTTAGCTTGGGGGTATCAGTGAATAATGCACATAAGGGCTGGCAGTCAGAAAGTTCAATTTATAGAAGTTGCGGTCAGTGTGTGTATGAAAAGTGTACCGAGAACTGAAAGTCATCATTAAAATGTTAATGCAATCTCTTCTTTATTATTGTTACATTTAGTAATGTAATTCATCTTGATTGCCCAAGGGGGTTAAATGAACCCATTCTATTAAACTGGGAGAAACTGAGGTATGAATTAGCAGAATAGGCTAGTGGTTAGGAGCCTTGAGCACTTTCGTTGAATGTAATCACATGAAATAAGACAGTAAAGTACTTAGTACAGGGCATGCCACCTACTAAGGACTAAAAATGTCAGCCATTATTATGATAATAAGTGACAAGTGATGGTATTGGGAGACCCAGGAGATTAGAAGCCATTGGCTATTTTTCAATTCACAAAAGGTATGGGAGTACAGAGTGATATTTGCACAGATTTCATTGTACATGACTGGACCTAGAAAGATCATTTCAGTTTTATATATCTGCACCAGTCAAAAACTGAATTTAGTTGTTTTGATACCACTTCAAATCTATTTTTAGAATGAGGCCTGAGTGAATGAATGAATGAATGAATGACTAAAATGCCTACTGATTCCCCCATTAACTCAATAAAAGGGGCTGGTAAAATTCATGAGCCTTCAACACACAAACTTCTCCAATCTGAGATAATATGGAGGTGAACAGGAAAGGGACCGATTGGGGTAAATGGTCTACCAATCGTAGCTCAAGTGCCAGTGGATATGGACCAAACTACTTCTTTGATGCATCTACAGCCACTCCAAGGGGTGTGGGAAGGTTCTGAAAGAGTGCTGGGACAGAAAAGAACAGGATCTGTGTCCCGAAGCCCAAGAAACCACTTCTCAAGGAAGTGGCACGAAACCAGCTTCACCATGAAGCAGAAAAATTACATCATTGCTAGGAAGCCTCCTCTGGTCCTGATCTCTTCACATCACCTGGAATCCTTCTTCCTGTTTTGCCCACTGCCTAAACGTTTTCATCCAGAACTCATTTGGTTTAACAAGGCTCCACTAAAATGCGCATTCCCCTATGCACACTTCCCCCCAAATAAATAAAAGACCACACAAGTTGGTCTCACTTTTGTGCTAGTTGCATTGCAAAGAATTCAGAAGTAGGTGCTGTAATCAGGAGTTTGTGACCTTTCTAATAGGAGAATTTCTAATTGTATAGGATAATGAATATTTTGCTAAAACATTCTCCACTGCCCCCAGGCTGCCACAGCATCATTCTTCTCCTTGAACTACCTACATTACCTCACCCTTATTTGACTTGTTTTTTTTTTTTGTTGTTGTTGTTGTTGTTGTTGTTTTTCAGAAAGAGAATTTGCTCCTGTCATCTAAGTCTATTAGGGAACTTGCATACTCAGTAAGGGGGATAAAGAAATATTAGCTGTAATTTTTCTTTTGTATCACCTTAAGATGGGGAGGGTACTCTTTCCATTTTTCATTTTCCATTTTGAGTATGACTCTGTCAATTAGCACAGGTCCGTTACATTCATAGATACACAGGGGTTCACGTTGATATTCAGAGGCAAAAATCAAGAAGCAAGCTTGTACGGTACCTTGTGCCAGAATTTGGGAGCGCAATTGTCCCTGATGTCCTCTTCCATGGTGCTTCCCTGGTGGCCCACCATGTCTGTTCTTGGCCTGCTTTCTCTCTTTTCTAGTGTCCTCTCTTTGGAGTTCTTGGGAGTCACAGGGTGAATTTTTTCTTTCTCTGGACTTACTGGAGCACTTGACCAAAGGTTAAGCTCAAAGATGAGCTCAGAGAAGCTGGTTGTGTCCCAGTGACTGAATAAGCAAAGTTCCAGGTTGCTGGAGCTCCTTGCTTTATTTACCACAAGCCTCCTCTTGTCCCCTCTGGGCTGTTGTTCATTGACAATCGCCGTGCTCTGAACTGGCGCTAGGATGGCCTGTTGTGCGGGGACAGGCAGATTGTGGTGAAGGCTGGATTTGTGAAAAAGGCTATTGATTAATGTACCCTGTCTCTCACTGGAGCTATGGCAACAAATTCCGTTGGCGAATTAGCTATGTCATTGTGTGCCGGCTCAACTGATTATGCTGCTGGAATAACAAACATTTTCTCTCTCTCTCTCTCTCTTTTTTTTTTTTCAAGATAAGAAGTGGTTAAGACTTTGAAGTATTAAATACACAACTCAGCATTTTACTTAAATAAGAGAATAAAGAGAGGAAAAAAATCTCTGACACATATTTAGAGTCTAATAAACATTTTCTCTTCCAAGGAACTACTCTTAGCACCATTGATAAGGAATTCGTACATTTTAACCATGTAGAATCTTCACAATTTGTGTTGAGGTCATTTCTCCTCAGATAATGCTGCATGGTAAAAGAACTCTTTAAATATGCATGTGCTTGGTCCTTTCCAAGAAAAAGATTTATTAAAAATCTGGCTGCATCGGCCTGCGAATCAAGTGTCACTGGTTCGATTCCCAGTCAGGGCACATGACTAGGTTGCATGTCAGGTCCCCACTAGGGGGCGCAAGGGAGACGCAACCACACAGTGATGTTTCTCTCCCTCTCTTTCTCCTTTCCCCTCTCTCTAAAAATAAATAAATAAATAAACAAACAAAACAAAAAAAAAAAATCTGGCTGCAGCAAAGTGCTATGGGAACTTTGGCTGCTATTAATGTGAGTACCATGCTTCCGTTCAGAAGGAAGACTGCTATCCATCTAAATTCACCGTAGCCATGTAAAGATTTCCTGTGTCCCATGCTAGCAGGGAAACTCTCCATTGCTTTCTCACATATTCCAATCTCCAGGGTGGTAAAACTTGCTCTCTCATCAGTGGAAGGATCCCTTCAGCCTTCCTGTCCATCCATCCATCCAGCACTGTCTCTGTATGGGTGCTGTCCCAGTTGCTGGGGGAGCCCTGTGAGTGAGCTTGCTGCCAGTTCCCTAGCGTGGCAGTGTGTAGTATGCCAACTTGGGGAGCTGGAACCATATTTCCCATGATTGTCTTCCCTTAGGACTCTGGGCAAGGGTTGGCCAAAAGAGGAATTTTCATGAGATTTGAAAGGGGAGAGTGAATCAGCAGTCATTACTTTCCTGACGTTGTCATGGTTTGAGTGTGGTGATGAGCAGAGGGTCCCAGCTGGCCCTCACTTTTCCTCACTCTGTGCCCCGATCTTCTTACCAACTGCTGACTCTGTTGACCGACAACAGCCCCAGGCCCAGCATCGGACATTTGTGCAGCCCCACAGAGGTAGGAGCAGCTTCCCCCATAGGCTTCTACTTCTACAGCCGGGCTTCTGACTGTCGGGTGGGTGGTTTCGCCTGCCTTCCAATGCCCCTCTAGATCTGCACTCCCCCAGTGCCTCCCACAATGGGCCAGGTCTATTTCCTATAGTAAATCCCTCCCTCCACAGCTCAAAGTGGTTCTGCTTCCCTGACTGAACTAGGACTCATACACTTGTTTTTCCAAACCATACCAGGACTGTTAGGAGAGGATTCACAGCATGGGAGGCATTTGGAGGACAAAAGAAAGAAAATCCCATGCAACTTGTATCTAGAAGTGACAGAGAACCCCCCCTACCCAAAATAGATGCTATATTTGTATCAGACCTCTCCCCACAGTTCCTTATAGCTCTCATCCTGCAATACTTCTTTTCAGATCCAAGCATTTTTGCAGGTACCTCTTCCTTCTTCATTCCTATGCTTTCCACTCATCCTCATTCTTTAAAACATTTTTAAAATTTATTGATTAGAGAGAGAGAGAGAGAGAGAGAGAGAGAGAGAGAGAGAGAGGAACATTGATTTGTTGTTCCACTCATTTATGCATTTATTGGTTGATGGTTGATTCTTGCATGTGTCCTGGCCGGGGATTGAACCTACATACAACCTCTCTCATCTTCATTCTTATCCCCTATGGGTCATCCCCACAAAGAGACTGAGATGGGCCATCAGAGGTAAGCCACACCCTAGGAGTGGGTTCCAGAGAGTAAACTATAAGAGGAAAAAAACCAAGTCCTGGTCACTTGATTGCTTCCAGAGTCATTCACTGGATCCATTGAAATGATGCCTTAACTTGACGCAGCACAGATCAACTCAAATGGCAGGTTTCTCTGAAACTAAACTGAAGCCTGGCTCGGCTGTCAGGAAGACATCATCCACCTGTATTTGCACTGGTTTGCTCTTCTCAGTAATGGGGAAATCACTCTTGTATCATCAAGGCCCAATGGTTCACAAGAGGCTTGTTTTGAAATTGCCTCTTGTTGTCATTTCTTAGAATAACAGTGCATTAGATTATATTTCCAACCTTCTGTCTCACATTCAAAAGAAGAACCACTACCAATCTATTTCCTCATTTAATTCCTGCTTAGAGTGGGCGATTATTTGTCATGAGCACAAGAAAGTTGAGAGAATAGGTTTTGATTAATTCTGACAGTCAAGTAAATAGAACTGATACAGGGCCACCAATACAATTACACACTGTATTCTTATCACAGACCTAGTCAGGTCAATAAATTAAGCCGTTTACCCTTGGATTATGAAGGTGTCTATTATCTGAACACTTAACGGTGGTTTTCCGGGGTCTTCTTTTGTGTCTCAGGAATGAAAATGGTCTCAGGGGATCCCTCTGACCATAAGGGGCGCTCTGGAACTCTGAGAGTTGTCAGTGGTGGAGCCTAGTCACACAGGCCCACAGAGTTAGAAATAGATCCGCAGCAGATCTCAGCTACCCTTTATGGCACCACATGTGAATTTGAAAAAGGTGCTCGTTTGAGCCAAAGCAGCCCCGAGCAGAGGGAGGGCTGGATGTCAGCCCCTATTCTCCAAGTGTGTGGCGAACCTTTGCAGCCCCTGACCCTCAGAGAAAAAAGCATTGCTGGGGAAGCAAACTGTGTCAGTCCCATCACAGGAGTTTGTGGGCCCAGGAAGTGTTCTACATTGGGAGGCGTGGATGGTCAACTAGGTCTCAGCTCCAGGGCTGGTAAAACCACCCTCCTTTTGCACAAATTCCTCAGCAGTATTCTGCTGACCTTCCTAGCACCTCACTAATGGACAGGGTATACCATTGATGTGGCTGCCACATTTAAGAAGGCCCCGTTTAGGCTCTCATCTTCTGAGGACTCCACGTGGCCATGGGGACCCCCAAATGCACTCCTGGATTTCCTCACCTCCCCATTCTAGAACACTCTGGAATTTTCTGCCCATATGTCCTCAGCCTGCTTCCAGGGCCACGTTCAAATTCAAGTGTGGAGTTTAGGTCTTCTGCATATTACCGTTGCCAATGGATTTACTGAGCATCCACTTTGTGTCAAGCCCTTAACCAGGTGAAAAAAAAAAAAAAGACAATAACAGCAGTGCCAGCCTTCATGGACTTACAAATCATTATATGAGGTGTTATTAAGTTGACTATTTCCCTGTCTTTAACAATCTATTTTACCCCCTCCAACTTATCCTCTACTCCCCCTGCCTGTGCTTCACACCTATCTCCCAGGCTCATATCATGTTTATTGGTTTATTATCTATATCTCTCAGGAGAATGAAAGGGCTTCACTGCTGATATCCCTAGTGCTTAGAAGAGGGCCTGGCACATACTAAGTGCTCAATAAACATTTTGTTAAATAAAAAATTTGGTGTCAAAATTGCATGATTTTCTTCGTGTTTAATTTGGCTTTAAATGGATAGGAGAACAGCAGAAAACAAAGCAATCTGATTTGACAGCCGGAGGTAGTCCTGAAAGGTCTGGGGGCAGATAAGTAATGTTGAGGATGGAGTTTGGAGCTGGAGAATAGCTGGTGTCAAAGAAAAATAAATACATTGAGAAACTGTAGGGAACAAGGACCATTGAAATTTATTAGCTTTCTTTTTAGGCACACAGGAGTTTTAATTTGCAGAAACATGCGGAAAGAACCAAGCTCCAAGCAAAGACATACATTTATTCATCCATTGGGCCATTAACTAAACTTCTCTGAGACATTATGGTGATAAGTCAAGTAATCCAGAAACTGTTTTCTTTTCCTCATCCCATAACAATTATCTTAATGGGTTGCTAGGGTTTTGCAGACTCTTTTTCTCCCTAACAGAAAAACTGACATTTTACCAGATGTATAACTGACTTGGAGAAAAATGGAACATTATTTATATATACATTTTAAATGTTATTTAGTTATTGATATTTAGAGAGAGAGGAAGGGAGAGAGAGAGAGCAAAACATCACTTTGTTGTTTCACATATTTATGCATTCATTGGTTGATCCTTATATGTGCCCTGACTGGGGATTGAATCTGTAACCTGAGCTACCCAGCCAGGGCTTATGATATATTTTGTAATTTTCACTACATCTTTCCCATGGCTTTATGCTGTTTTCCAGAAGCCCTTTCATGATGTAAAATTTTTGTGCTTTACCAGAGAACATGGTTTGTTGTTCTTTCTTCTCCCTTTCCTCTTGTCCATTCTTTCACCAACCAAGGCAAAAAAGGGAGTCTTTACCTTCAGCTGTGAATCTTGAAGAAGTTACTTTTGTGGGAGGCTCCACAAGTTAAAGGATTTCTAAGAACTTCTCCACCTCCAAATATTCCTGACTGTGGATAATGCATCTGCATAAATTGGTGATTATAAGAGAAACAAATTTAGACATCCTGTGAAACTCTATGGAGAAAAAGCAACATACAATGTTTCCAAACTTTTCACGTAAGAAAATGAACTCTAATGTCTTGAAATAAATCTAGGTAGTTAGGAAACTTTGTGCCAGGGTTTGGAACTGAAACCAAGATGCCAGTTTAGAAATGGCTTTGCTTTGCTCCATGCCAGGCTCCAAAGGGAAACAAAATGTTGGGTGGCTCAGTAGTAGAGTTCCAAACTCCTCTCTGGATAAATGACAATTCAGCAAAAATGCCAAAGAAAGAAAATCATATTCCCACAGTTGTGCCACCTGTTCTAGTTGAATGAAGAGAGAGATGGTCATCTGTTTGGGGCTTGCATTAAAATCTTTGATGGCAACAAACAATTGGAAAATAAAATTTAAAAAACAATACCAATTCAAAGCAGCATGAAAACATGACATACTTAAGGGTAAATTTAACATAGCATGTGGAACTTATGTCCAGTGAAAACTTAAAGGACTGCCAAGAAAAATTAAAGAAAACATACCAAAAGGGAGAAATATACCATGTTCACAGGTCGGAAGACTCAAATTTGATAAAAAGATCTAATTTCTTCAAATTAATCTCTAGATTCAATATAAACGCAGTCAAAATCCCGAACTGAGTGCTGGCCTATGAACCAAAGGGTCACTGGTTCGATTCCCTGTCAGGGCTCATGCATGGATTGCGGGTCAGGTTTCCAACTGGGGGGCATGCAAGAGGCAACCACACATTGATGTTTTTCTACTTCTCTTCCTCCCTTCCTCTCTTTCTAAAAATAAATAAAAGTTTTTTAAAAACTAAAAAAAAAAAAAAAAAACATGCCATTCATTGCAGCATTTTTCAAAATAGCCAAAAGCTGTAAGCAACCCACATGTGCAGTGATAGATGAATCAATACACAAAATGTGGTAAATACAACAACTGGCTGTTGTGGCTCAGTGGATTGAGCATCGGTCTGTGAACCAAGTATCGCTGGTTCGATTCCCAGTCAGGGCACATGACTAGGTTGCACATCAGGTCCCCAGTAGGGGGCGCAAGTGAGACGCAACCACACAGTGATGTTTCTCTCCCTCTCTTTCTCCTTTCCCCTCTCTCTAAAAATAAATAAACAAACAAATAAATAAATAATTTTAAAATGTGGTAACTACATACAATATTTTTCAGCCTTAAAAAGGAATTTCTGACACATGCTACAACATAGATGAGCCTTGAAGATGTTATGCTGTTAAAAAAGCCCATCACACCACACACACACACACACACACACACACACACACACACACACACAATGGGATTCTTTTTATATGAGGTCTCTAGAATAGTCAAATTTATAAAGACAGGAAGTACAATAGTGGTTGCCAGTGGCTGGGGCTGTTATTGTTTAATGGACATAGAATTTCAGTTTGAGATCATGAAAAAGTTTTGCAGATCAGTTGTACGACAATGTGAATGTACTTAACACTACTTAAAATGATGAAGATGGTAAATTTATATTGTGTGTATTTTACTGTAATTAAAAATTAAAATAAAAGTGAAGCCAGAACAACTGGATATCTATAAGTAAAAACAAAAAACACCTCCGTCCTTATCTCACACTACATACAAAAATTAACATGAAATGGATCACGGACCTGAATGTAAAAGCCGTAAAATTTCTAGAATAAAACATAGAAGAACATCTTTGTGTCCCTGGATTAGGCAAAGATTTCTTAGATAGGATACAAAGCATGAACCATAAAGGAAAAAATGGGTAAGTTGAATTACATAAAAATAATAACTTTGGTCTTCAAAAGATAGAGTTAAAAAAATGAAAAGGTAAGCAAAATACTGGGAGAAAATACTTGCAAAACACATGTTTTATAAAGACTTTTTATTTAGGATGTATAAAAATCCTTATAATTTAATAATAGGAGAAAAAACTCAATTTTTAAAAATGGGCAAAATGTATATTGTATACCCTAGGTCAATCACATAAAAGTTATTTTAAAAAAGAAGTATAAATGATATGCCAAGAGAGGAGATAACATGTAATCATGTAAAATACTCAATTAAAACCAGAGAAGTGGTAAATACAGCATAGGAAATATAGTCAATAATATTGTAATAACTATGTATGGTGCCAGGTAGGGACTGGAAATATCAGGGGACCACTTCTTTATAAAGTATATGACTGTCTAACCACTATGCTGTGCACCTGAAACTAATACAAAATAATATTGAATGTAAACTGTAATAGAAAAAACCAACAACTAGAGAAGCGAAACAAGAAAGAAGAGAAACAAAGTACAAATGAAAACAGTTGCAAATGGCCAGTAATCACATAAAAGATACTCAACATCATTAGTCATCTGGGAAGTGGAAGTTAAAACTCACCGTGAGATACTAATACATAACCACTAGAATGAACATTAAGATAAAAGCTGATAACACTGCTGAGGATACCAAGCAACCAAATCTCTCATAGTTTGCTGGTGGGAATGTAAAATAACACAGCCACTTGGGAAAAAGACTTTGGCAGTTTCTTTTAATGTAAACACATACTTACCTGATGACACATAAATTCCACTCCTAAGTGTTAACCTAAGAGAAAGAAAACATGTCCATACAAAGACCTATATAAAAATTATAGAAATGGAGAAGAGATAAGTTGTTGCCAGTGGTTAAGGGCGGGGGAGGCCAGCAGGAGAGGAGCAGGTGTGGCTGTATAAGGGCAACAGAAAGGTTCCTTATAGATGGAAGTGTCCTGTATCTTAACTGTAATAATGTCAATATCCTGGTTGTGATATGGTAGTATAGTCTTGCAAGATGTTACCGTTGAGAGACACTGGGTAAAGGATACATAGAATTTTTCTGTATTATTTTTCATAACTGCATGTGAATTTACAACCATCTCAAAATTAAAAGTTTAATTTAAAAACGTAGGGCAGACTATGACATAAAAAAATCAGTAAATATTGACAGGAATTTTTTGAAACATGCCCATTGTATTAAAGAGGAATAGACATAACATAGTAGTCACAAGTATAGCTAACCATTGATTATTTATGCCAATGGAGGCAAATGGAAGTAAAGATCAACCAAGACATAATCTTTGTTTTTGATCTAAGGATAACATATATGATTCTGGAAGGCATCCTGTTTATACATATATACGTAACTTTTCAGCAGACTGACCTAACTACTGATGTCTGATCTAGGAGACATACCTCTCCCCAACTTTTGAACACCTTTTGTTTCCAGGATGATTTTTTGAAGTACTTGCTGGCCTTACATCAGAATCTTTCAGGTAACCCAGATATCATTCAATTCATAAAAAGCTACAACACTAAATGCCTTAAGATATTAAGGAGTGAAAGTCTTCAGAACAAATGGGAGATGAGCCCTCCTTTCTCATGGAAAGAGGTGTTTCCAGGCAAATGTGACCACATGTTTGTTTAGCCTGATACTTATGTACAGGTTAGCCATCCTGCAGATGACTAAAAGGTTTAGCAATTCCTTGTCTAGACTCTGTTCTCAACTTTGGCTGCATATTGGAATCCCATCCTAAGAAATTATGATTAATAGCACAGGGGAACAATTTTTAACATAATTCCTGTTGAGTTCGATTTTTCAACTGTTTTAGATTTAAATAGGCATGCTGACTTCAGAACGGCAGTTAGTTTTCTTCTATCATGTCAAGTTTTTCTCTACAGCTTTTCTTAATGCAACCACTCTAGGCTGGATCAAGGCTGGATCGAGGCTGGATTGAGCCTGGATCGAGGGAAGCACTAGTGCTCTCCTATTGGCTGAGAGCAAACCTCCCTCTAGTGGGGAGGGATGGGGGATGACCTTGGAGACCAGCAACAGGTTCATACTTGTCTAGACTATTCAGTTACACATGAGACAGTGTGGTGAGAGGTTGTGTGCCGCTCTATATAGTGAATCGTATTCTGATGTGTAGTCCAAGTTCTTGTCTGTATACAAGGAGTTAGCAGAATTTATTTTTTTATTTACATACGTACTTATTTCCTTTCCTTCAGATCATGTCTGCCCCTGCTATTTCTCATCGTAAGTGCCTAAACAACCCTGATTCGTTTTGTTCTATCTGTGGCAGTTTCACCATTCCCAAAGGACAAACATCAGCGCATTTGTCAGGCAAGCCTATTTTGCATATTTTAAAGTAAAACTTGGTGATCAAGATAAGTCTTGGGCCCCTCACAAGGTGTGCAAGCAGTGTGTTGAGAGTTTACGGATGTGGACAAAGGGAACATGTGATAAATTGCCATTTAGTACACCTATGGTTTGACGAGAGCCCAGAGATCATTCAAGTGACTGTTACTTTTGTATAGTGAAAACATCAGGATATAACAAGAAAAATAAATGTAAAATAGAGTTTCCTAGTCTACCATCAGCTACACGCCCAGTGCCTCATTCAGCTGAAAGCCCAGTGCCAGTTTTCATTGAACTGCCCTCTTTCGAAAAACAGGAGTATGGTGAAGAACTAAGTGACAGCAACAATGAAGATTTTGAAATTGAAGATGCTCAGTTTGTAAGGGATTTGATCAGCATGAGTTGAATGATTTGGCATGAGATTTGGGACTATCCAAAAAGGCTTCAGAACTCCTAGCATCAAGACTGCACGAGGATAACTTGCTTGAAAAAGAAGCGAAGGCATCCTACTTTCGATCAAGAGAAAGTGCATTTCTGCAGTACTTCCAAAGTGATGGTGGCTTTGTGTATTGTCGTAACATACATGGTTTAATGGAGGACTTGGGAATTCCAATCTATAATGCAACTGAATGGCGACTATTCATCGATAGCTCAAAGTGGAGCTTGAAATGTGTCCTCCTCCACAATGGCAGTTTATCTGGTGCAGTCCCAATTGGCCATTCAGTTTGTTATCGTGAAGGATATAAAGACATAAAGAGGGTCATTGATCTGTTGCAATATCGCAAGCACAATTGGAACATCTGTGTTGACCTTAAAATGGTCTGCTTCCTTCTTGGTCAGCAACGCGGACACACCAAGTAGCCCTGTTTCCTGTGTACGTGGGACAGCAGAGCTCATGAGAAGCATTGGGTGGAGTTGAATTGGCCTCCAAGATCTGACCTCAAACCCGGTGATCCAAACATTCTCCATGAGCCACTTGTTGATGAAAAAACAATATATTCCCACCTCTGCACATAAAACTGGGTCTCATGAAGCAATCTGTTAAAACTTTGCCAACTGAAGGAAACTGTTTCAAGTATCTCATTTTGGCATCTCCCAGCCTGTCATTTGAAAAGATAAAATACCTTAATATGTATGTTTGGTAGCAGAACTTTACTACTTGTCCACAATTTGACTTACAGTAACAATATATAGCCTTCATATGAATAAAATAACTCTAAATAAACAATATTCAGGTAATTTTTTTATTTTCCTTTGTATGCACATTTTGTATGATTTTTGAGACAACGGGAGGGTATCCTGTATCTTAAAAAGTTGATGCGATAGAGAAAAACTGGGGTCATTTTTGGATTCAGATGCCAAAAGTTAGTCAAAAACAAGTGTCAGATCTAACTCAACAAAAATTGTGTTTCCCAGTGATAGGTCTTGGCAGGGCACTGGAACTTTGAAAAACTGCTCCTATGATTCTAAGTTGCTGCCAAAGTTGAGTCCTACTGCTCTTAATTTTATAGAACCACTGCTCTAAACTTTATGAACTTTATGGCCATTTGTAAATTAATAAACCCTTATGCTGCCATCCTTGGCTAAAATTCACTATTGACTGACTATATGATTAGTGTTCTAACTCATAATTCTTTCTTAACTTTGCTCCGATACCTTTAATAATTCTCAGATGAATTCTGGTTTTCCATTCCCAAATGTGAGTTCATTTTGCTGGTTTAGAAGGTTCTGAGGCATTAGTATAGCTATTTGTCTTTGGGACAGGTTTTATTCACAATGGCAATGCATATTTATGTTAGGATCCAGGGCTCAGTTATCACAAAAGACTTGCTCATTGGTCAGTAATTCATGTTGAATCACTTGTGGGCATGGATCTAACATTGCTCTCTAGGGGACCGTGTGAGAAACATCATGCACTAGTGGGTTTGAGAAAAGGTTTCAGATACATTGGCCTTGATGGTTAAAATTACTTCTACATAAAATGGTACTCAAAGATGGTTAATTCTCATTCTAAGTTCTTGGTTTAATTATGTTCTCTTGTTAAGATAGATATACATGCAGATATCTATGTTCTTAATGTGTTAAATATTAAATGAGATACACACCTTCTATATTTTGTATCACACACAAGAATATCATGCCCTTTTTGTCTGTCATAAAAAGAACATTTTGCAGGAGTCCAGGACAGATGTCTTATAGATTACTCTATACTTTGAATACCTGTAATTATTTCTTCATGGTTAGATTCAGGCTAAACTTTTTTTTTTTTTTGGCAGGATGACTATATAGATGATGTTCCTTTTCCCAAGTGTATCACATCAGGAGGCATATGGTTGACTACCGCTTATTGGTGTTGCTACATTTGGTCTATTAGCTAAGATGGTGCGCATACCTTTATGTGGTCATATATATCAGACAGCGACTGTGTTCACACTCTGAGAAGCAATGTACCAGGCCAGACTTAAGAGTGTGCAGCCGGAGGCAGTCGCTTTCCCAGGCCCCTGGGAAACCGGTCCAACCACACCCATCCGACTGCCCGCCCGCGTCTCTTTTCCCGGAAAATCACCTCTCAGAACCAGAGAGCCCCTGTTCCAACGCACCCGTATCTTTTCCCATCAGTACGGGTGCGCCTGCGCAGCGAGTCTCCAGGCAGCTCCTTTACAGCTCCCGACCGCTTCTTCTTCCCGCTTTCCTCGGCCCCGGCTCTGCTCGAGCTTTTTTCCCTTAGTGTCCACCTCAGGTCAACAAACGCGCGCCCGCGGGAAGACCTGGGGCGGAGCACGGCGCGGCGCTACACGTCAGGGACCTTCCGGGAGGAAGTCCGCAGACTCCGGAGCCGCTGATTGGCTTTCAGGCTGGCCCCTGTATCAGCCTGGCTTCAGTTTCGGGCTCGTTGGCGCGGAATCGAGAGAGTCCGGGACTATGGCGCCGGTGAACGGCGACGACTGTGAGCTGGGGCCACGCGGGTTCCTGGGTTGGGAATGCGGCGATCGTGGCATAATCGTGGGTGGCGCGGACTAGGGGCTGGGTCACTTTTTATTTTTCCTTAGGGAGGCGCGCGCCCGGGTGGCCCCCTGGGTCTGTTTGGCGCGGATCTTGGTCGCCCAGGGTGGGGACTTATGTGACATTGGACGGGATTTCCCTGCGGGGCCGTTTGGTCCTGGCAACCCCCGCGGGGCTTTTTGTTTGGGAGGCTGCCTCACCTCTGTTACTGCGGGTCTCCACACTAGCCTTTCTTTCTTTCTTTTTTTCTTTTGCTGAGTCGTGTTCCACGTGCTGGGCACACCTTTATCAAGATTGGCCCCATCGGGTAACAGTTTTGACCGAAGGCATTTCACTACTGCCACTCACAAAAGTATGCGCTTGAGGGCTAGGATGTATGTCATCCCCGTTAAAGAAACTCCCGGGAAAATTGTTTGTAACTAAGCAGAAAAGAAACCTTTACATGCTGTCATCAGAAGGTTACAGATGCGTTTTGTCTTTTTAAATACTAAGTTTCTGCTTTATGCAGTAACAATTTTTCTTTCAAGTTCTATGGAAAGTTCTTCAAGTATTGCATAGAAATCGTGTTTACAAACTAGTCATCTCTGGTGAAGCTTTTAAAACAAAGTATCAGTTCAGCAGCCTTTCAGATGACCTATATCACTCCTTTTTCACTGGTAATCTTGTATTTCCAAAAATAGGATACAAAAGTACAAATGGCTTTGTCTGATTTCCGATTGAACAGTGTTCCACTAAAATGTAACTTAACTTAAGTGAACTTGTAACTTAATATCAGATGCTTCACTTTCTTAGCTGCAGCATCTCCCGTCACTTAAATGCATCGCCATTAATGAGAACTTGCTACCTAATCAGCTTCCTTTGCATTCATCTAGTTGTGAATCAGAGATTTAAATTTGTTCTAGCTTTTCGTCTTTTAAGACAATTTGGAGAGTTGACTAGCCTGGATTACAGATGGGATGTAGGAAGTGAGTATGGGAACAGTCTTTGCAGCCCTACATCAGTGATTTGCCACTAAGCTATTTCTTCACACTAAAAACTGTACAGCATCTGTGAACATCAAGAAATCACTCTTTGGAGGATACTGTGCAATCTTGGGACCCCTCTTAAGGCACGGTGTTAAGTGTTGTTGGAGACTTGTGACTGAAATTTTTTCTTTAGAGCAGACTAAAGATTGGTACCTGAAACACTGTTGCAGGCTAGTGTCTGTCTGCTTTTGGAGAGGATGGTGATACTTCACATGGTAATTTTGAACCAAATATTTAAACTTTTGTGATTGGATTTTTTCCCATGCTTATTCTTTTTTTGCTAACTTACTGTGTGAAGCATTGGAGACATTCCAGAAAGGGAAATCTAGGCCTTTCTTCCTCCTTAAGTATTAGGTGGGGTACCGTGACAATGGCAGTGAAAAGTTGAAAGGTCTGTAACTAGCTGTTATGTATGAAAACGGATCAGGGAGAATTTAATGATTAAATAAAGCATGTACAATAGTTCATTCATCTGTTCATTTAGCAAATATTTATTATGTACCTACTAGGCGTAGGCATTCTGCCAGGCTCTGGTGTTACGGTTTGGTGGTAGGTGAGCTGGACATGCTTTTTGTCTTCATGGAGTTGAGATCATAAACACCTAATTATATGCAGTACTGTATTGAGGCTTCCCTGAGAAAACTGCTCGGCTTTATTTTTGTTTTCTAGACACTAGTCCATGGTACTGCTAAGTGCAGGGGTGTGTGGCTGTGACTACCTGCATCTATACACACACACACATTAAATGAGCTTCTCTTATATTGCTGAGTACATAGCCAAGTGGCTTCATTTAACCCTTACTATATGAAGCAGACATAATTATCCCCATTTCACAGATGAGGACCCTGAGGTTCTGCATTAGTCTGAGTCCTTAGGGTAAGCTACAGCAAGCAACTCTAGCTAATTTTTTAAACAATTTTATTAGTTTTCTTGACCATTGGACAAATTTTTTTAAATAGAAAATTCAGACAAACAAAAAAGAAGTGACAAGCTATTGCCAATTATTTTCCATTTGTGAAGTGTAGCTAATTTAAACAGCAAAGGAATTTATTAGGATGTTGTGCTCACAGAAACTCCAGGAGCACTGGAGAGTTAGCCTGGGGGCTGCTTAGCCAGGAACCGTGATTAAAGTTGAGTCACAAAACTGGTCCAGCGAGGAGGTCGATGCCAACCCTGGGCAAGTGCTGGAGGTTATTGCTTGTTAACTTTGCAGTTTCATGTTGTAGCTAGTTAACAGCGCTGCCACTGTTGCCCCGGGTCCTTAATCCTGCAGCTGTTGCTACTTACAGACTCTTAGCCCGCCCCCTCCGCTTGTGACGCTCGCTTCTGATTTAAAGTCTGAGCAGGTGTTCCTAGTTGGTAGAGCCTGTTTTATATGCCCCTGCCCTGGCTGCACGGGTGTCCGGGAAAGAGCGTCTGCCTTTTCCGCTTCCGTAGTAGGACATGGCCTCTGTGTCCCATCAAGACATATGAGGGAAGTTTCACAAACAGGCTCAGTGTTGCTGGGCAGCTTAAACAACAGTAGGACCCGTGGCCGCGGCAGGTCAGCGAGGTCAGGCGGTGGTCTCATGTTGTCCAGTAAGTGGCAGAATCCCCCATGGTCCCACTCACTCTACACTCTCACGTCTTCCCTTCCACACTGCCCTTTTCTCGGTTTCTGAATACGCCTTGCATTTTCATCCCTTTGTAATTGGGCTCATCATGCCTTTTCCTCTGCTTGCACCGCTTTTTACCCTGTACTCCGGTAGTGAAATTCTACTCCTCTTTCTGGGTCTGTGTTGGAAAACTTTTCCTGGGAAGCCTTCCCTGATTTCCCAGGCAAAATTAACAGCTCCCTTTTCTACATTTCCTCAGTATCATGTTCTTACCTTTTTTTTTTTTTTTCTAGTTTTTTTTTTTGTTTGTTTGTTTTTTAATTTTATTTTTTGGTTATTCAATTACAGTTGTCCCGTTTTTCCCCCATTGCTCCCCCCTCCCAGCCCATCCCTTCTCCCACAATCATATCCCTCCCCGTTGTCCATGTCCATGAGTCATTTATACATGTTCCTTGACTAGACCCTTCCCTTACTTATCCCCCTTCTCTCCCTCTCCCCTCCTCCCTACTGACTACTATTCTAGTCTTTGCCTGTTTACTTCGTTTGTTTGTGTTGCTCTTTAGTTTCCTGTATTGGGTGATATCATATGGTATTTTGCTTTCTTTGCCTGGCTTATTTCACTAAGCATAATTCTTACCTTTTATATGGCACCCTGTTTATATGATGGGAGCCTCAAGTCCTTTTGCTTTACTTGACTGTGAGCCCTTCGAGGACAGGCGACCCTGTCATATTTGTAATTGCACACCCTAGCCCTGTAGAGCGATACATTGTTGCCTGTGCAGTAAGTCTGTTTGTAGCCTATAGATTTTGTCAAGTTAATCTAGAGGAGTCAAGAGTGTTGAAGTGAACACATGGAGGCCTACTTTTCACTCGTAGTGGTCATGTTTAGTAATCTCTGAAACTGTTTCATGTAGGCCTGCTTATGATTTTTTGAAATCATTTGAGTGACACCCAAGATTTTGTGACTGTCATCATTAAGTACCTGCATTCCTTAACTTTTACTTAATGCCTTTCTGAAAATGGATTTAAAAGTCAAATGTGAAAGTTAAACAATAGACTGTGATGTTATAAAGAGATTACATTTCTAGGAAGCTAGAAGAAATAAGATCTCTAATTAGGTTTCACTTTTGAGATACGGTTTTCAATAGTTTATTGCCAGCATTTGGTACATGTTCTTTAAATTGCATCTTCTATTTCAGTCAGATACTTAGTCAAACTGCTTAATGTTGTTAAGAATTTTGCAGTGGGGTTGGAGCTTTCAGGATGCCTCTTATCAGTGCTTTTCCTTTTCTGTGCCTACTACTTTTAATGAAATAACTAGCATCAAATACAATAAAATTCCTAATCTCACAGGCATAGATGGCAAACATGGTAAGCCTAAACTCATGGCTGGCAGGCAGTACTGTCTTGCTTGGCTTGGTTATTCATCAGCTGGCATATGAAAGTCCTAATTCTGTGGATGAAACTTTTTCAGTATGTATATGAGGTGGTCAGTTTTTAATGACCAAAAACACGAATAATTCAGAAGCTGAATGAACACAGAAGCCCTTTGGCATTTCAGTAATTTTTGACAAAACATGTTAACCTTTGTAGTTTGTCATTATCATCATATAATGTCATAAGCAACTAAGTGAGGCCCGGAAATCAGTGACAGAGTCAAGAATCTTTTCAGAGTTATCTTTGTTAAATTCTCCCAATCCCCAATTTAGCCCTCTTTTGAAATTCCAGGTAGTTTATCTGAACCTCTGTTAGGCCATGCATGACTTCTAAAGATTGTTTTAGAGGTAGTTGCTACTTATCTCCCATCTTACATTTTGAATTCTCTGAGTATGGGGATCATATTTTTTTGATCTTTGTCTCTCTCAGAGCAGCTAGTACTTTGCAAAGAGCAGGTGCTCCTTAAACTGTCAAGTATTACTTAATAGAATACAACTCTTTTATAACTCTGCTAGGCCCCTCGTTTCTAATGGAAAAAATATGGACTACCAGTTGATCTCCCTTCTCTAGTGTCTCTGGAAGACAGCAGGTGATTTTGGAATTTGTTTTTCTTTGGAGGAAAAAAAAATAACAGTTGCTTCCATTGTTTCAGCTGTATCTTAGAGAAAATTTCTGAAGAGTCACAGGAGCTGCAGAGTCAGCCATGAACTTGGTGTGCTATTTATATGCGTCCATTGTGTTATATTGAAATCGTGTATTACTATTGGCTAGAAGTGTTCCTTTATTTTTGAGGGAAGATGGCTGACAATTTTGTAACATCTCATGTAAATTTTTTTTTTTCCAGCTATGTCAGATTCGGGAAGTTTAGTAGCCTCTCGATCCCGGCGAGAAAAGAAAGCAAAGAAAGGGCGCCAGGAAGCTCTAGAAAGACTGAAAAAGACTAAAGCTGGTGAGAAGTATAAATATGAAGTAAGTAACCATTTTTTCTGTTTCTTTTTCCTCTTGTGCTTCATCTAATTCATAGTCTTTGCAGATGTTTCAAGCTTGTTGTAATGCTAATTTCTTAATACTGAACAAACAAGGGCATGAGGTAGATGTACAGGTTATGGAGACCACTTGACCCTTAAAGTTCCCGTAATGAAACTAGCTATATGGTTTTTTTTTAAGCATACTGCGTCTCTGGTAAGTCTCATGGCTTTGTTTGGAGGACCTTAGAGGTGCTTTTGCTTCACCCTTAAGGTACTGAGCAGTCCTCTACTTATCCTTGGAGAGAATTATGTTTCCTAATTGCATTTGCAAGGAGAGTGGCAGTGGAGACTTGGACCTGTGCCCCGATGTAAGATTGAATGCCATGACATTTTGGCTGTTTCCCTGCTATTTATGGCCTGTACGTAAAAGCAGAGGGGCTACCATCGGCACAATATTGTCTGGCTTCACCTTCAACACGTTTGCTGAGTATCTTTAACTGCTTCAGAGCCAGGAAGTGATTAATTAGTATTAGACAATAACAACAACTAATGTACTTTTTTTTTTTGCTAACACTATTCTAAGTGCTTTTACAAATATGTTCATTTATTTAATTTTCTAACAACCGTATCAAGTGAGATACTATGGTTAACAGCATTTTGCAGCTGAGATATCTGAGGTCACAGTGGCAGAGCCTTGATTTGAACCCAAACTTCAGAATATGATGTTTAACTGTGGCCCATACTGTACTGGGCAATTAGGCAAGCAGAAGAGGGTTTTTGTCATTTGGCATCAGTCATCCCAGGTAAGTAAATCAACCAGATCGGAAAGGGCTACTAAAATATTACAGTGAAGCAGAAGTAAAGCATTTTTAATGTGAGTACTTCTATAAAGGAGTTCTGTGGGGCATTTCAGATGTTGACATAATGTGACTGATTTCCTTTTAATCACTGATGTTAATTGCATGGCTCTAAGAGTTCATGCTGAGCAGTAGCGATGTTTTTAGAGAGAAAGTAGAAATGACTTGTTACTCAAAATGACTTTTAAGAATAGTTTTCTGGTATCTTTTTATAGTGTATAAGCGAGGTGCTTAAATAAGAGACAGAATATGCCTCGTAGACTTCAACCAACAAAAAGTTATCTATTCCCTCCAAAAAAAAACCCCAAATTGGTCTGCACAGTAGTATTAATTGGACTAGTTTGTGTCTGGGTTGTCAAAAACTTAATCTGGTAGGGCAGGTTGTTTCTGTTATCAGATGGTGGAAGGCCAAATCAATATTTGTCAGTGATCCCTGTAGGATAGATTACACAGGAAGTGAAAACTAAGCCTGGTCTTGTAATTATTATAAGCCTTGTAGGTGTGGCAGAAATCCAGTCAGCTCTGCCCATTGTGCTCTCAAAGCTCTGTGTGCAAGTGTTTTTTTCCTAGGGTTTTAGCTTCTCGGGTGGGGTTAGTTGTTTTCTCCACCCCCACTTGATCGGGCAGGATTTTCGAGAGAAGGGAGGCATTTTTAGAGACATCCGAGTTCTTGCTAACCAGCCTACTGAGTCCTCATCTGGGAAGCCGATGGCCTGTCACCTCGGCAGCTGCAGCAGGGGCGCATGTCTGTTCTGTTTGTTGCTTAAACTGTGCTGAGGTGGTCTGCTGTGTTCACAGCCGTAGTTCATGGTGCTCTGGCGCTCTGGCAGTCAGAGTGCCTGTGTCATTGGGGGACTAGCCCCTCTCCGGACTTGCTCTCCAAGGAGCTCAGTGGTTTTTTTTTTAATGGAAGTATAATTATTATACAATATTATATTACTTTCAGGTGTACAGCATAGTGATTCAACTTTATAGACATTATGATATGATCACCACAAGAAGTCTAATAACCGTTCAACCAAATATAATTCAAAAGGGAAATTATCCCTCCTCTATCCCCTGCAAAAAGTTTGCAAAACACTACATTCTATAGGCACGCTAGAAATGTACCTGTAGTGCACATTTTGAATGACTATTTGAGTTTGTTACCATACAAAGCTGATACAATATTACTACTTATATCCCCTATGCTGTGCACTACAGCCCCGTGACTTACTTATTTTATGCCTGAAAGTTTGTAACTCTTAGTCCGCTTCACCCGTTTTGTTTACCCCCGTCCCTGCACCTGGCAACCATCATCAGTCTGTTCTCTGTGAGTCCGGTCTTGTTTTCTTTTCTTTTTAAAAAGCTTCCACACATGAGTGAAGTCATATGGTATCCATCTTTCTCTGTCTTATTTCACTCAGCATGAACACCCTCAAGTCACTCAGTGCTGTTCCAAATGGCAACATTTCATTCTTTTTATTGCTGAGTAAGATTCCATTGTATACATAGACCACTGTTTACCCATTTGTCTGTGGATGGACACTTAGGTTGCTTCCAGCGGCTCTGTGTGTGTCTCTCTGCAGTCTCAAGACCCTGGAATGGTGGGGCATCAGTGGCAAGTCAAACAGGGATTACTCAAAAACCATTTCTAGTGTATCTGTGGGATATATAGAGTATGCTTTTCTAACTTTTGGGGAGTGATAGAAAGTTGGGGTTTTTCCTTTTGAATTCTATTTAGTTGGTTTAACAGTTATTAAAGTTATTTGCAGGGCAACATCAGCTAGTGGAGAGGGAGGTGACGTGCCTTCTAGGTTTGCTAAGTACAGGAGAAACCAGTCTAGAAATTCTAAGTGAATAATCCCCAAAGCAGCTAATGAAGAATTGGCTATAATTCAGTTTGTTTTTTATGAAGTAGATGAGTAATTGATGGTGTGACAAGTGTATTATGCTAATGGAATCATTTAATATCTTATGTTAACACCCACCTAAAAGGAATACTAAGCTAATTGATGCCTATTTAAGGAAAACCCTGCAGTGGTGTTGAATGTCAGAACTCATGATTTGGTTGCAGCTACTCCTTCAGGCTGCGATTCCAATTTCAATTTTGACAATTTTTTGTTCATCAGAATTATTTAACACTTTCACTCCATTTGAAGCTTTCTCAAACTTGTATGATGGCAGGTTGAGGACTTCACAAGTGTTTATGAAGAGGTTGATGAAGAACAGTATTCAAAGCTGGTTCAGGCACGCCAGGATGATGACTGGATCGTGGATGATGGTACGTGGGAAGAAACTGCCTGCCAGGCACTGTCTTGGTTGTGTTTTGTACTGCTTTGCATTGGCAGACACAAGGCTCTGTTAAGATCATACCTTTGGTTTGGGTGTATTTGAGGGTGTGGAAGCAGAACAATAGAAAATTTATTTGGGGACATTTTGGAGAATCCAGGCACATTACTCAGGATAAACTGGGAGGAACCATGTCCTTATGCAGTAGCCCCACATAGTGCGGGGCTAAGAAAACTATCTTGCTCACAGAATGGCTGTGAGGAGTACACAAGGCTGTGTGTGTGAGCACTACCATGGGCAGTGGAAAGCAGTGGGCAGTGGTCCGTGTGTTCTTCTGCTCCTTATAGAAAGCTTGAGGCTCCTGCTGGTGTGGTGTGACTTCTTGGGCATTGACTGAGGTGCTTTTCTGGGCTTGTGATCTTCATTCTTTTTCATGTAAAACTACTATGAAGCACATGTGTGGCACACTTTGATCCTGTGGGCCAAATCATTTCTCTAGCTGACCTAGGATGGTATAGGCATACATAGAGAGATTGCAGGTCTGGTTTCAGGCTACTGTAATAAAATGAGTATTGCAATAAAGAGAGCCATAATCTTTTTGCTGGTGAAGGGTCTTGCCTTCGCTTTGTAAAAAAAAAAAAAAGCAACATTGGGGAAGTACAGTAAAGCGAAGCACAATAAAACACAGGATGTCTGTATACTATATGTATATCTTTGGTTTTGAGTCAGAAAACTTGTGAATGCTGTGCTTTTTCAGATACACACACACAAAACAGGGTTTTGCTGCACTTAAAAATGGCACAGGCCAGGAGAGCATCTGAGTGGGTATAAAGGTTATTTATTTGTTTATTTTTCGGTTTGGTTTGGTCATGGCTAAAATATTATTGGCCACTTTTCGAAACTTGATCCCAAGATTCCATTTTGTTCCTGCAGATGGTATTGGCTATGTGGAGGATGGCCGAGAGATCTTTGATGATGACCTTGAGGATGATGCCCTTGAGTCCCGTGGAATAGGTACCTAACATTTTCTTTTCCAGACAGCACCCTTTTGACATTTAAAGAACTGTTTAAAATTTGAGATGATTTGGTACTTTGATGTTGTTTTCTTTAAGGGAAGAGGACCTACCACAATTGTTTTTAGGTATAGAAAATGTTCTGTTATTGAGAGGAGCATAGTTATGTAGAAAATTTAATATAGAAAGCAGAAACACCACAAGGAAATGAAGTTTCGTGTCTCTGGTGTCCAAAGAGTTTGATCTTTCACTTATTTTAGAATTTTCAGTCGTCATTTTAGACTTCCTGATTCTGATAAGTGATATCTTTTTAATTCCTGCTGAAGTAATGTACTTAGCATTTTAGCCTTTTGATATTAGTAAAGTAACACAACAAGGTTCAAAACTTAGAGTAATCAACTTGTTTTGCTTAATTCAAATTTAAAATGATAATGAATGGATGTGTCCAATTTTCTTAGCTACACAATCACTGGCAAACTTTTTTTTTTTTTTTTGAGTAAACAAGCTTTATTATAGTTCCTGTCAGAAGAGAAGGAATAATTCTCTTCAGTATTGTTTCTTTGCTTTAGTTCATTATCAGCAAACTATGGCCCACTCACCACCGGTTTATCTTTAAAGAACTTTATTAAGATAGAATTCACATGCTGTACAATTCACCTATTTAAAGTGTACATACAGCCCTGACCAGTGTAGCTCAGTTGGCTGGGCATTGTCCTGCAAAGCGAAAGGTCGCCAGTTTGATTCCTGGTCAGGTTACATACCACGTCAGGGCATGTATGAGAGACAGTTCATCGATGTTTCCCTCCCTCTCTTTCTTCGTCCCTTCCCCTCTCTCTAAAAAAAAAAAATAATAATAATAAAGTTTAAAGTAAACATATATTTCAGTGGTTTTTAATATACTTACAGAGCTATGTGGCTGTCACCACAACTTCCCATTTTCATCACTCCAGGAGGAAATGAGGTAGCCCTTGATCTAAGGCTGGTTTTTACATTTTTAAAGAATGTTAAAGAGAGAGAGAGAAAGGAAAGAAGAATATGGAACAGTGCAAGAGAGACATATGTGGCTGCAAAGTCTAAATTCTGTGCCACCTTGCCCTTTTCAGAGTGTCTGGACCCTAATTTGAAGATTAACATTTTGCGACATTTGTTTACTTTCTCTCTTTTCCCTTTTCCTAGCCACATACAGAGACTTTATTTTTGGTGAATTTACTGAAAGTAAGTTGTAGACACCATGACACTTCACCTGTACATGCTTCTGCAGTGACCTCCTAACAACAAGGACACTTGTCTACCTAGCCACAATACCGTTCTCGTGATGCTATCTAATGGGATGTCCGTAGTAAGATTTCCCCAGTTGGCCCAATAATGTCTTTCGTAGCTGTTGTTTTAAATGCAGACTCCACTTTAGTTTTCCTGTCTCTTCAGTTTTATTTAGTATAGAATGGCACTACCCAGGCCTCTTCTCCTTGACTTTTTTTTTTTTTTTTTTTGTCTTTTATGACTTTTTTTTTTAAACAATTTTATTTATTTATATACTTATATACTTATTTATTTTTAGAGAGAGGGGAAAGGAGAAAGAGAGGGAAAGAAACATCACTGTGGTTGCCTCTCACGCGCCCCCAACTGGGGATCTGACGTCCAACCTAGTCATGTGTCATGACTGGGAATTGACCGGCGACACTTGGTTCACAGGCCGACACTCAATCCACTGAGCCACAGCAGACAGGGCTTTTTATGACATTTTTAAAGAGACCAGGCTGGTGGTTTTGTTGAACGTCTCAGAATCTGGGATTTGCATGATTGCTTCTTCGTGCTTGGAGTCCGTTTAAATATTTTGGCAAAAATACGATATAGATGAAGTTGTGTCCTTTTCATCGATTATACCAGGGCACATAGTGTCAGTTTGTCCCAGTATTAGTGATACTAAGTTTGATCTCTTGGTTAAGATGATGTTTGTCATATCTCTGCCTTGTAAAACTACCTTTCTGCCTTTGTAATTGATGCAAATATGGGTTGATAATTTGAGACCTCATGTATATCCCTTTTCCCCACCAAATTTCACCCAGTACTTTCAGTATCTATTGATGATCCAATCTCTCCTTTTTAAAATGAACACTTCAGCCCTGGCCTGGTAGCTCAGTTGGTTAGAGCAGTGTCCTGATATGTCAAGGTTGCCCATTTAATCTCTGGTCAGGGCACATACAAGAAGCAACCAGTTGAATGCAGAAGTAAGTGAAACAAGAAAATTGATTTTTCTCTAAGGAAAATAATAAAAAGATTTAAAATGATCACTTCAAACTCATGGGTTTAAATAAACTACTGTTATAGTTCAGTATCTATTATTATCATTTTTTTGATGTTCAAATAATCCCATATTTGGCCATGGGATCCCCTGTGAGCAGCCTCTCGAATCCTTTTCACATGGCCCCATCGGTTTTTAAACATTTCCTTGCTTTCTGGTGACAAGATGTTCCAGGTTCTACTTGTATTATTCCTGTCTCAGACCTGGAATTCATCATTTCCCCCAAGAATCATGGTTCTTTTTAGTGGAGAATGGCATTGAGATCTGGGGGATGAATGTGCTCATTGCCACTGCCATATAATGGTTTCTAGGTCCTTCCAGTGAACGGAGCTAGAAGATTTGATATCTATGTGTGTCGTGAGTCTGTAGTGATACTTTCCATTGAAACCCAACCCCACGGGGTTTTTCTTCATCTTTCCCAATTCTCTATTTGTATCTACCTTCACGCTCAGTGAAAACCCTTGTCTTTTGAAATGCATACAAAATACTATTGGAAATTTTAGAATCACTAAAACAATACCTCTACTAACAACCTTTCTAAATAAAATTTATAATTTATCTGCGGTTTTATTTAGTTTTGGCGTATATCCTACTAAATACAGTCAGAGTATTGTGTTCAGAAGGTGTACAAAGTAATTTTTTGCATGCTATAGTATCAGTTAACAGGTTCATTTTGTTTTCAAGTTTAGGTTTATTTTATTTTATTTTTTAATATTAAGATTGGGTCCTGCTCAATTCTTTAAAATTTTTATTTATTTATTGGTTTTACAGAGAAGAAGGGAGAGAGAGAGAAAGAAACATTGGTTTGTTGTTCCACTTATTTATGCATTCATGGGTTGATTCTTGTGTGTGCTCTGGAGTCCAATCTACAACTCTGGTGTGTAGGGACCATGATCTAACCAACTGAACTACCTGGCCAGGGCCTTCAAATTTAGGTTTAAAAAAATCTTTTTGTTTTCATTTAATTTAATTAAAAAAAAAGATTTTATTGATTTATTTTTAGAGAGAGGGGAAGGGAGGGAGAAAGAGAGGGAGAGAAACATTGATGTGAGAGAGAAACACTGATCGGTTGCCTCTTGCATGCCCCCAACTGGGGACCTGGCCAACAACCCAGGTACGTGCCCTGACTGGGAATCGAACCAGTGACCTTTGGGTCTGCAGGATGACACCCAACTAACTGAGCCACACCAGTCAGCTAATTTTGCTTTAGAATATTATAAAACATTTTTATGATTTAAAAATCATATCAAGAGAGTAATGTAAGATCTTATTGTCATTCCTATGCTTTCTACTTTGTCTCTAACCATCTCCACAGGTAACCAAATACTTTTAATAGTTTCTGATTATCCTTCCTGTGTTTCCTTTTACAGAAAATAAGAATGTGTGTGTTTTTTCTCATGTGTGATGTTATTTATTTACTCATTCATGACTTAAATTAGAATATGTGGACCATCTTCTTGGGTTCTACCAACCTGTGTAGCTCTACACATTGCTACCATTTGTTAGCAGGGTGGCTAATTGTGTGTTCCTAGATTTTGTGAGTCCATGATGAAGAGAATAAAATGAAATGAGCCCATGTGTTTTTTTCATTTCCCTGAACTGAGCAGGCCTCTGTTCGAGTCCTGGCTATGTTGTTAATTATCTGTGTCACCTTGAATGAGTCCAATAACCTCTCTGCACATTAATTTTATCAGCTCTAAATTAGTAGGTTGGACTGGACAGGGAAAATCTTTCTTACTCTATTTCTGTATAGCTACATAGGATTTCCATTGTATGGGTATACCATGACTTATTCTAATAGATTCCTTGAATGGACATTAGATTTTCAATAATTTGCTATTACAAATAATACCGCATTGAATAACTATGCAAATGGTGTTTTCCTCAGGGAAAATTCATAGAAGTGGGATTACTGGCTCAGAAAGTAAATGCACATGAAGTTTTATGAGATATTGCCAAATTCTTCTCCATGGGAATTGTCCCATTTTACACTCCCATTAACAATGTGTGAGTGTCTGTTTAGACCCCATGGCCTCACTAACAGAGTATGTTGTGAAGCTTTTGAGTTTTTGCCATTCTAATATGTGAGAAATAGCATGTCATTGTGGTTTTCATTTGCATTTCTTTTACACATGAAGTTGGGCATCGTTTCCTAAAACTTAATAGCTGGTTATATAAACAGGCACACCTCAGAGGTATTGTGGCTTCTGTTCCAGAACCACCGCAATAAAGCGAAGCATCGCTATAAATCGAGTCATAATCATTTTGCTTGTGGAAGGTCTTGCCTTCAGTTTGTAAAAAAATGCAACATCTGTGAAGTGCAGAGAAGCTCAATAACATGAGGTATGCCTGTATTTTTATGTGAACCATATGTGTATTTTTTACCCAGATTCCTTTTGGGGTTTGGGCCATTTTTTAATATCAGGGAAATTGGTCCTTTATCTGTGAAACATTGTAAAAACATTTTCCTGTTTTGTTTTTAAACTTGTTTCTGGTGTAATTGAATTTATTAATTATTTTTTTTTTTTTTGCAAATGGATTTTGAATCATAGTTAGGAAGACTTTTTCCACACCCAGGTAACAAGGGAATTTGCCTTTTTAAAATTAAAGCACTTTATAATTTTGTTTTAAATTTTTGACCTGATCTGTGATCTATTTGGTGTTTATACTGGTTACTTTCTTTACAAATGGGTAGCCAGCACTACTTATTAAAAAAAATCCATCTTGTCCCCAGTGATATGAGATGCCATCTTTCTTATATACTAAATTTCCGTAAGTAATTGGGGCCTTTTCTGGACTCTTCTTTCTGTTTCATCTGGTCTGTGTATTCATAGGCCACGATACCACACTATATTAATTATTCATTCTAGGTATTTTTGAGATAGAGACTGCTCTGGGATGAATCAGAAAGCCAGAGTAAAATTAACAGTATTTGAAGAGTTCACAGGTGATTTACATATACATGGTCATAGAGAACACATGGCACAAGGTCTTTACTGTGTAAATGTCTCTGTAGTTTAGTGTTGCTATGTTGCTACAACATATTGCATGTATGTAGTGGCTGTTCTTCATAAAATGGAAATTAGGTGCTACAATATCGTAACTAGTAATCCTGTTTTCTCAAAGTTTAGTTTTCCTTTCAGGTTCAGTATAGTGCTAAAAAGATGATCTCATGAAGGCCGCTAGGCTAAGCCCCTGCTTCCAGGTGAACTTGAGCTTTTTATTTCTGTGGGGAAAATAGACCCTCCCCCCACCTTTTAAAAAGCTTTTTATTCACACTAACAATAGCAATTAAACAGCCACGCTTAACAACTCATCTGGATATTTTCCTGGTATTTCATCAGTTTTTGAAATAATATTGGGCCCAAGTTTTTCTGAATTGAGCTTGTTTTAAAGATTCTTTCCAGTGTACCTTGCATAAAATTTTATATTTTTGTATTTTGAATTGTTTTCTCAATTTCTCATATACAGAGTGCAAGTGACTAGGCTTTTATTACATATATATATATACACACACACACATACATACATAATTGTTGATGCTATTACGGATGTCCCTCACTCTCACCCCCACCCCCACTTTACCTCCCTCCACCCAGCCCCATGGGCTTTTACTTTTTCATTTTGATTTTTTTGTCCAGTGCATGCTTCTAAATAATTTATATTCCAACAGGAAAAGATGATAAAGGCTGCAACAGAGAAAAAAGGAGTGTAAAGAAGAATGTGGTGACAAAACCAAACAGTATCAAATCAATGTTCATTGCTAATGCCGGGAAGAAAACTATAGATGTGAGTTTTATGTTTTTCTTATATTTTGCTTTTTCCTTCGTGAAGAGAATTTAATATTTGATTATACAGACAATAAGTGCTCACTATATTTGAGCTCAAATATTTGAGTAATATTTTCCCAATTTCAGCTACTAAGTTGAATGTAGATTTCTAAGTGAATTTAGGCACCTCCGTGGTTGGAACTTGGAGATAGGAAAAAAAATTGAATCAAAAGACCGAACTGACTATGTTTATTTCAGTGATTAGATTTCTATCTAGGTGAATTTGGGCCACCCCAGTGGCTGGAACTTAGAGATAGGAAAGAAAATTGAGTCAAAAAGCTGAGCTGACTGTGTTTATTTTAGTGATTAGATTTCTAGGTGAATTTAGGCACCTCAGTGGTTGAAACTTGGAGACAGAAAAGAAAATTGAATCAAAAAGCTGAACTGAGCCCTGACTGGTGTGACTCAGTGGGCTGGGCATTGTCCCACAAACTGAAAGGTTGCTGCTTCGATTCCTGGTTAGGGCACACACCTGGGTTGTGGGCGTGTGAGAGACAACTGATCGATGTTGCTTTTGCATATCGATGTTTCTCTCTCTTTCTCCCCCATTCCCCTCGCTCTAAAAAATAAATAAAATCTTTAAAAAAAAAAAAAAGCTGAACTGTGTTTATTTTAGTGATTAACAGGAGGATCATGGAATGAGGACGGAAATAGAGGATGGGAACTGTAGGTTTGGGAGTTCTGTATACACGGTGGTTGTTAGTATCTGTGACTAGAAGATGAGCACTCAGAGTGAGGCCTGAAGAGATTAGATTCTTCCTTTCATAGACATGTGGTCTGGGTGAAAATGGGAAGTACAGGGCTATCTCATTCTGCCTTCCTTTATAACTTCCAGAAAGCTGTGGACTTGTCCAAGGATAATCTGCTCGGTGACGTTCTACAAGATCTGACCACTGAAGTAAGTGAATCTGGGAGTTGTTAAATATGCAGGGGACATGGCTGAGGAAACAGTTCAGTAATTATACAAAACAGACTGTTGCCAGAAGTTTTAAAAATGCAGTGACACCACCACCACCAAAAATCCAAACCAGGAAAGAACAACCCTTCATATTGCTTTCTTCTCACCATTTTAGGTGAGAGCAGTTTCCAGCTGCCATAAGCCATGCAGTTCTGCAGCTCAAGCTGCATGGGGGTATGTTTGAGGTAGTAAGACTGACTGCACACACGAGTCAGCTCGGAGAATGCACACTGCTTGCACTCAGTGGCTGCACGGTGTTCCCAAACTAGATTGAAGCCTGTCAGTCTGCACAGTGAGGCGTGAGATCCCTGTCTAGAATTCTGAGTGGGAGCAAAGGAAGAGCCAGTGAGCTGTCTCTTAGAGAACTCAGAGAGGCTCAGCTGTACCGGAAATTTGCTGTTTCACATAAAAGCTAAACTCTCATTTAGAGGTTTGCGTCTTTCTAAATGACCCTTGATTAAAATGACTTACACCAACACCACGTAACTCTAGTTTGACAGTTTTTAAATAAAATTTTCTGGAAGGGTAAGGGAAAAGTATGGCAAGTTTTGAAAAGAAAAAATTTGGTCACGGGTGGACTAAGTATCCTGGTTTTCTAGTGCGTCTGTGGCATTGTTGCTATAGTAACCGTAGAACATGAACGTAGATCTGTGGGGGGGGGGCAGGGAAGGAAGAAAATGCTTTGCTTATTGGGTTTCAATGGGGGAAGAAATGTACTTTTTCCATCTTCTGGTAAACCAAGCATGACAGTGAAGGTCTGTCTTACCCTCCTTTTAGACACCTCACATAACTCCACCACCTATAATAATACCAAAGAAGAAAAGATCCATTGGAGCTTCACTGAATCCCTTCTCTGTACACACCCCCAAGGTAAAGTGTATGGAAATGCCTTCAGACTTGATTTATGTTATGCTTAAAAGTTATTTTGTTGCTTTTTTATGTGAGCGAAATGCCTTTGAATTTGTTCTCGTTTTTTGTTTTAAATTAGGGCTCCCATTTCATTATATAGTTTCATGTATTTCATAAATAGCATGTGCCTGCTTTTATCATAGTAAATTTAGTAGTAAGTAGTATGTGTTTATTATAGGTATTACAACTGCGCTAAATGTAATAATTTTCCTCCTGGAAACAGGTATTTTTTTGTAAGCCTAGGTAACAGTAAAATAATTGAAGCTGTTACATTAATAATACACAAACCCAATTTATAAACGGGAACTGTCAGTATCTCTGGTCAGGGTAGGACAATTGGCATATATTTTGTATGCAGGTCTCACTGACTAAACACTTGAAAACATTTACAGGCAGTTCCTTCAGGAAAAACTGCTTCCCCTGTCTCAAGGAAGGAGCCTCGATTAACTCCAGTTCCTCTTAAACGTGCTGAATTTGTTGGTAAGTCTGATGTCAGGCAGAAGTACAAGTGTGTGGAGCAGCTTCAAAGTGCTGTCAGAAATGGAGGCCCCGGGAAGGAGGAAGTGGAGGCAATTTTGAAGGTATTTGTGACGGCAAGATTGAGTGTGAAAGCTTTGAATTCATAGCGGTAAAAGTTACAGACACTCAACTTGGAGCTTGCTGAGACGGGCGAATCCAGTGTGGGGAAAGGGTGGGCCACTGTGGCTGCGCGGGGGGCGCCTTTGTGCTCTGCGGCAGCAGCCCCTGATGGGAATGTGCGGTGATGCCTACAGGAGAGCCCCTGCCGGCCGCACTGTGTGCACGCAGCAAGGAGGAGTCGGGGGCAATAGGCTTTGAAGATCATGATTTCGATGAGCCCATGGAAACTCCTGAGGAGGTGGACGTGGAGCCTGTGGTCGCTCAGACCTGGAACCAAGAGAGTGAGCCAGCAGAGGTGGTGAAAGATGTGGCAAATCTTGGCAAAGGGACCACGTCCTGCTTGTAAGATCATTTTATGACTTTTCTGGCAAGTAGCGCCGCAACTACTGTTGGATTTTGAAAGATTTTTGAAAATGTGATTTTGTTGCAGAGGAGACTTTCTCCCGGATGTCTCTTGTTGGGACATGGTTCAGGAAGACGACAGCAGTTTCTCAGTTCAGGAAGTTCAAGTGGATTCCAATCACCTGCCACTGGTAAAAGGGGCAGATGAAGAACAAGTGTTCCAGTTTTATTGGCTGGATGCTTATGAAGATCAGTACAGCCAACCAGGTAATCATTCTGTATATCCGTAACACAGAGTAGTGCCTTTCCCTTAAATGCTTTAGTGATTGTAATTGGCATGATAAAGGAGCAACACTCAGTCACTGTAAAGTGCATGAGCAACCCGGATGGAGAGGAGCTGTGTGGGGGATGAATAATCCTCAAAGATGCTTGAAGTTTACCTTTGATGTATTTGAAGTTAGATTGCAGTTATGCACTTGAAATGAAATCGGCCATTAACTTGTTTGTTTATTCAGCAAATTGAGCACAGTATTGTATGCCGGGCACCAAGTTGGGATGAACAAGCTGGATTAATTCTTTATCATAATGGAACTTATATTCTGGGGGGGGGATATAGGCAATAACTAAGGTAAGTTGATAAGTGGTGTAAAGCCAGTTAGTTGGGGGATGGACTGGGGAGGCCTGTCTGAGGAGACCACCATTTGGCTGAGATGTGAGGTGTGTGCAGATCTGAAGAAAGAGCATTTCAGCCTGATGAACCAGTAAGCACAGAGGCCTGGAGAGAATGGAGCGGGCTTGTGTGGTTGGGTGTAGCACAGTAATCAACTGACAAGATTGGTAGAAAACGAAGTTGGAGATAAAGGCCAAGGCCAAATGATGAAGGCCGTAGGAAAGCGTTTAGATTTTACTTTAGGAGCTATGGGGCAGCAGTGGAAGATTTTAAGTGGGTGGGGTGGCAGTTTCATGGTTGGGCGTACATTTTAACAGGAACCCTCCAGTCGTGTGTGTGTGTGTGTGTGTGTGTGTGTGTGGAACCCTCCAGTCGTGTGTGTGTGTGTGTGTGTGTGTGTGGAACCCTCCAGGTGTGTGTGTGTGTGTGTGTGGAACCCTCCAGTCGTGTGTGTGTGTGTGTGTGTGTGTGTGTGTGTGTGTGGAACCCTCCAGTCTTGTGTGTGTGTGTGTGTGTGTGTGTGTGTGTGTGTGTGTGTAACCCTCCAGGTGTGTGTGTGTGTGTGTGTGTTGGGGCTGAAGCAGAGTAGTAGGGAAGTGTGCAAGTCCTGGAGATCAGTTAGTCTAGGGTAGGCTTGCTAGTTACTTGGAGTAGTAGTGGCTGTGGAGAGAAGTGAATGCATTTAACATGTATTTTGACATGACCTTGTTGACGGATTGAGTTAGGGTTGGCAGAAAGGAATCAAGAATGATTCCCAGCCCTGGCTAGCGTGGCTCAGTGGATTGAGCACTGGCCTGCGAACAGAAAGGTTGCTGGTTCAATTTCTGGTCAGGGCACATGCCTGGGTTGTCTGGGGTGTGGACTAGGTCCCCAATTGGGGCTCAGCGAGAGGTTGTCTCCCTTCCTTTCCATCTCTCTAAAAATAAATAAAATCTTAAAAAAAAAAAAAAGAATGATTACCACGTCCTCCTCCGAATGAGCTGGTACTGTGAATTCTGACTCACAAAAGCCAGGCGGCTGTCCAGTTTCCTTTTGTGCTCCTTTGAGTCCTTCTTCACTGCAGGGTTGGGCATGACTAGGTGTGTTGGATTACTAGAAAATACAGTATATACCCTTAAAGAGTTACTTCTATTTAGACCCATTTCTGGATCTGAGGGTAGATGCAAACTGTATTTTTCAAAGTGGTTTCCTGGAGGCTACATCTGGTAATGAAAATAGAGGAGAGTGTCATGTCAGTGAAGCAACTTAATGAGTAAAAAGGGTATTAACTGTCAGACTTGAAGACCAGATTTACCTTTTAAGATAACCAGGCATTGACTTTAACTGGAAAAACCTTAATGATCTCTCAGAGGGGAGGGAGAAGTGTTAATATGTTTCAGCTTATCAGATACTTAGAAAGTCTTGCAAAGCCACTGGAGGAGCAAATTTCCATGTGTTAGTTTCTTAGATAAAGATGTAAGAAATCTTAGAAATGGTATCACATCTACTTTAGCCTAGGGCACGTCAGTTTGGTTAGACCCTCTCACCTCTTTGACTACTTCTGTTACTTGCCAGAGGACAATGGGTTAAATAAGATGACTTAAAAAAAAAGTCCTTTAATTTCAGAGGGTTGAACAGTTTCATCATGATAGCAGGTAATGATCACTGAGCCTTGGTGAAATCAATGCTGCTAATAAAAACGAAGTACTCCCAAAGACCCCATTATTGTCTCTCACTTTCTTACAGATTCTAAGTCAGTCAGTTGTTGCTGAATGCTCCATAATTATGAAAAGAATCTTACTCTTTGCATATGGGAAGATATCCTGTCTTCATTATGACTTTTTCAAGGTTGAATAATCCTGACTGCACCTGGTTGCAGCTAGTAACTTTGCGGGGGGAATCTAATCTTTGTTTACCATGATCTTTTTGGTGGCAAATGAGGCATAAACAGTGTCAAATGTGTTGCATGAAGTGTGATATTAGTTTGACTGTAAAATGAGCTATTTGAATCTTTGAATCCAATATTAGGGTCTTTATTTTTCTTTGCTCGGAATTTTGTTTTTTCATCTCTTAACTGTTGTAAGGATGACTTTTAATTTTCTGCACTACTGTGATTTCTTTTTAATCATCCCCCGTCCTCCCTTCCCTCTCCCCTATCACCTCCCCACCTGCCTCTTTCCCTTAGATGAAAATCACAGAACTCTTACAAGAATTTTAATCATCTGCAGAAATGAAAATTCTTAGATGGTCTTATTTCTACTAGAATGACTGACAAAAGGAAGCACTGATGAGCTATCTTGTGAAACTGGCGTAATTGGCCTTGTGAACAGTAGCCTTTACATGTGTCAGAATTTTCTTAGTGTCTCAGACAAGGGGCCATGTTGAGTGGCTCTGTTGATTACTGCCGTCTAATTGTTCATGGGACTAAGGATTTTGCACAGTTATCATCTCTTAGATTGACTGACCAATCTGTGGAGTCCTGTCTTGACAGCCAGTTTTCATGAACAGTGACTTACTATCTAAAAAGGCTTGTTTTCACTTTGTAGTATATATTATAGAGGTATCTGGAAAGGAGCGTATCTGCTGAGTTGGTTATTAGACTATTTCTTAAACTGGAATGGAAGAGAGGAACATTATAAACACTGCGGCCCTGGCTGGCGTGGCTCAGTGGATTGAGCGCTGACCTGCAAACCAAAAGGTTGCTGGTTCAATTCCTAGTCAGGGCACATGCCTGAGTTGCGGGCCAGGTTCCCAGTTGGGGGCACACGAGAAGCAACCACACATTGATGTTTCTCTCCCTCTCTTTCTCCCTCCCTTCCCCTCTCTCTAAACATAAAATAAATAAATCTTTAAAAATAAATAAATAAAATCTTTAAAAAAATAAAGTAAGCACTGAATATAGCTAGATGTCCTAAGTAATCTTTGAGATGGAAAAGGTGAAATAGGAGGTGGTAGTTGAACCCTGTTATGAGACATTTATTATATGGAATAAATCATATGAGATAAATTGTCTGATTTTACATTTGGAAAAATAGTTTTCCTTAGCATATGAATGTTAATTTTTATCACTAAGTACAAGTGCTAAAGAGGAGTTTAGTGTTAATTCTCAGAGTTCCCACAAAAGGTTTAAATGAGATTTGTTAGAAAATGGTTTGCTTCTTTGTTTCTCTTAATCTGGATAATCTTGCTTCGAGGGAAAATGTGTTTTGTGTTTTTTACCCAACACCTACTTAGGATGTGACCATAATTCCCCAGGGGTTTGTACACTGGCCTGGGATGTCTCCCTAATAAACAAGGTTTGTCTCTATTTACCTGGATGTCTCCCTAATTCTAGGAAAAATGTTTACACCAAGAGTCATTCTGTCCCCTGTCCTAGTAGTCACAGGTTTTGCCAGTGGGTATTGTTGTATGACATAAATACTGAGTAAAGAAACTGATGTTGGGGACTGGACATCAGGTAGAAATTTGCTGTAAAAAATAACATCATGGAGGCATGTATGTGTGGACACATTTATTGAGTCTTCATACTGCCCCTTTGATATAATTGAAATTTTTTCATGGTTCTCTGATAATTCTTTTAGGTGTAGTATTTCTGTTTGGCAAAGTTTGGATCAAGTCTGCTGAGACCCATGTGAGCTGTTGTGTCATGGTGAAAAACATTGAACGAACACTCTACTTCCTTCCCCGTGAAATGGTAAACTTCAGTGATTCGCTTTTCATCCAAGTGCATTCTGTGTTCTGCCGCCAGCCCTGTTCTTCAGCAGCTTTGTTGCTTTTTTCTCATTGCCTGCCTAGTCGCCACTGATTGCCTGCAGCTCCTTTAGGGTTTGGGAAAAGTAGAGAAACGAGGTACATCTCTGTTTTTCTGTTTGGTAGAAAGTGTGAAAGACAGTAAAAGTGTCTTGAGTTTTAGTATGTGATCCTGCCCCCCCCCCCCACCTCTCATTTCCATAGTAATGGCAGTTGGGAATATAATGGCTCTAAAATGTGACATGGAGTTCGGCCCAGTGTTTATGCTTTTGCTGTATAGGCAGCAGTACCATTTCCTCTGTAGCCATTTAACAGGGTCAGTTCCATTTGCTCCTCCTTTTATATCCACACTCCCTTTCTGAAGCCAACCCCTCCCCATCTGAGTTGAACTGTGAAGATTCTTGGTCAGGATTTACAACACTCTTCTCCCAATTTGTAGGACTGATTGATCATCTTTATCTCTGGTTTGCTTTTGTGATGCCATTGGGAAGAATTGAGCACTGGGTTCAGTACATTTTTGGGTCTCTCTATCTTTGAACTCACCTGTAAGATTGTTTGGTCAAATGTTTAAAGGAGTGAATATGAAAATTGATTTAGACTTGGGTTTCTGGAGGTTAAAAAGATTCATGTACAGATAACTCTTATTTTTTTTTACCCTCCCCTTCCCTCCATGGGGGAGCAGAAAATGGATCTAAACACAGGGAAAGAAACAGGAACTCCAGTTACAATGAAGGATGTTTATGACGAATTTGATGAGAAAATTGCAGCAAAATATAAAATTATGAAGTTCAAGTCCAAGGTTTGTATTTGGTGGTAATTTTTTCCAGCTCTAATTATTAGTTGATTGTTCATTTGCTGATTTAGCAAATAGTTGTTGCATAGCTTCTGTGTGCAACATGCCGTCTGTGGCTGTAATTCATTGAATAGAAATATCTTAGATATCAATGTAAAACCAGTATGTTAGATTTGTGAAAAAAATTTTTTATTTCTCTTTAAACTGCTTATGGACTAATGTTCATTAATTTGAATAGAAAGATTAGTCATAGCAAAGTAATTGCTCTCAATACTTGAAGCATGTCTTCTGCTCTTATTCCCAGATGGAGAAGGAACTGTTCTGATCTTGCGCGTATTAGTTATTGCCAAGTTGTCCTAGTCAGAAAAGCCTGAGGCTTTATCTTTAAAAATTAGAGACTCTGATGCTATTCTGATAGAATAAAACTCTTCTCTTTCTGTAATACATATTGATCAGTGGGGAGATAGTGATTTTGTGAGATAATCAGTGCCTTTGGCCATCAATATGGAGGCTGTAACTCACTCAACATATTGGCTCTTCACAGTGATTGCAGTAGAGGGTTGAGTTGCTGAAGACAGGATTAATGGTCTTAACGATTTGAGCTTTGAATCATGGCTGATGGATCAAGTCTGTAAATTTCTAAAAGCAATGTGGTGTAATGGTGAAGAGCGTAGGCACTGGGACCACACACCTTGTGCTTTTAAGTCCTACCCCTACTGCTTTCTAAGTGTTTGTGGCCTCGAACAAGTGCTGAGTGACTTCTGGGCCCGTTTCTTCCCCCGAGAAGTGTGGACTTATTTTAAGAGTTGCTGGAAGGGTTAACTCAACTAATTCATATTAGGTTATCAGAACATTTCCTGGTACATAGCAGGTGCTCAGTAAATATGAACTATGATTATAATGCTAATGATGAATTTTTCTAGCAAGACGGGGTTGCTTAATATTAAAGAGTAGCCAATGACTTAATGAATTAACATTGTAAAATGTTTAAATCTTTTATTGCCCTTTTTGAATGCAAGTATTTCTAAGTTCTATAGTGTCTAAAAGAAGTGTTTTTAGCATTTAGTCACTGGGTGCTTTAGTCTCAGTTGGAAGGGGAGACTGGTGCCCCTTTGGCTTTATTTACCTTCATGTCCCTTAAGGATGCTAGATTCCTAATGATTAAACACAGGGACATGCATCGTGTACGTAGCCCTTGACAATTTATTTTGTGAAAAGTTTTTGTTATATCAACAAGGAACAGACTGACAGTCACCAGAGGGGAGGGGGGATGGGGAGAAGGGGGACAAAGAAGGGGAAGGTCTAGTCAAGGAACATGTATGAATGACCCACGGACATGGACAACGGGTGAGGATTGACTGTGGGAGAGGGGGGAGGGGGGCGGGACAGGGGAGAGCAATGGAGGAAAAATGGGACAGCTGTAATAGAACAACACCAAAAAAAGATTTTGTTAATGTTTAAATGTCTGTTTACCCAGATAGTGGAAAAGAACTATGCTTTTGAGATACCTGATGTTCCAGAAAAATCTGAGTACTTGGAAGTTAGATACTCGGTATGTCAAATAAAGAAAAATACTGGGTTTTGGTGGGGATGACATTGTTCTATTTTTGAAATTTCAGTTGGCTTTCAATTAGTATTCACAGAACTCCTTAAGCCCACAGTTAGTTCACTGAGGTGGACTTACAGTAATGAATAATTAAAATGGATAAAAATGTAAATACATAGACTACAGATTGTACTGCTTTCCTCTGCACCTTTGAATAAATAAGCCAAAACTGCACAGCAGTTTGTCAGGTAGAATGAATGCTGCACGATGGAGTTAACCATCATTAGTCTGTTGAATGTCCCTTCTGGGCAGTAGAAAGGCGAGAGAGGAGAGCGGCAGTAGTGTTAGGATAGTGCTGCTCTCGCTCCTGCGACAGGCAAGGTCATGGTTGTGGGACATTAATTCATAGGACCTTAACCTCTTTTTACCTTTGTTCTAGTGTTTTGATCCCACAATGTTGCAAAAGGGAAACTTAAGAAATGTTTTTGACAGTGGTGATGAAATGTACCATGGAAGCATTTTGAATGAGTCCCATTCTCTTGCTTTTTATTCTTCTAATGCAGTGGTACTTATTTGGCTGTTCTTTATCAGCAAGGCATGTATGGCTCTGGACAGAAGCTCTCTTTTGGGGAGCTTCTTGGCCTATTTTTCTTCTAATGGGTGTCATCAAGTTGCATTATTTTGTCATTGTGAATTGTTTTTGTTTCCTACTGTGAATTGTTTTGGATTCATTTGTGGCAAATTACATTTCATATATATAAAAGGAGTTTCTTCTGGTACTTCATAGAGAGGCTTTTGTTTATTTCAAATAATAGACTTTGGAAAGTGTGAAGTAATAGTTTTAAACAATAAAGATTTTTTTTTCTTATTTACCTTCTTCAGTCCGAAATGCCACAACTTCCTCAGGATTTGAAAGGAGAAACTTTTTCTCATGTATTTGGGACTAACACATCCAGCTTGGAACTGTTCTTGATGAACAGAAAGATGAAAGGACCTTGTTGGCTCGAAGTAAAAAATCCACGTAAGGGAAATTTGACTTTCAGAATCCTAAGTAAATTGCTGATAGATGTGGTTTTTAAAAGGGAAATTAGGGAATTGGTCTGTTTGTTTCAGTGTGTCCACTTCCTTTTTTATGTGCTTTTTCTCAAGGTTTTCCTAGAGTGAGTATAGAGAATATGTTTGGGATCACTTTATCACACTGTAATGCCAGGCAGTATAGTCTGAGGGAGGCCTTAGATAGCCCAGGTGGCATTTGGTCACATCCCTCATTGTGCTGCTGTCAGTGTGGACTTCTGACCTGGCTGATGTGGCCCAGCTGTTCTTCCTAGTTAACTACTAACCTCTGAAGGAGGGTGGGTATCAGTGCCCGGTGTGGATAGTGGTTGTTTGATCACTTACCTCTTTTTTGGTATTTGCATCTGTGATACTCTGTTTTGTCTTTTAAAAATAATTTTTTATTTGTTTATTTTATTTTTAGAGAGAGGGGAAAGGAGAAAGAGAGGGAGAGAAACATCACTGTGTGGTTGCCTCTCACTGGTGCCCCCAACTGGGGACCTGACGTTCAAGCTAGTCATGTGCCCTGACTGGGAATCGAACCAGTGACACTTGGCTTGTAGGCCGACGCTCAATCCACTGAGCCACAGCAGCCAGGGCTTGTTTTGTCTTTACAAATATCTTAAAAATGTTTTGTTATTTCTCCAAGGCAGTGATTTGTTTTTTAAAAACCTATTTTGGGTCCTGGATTATTCAGAAAATCAGATGGAAGCTGTAGACCTATTTCCAGGAAAATGAGCATATGTGTGCGCACACACAAGGCTTTGCTTATAATCCAATAATGTGGCTTATAGTTAGTTAAATGTTGTAAGACATTTTTATTAGAAGATGGAATTGAAGCCCTCAGTCAAAGATGTCTTAGTTATAATATTTTTTTCTTTTTCGATAAATGGCTATTGATCTGTTTTCTTTTTTTCTCTTTTAGAGCTCATAAATCAGCCAGTGAGCTGGTGTAAAGTTGAGGCAATGGCTTTGAAACCAGACCTGGTGAATGTAATTAAGGATGCTGGTCCCCCTCCACTTGTGGTGATGTCTTTCAGCATGAAGACACTACAGAATACAAAGACACATCAAAATGAGGTAAAGAAATAGGACAGAGTTTGTACCTATGCCTTAGATGCAAATACTTGCTTGAACTTATATAACTTTTCCGCAAGGGAAAGCTGTTCTTTTGGAAGGGGAAAGAATACTAATTTACTACCAAACTCTTTTAAAAGGGTTAACTTGCTGGACTTATTTTTATTTTTTGGTTTTTAAATTTTTTATTTTGGAGAACTGTAAATGGACATAGAATAATTTAATGAATTCCCATATACCAATCACTTATATTCAGCAGTTAACAAGACTTTGTCATACGCGTTTATTCCCCCTCCTCCTTTTCCTCTGGAAGTAGTTTAAGGCTAATCTCAGACGTTTGTATCATTGCATACTTTTGTATAAGCCTCTCAAAGCAAGTGTGCTTTCTTGTATAATGCCATTACCACACCTAAAAATGTGAACAGCAGTTCCTTGATATCAGCTAAAATATCCAGTCCATATTCACATGACTTCTTTTTCTCCAAAATGTCTTCTTAACATTTGGTTTAAATGAATCAGGATTCTATACAAGGTTCACAGATGGTGTTTAATTTTTATGTCTCTTGAATATCTTTCAAACGGGAGCAGCTTCCTCCCACCCCGTACAATTCTTTAAGTGACTTTGATTTATTGAAGGATAACTGTTGGTTGTCTTAAAATGCCCTGTTTTCTGTGTTTTTTTTTTTCATTTGTTATGTTATTGGACTTATTCCTCTATACCAAGGGTTAGCCAACTATGGCCTGTGGGCCAGATCTAGCCTACCACTTGCAATCCCTAATGAAACAGAGGATCTAGACACTGATCACCAGTGGCTGCTAATGTCACTAAACCCGAGAGAACCACGCATAATGTGCCTGTGCCTCTTGGTAGAAGTAGTCAGTACCACTGCTCATGTATTCTTGCCAAAAAATTGTACCTGAGTTTGATCAAACCTTTAGATTTAAATGCGAATTGATAGGCAGTACAGAAACAAAGGACCGTGTTAAATGATATTATTGTGATACAGGCAGCAGAACCCACACTATGTGGGTTCTCCATGGGACAAATGACCCAGCTTCTTCGACAAAGAAATTGCAGGGAAATAATAGGTGTCTGTGCGGGTTCTACTTACAGTTTTATTTATCAGCCCCTTGAAAAGTATGGACCTTATTTGGTAAATAAATTTAAAATAGTTGGGAAAACATGAAAATTTGCATCCTGCCTGGATATTTAATGATTTTAAGGAATTAGTGTTAACTCTTATTAACTGAAATGATTGTGTTACATTTTTAAAATGTCTTATTTTTTTAAGTGGTGGTCAACAGGGTGAGATTTTGCCCTAAAGGCGACATTTGGCAATATCTGGGGACATTTTTGGTTGTCACCACTTTGGGATGGGAGGTGGGAGGGGCAGTGCTATTGGCCATTAGGGGTGCATTCACAGTGCATAGGATGGTCCCCACAACAAAAAATTATTTGGCCTTAGATGTCCATAGTATCAAATTTGAGAGGTACATGCTGAAATATTTCTGGATAAAATGATAGGTCTGGGCTTTGCTTCAAACTAATCTGGAGGGGAGGCAGGAAGTGGATAGGGCTACAGATGAGTAGAGGTGATTTTATTATTCCATTTTTTTATTTATTTAAATGCTCTCCTAATAAAAAGTTTAAAATATTCATATGTACCACAGCCTGCATCTTTTAATATTCTTGGTGGTTTTGTTGAGAACGCAGAACACGTAGTACGTGTTTGATAAGTGATTTTTGTCCTCGTTTGCTTACAGGTTATTGCCGTGGCAGCTTTGGTTCATCACAGCTTTGCGTTAGATAAGGCGCCCCCACAGCCTCCCTTTCAGTCCCACTTCTGCGGTATGTATTCTGTTTACCTGGTTTACTAATGGCTTGATTTTAGTTTTGCTTATTTTTTTTTTTTTCTCCAACTGTTGGATCAGTAACTTGGTCTTTTTTTTTTAATGTTTTCAAGAGTAGTGAGTGTTTTATTGGATTGGTTGCCTCTTATTCGGCGGGTGTGTTTTGTTCTAAGAGAAGTCAGGAGGCAGTTTGATATCTTTTTTTTTCTGTTCTCATGGTTAGTCTGTTGGAATGGAGTGGTTTTTTTTCCTGGGTCACAGTTACACTTTAACCAGTTTCTTTCCAGTGATGTCATTCCAAAAGCCCACTGTGGGAGCCTGACCAGTTTTCTGTGATGAGGGAAGCTGCCAAGGAGTAAATGAATGTGTAACCTATTTGGGAGGAGTTACAGTAGGATCAAATCGCTGTTGGGCTGTGCTATTTGTAAAATTCAGTGTGTGAAGGAAACAAGCCCACAGATTTTGCACGCCCAGAGTCAGTCTCCAAGGATCATTCTGGAATATTCCATAAGAGTTTAGCTAGTTAACACATTGCATACCGGGGTATTTAAATAACTTTTAGAAATGACGAGAATTCTCGCCACCCGTACGCAACGTGTTAAGTAACTACTTTTTTTTTAAAGGGGGGGGACCATAATACAATTGATCCTAGATTTTTTCCCAGCACAGAATCACATGAACTGGGGTAGCATCTCCTGCATAGTCTCCTGAGTGTTAGGAAAGTGGGACTAGGGAAACAAGCACAGAAGGAAGTATGCTCCAGTGTTATTGTGGAGTGCACCCTTTTTTCCTCGTTTTATTGAGAAATAATTGACATACTTCACTGTGTAAGTTTAAGGTGTACAGCATAATGGTTTGATTTATATATATTGTGAAATGATTACCAAAGATTTACCCTTTAAGTAAGGTGAAGTACATGGGAAAAATGGTGAGAATAACCTGGAAAATATGTGGAAGAGAGTTAATTGTTTGTTTCAATATACATTTATTTACCCCCTCCTCTGTGTATGTCACTCTGTGAACAGCTGTTGTGAATGGCAAGGAACTTAAGGTGAAGGAAGCTTTGGTCATCTTTACTTTTCTAGCTTTGTGAAGGTTGAACTAAGTTTCTCTGTTGTATGCTGGTTGAAGCTGCAGTGGTGGGGCATTTCCTTTGGGAAAGGCTGATAAACATCCTATATCTCGACTTAGATGGAGAGCGAATGTTAAGCCATTTTAACAATTATAGGGACTTAGGGTTCTGTTTGGCTGTTTTTTTTTTTTAAGATTTAATCTTTTAAACTTTTATAAAATTGAGATAGTCATATAGCATTATATTAGTTTCAGGTATACAACATAATGATTTGATATTTGTATATGCTGTGAAGTCACCATAGTAAATCTAGTTAACATCTATCACCGTACATAGTTATAATTTTTTTTCTTGTGATGAGAACTTTTAAGATCTAATCTCTTATCAACTTTCGAATATGCAGGGTATAGTAGTGTTAGTAACTATAGTCACCAAGCTGTACACTACATCCCCATAACTTCCTTATTTTATAACTGGAAGTTTGTACATTTTGACTCCCTTCTGTCATTTCACCCACCCCCACCCCTGCCTCTGGCAACCACCGATCTGTTCCCTGTATCTATGAGCTCAGTTTCTTCTTGTTTTTAGGTTCCCGATATAAGTGAAATCATATGGTATTTGTCTGCCTGACTTATTTTACTTAATACAGTGCCCTCAAGGTCCATCCATGTTGTCAACACATGTCAAGGTTTCCTTCTTTTTATGGCTGAATAATATTCCAGTGAGTGTATATGTGTACACACACTACATTTTCTTTATCCATTCATCATTGGACTCTTCCATGTCTTGACTGTTGTAAATAATGCTGCAATGAACATAGGAGTACATGTCCTTTTCAGTCAGGGTTTTCATTTTCTTTAGATAAATACTCAGAAATAGAATTGCTGGATGATATTACAGTTCTATTTTTAGTTTTTTGAGGAATCCCCATACTGTTTTCCATAGTGGCTTCACAGATTTCCATTCCCACCAACAGTACGTGAGAATTGCTTTTTCCCCACATCCTTGTTATACTTGTTATTTCTTATCTTTTTTATAATAGCCATTCTGACAGGTGTGAAGTGATTTTATTATGGTTTTGATTTGCATTTCCCTGAGAATTAGTTATGTTGAGCACCTTTTCATGTACCTGTTGGCCATCTGTATGTCCTCTTTGGAAAAATGTCTGTACAGATCCACTGCCCATTTTTTAATTGGATTGTTTGGTATCATTTGATCTTGAGTTGTATTAGTTCTTTATATATTTTGGATATTAACCCCTTATCAGATATATGATTCCTAAATATTTTCTCCTGTTTGGTAGATTGCCTTTTCATTTTGTTGATTGTTTCCTTCACGGTGCAGAAGCTTTTTAGTTTGAAATCGTCCTGCTTGCTTATTTTTTGCATCTTATGCCTTTGCTTTTGGTGTGAAATCCAAACAAATATCACCAAGACTGATGTCAAGGAGCTTAACACGTATGTTTTCTTCTAGGGGTTTTATGGTTTCGGGTCTTATGTTCAAGTCTCGAATCCATTATGAGTTAGTTTTTGTGTATGGTATATGGTAGTGGTCCAGTTTCATTCTCATGCATGTGGCTGTCCAGTGTTATCAACACCATTTCTTGGCTCCTTTGTCATAAATAAATTGACACGTACACATGCGTGTTTATTTCTGGGCATTCCATTCTGTTCTGTTGATCTGTGTGTGTGTTTTTATGCCAGTATCATACTATTTTGATAACTATAGCTTTGCAATATAGTTGAAACCAGGGAGAGTGATGCCTCCTGTTTTATTTTTTTAAAAAAGATTTTATTTATTTATTTTTAGAGAGAGGGGAAAGAAGGGAGAAAGAGAGGGAGAGAAACATCCTTGTGTGGTTGCCTTTCACATGCCCCCAACTGGGGACTTGGCCTGAAACCCAGGCATGTGCCCTGATTGGGAATTGAACTGGCGACCCTTTGGTTCACAGGCCAGTGCTCAATCCACTGAGCTACACCAGCCAGGGCCTGTTTTATTCTTTTTCACGACTACATTGGCATTTGGGGGTCTTTAGTGGTTCCATAAAAATTTTAGGATTGTTTGTTTTGGCTATTCTTTTGAGGTCCAACAGCATGACCAGTGGAAATACTTTATTCTCTTTAACTCTTCAGAGATTGGGGGGAATTTATATTTAAGACAGTTTCTATTTGGAAACATTCAATGTATATATACTTGAAATTGGCTAAGATATGTGCTGGAATCTATTTTTTTCCTTCTTACAGTTGTGTCTAAACCAAAGGACTGTATTTTTCCATATGCTTTTAGTGAAGACATAAAGAAAAAGGTAAAGACCTCGTTATTTATTTCTTTTAAATATGAAATATCTATTTGTTTAGATTGAGAAAAGGAGGGTGATGTGGATTAGTAGAAACATTATTTTATGTTAATTGATTAGCTCTATTTTTGCTAGATTGGCATTAACCCATTAAAATGTGTTAAAAATGTAAAGCTAGAAACATTATTTAGCAAAGTTTAAATGTTTCACCACCTGAAAATAGTGGGGTTCTACAGTGTATGAACAGATGGATGGGCTCAAACTCTCCCTTAGGTAGCTTAACAGGAAGCTTTTCCAAAATGCACAGTCATGTGATTGCTGTTTTGGGAAACTAGGGTAGAGCTCTGCACTCCCCCTTCCCCGGCCCAGCTTAAAGGAAGCGAAGTGAATGCTGTGGATGCTAAAGGGACATGTATTGGAAAGCTTGATGTGGGCCTGTCCCAATTGATCAGTGATCTCTCAAGTCTTAGTGTACTCTGTGAAGAAGCTTACTCCCAGTATATTCCATGGGTCCTTAATAAAATGAGTGGGGGTAGTGGGGGTTGGAAAATATAGTGAATTTTTCTCAAAAGTAAACATTCAATGTAAAGGATTTCTTTTTGAGGGAGTATGATTTGTTGTTTTTTTTTTTTATTTTTATGAAATGATGGTGTTGGTAAATGCGTGGGTTTGTTTTGTTTTGTTTTTTAATGTTCTTACTCGGCAAAATTTAGTTAGCAACCTTGTCAAGTTCTACTTATTTTAAATTGGCTTGAGAAGTCCAGTAGCCTGGTGGTACTATTAGACCGGGCTGTTATTTGTGAAGTGCCCTGAATTACCTGTCCAAGTAGAATGACCTAGGAAAATTCATTCCATTAGAGTCAAACTAATGTTTTTTAGCCAAGCTAGTTATAGAAAACATACAACCATCAACTTGCATTTTAGGAGAGTCTTAATAAATGGATCTTTTGAATACCTGGTTTGTAGTTAGTAATTCAAGTGGAAGTCTTTTGTGTGAAGATAGGTTTTATTTATATTTAAGATACTTATAATTCTTAAATGTTTGCTTTTAGTCTTGTTTCTTATTTATAGATTCTTATACCACTATTTGATATTAATTTATACATGGTATACATGAAGAGTGAAGCTTACCAGGGGTTATATAAGAAAGTAGGCAATGTTTTTGATAGGTACTCTGATTTATGTGCTATAAAACGTGTCCATATGCACAAGCGTGTCCCTGTGGAGGGACATTTCTGCACTTGGTAGTGCTCAATACTTAAAATTTTTCTTCATTCACAGTCTTATTACGAGTATGAGCTCCTCAGAGACTATGTAAGTAAGGCAAAGCCCTGAATCAAGAATTTCATTGCTGCATTTAGTTTTGAGCTAGGTGGTTTCTTTTAACCCTAAGAATTCTTACCCTGCTTGAACAAGGAACCAAGGCATAGTACTTGAGAGTAAAGAGTAAGTGACCGGTTTGTTTTTATCTAACAGAAAGTGAAGGTTGAGATTGCTGCAACAGAAAGGACACTACTAGGTTTTTTCCTTGCAAAAGTTCACAAAATTGATCCCGATATCATTGTGGTAAGTAGAGTTTGATCATGTCGTGGGGAAGCTCTTCAGTCCTTAGTTCTTTTCAGTGTCACTTAATTGGTACATTTTGTGCAGCATTTAAGAGTGAACAAACCTCATGGACTGGTGGGAATTGCTGTACTTGCTGCTAACAGGAAGGAGGAAAAAAATCCCAGCCCACTGCACGATAGTATTTTTTCCTCTTAACAGAAAGGCAACTCCTGAATTATTATTGAAGTTTATGCTACTCCAGTTATTTTCACTTAAAAGACCACCAGCCTATAAGTTAATAAACTTCGGTCCGCTGTTATCTGTAGAATTTTGGTTTAGTGGCCCAGCTGTGTAGCAGTCACAGGATTTTAAGTATATGAGCTCAGTGGATCTCCTGGATACATTTTCTTTGAGAGCTTAGAGCAAGGAATCTTTTTTTCCCACGAGATAGCAAGATGGTAATTCAATGAGTTGTCTTTGCCCCAGTTCTTTGTGTGTGTGTGTGTGTGTGTGTGTGTGTTTACTTTTTATTTTGTATGGGTTTTAGGTGTACAGCTTAGTGGTTAGACAGCCGTATACTTTACAAGGTGTTCCCTGGTATTTCTACTACCCGCCTGGTACCATACATAGTTATTACAATATTATTGACTATATTTCCTATGCTTACATCCTCGTGACTATTCTGTAACTACCAATTTGTGCTTAAATGCCTTTGACCTCTTTCACCCAGTCCCCTAACCCTCTTCCCCTCTGGCAACCACCGGTTTGCCCTGTGTTTTATGAGTGTTTCATTTTTGTTTGTTTATTTTGTTCTTAGATTCCACATATAAGTGAGATCATATGGTATTTGTCTTTCTCTGACTGATTTCACTGAGCATAATATCCTCTAGGTCTGTCCATTTTGTCGCATTTGCCCCAGTTTTTAAGAGTCATAAAGCAACATTTTTTATGTTTCCTCTGGCCTTCCTTAGTTTGTAAGCTCCTTGATAGGAGTCCTTCCTTTTTGTCCTACTGTAGGATATAAATGCCTATATTTTAAGTGTGCCATTGGTAATTTGGTCACATTGAAGCCTTGCAAACATGTTTGCCATATATTTCTCTGCATTCTTTTTTTGCTGTTGGACTCCTTTCCTGACAGTGGTGTAGCCAGAGTACCGAGACCCTTTAGGGTATTACCAGTGTGTCTGCATGCACTTCTTTTCTGGTCTTTCAGGACCTATGTGGAAAGTGCCAGGAAGATTCTGTTCACAGTGCCCTACTCTGGAGCTCAGACTTAGCACTAGCTCTCACTCAGTCTCCGCTAGTAGTCTCTCTCGGGCCCCAAGGACATGTCATGGCGCCTAGGGTAGCTGGACTGCCATAGAATATTAGAACCAGATCTGTGAGTGAGAAATCCAAACTGATGTAAGACAGAATCCTGACATGGGTCTAAGTCCCTAATCCCAGGCATGATAATTAGAAAATGAGACATCTTCATGTCCTTTAGGTGTCTTAATAGACAAAACTGCCATAAATATAAACCAGTATGTATTTTTAATTACAATTAATAACAAGTAAATTTTATTGATGTGATTTATTTTAAACTTTAGTTGTTTAATAAGCATACGCAGTGAACTGTATTATTCACATTAGACATGGAAAATTTGGTTGCATTTTTGAGATATTTCTACTTGGTATAGTTTTGTGTCCTTGTTTTTTTACAAGTTTCTTATTTGAACTTTTGGGTGGTATTATTTAATTACTTTGTTGCACATTGATTAAGAGCCTAAGTCCGTAGTGTTTGAACTCAGTTCTTTAGGAAGAAACTACATACAGTTCCTGAGTTTTCCAGGAGTATATGTAAATTCACAGAATACGAACAGATTCTCGTTTTTTAAGGAAGTAAAATAGAATTATTTGAGTACAGCTTTTACTGATCACAGAAAAAGTGTGGACATTAAAATTTGCATTTGCCTCTGAGACTGTGAGGCATGAGCTGCAAATTAAAAGACATTATATGAGCCTTGCATCAAATAGGATGAGATAAAGTATATTCCAGCGATCTGCTGAGCAGCCTTGTGAATGTCAAGGCTAATGAATGCTGCTGCTGAATAAATTCCTAAAGAAGAAGGAGTCGCAATCGGAGGTAAGCTCATGATGCCTTCAATTAGATACCAGAAAAAGAAAGGGCAAATAAATTCTGTGGATGTGAAGATAAATAATTAATTTGCGTTTGATATGTTATTGGCTGCCTTTTTTTGACTAGGGTCATAATGTTTACGGGTTTGAACTGGAAGTGTTACTGCAGAGAATTAATCTTTCCAAAGTTCCTCACTGGTCCAAGATAGGTCGACTGAAGCGATCCAACATGCCAAAGCTTGGGGTAATTGTAATTTTCAAAATCTTGCTTTCTTATTTGACTTTTTATATGCTTGGACTAGGAATTGCTTGTCTTTTGATAGGACATTTTAACTTGGGCACTAAACATCTTTTCCTTTGAATCCAAGATTTTACTGGTAAAAGCCACTGGCAATTTTTAAAATTAGCTATTAGAATGTAGAGACAGCACGCATATGTTACCTCCACATCAGCAGTACCAATGCACTAGCCCTTAGAGCAGAGCTGCTGGGCTTAGCAGTCATCGAGTGTGATCATTCAAGGGGGCGAAGGGAAGGAAGACTGGGAGGGAGCTGACATTGAATGCATAGGAAGGCAGTGGGCTAAGTGCCTTCTGTGTGAGTTACCTTTCACATGGGTAGCAGAACTTGTTCAGAATCATAGAGCTGGTAGGGGGAGGAACTGAGATTTTTTTTAACCCAGGCCCATGTGACTCTTTTAAAGCCCACGCACCTTTTCTACCTGCTTGCTTCACTTAGGGAGATTTTGGTGGGTTTGTAATAAAGCACCTTTATTTCCTAAACCTAATGCGCTCAGTGCTTGAAATCTTATTTTAGTTATAGTCTATAAATAAAATGGGCATGTTGTCTCATCAGAGAACCTAGGAATCTGTACCTTTTATAATGCTCTCCAGAGGATTCTACTGCTCTAGATTGGAATTGGAGCCACGGTTCTTGCTTCTTTCCTTATTCGTATCTTTGAGGTGATAGAGTAGTTATTAACACTTCATCAGAACACTTGCTTAAACTAACTCCGTATCCTCTTCAAGGTGTTTTTTATATAGCATCTTCTGGGTGAGGTTTGCCCTGACCACCCCACTTAAGACACAGCTCCCCCAAATTCCTTGTTCCCCTTATCCTGCTCTACTTTTTCCCTTTTCCATATACTTGTTACCCCTAAAACTGTATAATCTTATTTATGGTATCTACTTTTATTGTAGGAATCTTTTCTGTTTTGCTCACTGCTATGTCTGAGTACCTAGAAAAGTGTCATTCAAAACTATTGCATTGATGTCTGGATGAATGGAAGGATGAGAGTTTAATCATTGTCATTTCGGGGCTAGCCTCAAAGCAAGTTAGTACAAAATGTTCTCAGTGTCTGCTTTTCCATGGAAGTTTCTTTTTGTTCACCCCTTGTAGGGCAGGAGTGGATTTGGTGAAAGAAATGCTACCTGTGGCCGAATGATCTGTGATGTGGAAATTTCAGCAAAGGAGTTAATTCGTTGTAAAAGCTATCATTTATCTGAACTTGTCCAACAGATACTGAAAACTGAAAGGGGTGTACTCCCAATGGAAAATATACAAAATATGTACAGGTATGATCCTGGATGCTTTAGAATTTGTCTTGAAATTAGCAAAAGCAAGATGCGAGTACCATCCTTGGGAGTGTGTGGTGCTACGGGGGGTGGGGAAAATTGTCTTCATGTTAGCACCACCATCTCCATTACTTTAATAATAATTTGAACTGTTTTGCTTTTTGAATTATTCTAATTTGATCAGTTTATCTCTATCTCCCTCACTTAACACCATCTTGATGTTTCCTAAGAGCATTTTGGAAATTGATGTGATATTTGTATTTCCACCCTTAATTCATTAATTCAAGGATTAGTGTAAATATTTTGGAAATATAAAAACAGAAATCATTAAGTTATTTAGCGATATTGCTCAATTATTTCTTTCTTCCATTTTATTCAAGTAAAATTGATATAAAATGTATATATTTAAGGTGTACAACTTGATGTTTGATATACACATACAGTGTGACGTATTCACCGCAGTCAAGCTAATTAACTTATCCATTACCTCACACTTACTTTTTTTGTGTGGTGAGACCATTTAAGACTTATTCTCTTAGCAAGTTTTAAGTATACGATACAATATTATTAACTGTAGTTACATTGCTGTACTTCAGATTTCCAGTACTTACTCATTTTGTGTTATCTGGAACTTGGTGCTTGGTTATTTCTTAAATAAGGTTACTTCTACCCCTTTGGTCACTTCTCCTTGTTTTCTGCCCATTTCTCCTGAGTCCTTGGACAGGTTCTCTTTCTGGCTGCGCTTCTTCTCTAGGTGATCTTACCAAGTCTCAGAAATTTCAATACCATGTGGGTGCTGATGCCTTCATGCTTTCAGCTTAGACCTGCATGCCTTCAGCTTAGACCTCTCCCCTGAAGTCCAGGCTTCTGTGTTCACCTGCCTGTTCTACTTGGTATCTGATGTGAACCTCCAACTTAACTTGAGCTCCTGGTCTTCTCCGCTAGGTTGCTCTTGTAAGTCTTTCCTTTAGTAATGTTCACTCTTTATTTTTCCAGTACTGCTGGAAACCTCTTAAGTCATCCTCAGCCCCAAACCTCGTAATTCCTTTCTCTGATATCTCACATTTGATCCATTAGGAAATTCTGAAATCTCTATCTTTAATACATGTCTAGATCTGGCCACTTCTCTTCCATTGAACCCACCCTGGTCCAAGCTACTGCCCTCTTTCCCCTGGGTGACTTTCCCAACCTCAGAACCAGATTGTCCTGCTAAAGTTAAGTCAGAGATGGCACTCTGCTCAAAATCTCCCAGTGACTTTCAGAGTAATAACCAGAGTCCTTATTTTGACTTAGAACAGCGGTTCTCAACCTTTCTAATGCTGCAACCCTTTAATACAGTTCCACATGCTGTGGTGACCCCCAACCATAAAATTATTTTTGTTGCTACTTCATAACTGTAATTTTGCTACTGTTATGAATCATAATATAAATTATCTGATATGCAGGATGTATTTTCATTGTTACAAACTGAACATAATTAAAGCATAGTGATTAATCACAAAAACAGTATGTAATTATATATGTGTTTTGCGATGGTCTTAGGCGACCCCTGTGAAAGGGTCGTTTGACCCCCAAAGGGGTCGCGACCCACAGGGTTGAGAACCGCTGACTTAGAAGGTCCTACTCAGCGTGTGTCTCTGCCATTAACTCTGTTCTTATCTTCTGTTCTCTCCGTCATTTTCTTAGTTTCAGCCATTGGTTGCCTTCCTGGTCCTAGAACTGCCAGATTTGCACCCAACTCAGGGCCTTTGAATGTGCTATTTTGTCTGCCTGGAAAGCTCTTCCCTCAGATACCCAATTATTCCCAGTGAACTCTTCTCTGGTGTCCTAACTGAAAATTCAGTCTCTTCTCCTGACACTCAATATTCCCTTTGCTTCTTAATTTTTTCTTTTTAGCTTAACGTTATACTAACATACCTTATATTTAACTTGTTATTTATATTCTGGCTTCCCCATGAGGACAGAGCCCCTGAGGACAGGATACCTGGCACATAGGAGGCATGTGAGACATACTAACTAGATGGAATGAATGAAAGGCTTCAGGTAGTTTGCAGGTTGTAGTTAACACGTAACTTGCTCTTTGTGAGTTTTTTTTTTTTTTTTAGTTTTTGAGAAAGGCATTAGGATTGATGGCATGAATGAATTACTAGTTTTATACCGACCTTGTTTTAAATTCTTTCCAAAGCTGAGGTGACGTTGCTCTGGTTACTTATACCAAAACTTTTTGTAATATTTTATGATGTTCTGATTATAGTCACTGTTTCTTTTAATTACTTGATTCCGTTTCATTCTTACTTTTCTGTACAGTGAACCTTCTCATCTGTTGTACCTGTTGGAACACACCTGGAAAGATGCCAGGTTCATTTTGCAGATCATGTGTGAGCTAAATGTTCTTCCATTAGCACTGCAGATCACCAACATTGCTGGGAACATTATGGTAAATTTAACTTAGAAAGGGGGAAAAAAGCATTTCCTGTTGGAATCAGTGTTTGCTTGGGGTAGTTGTTACACGATAATGAGTCTAAATGCATCCTTAGAAAATGAGTAACTTGTATTCTGAAAGCTGGGCTTCTTTAGTAAAATGAAGAACTGGTTGGGAGAAGGGGAGTAAAACCAGGCCGCAGTATGTTGAAATTTGGGTGAACATAAGGATCATCTCTCATATCTGGATATTTCATTCAGGGAATGGTCCATTTGCGAGTAAAGAAATTGCCCAAGTTGTCAGTATTTTAGGCTCCCTGTGTTTCCTTTTAACTATAATGCTTAAAGAAAATGCTAGCAATAATTTAGTACCCTTAAAAAACACAGCCCTTCTTATGAGAAATGATTTTGAAGGAGGCGCTATGATTTAAATTTACCAAGTCAGAGTTGCTTTTTGTTGTGATTTTGAGCTCAAATTAAAAAATGAAATTCTGTTTCATAGTCCAGGACGCTGATGGGTGGACGAGCTGAGCGTAATGAGTTCTTGTTGCTTCATGCATTTTATGAAAATAATTATATTGTTCCCGACAAGCAGATTTTCAGGAAGCTTCACCAAAAACTGGTGGGTCTAAAATTGTATAGTGTTTTGCCTTTTCTTATTCCCTTTTTTTTATTACCTTATAGGTTCTTTTTGATGTGATAACATCTGCTTCCATAATAATTAATCCCCTGTGTACTATAGAAACTGAATCAAATTTATTCTGTTACGTTTGTGTGGTCATTTCCTTCTCCACTTTTTCTCTCTACAGATAAAAATCGCGAAGTAAGCCTCTCTGATGGGTGACCATACATGGAAAGGGTTTTGCCACCTTAGCCCTACTCAAAAGTTACATGCCAGTTTTATCCTTTATTTCCTGAAACGTGCGAGCCTTTATTTTGGTGTTGCATGGTCGCATTTTTACATAGTAGTAGTATTAAGGTCCCCACAATCAGGTTTCGGAAGGGGCCTCCATCACAACGGAACCAAAACTTACAGCTACTGCTCCATCGGCACTGATAGCAATTGTTTCAGAATGTGAATTTAATGTGAAAACGATTCAGGTTCTTGTGTTTGCTTGTTTCACATGTACATTGTCACAACTGGTGTACCGAATATTAACCTAGAGAAGTTTGACTTCTGCTGAGGCATTGAATGTTGACGATTAACTACCTGGGAATACATTTTCAGTATGGAGTTATTTATTTATTTGTTTAATCTTCCCCCGAGGACATTTTTTCAATGCTTTTAGAGAGGGGAAGGGAAAGTGAGAGTGAGAGAGAGAGACAGAGACAGAGAGATAACAGAGACAGACAGACAGATACATCAGTGTGAGAGAGAAATAGTAATTGCCTTCTTGTAAACGCCCCAACTGGGAATCAAACCTTCAACCTTTTAGTCTACAAGGACAACACTTCAGCTAACTGAGCCACACCGGCCAGGGCTGAACCTACTTATTTTAAGGTGTCCATATTAATGATAAGAATAATGTTAATATCTATATGAAATAATTTTGTATTTTTACATCATGAATGTTAATGAATTTAAGGAGATTCTTCTACAATCCCAGTTTTTACGTAATATGAAAGGTTGTATTTCTAGTATCCATTGATTTAAAAGAGTGAGGTTCTATGAATTCAGAAAATTTTTAAAGTAAAATTTGCTCAGTGATATAGAATTTTTTCAGTAACTACCATCCTTTGCGTTCATTTAGCTTCATTAACATATTACAATAACTGTCTTTGCCCACAGGTAAGACCATTAACTAAAAGTAAAGAATGTTTATTAAAACTGTATACAGTAGTCCCTCTCTATATCGCGGTTCACTTATTGCGGCCTCACTGTATCATGGGATTTTTAAAACTATTATATTATTTATCACAGATTTTTTGCTATATCGCAGGATTTTGCGGTACTGTATACGTATGTTGTTAGTTACGTAGGTTTAAGAGTGTAAAATATGTTTAAGAACATGAGTAGTGTTTATAAAAGTGTGGAAAAGGTTAATGGAGTGGGAAAGGTTAATAAGGGACTGGGAACGGTTTATAAGTGTGTGGGAAGGGTTATAAAGCCTTAAAATATATATAAATACTAAAATAAATGGAATGTTCCTACTTCGTAGATTTTCACCTATCGTGGGGTGGGGTGAGGTCTAGAACGTAATACCCGCGATAAGCGAGGGAATACTGTAGTTCCAGTTTTTTCCCCCTTTGCTCCCCTCTGCCCAGTACCCTCTTCCCTCCAGCAATCCCCCCCCCAGTACTGGTTGACTGTTTTTTTCTTCCTTATATTCCAAATCATTGATTTGAATCCCAGTTTCCATCCCTTTACCCTTGGTTTTGTGAGATTTTTCTTCATTTCAGTTGGCATAGCCTTCACTTCTTCTCTTATGCGTTAGCCTTATTTAAGCATATCTGTCGAGCCTGTGAGCATCTTTATCACCAGTGTTTTGAACTCTGCATCTGTTAGGTTGACTATCTCCTCATTGCCTAGTTCTCCCACTGGAACCTTGATCCATTCCTTCTTTTGGGCCATATTTCTCTGTCTCTGCATCTAAACTGGAGATGGATTCTGATATGGCTCTTAAATTGTCCAATTTGAACTGCTTACATTATATTCAAATTGCCCAATTAATTACAAATTATTTAATTTAAAAGGTTAAAGCTTCAAGAAAAATTTCAATTTAACTTGACATAATTTATTTCTTAGGTTGTTGAAAATGGTGGCAGCCCAGAAGCATGAGCTTATCTATGATTGCGAAATGCTTTTTACTTTGCATAAAAAGGGGGAAAAAGGAAACCATTTACATATGTGTACATGCCAACCACTCCCCACCAAATAAACAAAAAACCCACAATGATCCTTAGGCACCTATGACTTAAACACAAATTCTGACTGAGTAACAACAATGAAGGTGTCCTGTGACATTCAGAAAAGCTGTTTTCTAATGCAGAGGAAAGAATATACCATGGTATGAAATGTTCTTTTCTGAAGTTCTCTTTCCATTTGATGTTAGGGAGATGAAGATGAAGACATTGATGGAGATGCCAATAAATACAAAAAAGGACGTAAGAAAGCAGCTTATGCTGGAGGCTTGGTACTGGATCCTAAAGTTGGTAAGGTTGAGCATTCAACTGGCTTGTCCTGGTGCTAAGGAATTTCTTAATGCAGAGCTTGGCTTGAGAAACTAGAAGACATGACTTAAATTTTGTAAGTTAGCAAATAGGTCTCATAATAGCATTATTTTATACTGGACAGCAAAATCAAACAAAGTTTAGACAGTAACCACCAAATTGAACTTCTGTTATAACAAGAGAATAACTTTCCCTGTTGTTATGAATAGCAAAGAAGATGTTTTGTGGTACACAGAGTAGAAAATCTTTTTTTAGCATCTTAATCATTTTTAAGTGTGTAGATGATTGGTATTAAGTATATTCACATTGTTGTGTAGGAATTAATGTGAATTTTATCAAGTAACTAGAACCCTAAATAGGAGACATTTTAAATCAATCAGTTGTAATGAAACAGATCAGTAGTCCAGTTGTCCTTTGCTGTTAGCTAGATCTGGGCTTGAACTCTGGCTTTGTAATCTTGGGCTTCTTGTTTAACCTCTAATAAGCCTTTGTTTCCTGTTCCGTAAATTGGAGGTAGGAATAATATCTACTGCACAGAGATTTAAGGAATAAAAGTGATTGTTTAGTACAGTGCCCAACACAGAGTAAGCTTTTAATATGTTTGCTATTGTTATTATTGTCTTACTAGTGGACATGTACTTTTATTGAGTGAGTTTCTTCTTGAGGTGAAGAAAACTCTTTGTAAATGTCCTAGAGAAATATAGTAGCTTTCTGTTCACCCTTTTCAAGTAAAAAGGGTGGATCGTTCCACTACTGACAAATCTCCGTCTCTTGTCTGATTTTCGCACTGTGTACAGGTGAGTGCGCTGCTCATTTTATTCTTTGAAGGTGTGATTGTAAAAAGTATATATAACCACTCATTAGTAGAGATCGCTAAATATTTTTGGAGCAGAGGTGGGAGGGAATGCTTGCTTGAAGGAGAATTTAACATTTTTTTTTGAAATAAATATGACACCTGTCTATATTAAGTGATATGGGAAAGTGTTTGCCCGTCATAGGGTGTACTTTGGGAACTTCTGGGGAAGGGACCACTTGTAGGTGGTTTCAAGGTGAGAGAGGGTCTGTTGTGACCTGACGTTTTGCTCTAGTCCAAGCCATTTTTATAAAGTGGTAGAGCCGACACCTTTTTTCCTTTCATCTACCTCACAGCTCTGGATAGTATATTGTTTCTAATATACTTCAGAGTTTAGTACTCCTAATGTAATGTTTTGACAAATCTGCTTCTTTGGAAGAGTTTTTGTAACATGGCTTTTTCCACTCCAGGTTTTTATGATAAGTTCATTTTGCTTCTGGACTTCAACAGTTTATATCCTTCCATCATTCAAGAATTCAACATTTGTTTTACAACAGTGCAAAGAGTTTCTTCAGAGGCCCAGAAAGTTACAGAGGTTTGTGTTCAACTGGGGGCTCTTGAAATTGAGATAGAAAGTAGTACTTAAAGAAGAGAAGCAAAAGGGTTAGCATTTAGTTTTCTCCCCTGAAAGGTACATTATGTCCTTTCTTAGTAGTCAGAAAAGGGAGAGGGTTGGATAGAAAGAAACTCAGAGTAGTGTTGTGCCTTTTTTATTTCACAGCTTTATTGAGATGTTGTAATTGACATACCATACAATTTACACATTTAAAGTGTACAAGTTAATGGCTGTTGGTGTGTTCACAGGGTTTGTAACCTTCACCATAGTTTATATTAGGACATTTTCATTACTCCCCAAGGAAACCCCCTACCTTTTACTTGTAACTTCAAAATCCCCTACCTTTTACTTGTAACTTCTGTCACTCCCTTCACCCCTTTTAGATCTAGGCAACCACTACTCTTTCTGCCTCTGTAGATTTGTGTATTTTGGACATTTCGTATAAAGGGAATCGTATGTGACCTTTTATGTCTGGCTTATTTCACTTAGCATACTGTTTTCAAGATTTATCCATGTTGTAGCATATATTAGTATTTCATTCATTTTTATTGCTGAATATTTTGTTGTATGGACGTATATCACATTTTGTTTATTTTAGAATCATGTCAATTTATGCAAAAATAGCTGCTGGGATTTTGATAGGAATTGTATTGGATCTATAGATCAGTTTGGGGAGTATTGTCGTCTTAACAGTGTTAAGTCTTCCAATCTGTGAAAATTGAGTCTTTTCATTTATTTAGGTATTTAATTTATTTCAATGATGTTTTCTCGTTTTCTGTGTATAATTCTTGCACTTATTAAAATTAAATATACTCCTAAATATTTTATCCTTTTTTGGTGTATAATATTATACATTAAATTGTCTCCTTTCATTTTTATATTGTTCATTGCTAGCATATAGAAAAATAACTCGTTTTTGTATGTTGGTCTTGTATCCTGCAACCTTACTGAACTCATTTATTAGTTCTGTGCATTCCTTATGATTTTCTGTATACAGAATCATGTCATCTGCAAATAAAGATCATTTTAATTCTTCTTACCTATCTGGCTGCCTTATATTTCTTTCCCTTGCCTAATTGCCATAACTAGAACCTCCAGTACAATGTTAAGTAGAAGTGCAAGAGCAGAAACCCACGTCTTGTTCTTGATCTTTGGTGACCACATATAGTCTTTCACCATTAAGTATGATGCTAGCTGTGGGTTTTCCAGAGATGTCCTTTATCAAGTTGAGTAAGCTCCCTTCTGTTCTTAGTTTATTCTAGTTTATTGGGTTTTTTTTTTTTAATCACAAACAGGTAGTGTACCAACTGCATTTCTGGGATAAATCCCGCTTGGTCTTGGTGGTGTATAATCTTTTTTATATGTTGCTGGACTTGATTTACTTTTGCTGAGGAATTTTTTGTCTGGATTCATAAGGGCTATTGATGTGTATTTGTCTTTTCTTATGTCTTTGGTTTTGGTATTAGGATAATACTGGCCTGATAGAATGAGCTGGGAAGTGTTCCCTCCTTTCCTTTCTTCTCCTCCCTCCTCCCCCTCTGCCCCTCCTCCCCGCCCCTTCCTGCCCTTCCTCCCCTTTCCCTCCGCTCTTCTTCCTCCTCCTCCTCCTCTCCCCTCACCTTCCTCCTCCTCCTCTTCTTTTGGTCTTGTTTGTGAGGGATTTCTGTTAATTATTTAACTATGTGGTCTTAACACTTTTCCTTTTTTGATTACTAATTCAGTGTCTTGTTAATAGGTTTTTGCAGATTTTCTTTTTCTCCTTGAGTCAGTTTCAGTTGTATGTGTCTTTCTAGGGATTTCTCCATTTCGTGTAGGTTATCTAATTTCTTGGTATAAAATTGTTTATAGTATTCCTTTATAATCATTGTTATTTCTTTAAGGTCAGTAGTGATATCCCCTCTTTTATTCCTGATTTTAGTAATTTCAGTGTTCTTTTTTACTTTGTCACTATAGTCCAAAAGTTTGTCAGTTTTATTGGCCTTTTCAGAGAAGTACGTTTGGTTTCCTTGATTTCTCTATTGCTTCTTTGTTCTCTATTTCATTTATTTATGCTGTAATCTTTATTCTTTTCTCTGCTTTATTTGGTTTAGTTTGCCCTTTTTCTAGTTGCTTAAGGTGGAAGTTTAGATTATTGATTTCAGATCTTCTCTTGTAATATAAATATTTACAATTATAAATTTTCCTACAAGCACTGCTTTAGCTTCATCCATGAGTTTTAGTATGTCAGTCCCCTCTTCCATATGTTAACCATTGATCTGACTTCTATCACCATAGCTTAATTTTGCCTGTTCTAGAACTTCATGTAAATGGAGTGATACAGTATGTACTCTTTTGTGTCTGGCTTTTTTTTTTTTTTTTAGATTTTATTTATTTGTTTTTAGAGAGAGGAGAAAGAGAGGGAGAGAAACATCAATGTGTGGTTGCCTCTCATGTGCCCCCAACTGGTGACCTGGTGTGCAGCCCAGGCATGTGCCCTGACTGGGAATCGAACCAGCGACACTTGGTTCACAGGCTGACGCTTGATCCGTTGAGCCACAGCAGCCAGGGCTGTGTGTCTGGCTTTTTTGTTCAACATAATGTTCTTGAGATTCATCCATGTTGTTGCATTATCAGTAGTTCTTTCCTCTCTACTGCTGAAAAATATTCCACGCTTTATTCTCTTGAGATGAGCATTTGGATTGTCTTCAGTTTCTGGCTATTATTCATACATCTGCTGTGAATATTCTTGTACAGATCTTTTTGTGGATGTGTACTTTCAATTTAGTGGGGGTCAATATCTAGGGAGTGAATTTGCTGGTTTGTATAGGAAATGTATGTTTAATTCCAAAAGAACCTGTCAAAATGTTTTCCTAAGTATTTGTGCCATTTTATACTCCTGCCAGCCATGTGTGTGAGTTCTTCCCCATCACCTTCAGCACTTGGTATTTTCAGTCTTTTAGTTTTTTTCCATGAAAGCATTGATAAGTGATTCTACTCACTAAGCAACCTTTTTAAAAGAATCTTTTTGAATTCTTTCACATGGATTTTAATTTAACCAGTGATCCTTCAGTCAACAGTTTTATGTGGGGCTTAATAATTCGTATATAAAGCTTATACAATTGACTTTCAGTAGGCAATTGGTTAGATTTTATTCTCTAGCAGTAAAAGATAAATTAGCATACTATCTTTGTATATTGTTTTTCTCTGCCTCTTTGTACATGTGGCAGAGGATGTCTATTTGCTTTTTAGCTCTTGAATTTACATGTCGGTTAGTTCTACCCACATGCTTGGGAGCTGTTTTTCAGTCCCAGTTCCATATTCCCAGTAGAGAGAATCTTACAGGCTTGCCTAGCCTACCTGGTCCCATCAGCTGTGACCACAGGGATGGGTTCATGGAGTACAAACATAGCTACTAAGGGTGAGCCTTTCTATGGGACTAAAGGGTAATTCTGCAGAGACAGTATTAGGTAGACTTCCCCAAAAGGTAATGACTGCATTTGATTAATAATTTTCTCTGGGCTCTGTCCTGCAACAGTGTTAGCATTACTAGCACTCCTTCTCCCCCGACACTGTTTTTTATTTGAGCTTTCGAGTTCAGATTCTGGATATATGATAGAATCATTTCAGAGTTGGAAGGGACCTTATAGGTCATCTATGAAATGCTATACATGTAGCAATTTATAGGTTCCATCTCATTTTTCTGTCCAGTCATTTGGTCCTCAGCTAGTGCCACATGGCTAATGGTGGTAGAGCCAGGCATGGATTATAAATATCTTGACTCCAAATCCTTTCAGTTTACTTTTTATCTGACCTCCGTAGTTGCTGTAAATAAATTGGAATGTATGCCAAGATCTCTTTTAATAGGTTTGTTACCATCATTTGCCGTATTGGAAAACAATAAGTCCCTACTACTATTGTAAGATTGTTCGTTGGAAGGTATTGATCTTTATAAAAGCAGATATTTTGTAAAAAGGTGAGTTATCAAGTGGCATTGACATGACATACTTAAAGCAAGAGGTTTATTTTAAATTCTGAATCCTTGAAGGGCAAACGTGTCTGGCTTTTCTTTGCAGTCTGTTAATAGAATTAATGGAGGCTTGAGAAAAATGGTCTAATGCTTTCCCTGTTCTTCCCTGCTGTAACTTTTAATATAAGAAGACTGCTGGTTGCTTTTCTAAAATGATGGTATTCTTCTACTGATTACAAAGCAATATATAGATCTATGCTAAGGAATATATACAGGGGGTGGGCAAAGCAGGTTTACAGTTGATCATATGGAAAATAATATGATAATAAATAAGAATAAGAATAAACTGCTTCATGTACTCGTTACTGTAAATGTTCTTTTACTCACCCCTGTATGTATCAATTTTTAGAAATGTCATGGCCTATTTAAATACGTGTTCCCAGTTCCTAAAGTAAATTTGTTGATTTAGTATTTAGTCCTTTTTTTAGTGTAAAACATTTAAAGTAATTGCTATGATTTTCCATAGCTTTAGAAATTACAGCATTTTGTTTGGTAGTACCCATGACTTAAAACAGTAGTTCAGTTGCTGTTTTTTAAAAAAATCGTAGGCCCTGGCTGCTGTGACTCAGTGGATTGAGCGTCGGCCTGCGAGCCAAGTGTCGCTGGTTCGATTCCCAGTCAGGGCACATTACTAGGTTGCATGCCAGGTCCCCAGTTGGGGGCACGAGTGAGAGGCAACCACACACACACACAAAAAAAAATAAAAATAAAAAAATCGTAGAGGTCTCTCTTTTAGTGTGTTTATTTTAAAAACAGTTTCCCCAAACATGTTTCTCCCCAATCTTGTTGAAGAGAAGAGAGGAGCATGTGTAAAAATTCATGCCTTTAGATGATATCTACATCTGTCATTATCTAAAGGGGTGAGAGATACTGGGCAGTATTGACATGTTTTGTAGCCTTCTCTGCCCACGCTTTGCCACCCATGCATTGTAGACCTTTACTGTACCAGAAAGTAGTTTTTCAAGATGTGATCATGGGGTAGAGCTCCCGCAAACTATTTTAGACATTTATTCAATGGAAGTTCGATTTGTCTGTAATTTCTCTTGTGTGTTCATCAGGATGAAGAACAAGAACGGATCCCTGAGCTGCCAGATCCAAGCCTAGAAATGGGCATTTTGCCCAGAGAGATCCGGAAACTGGTAGAGCGGAGGAAACAAGTCAAACAGCTAATGAAGCAGCAAGATTTAAATCCAGACCTTGTTCTTCAGGTATAACTTCACTAAGAGGCATCTGAGTGACAGCCTGAGCTTTTAGAACCTGATTATCTGGGAATGATTTAAACATGATGCTGTGGGCAAATGCATGAGGGCCTATTTTACATTTGTGGGCAGGGAACCATTCAAAAATACTAGAGTGTCTCAAAAATGGAAGGTGCCTCTACCTGCAAAGCTGTATTTGAGCAAGGTTCTTCTGACTTCGGGAGCTTTGGGGTTTGGGTTTACTTGCTTCTAGGAAGTCAGGAAATCGTGGCTCTGGGAGGACAGGTCGGGTGTGTTAAGAGTTCTTTTTTTCAGGAATACTGAGGGTTTCTCCTTCTCACTGGTCATTTAGAAAGACGTCTAATGTAATGCTTAAGCATCTGCAAATATTACTGTTTGTATTTTGTCCTTGTGTGGCCTGCAGTATGACATTCGACAGAAGGCTTTGAAGCTCACGGCAAACAGTATGTACGGCTGCCTGGGATTTTCCTTCAGCAGATTTTACGCCAAGCCACTGGCTGCTTTGGTGACATACAAAGGAAGGGAGGTAAATGGTGGAACATTCACGTCTCTAAAAATGAGAGTGTCTTTAACTGTACATGTTATTATGTGGGAGAACCAAGCTTGTTTGTCCTCTTTTATGACAAATTTGAGAAAGATGGGCTTTTAGATAATGATTCATTCATTCATCCATTAAGTAAGAGAGAGAGAGAGAGAGAGAGAGAGAGAGAGTGTGTGTGTGTGTGTGTTTATTGAGTATCTACTATGTGCCAGATGTTCTTGTAGGCACTGAGGGTAGAGTCTCAAGCAAAACATAAAAGGTTCCTGCATCCTGAGGCTCACATTCTACCAGGGCAGGGGTTATAGAGGCGCATGTGATGGGAACTTGGCGTGGGGAGAGGATAGTTTGGGAAAACAGACTGTAAATAAGTGAAGAAATAAATACAAAAAAATAGGAGAATATGATAGAAGTAAATGCTGTGCAGATAATAAAACAAGGTAGTAAGTTAGTTAAGTTGACTAGTTTAGATTGGTTAGGGAAGGCTTCTGTGGAAGTCACAAGAATGAGACCTAAATGACAATAAGGCAGCTGTTTTTTTTGTTTGTTTGTTTTTATTTCTGTCTTTTACTGTTGTTTTAGGGTTGGAGAGTCGAGGAAAGGAAGAAGTCAAGGAGGATGCCTCTCCTTTGTTTTAATAGCTGGTTAGCTAGTGGACCCATTTCCTAAGATGGAGAAATCTAGAAGAGAGAGATTAAGAGTTCTGTCTTGGCTGTGTTACCTTTGAGATTTGTAAAGATCTCTAGGCATATTAAGTAGGCAGTTGGATGTAGAATTCCACCATTCCAGGAATACATCAAGACAAGACTTATGGATTGAGTTTTTTGCTATTTGCTTTAGAAAGATGGGCCAGTTAACAGTAGATTTGACACTATAAGCTCCATCTGCTGTAGCACTGTGTACACGGGTTTTTCCTAATTTGTAAAAGAATAGTTACATTAAACATTAATTCCTTTTAATTCTAGTAAACTGTTGATTCCTGTCAGTGGGTTTAAGACTATCAGCCTTAAAAGGTAGTTAATGACTGTGGGCAGTTCTGCTTGTGTTGGGCGTCTGGATGCAGAATATTCTAGAGCAGGGCTTGGCAAACTGTGGCCTATGGGCCAAATCCAATCTGCTGTCTAGTTTTATAAATAAAATTTTATTGGATCACAGCCATACTCATTCATTTATGTATTGCCTATGGCTGCTTTTGTGCTACATCAGTGGAGTGGAGTAGTCAAGATAGAGACTTGCATGGCCTGCAAAGCCCTAAATGTTTACTCTCTGGCCCTTTCCAGAAAAATAAGTTTTTGCTGACCCTGCTTCAGAGTCTAGATCAGCGCTATCCAATAGAACTTTGAGATGATAAAATTCATGTTCTCCATCGGCACTGTCCGATACGATAGCTGCCAGACATGAGTGGCTAGTGAGCACTTACCAGGCTAGCACCACCTAGCTGAGGAACTGGATTTTGAGCTTTATTTCATTATAATTATAATAAATTACACTTTAAAATGCCACATGTGGCTAGTAGCTACTGTAGTGGGTAGCACAGATCTAGCTGGCATGAAACAAACAAGATATTCAGAGCCACTCTTCAGTCGGCAGCTCTCTCTCAAACACTAGCCTTAGGGCGCAGGGAGGAAGGGAGAAACATGCATGGGCCACCAGGAACATGTGAGAAGTTTTGGGATGCATTATTTCATTCAAACGCATAAGAATCCATTGATGCAGGTAATAATGTTCCCATTTTGCAGATGAGAAAGATCAACTCAAAGAGGTGCAGTCTAATAAGTGACTGTTTTGAATTGGGATGCATATCTTCCTGATTGTAAGGCTTTTACTACATGAGGGTTGTCTGCCCCATCTCAGGATATCTTTCATGACTGTACTTCTGCTTTATATTCTACATCTTATTCTTGGAAGATCATCTTTTCTGATACTTGTCTCAAGGCGCATGTCTTTTTTACCTGAGAAGATATACGTGTTTTAGGGCTAATTGAAGTGAGGGAAGGGTGTTTTCAGTTTCTTAAGCTAAGTTTACTTTAAAATTATTTAAATTTTATTTCTGTATATGTATCCAGTGGCTTCGATAGAATACCATCTTATTTTTGTATTAGGAAATGCACTCACTATGCCCCAACTGGGTGATAATACATGGGTTGACTATTGAGATTGGATCAAGGTTACTCTTAAGTTTCTCACGAGAGGCAATAGTTGACAATTTACTCCCTTGGAGGGTGCCTCTTGCTGTTGGGAAATCCCTGTTGTTACATTTTCTGCATTGGCTCAGAAATCCACAAGCTTAAAAGGGCACTGTTGATAATGATAAGCCCCAAATTTGTCCAGTGATCTCCCCCACTCCCCTAATCCATTGTACTTTATGGGAAATATTTTCATTTAGCTGGATTTTAATCTCAGTTTCTATTTTTTCCGTTGTATAAAATATAATAACAAATCTTAATAAATAAACTATAAAAAAATTGCTTTCCCCACTTAAAAAAAAAACAAAGAATTTTAGACAAATCTAGAAATAAGTATATGTGATTTAAATTCTCGGTTTCTATTTTCTCCTTTTCTCTTTCCCCTTTGCTCCTTCCCATAAATTATAAACACAACTGTGGAAAGTGGACCTTCAAAGTAATGTGAGGTTAATGAGAAATAATAGTGATACTGTTGCTCCTTGGAAATCTTATTCTAGAAGATTCAAAGCCACTTACAGAGATTATTCCTAAAATAAATAGATTGTTAAAATGTTGGTGATAATTATTAACACTGGCAGAATGAATATTCTATTTGATAATCTATCTTTGGGTTTACTAGTGTTTTCTATATATGCTCAGGCCTTTGTGATTTCAAGCATCTCTTGATTATGGGAGAAGTAGGAAGAGTGATATGTAAAATGAGAGTCAATTTGCTGAGATTTTGGAATACCTTTGTAACTTCATCAGACTGGTCTTTTTTGTAATAAGATGGAGGGACAAAATAATGTATAACTTGAAGAGCCTATAAGTTGTTTCCTTTTAAAATCCTTGCAGGATAAATTAGGTTAAGGTTCAAGTGGAAATTAATGAGAAGGAAACCTAGTAGCACCTCATTTGAAAAGATTATAAAATTTTGTATTTGAATATGGATTAATACACAGTCTGGGGAGGCCTTGTAGGGCGCCTTCCTTTTTATTTTTAAGTCTAGTTTGTGTGTGTGCAGTTTTGTTGGAATCATGCAGCTTTGTCTCTGGTGACCTAATAATTTCTGTAATCAAATGTATTATGGCTGCTAGAGTGTTCAGAGTAATTACTGATTGTACTTTTAAAAACAGATTTACTATAAAAATGCTCCCGGTTGTGTCAGATGGACATCAATATTGTCTTTTCCCAGGTGTGATCTTTCACACTTAAACTGTTCTGTGATTTTTGATTTAGTTAATGGTTAAGGAAATTGTATGAGGGACCTGACAGCGTGCAAGTTGTTTTTAAAAAAATGAAGTCAATGTTTCCAGAGAAACGATATGGAAACTTAAGTTTACAGACACTTAAAAGTGAATCTGTGTAAATACCACCTGTTATTTGTGTGTTCTCAATGTATGTATGGAGGGGTATGAAAAAGATATTGGGCAAGTTGATAGCACTAAGTGGACATATATTTTGAACCACATTTTGAACCACCAAGTAAACGGACTCAGTTGTCCTGACTGGTGTGGTAATTGAAGTGATTGTTCACTAGATGGCGATAGACACCCTACGATCATTAATCAATTAAGGGCTTTATTCTGTGAACAATAGTGAAGGCCATTTAGTGACACAAATCTGTCCACAGTTTTTACTTTTATTAATTTTGAAGCTGTTAATAAAGGCTAACACTGGACCAAAGGATTGTAATAGTCTAAGCTATTCGGTGTTTAAAATAATAATGGTTTTTGAATGATAAGTTTTTTGGTAAGAACAGTCATTTAATGTATCAAAACAAGCTAATTCTTCTATCAGATGGCTAAATTCACACTTCTGGCCATGGGGCTACAAAACACGACTCCTTTAGTCACAGTATCAGTCTAATCTAAACAGAATTGAAATGACTTTGGTATATACTTCTGCCTGTTTGAGTGTGTTAGGGTTATTTTTGAGGGATTTTAAACTTACTCTATACTTATAAGCATACTTATTGCATAATCCTTAGTGTAATGGTAATACTGACTTTATGGAATAATTAGTACTTATTGACATTGCTATTGTTTTATTTCTGCACCCTGTTATTTCTGTGCCTTTGAGAAAATGACTTATGGTCTGGGTGTTTGTGCCTTAAAGTGAACGTATGCTGTAATGTTTGGGTGTAGAGCCCATGAATTTTTGTTTTCTCACCCAGGAGGCCGAAATGAATCTTGTGCCAGCCTGCCTGCCAACCAGTTGTAGACTGCCTTGCTTTCAGTCGTGTGCAGCTGAAATTGGTACATTTAGAAAATGTGCCCAAATCATTGCATGAACACATTGCAGTTTGGGCAAGCCTTCCTGGGAGTCTCTTGGCAATGTGCTAGCTCCTGTCAGGGGCCCTTGGTAATGGCCCTGGGACAGAGAGGGGGCTTCGCTTTAGCCTTTGTTGGTGTTGGTGGCAAAAGAGACTAAGGGAAGATGGAGAATGTTGTGTTAAAGGTGTCTTTCATTTTTGCTTTGAAATAACCAAAATTTGGATTTTTCCAACCTTTTTTCTTTAAAAAGAAAACTAGTTCTTTTTAAAAAAAATTAAATGCAATGAAATATTATAGAGACAACTAAAGACCCTTTTCTCACCACCCTCGCTCATTTCTTTCTCATCTTCCTCAGAGATAACTGCTCTCAGGGTTGGTTTTGTCCTTCTGCTCATTGTGTTTTGCTTTTACAATAAATGTGTCCCTGTACATGTGGTACATTAAAAGTTTTTACCATTTCTGTGTCATGCTACAGTATACATTTTTTTTTTTTTGCAGTTTGCCAAAAATAAAAAGTAGGGGGGAAACCTTGCTCTGTAAACCACATTTTAAGTATATCCATGTCGATATATTTTTAGAATTGTGTTATTCATGTTAACTATTGTATAATATTTCAGTGAATAAATGTAGCACAGTGTATTTTTATTCTGCCGTTGTGCACATTTTTAGGTTTCCAAGTTTTCACTTGTTTTACTTTTCTGCTATTACCAATAGTGCTGCAATAGACAGTAGAGATTCTCTAGCGTATTACTAGGCATGGAGTTTGCACATCCACAAGAAGTATATGACATTGATGAGAGCAATCATTTGATTTATCATAGGAAGCTGCTTCTTTCAAATACCTCAATTCATATTTATGGCCGTGGGGCTATAATACATGGCTCCCTCAGTCACAATATCAGAGGTTAATTTAAAAATAAGTCACAGGAGAGAACATCCAAAGTGGTGGAGTAGGTGGAAGCTACATTCACCTCTTTCCATGATCACATCAAAATTACAACTAAATTATTTTTTAATCCTCACCCGAGGATGTGTTTTTATTGATTTTAGAGAGGGAGTGGGGGAGGGGGGGAGAGAGAGAGAGAGAAACTTGGATGTGAGAAGCAGTGACAGGTTGCCTCCCGTATGTTCCCTGACCAGGGATCGAACCCACAACCTTTTGCTGTATGGGACTGACCACCTGGCCAGGGCTCAGAAATGATTTTGATATATAATTTTGCCTCTACTGAATTTGTTTATTTTTCTGTTGAGGGATTTTAAACTCATTCTATACTTGTAAACATACTCATTGCATAATACTTAGTGTTCACATTCTTGTTAGCCCTTGTTATATCAGAATTTTTAATTTTTGCCATTCTCATGAAATGGTATTTCACTGTGATTTTAATTTATATCCCCCAAAGTATCAGTTAAGTTGAACATCTTTTCATGTGTTTTAACTCTTCGGCTTTCTTATGTGAATTGCCTGTATGCATATACATGTCCTGTTTCATTGGGTTGTATGTCTCATTATTTTTTCTTAGATATTCAAAGTCTGATCCTTTCTTGGCCATTTGTGTTGCAAATATCTTTTAATCTGTGAGGCTTACCCTTTCACTTTATTTGTGGTCTTTGTAATGCCAAATATTTGATTTTTCCCCCTGTACACGATATTTTGTTTCCTTAATAAATCTTTCCCTCCTCCAATGATATAGACATTCTCTCTTATTTTCTTCTAAAAGTTGCAAAGTTTGGCCTTTCTCATTCTTTAATCCTTCTGAAAATTATTTTTTAAATATTTTTATTTATTTTTAGAGAGGGGAAGGGAGGGACAAAGAAAGGGAGAGAAACATCAATGTGCAAGAGATACATAGGTCAGTTGCCTCTTGTACACCCCCAACTGGGGACCTGGCCTGCAACCCAGGCATGTGCCCTCACTGGGAATCGATCTGGCGACTTTTTGGTTCTCAGGCCGACACTCAATCCACTGAGCCACACCAGCCAGGGTTGGAAATTATTTTTAATGATGGTGTAAGTTACTGATATAATTATATTTTGTCTATTTGCCTCCTTGTGGAGTTGTTGAACCTGTTCCTCTATTCCAGGGGGTAGACAAATTATAACCCATGGGCTAAATCCTACCCACTGCCTGTTTTTTTATATACATATATAAAATTTTATTGGGACATAGTCACACTTGTTTGTTCATGGCTGCATTTGGTCTGTGTTACAATGACAGTTGATTAGTGGCCACAGAGACTGAATGACCTGTGAATCCTGTATTACGTACTTTCTGGCCCTTCACAGAATAAGGTTGTGGACCTCTGGTCTAAAAGAGTCATGTATAATAGAGAAGTCACCCTCGTTTCTAACAGCTTTAGTCATAGTAGGCGAAAAATAGAGGAAAGTATACTAAAGGAAGGAAAACATCCTTTGGATATTTACAAAATATAGATTTTGATGTTTTACTTGTTCTTAGCTTGTCATATGAGAACTTCTCACAACCCAAGTAGGGCAGAAGGAAGGTCTGAATCCTCTGAAGTCATATGCAGCATTTTATGTGTCTGTGCATATGTGTACTTTTGGGGGGTTGGGCAGAGAGGACATAAAGCATTTAAGAGTCTCAAAGGGGTCCGTGATGCAACAAGGGTAGAGAACTGCTGGTTCTTATATTTCATTTCTTCCCTCTTCTTTTGTAGTTTGAGTGAAAACTTCAGCCTTAAAAATATGTGTTTTTGTCACCTAAAACATGGCGGTGTGAAGAATTTTTTGCCTTAAAAATGTCTGCTTGTGTCACCTAAAACATGGCAGTGTGAAGAATTTTCTTGCCAGACCAGACCCATGGAAACTATGTGGGTGGTGGGAGGGAAGAGTTCTAATTCTGTCCCTAGAATTTTAATAGCCACCATTAAAGATACTTTTAACTTCAGCTGACCTACTAACATTTTGTTTTTTTTTAATATGAGAAGATAATTTCTTTTAAGGATGAAATGCAGGTTTAATATGTTTTAGCAGACTATAATTTATGTTAAATAAAAAAACAATACCCTTTTTCAGTGATCACAGATTACTTGTCACTTTTGAAGTTGTTTATATTATAAAATTCTAAGCCAGAGAAAGTTTATCCCTTCTTATTATTGTGTTTTGGGGATGTCTGAGTTCTAAATTCTTTGCAATTCTTCAAAACTGCTAACACATACTATTCAGCTTTATTAATTGACATCTAATCCAGAATTTGTGGTAATTCAGATAGAATGAGGTGAAATTCTTCATAGTATAACTATTTTTCTTTGGCTTTTTCTTTCATGACATATAACATTCTGTTAGTTTCATGTGTACAACATACTGATTCAGTATTTGTATGCACTGTGAGATGATCGCCACAGAAACTCTAGTTACTGTCCATCAATATATTGTGAAAATTAACAGTTATTTTTGAGTTTAGGTTTTTTTCATATGCATTATACCTTTAAATTCTATAGAAACACTTCTTTCCAGTCAAGTGAGTGGCATCTTAACTGCAGATCATGTATAACGATGAACTTTTACTAATTAGCATCTACATTTTCTTGTCCATTTACCTCCTTTCTGAAAATTGATGGGAAGTAATGTTGGTAAATATAAAGATAAGAGGATGCACTAATTTGGAAATAGCCCATGGAAGTCCAGCACAAATTATGATACCATAGGCATTCAGTAATTTGAGAGAAATGCAATAACAAAAATGTCAAGTATATCGAGCAATTTATGCTTTATTATCACAGTGTTGCATCTAGAGAGAGAAATAATTGGGGTACACTTAGGCTTTCTTTGAATTACTCCACATACTTGAAAACATCAGCAAATTTATTTCGAAGTAGCCAACACTTTAGACCTTTAAAAATCAATTCAGAATGACCTTATTCTTCTTTCTTAATAGTTGGAAACTAACACCTCCCAGATGCCTGTGTATCTGCCTGCGAGCTCTTTTGTGTTCTGGGCGCTGAAAGGTACAGGTTTAGGGGGACACAGGTGATTGTTGCTAGAGGTAGCTGCGTTGGGTCCTGCTGGTGAAACGAGCTGGAATCTGTGAGCGTAGGAGAACAACACTTCAACAAGGAGATGCTTTCGTGCTTATTTATCCATTTGCATTTACTGAATTTTGGAATGGTTGCCTTCTCTGTCTTTCCTGAACTTTGGGGAGTCCAGGCAAGGGCCCACTCACCCTGATAATACAGGTTTTTGTCAAGAAGGACTATTCCGCACCCCTCCTACACACACATTGTACCTCTGGGTGTCAGCAGCGGGAACAGGTGGCCGAGGGGCTCTAAGCTGGCCTTCCCCATCTTTCAGAATCTTCTTAGTGTTAACCTTAAAACTGCCAGGGTTTATTTTGTTAAAGAAAGGGGAATTTTCTTATTCTCAATCAAAATTAGAGCCTTTTTTTAAACATACACTTTGGATGTTTTACTATTAGATTGTGGAACGGGTCTGCATACACTAGTATGAACACTTGAAAATCTCTCTGTTTATTACCAAAAGCAAAAGAGAAAAGCCAGCAGCCTCAAATTGTCTCTGTATTCTCCAGTCTCCCCCCCACCGCGTTCTGTTGGTCAGAGAACACACTGCATACGCGTTGGTGTTCCACCTCACACGGAGGCCCGTGCCACACAGGGGATGCTGGTTTGCCTCCGCTCCAGGATCACGCTGGCCTGGTAGTCTCCACAGCTATAGATGGGTGGATGTGGAGGAGGTGCATTTTAACCCTTTGAGTGCTGTGCCTAATTGCTAAAAATTGTGTGAGAAATGCCAGGCTACTTTGCTGAGAAATGCAGAGTTTATCAAAAATGTCTTTGAAAACATTATCGTTCATTCCATTGTTATTTACATTGATAGCCATCGAAAAAAAGAGTCACTGCTGGGCACTTCTGAGAAAACTTGTCAGCGTCACTCCCAGCGACGTTGGCTCTCAAAGGTTTAAAAGAGGATCTTGATATTTAAGCCCATTTTGAGTTTGTAAGACTGGACTGGGTACTCGGAACAAGAAAAGGATACTTGGTTCATTTGTACTACGCACTCTTATTTGGGAAGACGGGGGTGATAATTTTTGTCTCAATATTTTGCCCATTTTAATTACTGAAACCTCTGGGAATGTGGCTAAGGACAGGAGATAAATCCTATCAGACTGATCCAGGTTAGCGCTGGGGATCTCTGATGAGACAGATCAAGTTTCATTCCTCTGACTCAAATAACATAAACTGAGTCCTGGAAATCTCTTCGTTTGTTCCCAACCCTCGTGAAAACGAGGGACTTTCTGTTAACCCAACTCATTTCCTCTTTCTGCATATGTGAACATCTTTTATGAACCTGTTTTGGTGTGTTTCTTGTTCACAAGCCGCGTGTTATTTGACAGGTGTTTTAAAGCTCCTTGCTTTGGCAATGAACCAAGATGACAGAGCAGTAATGATTTCGAAAGTGCCATTCCTTCCTTGTTAAGAGACAAAAAGAAAAGTGTGAATTTATTAACCACTATTCATCAGTGGCATAGAAACTGGCATAAGGTTTGGCTGTCTGGTTCTACAGTCCGTCTGCATAGGTAATTTCCTCGATAACACTGTTTTTAAGGAAAGGGGAAATACCATATAACTTGACTTTTTTCTACCACATCTTTTTGCCGCCCTCTTCACAAATTGCAGATACAGATGGACTGAAGAGAAGGGGTCATTAGAAAACCCAAATATTGACCTTTTCTCTGTTTTTTCCTTTCTTCGTCTGCCCAGGTGATTAGATTTATGGGCGACATGGTCGCACCTGGCAACCTCGCAGATGAATCAGCTGCCTCAGTGTTTGAATCTGACGGTGTTACAAGGTGTCACCGCACTGTCTCCTCACTTCAGCCATTCTGGGCACATTTATCACTAATTGGAAAAACGGGCTTTCGACAGCCTGCGCCGTTTAGTGACTCGAGCGTACTTTTCACAACAGTATGGTCAGGTCCCTTAAAGGCACACATCCATCTCACATTTGAAAGCAGAAGAAGCTGATGGGGTTTATTATGGCTCAGGACTGCCTAACTGAGGGAAGACTGGCAGAATTAGTGCCTTCTGTTTGTGTCTCGTCATTTCAGTAGGCAGCGTGAGCCTGTGTCAATTTGCCATATCATAAATACCATGTTAAATTACAGTGAGCAGAGTTTGGTAAGTCGTGGGAGTTTTGGAAGGCAGGGAGAAAGACTTTATGTATGTGTGTATGTGTTAAGAAGCTGTTTGATTTTAAGCCAGGGATTCCTGAGCCCTGTAGTCATGATTTTTGACATCTTGTACCTACTTTGAAATTGAGTGTTAGTGTTGCGTTGTACAGCTGTCCTTGTTTCCTTTTATTATTAATTTTTGTAGTCAAATTGGCTTGTTTCCGTTTTAAACTCAAATGTATTAAGAGTCTCAGAATTTAAAACTTGGCTTTGAAAATAAATTCCCTCCCTATTTTAAAAAGTCAGATGACATAAAATATAACTAGAGTCAGTCTCTACTTGCATTTTTAAAAGAACACCAGAGCATGAGTGATTTCCAGACATGGTTTATGTGCAGTATTTGGAATTATTGGTTCTTCACAGGTTTGGGTTTAGTTTGCTGTTGCCTATTTTTATTGGCTTTGTTGTTTTATATTTAACAAAAGATTTGTTGTTTTGAGGCCAGTGATGAGATATTTTTTTTTTTGCCTTAGGGCTGAAAGTTGAGTGGGGATTAGGTTTATGTCATAATTTGGAGTGTCAGACATTTGGCTATATTTATTTCAGGGGCTTTTCACCCCTGCTGACTTAACCACAGACTATATTTTCAGCGCTGTGCAGGAGGGTGTTGTGTCTTCCGCAGGCGGGGAGGAATGGGGGTGAGGAGGGGGCACTTGGGAAAGAAGTAAACTCACAGGCTATTAATAATGTGCATTGTTCTTAGGCCACATGTAACATTTCTGTGCTCTGGCCAACAGGGTAGGGTGTATGTTCTATTTAAATTGGACTGTGTGGCATGATGCGATGGACAGCTGATATTGAATCCCAGGAAAAATCCGGGTATTTCTACTTTGATGGTGTCTTGGTGGGGCAGGAAAAAAATAAAACTTGTTTTCAGAAGATTGGCTGAGAACAGGTGAATATATTTAATTCAATTGCTAATTCTTGCCTCATAGCCAGAAATTCTTTAAGTAATATTTGCTGAGTACATGCCATGAAGGGAAATGGAGACAAATGACATTGCTTGTGACCTGCAGGCTTGAGATGAAAGCCGTAGGTAGCACTTGCAATAAAAGTAGTGCTAGAGCTTGGGAGGCCAAACTCGTGATTACTTAGTAGTAAACAAGAGAAAGGATCTTTAATAGGCTCACAAAGCACACAGAAAAGTGTGCGTATGTGCTGGAGAAAGCCTGGACTGGAAACCAAGGGCGCCACGCTTACCCACGTGCTTATTTGCTTTGTGTGGCTTTGAGCAAGTCCATCAGTTTGAGCCTCTGTGTTGTCACTTGTCAGAGGGTGCTGGATGACTGTGGTTACTGCTGAGCTTCAGTTACCAAGCACCTTAACATAGGAAAGCCTATATACTACTGTTTCTCCTGACAACCCAGAGGGAGCATTTGTGTGAGATGCCAAGCCCCTAGGTGTCGGGCATGGTGTTCGTGTGTTGGGAGAAACAGTGGTAAATGTAAGTGTTCAAGGACCTTGTCCTAATGGGGTTTTCAGTCTGGTAGGTGAGAGCCATTAAACAAATGTCAAATGAATGATCATGCCATTCCAAAAGAAAATAAGTACTAAGAAAATGAAGGGGAATTTCTGAGTGCTGATAAGTAACAAAGGCCCTGTGAAGACTCAAAGCACCTAGACTGCAGAATCAGAGGTTTCCTGAGCCAGTGACACTAGAGCTGAGATTTGAAAAATGTGCACAAGAGTTAATTAGCTAAAAGGGCTGCAGGACTAAGCATTCCGGGGGTGGCGGGGGTGGCATGTGCAGAGGTCCTGTGGTAGGTAGAAGCATTATGTGGTTGAGGAACTGATGGAAACTGCTGTATGTAGCTGGAGGGTAGAAAGAAAGGGGAGAGTGATGGGAGGTGAGGATGGAGACTGGCCAGGGCACATGCAGACCTTGTAGGTCATACTGAGCAGGGCTGGGCATTAGCGGGTTCCATGCAAGGTGGAAGGGCTGGCTCCTATTTGCATTTTGAGAAGATCATTCTGGCTGAGTGAGTTGGAGGGGTCAGAATAGATGAGAATGAACTAGTAGGCTCTTATTAAAGTATTTTAGGCAAGTGATGGTGGTAGCTTGGCTGGTGTGATGGCAGTCAGAGGAGGGAGGATACAGACATGAGAGAGATGGAAGTGAAAAAAATCAGCAAAACCTGGTACTGGGTTGGCTAGGGCTTAGACTAGGGAAAGTATCCAGGACACCCCCTGTCTGTGCCGGTGGACGGATGGTTTGCCTTTCACTGAAGTGAAGAGCACCGGAAGATGACCGGGTTTGGGGCCAGCGGAGGGGAAGATGAACAGTTGGATCTTGGACGTGTTCATTTTGAGATGGCAGGATACAAATTTGGGAGTCATGGGTGTATTGAGGCAAATGAAGCCATGGACTTGGCTGAGGTTACTTTGGGGGAGAGGAGAGAGTGGGAAGAGAAGTGGCTGAAGGATCCCCAGCGTGATGGCTTGGTGGAGGGAGGATGGACTTAACTTTGTAGAAGAGCCAGAAGGAGAAAAATTGGACCACATGGTATGGTGGAAGAGTGTTTCGGGGGATGGGTGACTTATCAGGAAGAGGCACTGACAAAAGTTTTGAAAGTTGTCCGTTGAATTTTGGGATGCGAAGGTGATTGTCGCCTTCAGCTAGTGCTCTTGGCATGCCGTGACAGTGGTGAGGCAGAGTCGCTGGAGGTAGGAATTGTGATTCTCCCCAGTTTATAGGGGAGGGATTTGAGACATGGCGAATAGCTTGTAAAACACCTCAACTGGAGCCTGGATCCCAGCTAGGCCTGGGGTCGCTGCTCTCCCTGCTGTCACGGATCTCCCTACTGCCTCCAGCCCACGGCTTCCCAGGTAGGTCCCAGGGAAGCGCTGCCTGGCTCGGCTTCTACCTGGCTACTTAACCCCTCTCAGTCTCAGCTGCCTTGTTTTTAATAATGGTGACTGTCCAACAGGACTGTTTGTCGGGAGAATTACATAAGGTAGTGTGTGGGTAAGAACTCGCTATAAACGGGACACCTCAGGCTATGGTGTCTGCTCTCTCTTCAGAGCATCTCTGAACCTCAGCTACATTTTTCTCTCACTTCAGTGCTGAATAAGTTGACTCTAATAAGGCCAATTTGTATACTCTTGTGCCAAATTATTTTTTACTCTGTTTCCACTTTGCCCTTTCTTCTGCGTTTTCTGCCTTTGTCCACCTACACTAATTTCTGTGCTGTCTTTTTTATTCTTCTGCAAAACTCACTTTGCTTGACTGATTTCACCTGACCTTCCTCATTCTTTAACATAATGACCTCAGCTTATATGTACTTTCATTTACTCTTGAGTTTGATAAGTTTGTTTGTTCACTTTTACTAAGCAGATTTGGGGGCCTGGAGTGGTCTTCCATGTTCTTGAGCAGCATCTGGTCTTGGGCACAAAGTGGCAAAAACCAAGTATTTTCATAATATTTAAGAAATAGTTGTCTGTCTTATCGCTTCTTACCCCAGTGCTAACATCCAGTTATGAGTAAGTTTTACCAACCTTATGTTCAAAATGCTCAGGTTCATCCATTTGTCTCCATTGCCCCTGCCACCTTCTACTTAGTTCAGGCCACCATTGTGTCCGGCCGGGATCACCACAGCAGCCTCCCTTCTGCTTTTGCTCCTTCTAATCCATTCTCTACACACAAAGCAGGTAATCTCTGTTTTTAACATAGGACTGTATCATGTCATTTCCCATCTCAGTTCATTTGGCCTCCGAGGTCCTATGTGCTGCTACCTGCCGATCTCCTGCCCTTCCCACCCCTGCTTTGGTCCAGCCCCACCGGCCACAGTTTTCTTTTAGTTCCACACACAGGTTCAGTTCTGTCCTCCCATAGGGCCCCTGTGCATCTGGGGCCCCTCTCTCTGGAGCGGTCCTCCCCAGGCTTGGTGCAGGGTTGCGTTTTTCTCTCTCCAGGTCTCGGCTTACACGACAATTTGGCGAGGCCTTCCCTGGCTCCCAGGTCCATCCACCCCACCTCCACCTCTCATTTTTAAATTTAAATTTTTTTTCTCCATTATGTTTGTGGAGTAAAATGACATATTCATGTGGCCACCTCCCAGAAGTACTACATGTTAAGATTTTGTCATAACTGCTTAAGATGTTTTCTTTTAAGTCAAAGAAAGCCTTACAGATAATGTCCTGTGTGTGCCCTTCCCCAGTCTCCTTCCCTCTCCAGAGGCAACTTCTGTTGTGAAGTTGATGTGTATCTTTCCTTTTCATATGCTTTTCTTTTTACCTATGAATATGCCCGTTTAATTTATGTAAATGATACCTCATATTTGAGTTTACAGCTTGTTTTTTCTCCCAATGTTCTATAGCCTTGTTGATACATATACATCTGATCATTCCATTTCAACTGCTCTGGAGTAGTCCATCATATGAATATTGTACACTTGATTTCCCTATTTCTCTAGTGATGGTCATTTAGGTTGTTGTCAGTTTTTCCCTATTATGAAAAGTAGCCTGTCTTGACCTTTTCTTGCTCAGCAGCCTGTTTCATTCCCATTGCGTACTCACTGACTTATTTTTGTGTGTTTATATTCCTCTTCCTTCTTAGATTATGAGCTCCATTAGGGTATGGAGTTTATTTTACTCACCGCTAAACACACAGCACCTAGCACGGACCTTGGCACATAGTAGGTACTTGGTTGACATTTGTTGCATTAATTTAGCCACCCACTTTCCATCTGTCTTATAAACTTTGTCCCTTTGGTTTTTGAACTTCAGTTTTCAGAGTTTTGGAGAAAGGTGAAGATTGATGAAATGAGTTGCCAAGTCCTGTGAGTAGTGAGTGAATCTGGCACAGAAAGGAGCTAAAGAGAAACAAAGCTTTAAATGACTTGCTTTGGGGATTAAACCCTTTTTCATCACAAAATTTGGAGGTGAAGGATGACATGGAGGCACATGGACCAGTTTTGGTTATTCAAGGAGCCGCTTGATCAGCTGTGGTCTCCTTCCACATCTGTAGCGTTATCGATTATTATAGAATTTTGGAGGGATGAGAGGATTTTGTATTTATTTCCAAAAATCATTTTATTTGAAATTTAGAAAATAAACAATTACTCTCCATCTGTCTCTTTATTTTTGGAGTAGGACTTGTAGTAGGCATAGGAGACATAGGCCATAGATGAAGATACATGAGAGGAAATCAGATTGTTGATCTTTGAAGGACGATTAGTTAAATCAATTAATTTTTTAAAATTCTATATTTTTATTATGCTTCACTGAATCAGTGCATGTGTTGTGTACTTTGGTTTTTGAAACTGTTAAATGTTTCTTTATCACCACCACAGACTTCAGATTTAACTCTTTTATGCTCAATATGGGGGGGGATGACACAAAAAAAAACAGAATTCTTTATAAAAATTGTGTATTTATTCTTATGTGTTTAAACTTAAGTCGCCTTCAAAGTACTCTCCATTTGATGCAATACACCTATCGAGACTTTTTTTTTTCCATTGTTCAAAGCTGTTTTTTAACTCATCGATTTTGAGGCCTTTTAGTGCTTTTGCTGTTTTTTGTTTCACCTCTTCCACCTCAGCAAAATGTTTCCCTTTGAGGACTTTTTTCATCCAAGGAAACAAACTAAGAAAAACTTCTTGGGGGGTGGGAGGTGAGATCTGGTGAAGAGGAAGGCTGGGGCATGGGGGTCATGCTGTTTTTGGTCAAAAACTGCTGAACACGCAGCATGCTATGGGCAGGTGTGCTCGTAAATCACCCATCCTGAAATGGACAGAAGTGTTGAAAGAGTCTTCAAAAAAATTCACTGAAGCCAAACGCAGCCTCTCACAACAATGTCATCCAGTACACTGATATAGATGGGTTCCTAGAACACCCACCTGAAGGGGGAAGCCTATACTACAAGGGGCCTGCCCTCCAGAAAATAGTTCTGTTATGGGGAGGTCATAGGAGCAAACATTTATCTGCATCCCTATACTGTCCTTAAAACAGATTGCTGCTTTAACCACAGCTTTGACCTTGTTTCTAGTAGAAGGTACCTCATTTTGTCCTCTAAGAGCTTGTGCAAACCGTTCGCTGATAAATTGAATCACTGTAAATTATATTTGGGGATATTTATTAGAAGGGAAAAATACAGCTATAGTTAAGGCCTATGCTAATACCTCCTAATTTATTCTTTTCCAGTTTAATGTATATTGGTCTGTCCTCTCCTACTCAGTTTATTGTGGCGCATGTGACTAGCCTTCAACCTAGGTTGGGTAGCAGTTATTATGAACTTCCAAAGAGAATTAGGATCTGGTCTTACTTTACTCGCTGTGTGTCAGTAGTAAATAATTAGACACAGTTCAGTTAAGGATAATAATGATAGCTAAGATATATTAAGCATTTAATGCTTGCCAGACACTGTGCTAAGCACTTGGTACTCACAGTAAAACTGTACTACAACATATAAACTGAATTGTAAAAATGTTTTTCCAATTCCGTAAAGTGTAGGAGTCATGTTACGTTGAGGTTTATGAAAAATAGTGTTTTTCAATTTGTTTTCTAGTGGTGTGTGTGTGTGTGTGTGTGTGTGTGTGTGTGTAGTGGCATGGAGGAGAAAATGTTTTCACTTATTAGATGTATAGAAATGTACTGAACTGAGAAAATCTGAATGGTCTTGAGCCTAGTTATTTCCTAACATCCTGCCTGCTCCTCATCCACCCCCTCGATAAAAGCTTTAGCCTCTTCTGTAAATGGGGACTGGGTGGAGGATGGGAGCCAGTCCTCAGTTGAGTTAGATCTGAATTTTCCTGATTGTGAGGCAAGTTAGCGTGGGGTTTTATGCTATGATCTCTGTTTAATAGACAAGAGAACTGAAGTATGGATTGCCCAAGGGCCAGTGAATCATGGAGCCATAATTCCAATCCAGGGAGCCCGAGCATTTTTAACTGCCCTCAATGTATATTGTCTGTGTTTTCCGTGAGTTTTGTCTATGCAGCAGGCATCATGAAATGCAAGAAAATAGTGTTACATATTCACAGTGCTTGGAGCCAGTTTTGTTTGAAAGGATGTGTGCCAATTAGCATGTCTTATTCAGGACTGGGTAGTATTTGCTGCCACTTCATAGATTTCTGCGTTCTTTTTACTTCTTCAATCTTTTGTCACCAGCCATAAGGTATTTTTGAATCGTCGTAATTAATGTGGGCCCTAAGAATGGAGTTCTTAAGGAGGGGATTAGGTGATGCAGTGAGGATGGAAGGACTGAGAGGAGGAGTACTTCCTCCTGTCCTGTGTGTTTGGGGGCACCAGGGGTGATGCCGTCTGCCACAGCCGAGCCTAGGATGGGTCTGGAGCATGTCTTTGTGCAGCTTGTGTAGGGCATGCTCTCCGCCCGTTGTAACGGTGAAGGTCGTAATGTTTGCCGTAAGCAGAATAAACAAATAGATCCAGGAAACGTATTCAGTAATCTTTGCTTGATGAGCAGAAGCTAGCGGTTGTTTAAAACAAATGAAGGGGATAAAACCTCCCCTAACTTTTTATTTACCAATCAGATTGCAAAGGGAAAAAAAAATAGCCTATTTTTAGACCGAGGCTCCAATTATGCTAAGCCTCAAAGATAATGAAACAGTCTGACACAAAAGAGCATGGTGACGCAAGTTTGTGTGGTGAAATTCCAAGACATTCACTGACTTTTTAGGATTCTGCACAGTGCATATTAAGCTCCTAAAGTGTTTGTTGCCCGGAAACAGTGCTTTATTCTTTTATATGCAGCGTAATGAGGTGAACCTGTGTTGTAATTTATTTCTTGCAAGGAACAGGGAGAATTAGCACATATCATCTATTCCTGCATCCTATCTTTGGCTTCTTGTGTGTCCCTTTTATTTGCTGAAGCCCCCAAGTCATGCTATTTCTAACAGTGCATTATTACCTACTGTTAGTCACTCTCCGTTTTCTTCATGTTGTACACAATGAGGGTTTCCACTTTTTGAATTAATTCTGTATTGTAGATTTGGCAGGATATGGAGGCTTTTTAAGAAAAAAAATCCTGCCCCTCTTTTTCATTCTGTGTAAGAATTAGCTTTTCTGCTCTTGTTCTTCCTTAATCATGTCCGGTGACATCTTTCCTCGGAACGAATTTGTTTGGAGGATTTAAGTAAAAAGTGTGCTGGCACAGGGCTTCATTGGCTGAATTCATGGGCATCGGCTGTTGCTGCTCTGGAGTCTCATGTCGCCTTTCCCTTTGCAGGTTTGGTGACGGGCTTTTGGGTTTTCTGCCTCCTGTAGCTGTCTTCCTGAACACGAAGCTGGGGTGCTCAGTGTTCATATGATAGAAAGCGTAAAGCTTCCTTCCAAGGCACCATGTTTTCTTACTCTCTGAATCTGGCTATAACTTGAGGCCTAAGGCATCTACTTCTTGGAGTCAGGAGCTCTGGCATCTTCCATTTGGCCTCAGAGTTTTCTTTTTCAAAGCAGTCCCTGGAAGAACTAAATGCAGGAAGGCAGAAGGAAAGACCTGTCAAACCCAAGAAGCCCAAGTTGCAAGCTTCTGGCATTGGTGGAAGGATCTGATGAAGTGGGGGGGGGGTGATGGGTTGTGAAGGAGGTAAAAGAGATCCTCCTTAGATTCAGACTGAAATGTATTTGGCTTGACCAGCCAAACAGCTGAAAACATGAAATAGCAATCAGGTGATTGATAAAGGCAGCCTGGTTGGATGAATAGGAAACTAGCAATGTCTCTGGCAGGATGCCTACTTTCCACATCCAGTACTTACCCTTTTTCACTTAATGTCCTGTAACCCTGCGTATAGGGGATATTATCCCTTTTCACAAATGAGGAAAAAGTCTTCAAGGGATTAAGTGGCCAAGGTCTCTTTACTTGTAAGTGGCTGAAATGAATATGACTTCTTACATCCGTGCCTCTCTTCTGAAATACAGGAAACACAGATATGAACAGTATTTATCTTCTTATGCAGTAAGTAAAATACTGAGTGGTCCACCTGCTGAAAAGGCAATAATAGTTTTTTTTTTTTTTGTCAACTAGACTTAATATAAGGCTTTTTCTTAAAATTGCAGATGGGCCAAATTCAGCTCCATTATCTGTGCTACTATGTGCCAGATGCAGTACAAGTCCTGGGGATACTAGGAAGAGTAAGACCATGGTCATTGATCTTAGTTGGGAGTTGAAAGTGGAGTGGAGGGAAAGGAAAGACATTCAGCTGTAAATGAACTCTGTACCATGTGAATAAGATACATTTCAAGAAAGGAGAAAAGGGGAACATCACTTGGCGGTTAAGGAATGATGTCAATGTTCACAGAATAATTCTGACTCTTTTGATTCCATTGATTCTTTGTTCATTGCCAGGATTTTCCAAGAGAGGTATGGGATGCTGTTTTTTGCAGAGGTGAGGTCCAGGAGGAAGCATATGATGTTGTAAACAACCTTGGGACCTTTTCTTTTCTAGCTCGAATTTTAAATTCCTGAGGGTAGCGAAGTTTTTTGTTTATGGTGAATGAACAGTCTTCCGTTTCTATAGCCATTAAACCTTTTATTAACTTTACACTCTGCAGCTACACCTCACGTCACCCCCTTGTCAGACCAGGGAGGGCAGTGGGGTTTCTAATTCCAGCTCAGCACATAACTGGCACTCATTGTTTTGCCATGGGGCAATAGGACTTGAACTCTTCCTGTGTTTAATTCATATTGATATTTTGGGAAGGAGGTAGAAGGGGGTTAGTTTTTGTTGGATAAAAAGTTGCCTCCCCACCATCCACACCAATTAACAGAAATTATAGGTGAAGCAAGTGTAAATCAAAGCCCAAGAGGAGAGAAAAGTGATTCAAAAGTTAAGCATTCTTTTATGAATTCCATGTCTCAGCCAGATGCATTACATCTCAGCTCCGTGCCTCACCCTTGACATGTGCCTGATAAAGAATAACACAGTTATAAATATACTGTTGGTCATCTCTACGGAATTCTAGATAAAAGGTATTCTGGAGTCTGCCATACTTGGAGGCCACCTTCCCATCCTGGAACAGATTGAACTTAAGGTCTTTTTGATCACAAGCAGATGGGATTGTCCGGGATGGTGAGATTCAAAGATCAGTCAGAATGTTTTGCACACTCCCAATTCTCTAGTAAACACAATATGAGCTGTACTTGGACATTGCCCTTGGCTTGATGGTGGGATTGTTTAGTACCTCCTACAATAAAAGGTGACAGACGTTTTAGTGCTTTTTTTCAGGGCAGAAATAGCAGGGTCATAGAGTCATAACTTTTGTAATTTGGAATGGAAATTACATATAACCATGTCAGGATTTTCTTAAGGGTTTCAGTCTAGAATACTGAAGACAGCATATGTTGCTTCTGCTTTCTAAAAGGTAAACTCCAGAGAATTATAGACTAGTAAGCTATACAATACAATTATGGAAAATTGCGAAGCTGTAGTTTTTTTGTTTTTGTTTCTTTAGCATTTTGTGGCAGTTATCAAGGATCAGTATTGGTTCACCAAGAACAGGCAGTTTTGTTAATTTTGTTTTTGCTTTTAGGCTTAATATCAGGTTGAACCACATGAAAGTGCTAGTTTTGAAAGTCAAAAGCAGTTGAATATCAATTTCATACGCTTCATTCTAATGGTTTTTATTGTGCTTTTTGATAATAAAATTATGCATGTTCATTGTAGCATACTTAGAAAATATAGAAAAATAGAAGAAAATAAAATTGACTCATAATCTAACAATCCGTTTTTATGCATTTCTTTCCATCTTTATATGATGATCACAACAATACTATTTTTAAAAAACATAATTTAGATTATAGTTCTTTTCTATAGAGTATCTGGCTATTTATATTGAATATATTACAAGCAGTTCCCAGGAATGAGATATTGATACAAACTGAATTTTTACTATTATGATTTCAGCAGATAGATTTCCACAATTTATCTATACCCCTATTGCAGCACATTCATGTTGTTTGTAGTGTTTTATAATGATGAATAGTGTTCTAATAATATCTGCATGAGTCTGCGTCCACATCTCTGATTATTCCCTTAGGATAAACTGTCAAAAGTGGACTTTCTAGGTTAAGGGATGTAAAGTCTTAAAACATATTTCCAAGTTGCATATCATAGAGGATGTACTATTATGCTCCTACCAACAGTGTACAACAGAGAATTTACTTGACTGCAACATTCCCATAATTAACGATTACTTCTAGGCCCAGCAGAAGAAGCAGGATAGGCCAGTTTGTTTTTCTGCCTTTAATTGGTTTTATTTTTAACCAAACCAGATCATATAATCTGATTTTATCAAAGGACCTCACAGAGTTTCTTGTAAATCATTATGGTTCAGTCAAACCAATGTGAACTGAATGCAAATAGAAATGTTTAATTAGTGGGTTATTGTCAGCTGTTAGGGATGCCTCTCTTACTGTGTGGTGAGGCTCAGTGACCCTGTCCCGACCAATGTTTCTGGAGGTTTTGATGAAAATGCAACATGTGCTCAGCAGATGAGCAGGTATGTCACAAAGCTGAGAGGGTTGGCTATTAGTTCTCTCCTGCCAGACAGCAGGCCCTTGAAGCATAGGACCTGCAACCAGTCTGGGAGCATTTCTTCTGAAATCAGCAGTGTGGCCTTGGACAATGTTATCTAACCTCCCTGTGCATCAGTTTTCTCATCTAACGAACAGAGTACTTACCTCATCCATTTGTTTGGAAGATTAAATGAACTATTAAATGTAAAGCACTGAGAATAGTTTCTGGCCCTTAGTAAATGATCAATAGAGGTTAGCTGCTGTTACTGTTGTTTATCTTTCTCTCTTTCAAATGGTAGATAACATATACTTCTTAAATGAATGAATGACTAAATCAATATCATAAAGACTTTGTAGGGAGGTAGAATGGGCCCATACTACAAAGGAAATATAATGGGTAAGTCTAGCATTTATGTTTTCTATTAGATTGCTGTGTAAAGAAAGGTTGAGATTTATACTGTTTAGCTCCAGAAAGGATAGATGTGGTTAATTGATGGAAATTAGCAATAAGGGGCTTCCTATCAATTAGCCCTACTAAGTGGAGTTGCCCTTTCAGTTCGTAGAAGAATTCAAACAGGAGCCCCAGACCATTATACAATAGAAAAGAGAAGCCTTCTTTGGAGCCGAGATTAGGCTTGGTGACCTCTAAAGTCCCTTCCAGCTCTAGATTGGTTCTGTGATTCTGAGTGGAATACACAGGATTATCACAAACTGGTAGTGGGGCCCCATGAGTGCATCTTTGGAAGGCCCCAGGCCGCTAATCTGTGTCCACCCCCACCCTCCCTGCCTCAGTTTCTTTCAGCTGTTGCACGGCAGCCCCGTTGCGGCCCATTCCTCAGCTTGACGTAGTCTCACAGCCTAGCCTGGTGTCCCTGGCCGCCCCATCCCCTCAGCAGCGATGCGTAGGGGATGCACACATGTTTGAAATGAGGGCACCTTTTTTGTAAACATATGAGAAAAATCAAAAGAAAATTGCTGCTTGCAAAGTATATCTCGTAATTCTTTAAAGAACAAGCATATGCTTTTGTCAGTGATGGATGTGCCCTCGTCGTGTGTTTACAGGGGGCCAGGGGGTGGACTTCATCTTTGGCTCAGGAGCTCTGGGCTCTGGGTTTCTGTCCTTGCATGGTGTCTCCCTGAAGTGGAGTGTCACTTTTCTAATCCCCTGGGAAGGGTCGCTGTTGTATGTTCTCTTTGGGCCGACAGACCTTGGGCTGAGATGATTTTTCTCTCATTATGGACTCTGACTTCTTGCCCTTAAGCTATTTAAAGATAGCTTCAAAATAAAGTTGGAAAGCTGGCTTGGGAGCCCAAGCAGTTGCTTGCTTTCTCAGCGTCCTTTGCGGGATGTTTTCTGACATGTCTTGTCATTGTTTTGTGCTGTTCTCCCCGTTTACAATGTTGGGAGCATTGGCTTTTTGCCACGCTTGTCAAGGATTTATGGGAGTTAATGACATGTGGTATATAAAGTACTTTGAGATTCTTTCATATAACTTGGTATTATCTTGAAAGCAAGAGGTTTAACTGTTCATTTGTTAGGTAACTAGTGAGATTTTAAACAGATGTAATCATACCATGGCTGTTATTTAATGTGTTACATGATACACACAAACTCTTAGAGCTCAGATTTTAAACCAGGTGGCACTTTTTCTTGTTTCTGTTTATCAAACCCATTTTTAGGAAATGCCTTGCGAAAAATTGGGAGTCAAGGGTTCTGCAAAAATTCTCCAGTTCGTGGTTTTGAATGTTGCGGTTTGTCCTTAGCGTTGCTGTCTGGTTATTGAACTGATAGCTGAAGTGAAGAACTCAGGACATCACTGTCTTTTGCTGTTGATACGAATGTGTGTCGGCTGCTTGTGTTACAGAGATGTTAACTGAGGTCCTTGCTGTGCTGTGCATGGCAACCAAGGAGTTGTTGCTCTGTGTGCCAGTTGGGTTAGTCTGTGTTTGAGGAAACGTCTGTGGAGTTGGACAGTGGATATTCTTTTGTAGCTATATTAATATTACCCCCTTTGAGTTATATCAGTTTACCAGCCAGAATCTAGAGCATGTAAATGCATTATCAGAGTGATCTGAAAGAGTGATGTACACACAGGGAGTGAACTTTATGGGGATGGTCCTGATGCTTTCAAGGCCTAGGTTCTTGTTGCATGTATTTTGAGCTAGAGTGTTAAGCCTGGTGCCTTAAGAAGGCTTTGCTTCTCCTTTTAAACTTTAGAATTTATTAAACCAACAGCTTTGTAGCCTTCAGTAGGATTGTATGTAGAGTTTGAAGGCCCTTGGAATATACAAGCCATAGAGGGGAATAGATCTGTTTATTCTTGTCCTTGTGTTGTTACGTGCACAGTGTAGAATGCTGCAAAATAATGAGAACAATAGAGTTTGCATAGATCTATGATTTTTTAAAACATTACTGAACATTAGATTTCTAGACCCATACCATTTATACCAGAAGGAACCTTAGTCTAACCCCCTCATTTTACAAACGAGAAAAGACGGAGGCCTGGCTGGTGTGGCTCAGTGGATAGAGCGTGGGCCTGTGAACCAAAGGGTCGCCAATTTGATTCCCAGTCAGGGCACATGCCTGGGTTGCAGGCCGGGTCCCCTGTAGGGGGTGCATGAGAGGCAACCACACATGGATGTTTCTCTCCCTCTTCCTCCCTCCCTTCCCCTCTCTTTAAAAATAAATAATCTTTTTAAAAAAGAGATGGAAGTCATAGGGTCTCACTGAACCAAAATCAGGGCTGATGTAAAACCCAGGAGTCTTCCTTTCCAAGCCAGAGCTGGAATGGGTCTTACCATTCTGCTCTCTGCTGTCGAACACTAGTGCAGCATTCAGAAAATACCGAATCATAATAAAATGTCTCTATCCCTAAAACTGTGCACTTTCTGAGTTCATAGTCCTAAGCAGGTTTTATTATTTGTATTAAGTAACTCTCAGCTGTTCCATAGTCTTCGGAAAGTATGAGGTGACTATATTTTCTCCACCTTTTACCCAGTTAATGCAATGCTTATTCTCTTATTGCCACTTAAAAGTCATCTGGAAGACTCATGCTGACAATGTAATGCACAGTGAAGGAAGGGGGTAAAGTAGGAAAACATAATTATTGCATGCAAAGTCTTTTTAAAGGCTCTTTTCTCTTCCCTCCTCTATCTTTTTCCCAGCCTAGTTGGGTGGATCTGATTTATATAGATTTTTTTGCCTTTTCTTCTCCTAAATTGGGTAAGAGCTGCAAAACTATTCAGGAGAAGCTGCAAACCATAGCAAAGCATGTGAAAAGACAGTAGTTTGTGCCTTTCTGAACCTTGTTACAGATCTGTGGATAGTCTGAAGCTTACAAAACTATACTTAAATATTTTCTATAATATAGGTTGAGGACAGATTTCTATTTGCTGTTGATGACTGTCAAAACAACTTCCCTAGAGCGATTGTCAGAGAGTGCCAGGCCTCATTTTCTGACGGAGAAACTGCTTTGGTTTATCCTCACTGTGTTTTTACATGATTATTTCTTCTTTTCTCAAGTGCTTATGACATTTAATAAATTTGCAGTTGAGAACTGTGGCAGTCAGTAAATGTGAGAAAGGGAAATTGGGCACCTGGAAATTATTTAAATATAAACAAGTGACAACAGAATGTAACCAGGAATAATATGATTTGGAAATTGTGAATGAAAGTGACCGAGGCCAAAGGCAAGCCGAAACTATATTTCCTCATTCATTCCTTTCTTAACCAAAGTTACTTTTAGTGCAAACACAAGCACGTCTTTTGTTTAATCCTTGGGAACTGATAATTCAGGGGAGTTCTTTCTGCTATTGATGGATATTCTTAGGATTTGGTGCTCAAGATGTGTCCCTTTTCAGCTATGTTTTACCGAATGCCAAGCTTTCTCAAGGCATATTTCAAAATCTGAACTAGTAATAGGCAGATTTATATACAGTATAGTTTATATCTACTTAAAAAGTAAACAACTTTTGGCTTCAGCCAAGCTGGGCGTCTATCCTGGAGCATGAAATAAATACAAAAAGGTTTGGCCAAAATGACTTTCTAAGCCTCCTTGCTTTATGTATATGTGGGAAATACACTGCTCATAAGGAAAATGTATTAGGAAGTTCGGGTCACACGAAAAGTGTTCTGAGCAACTCACTTTGATATGTGGGGCTAAAATTGCTTGAATGCTGAGATTGTACTGTTTTGCAGGGAACTTTAATACTCAGCATTTTTTATTTGTGTGATATGTTTTTGTTAAGGTGATGGAAAAGAAAGTAGATAAATATATTTTTTAAAGAATAAACTCGAAATCTTTAATTTTTTTTTTATTTTTAGGAGCTTATTTGTGTTATCTTTTTATTATGATAAAAAAAACCACCCAATTTACCATCCCCAATTTTTAGTGTACAGTTCAGCGGTGTTAAGTGTATTTATATTGCTGTGAGGCAGGTCTCCAGAGCTTCTTCATCTTGCAAATCTGAAACTGCTCATTAGACACATTAGACAGCTTCCCTCCCCCCTCCCCGCTGGTAACCACCGCTCTGCTTTCTGTCTCTATGAATTTGACTACTTAAGATACCTCGGTTAAGTGGAAGCATACAGTATTTGTCTTACTGTGACTGGCTTATTTCACTTGGCATAATGTCCTCAAGGTTCATCTGTGTTACAGCATGTGACAAGATGTCCTGCTTTTTAATGGATGAATAATATTTTTATTATATGTATATATCACATTTTCTTGATCCATTCATTCGTCAGTGGATGCTTGAGTTTCTTCTCTCAACTGTTGCGATTAATCTTTAATTTTATTTGTGTCTTGCATAATACATTTTTGGTAGGTTAAAATCAAACATGCAAATGCTGAGTATAACTTAGAACTATATGAAAGGCCTGTGGATTTGAAGACTAAAATGTATTATATCTCTTAAAATTCTGTAGTATTAATATTTATTTTAAAATGCCTATTTTATGAACATTCTATTTTTATTTTTGATAACATGCTTAAAATGTTTTTGAAATTGATTATCAATCAGTTGACCCTAGAACCTGAAAGTAGAGTCTTTGACGTTATGCAATATTAATAGAAGAGTTCATCCCAGGCACGTACAGCCTTACGTTTTCTCGAAAGTGAAATAGCCTTTGAGTTTTTCTAAAATGCCCATTTACGGTTTTACTGCATGAGGTGTACTGTCAGTTATGAAAACGTATTTGAAGTTTTGTGAAGCATTGTGTGAGCAACCTGACAACACAGGTGCAGTATGCAGTTCATCACCCATTGCAGTGCAATAAGAAGCGAATGTTTGCCCTTTGGAATCTTGGGAAGAGGACCATTTCCTTTGACTAATCCCCAAAGAATCATTAAATATGGAGAGAATGTTGAGCTCGCTTCTCTACGTAAGACATTTACTTAAGCTACTTGTTACCATTACTTGTGTCTATGGGCCAAAGGAAATGAAAGTGTGGGCAGGCAGTCAATTGGCTACTGATGTAAAGAGGAAGTAAGAGGTGGGACTGGCTTAATAGTTCAAGGTTGAAAGTACAAACAACTAACAGTAATTTTAGATGGTCTTGGAAATAGTGCCCATATACCTGCTGTGAGTAAGAATTAGTAATTCCAGGTGATAAGGAAAGCATTATTTTAATGTTTGTATATGTTTTGGAAATGGAAGATAATCCTTATTTAAAGAACAAAAAGGTAAAGATGTCCCAGGGATGGTAAGTAAACTTATTTGATGTAACGTTTTATGTTAGTAGGATTTTCCCTTAGAGTGCTCAGATATTCTTAATAGTTTCTTTTTATAATACAAGGTAAGAGCAATTTGCCATCTAAATTTAAATAATATGTTGCCACTTGATTTTGTTGAATCTTCTTTAACATGTTGGATGGCCTGTGCTTACTTTCTGAACTGAAATACACTAAAATGAATCTGGTTTTAAGAGCTCTTAGAGTTGATACTTACTTTTTCCTGTGTGCTGGTCACTATCCTAAGCACTTTACATGCATTAGTTTATTTACTCCTCACAGCCATCAAGAGATTACTATTCCTCTTTTCCACAGAAGGAAATGAGCTGCAGACAGGCTAAATAACTTACTTAAAGTCACACCTCTGGTGATGGGGCTGAGATTGCAGGCAGTTGACTGTAGGCCACATTTATCATTTTAAGGACTATGCTGTGTGAAAGTTCTTGACACTCAGCACACTCTAGGGTTTGAACAAGTATTGATTATATCTGTTGAACTTCTTAGGATGACTGGAAATGTTATAAAAGTTCGCTGTAAAAACCTACTGGAAAGCCATTGCTCTGAAGATGGCTGGTTTACCTAAATGATTTCAGGCCAGGGTACTGATTGCTAATCTTAAGGTTAATTTGTCAGTTCTAAAAGAAACTGAAGAATGACCTCAGAGAGTCCTTAGGCAGCTGATTCTGTTTTGTTAGTTTAGCGAGGTGACAGAAAGCTTTTGTCTTTTGCTTTCATAATTATAGAAAATAGAGCTTAAGAACTGGCCTTGATTTAGCCTCCCCATATTCCCAGTTGAGGAAGCAGGTGGGAGAACCTTCTCATAGAGAGTGACTGCCAGAGCCGGGATTGAAGATATAATAGCTCACACTCGCGTTACCATGTGCCAGGCACTGTTTTAGGTGCTTTGTATATGTAAACTTATTAACTCTTCAGAACAAACCTATGGAGTAGCTGTTGCTATACATATATCCATTTTATAGGTGAGGAAACTGAGGTTATTAACCTACCCAAAGTTGTGCAGCCAGGTAGTGGAGCTGGGATTTGACTAGGTAGTTTGACTCCAGAGTCTGTGCTCTAAACCCCCCTACTAATGGTTGTAAGAGAATGCAATTGTCATCCCTTTTTTAAGGGCCAAATGGTTAAATATCAGCCATTTCATACAGTTTATTATGACATAAATTGAGATCCTTCCACAACATGTTACCATCTCACCACAATGGGTATTTATGGTTATTAGCATATTTGCTATACAGAGATTCCACCCCCAACCCCCGGCCTCAGCCAGCTAGAAAGAGATACCATTATTCTTTTTTCTTTTTTTTTAATAATTTAAATATTTTTTTTGTTTGTTTATTTTTAGAGAGAGGGGAAAGGAGAAAGAGAGGGAGAGAAACATCACTGTGTGGTTGCCTCTCACTCGCGCCCCCAACTGGGGACCTGACGTGCAACCTAGTCATGTGCCCTGACTGGGAATCGAACCAGCGACACTTGGCTCGCAGGCCGACACTCAATCCACTGAGCCACAGCAGCCAGGGCCTTGTTCTTTTTTGTATAGTATATTTGCATGTATCTCCATTGTGCCTTTTCTCACATTTGCATTCATTTTTTCCTAATTGGTATTTTTAAACTTATATTTTACAAACAGGCAGGATGCCTATTCCAGTATCATGCTGACTAGAGGTATTGAGAGTGGAGATCCTTGTTCCTGGCATCAGGAGGAAAGCATTCAGACTTGAAGCTATGGGTTTTTCTTAGATACTTTCTTTTCATGTGGAAGACATTTCTTTCTTGAGAGTTTTTTTGAATCAGGAATGGATATCAGATTTTTTTTCAAATGCCTTTTCTATGTTTATTGAGACGATCATAGGTTGTTTTTTTTTTTTGTTTTGTTTTTTTTAATATGGTGACTTACAGTGATTGATATTCAAATGTTAAACTAACCTTGCATTCCTGGGGAAAACCCCAATTGGTCATGATATGCTATCCTTTTTATTTATTTTAAAAGAGATTTGATTTACTAAAACATTAAGAATCTTTACATTTATGTTCAGAAGGGATATTGGTCTTAAGTTATCTTGTTATGTCTTTGTTAGTCTTGGTCAGACCAGAGTGATACTAGCCTCATAGGATGCCTTGAAAAGTATTCCCTCCTCTTCAGTTTTCTAGGAAAGTTTGTGTAGAATTGGGTTTTTTTCCTTCCTTAAATGTTTGAAATAATTCACTACTGAAGCTATTTGGGCCTTGACTTTGACTTTTATTTGTGTAAAAGTTTTAAGCTACAGATTCAGTATCTTTAACAGATACAGGGCTGTTCAGGTTTTCTGTTTCTTCTTCTCTTTCTCCTCCTTCCCCTCCCCCTCCTCTCCTCCTCTTCATCCTCTTCATCCTCACCGAAGGACATTTTTTTCATTGCTTTTAGACAGGGGCAGCGGAGATAGAGAGAAAGAGAGAAACATTGATATGAGAGAGAAACATCGATATGAGAGAGAAACGTCTATTGGTTGCCTTCTCATGTGCACCACAACTGGGGATTGAACCTACAACTTGGGCATGTGCCCTGGCCCGGAATCAAACCTGTGACCTTTTGGTCAATGGGACAAAACTCCAACCAGCTGAGCCACACCGGCCAGGGCTACCTGTTTCTTCTTGAGTAAGCTTCGGTAGTGTGTGTCTGTTAAGGAATTTGTGCAGTTTATTGGCAGTAAGTTGTTTATAATATTCCCTTTTTCTCTTTTCTAATAGCTGTAGCATTGGTAGTGGTGCCATCTCTCTCATTCTTGATATTGGTAATTTGTGTCTTTTCTCTTTATCAGCTACTGGGTCTGTCTTCTGGCTCTTCAACCCAGTTAGCTTACTGCTCCCCACAACACTTGTGGTACCTTCCCTCAGGCAAAACATTAGAGAAATGGGCCACCTGTCCCAGAGTCTTTCCTTGTCTCCAATTACGATTGGCTTCCCTCCATTTTTGGCTCATTTTCTGGTTACTCTCTAGTACCTTCAGATAGTTGGGTTTTTTCCTATCATCCAGAGGCTGTCGTTGCTTTCTGCGAGAGGGTTTGTCCAGTGCGAGAAATAGAATGTCTGGGATTTTGGTTTTGTGACATTTTAGCCAATTGAGACATGCTTTAATAGCTGTAGTCACAGTATGGAACTGGGTAACAACAGCACTTTCTAGTCGTTGGTGCATTTATTGGATTTGATATGAAATAGCTCAACTGGATATTTAGAATAAATTATGGAGTTAGAGAAAGGTGGAAAGAGAAATGTTGGATTAACTCTTCAAAATGGTTTCAGTAGGAAAAACCATTATCACGTTTAAAAGTGAGCATTCGTGAGTACCGAATATGTCAGGCTTCTGAATGATTTTGAGTGCTTTTGCTTGTCACGGGGAAGTTTTTCAAAGGATGGAAGAAAACACTTATATTTTAGGCCTGAAAAGGAAGCATTTCTAATTTCTTAATGTTTATTATATCAGATAAATTTGTTTTAGGTCATATTAATGCTGTCATACTTAAATATTTTATTTGCAATGGACTTTATTTTCTGGTCATTTTATATTGAACATTTATGCCCTTTTAGCATATGTTGCAATTTGAATTGAAAGATACTAGAACTCATCTTCGGTCTCTGGATCTCAGCCTGATATTTACTGAGTAGTATCATGAGCCATGCACTGTGCTAGGCACAGGAGGTTCAGCGATGGACAAGGAGGTTATATTCTTAGAGGCTTAGAAATCTGACTCTCTTGGCACACACTGCGGATGGTCAGGCTCACATGTACATGCCCTAATGCCAATTTGTTCATTTGAAGTGAGAAGTACAGCTGTTAATTAGACTGAGGAGGTTGAACTGAGAGATTAGTGCATTTTCTCTTTATAGACAAGCCACATGGGAAGCCAAATTATAATCACAAGGTTGCTTGGTGAGAATGGAATCAAAACAAAGAGACTGGGTTAGATAATCCATGATTAGGATACACCTGCCACATGGACTATTTGGGTTTCCCCTGAATAGTGCTGAGCAGTAAAGCTTGAGAGTGTCTGGTTCTTTGGACTTATTTCTATGGTGACTATTTTCCTTTGTTCACTCAATTTTTTAAACCAAACTGTAATCCAGTTTACTAAATGACAAGCCATATTCTAGGCCTGCTTCCTAGGATTACACTTAGATCACCTTTAGAGGTTTTCAAATTCTAAGGCTAGGCATACACATAGACAGTCTTTTGGTTAATTTCAACAGTGCTGCCATATCCATTGTGCAGGTAGGTTTTACCCTTGGAGTGTGGCTTTTCTTTTTTTTTTTTTTTTGTCTGCTTTATATTCATGGTCTGGAAGGGATGTGTGAATCCCTTATAATTGTCCTCATGTACTGCCAATTTGGTTTTACTTTGTTTAAATTTATAGACAGTTACACTTCTATCTTTCATATGACATGGATGCCAAACCCTTGTTCTTAAAATTGATTGTTTTAATGAGAAAGGCTAATCTGTACTAATGAAGGTAAAATAACTTTATTTGAAAATGTAGAAAATATCGAAATTTAAAACTAGAAAGTCCTGGGACCAAAACATACATGATTGATTTTTTAAAATTAAGGAATATACTAGAATTTCCTATAAAATATCCAGAGAACATGAAAAGTAGTTGCCTAAGGAGGAATGGTATTCTTGAGGTATAATGAAGACTTCAAACTTTGGAATTGTGAGGCAATTTCACTTACTAGATTCTTCTATTGTTCCCTCCCTCAATTATTGTCTATATATGAGCTGTCCATAATCAAGGTTAAAGGACCATGTAGTAAACTATTAAAAACAAGCAAACAATGTTAAGATCCAGTGGCTGCCATGTTTGTCTCATGTTTTCACTAATCCAAACAAGGTGATATCACTGTCTATATGTCCTCCAAAACCTATGGACAAGCAGCAAAGCCTTGGTAGGTACCAGTTTGCAAGTTTTTTGAAGGCAAGAACTGTAACAACAGCAGTAGTGGTAGCAGCAATCATGATGTATGTGTGTAGTTTTGTAGGTTTCACAGAGCCCTTTCATGAAACTAAATTATCTAATTTGAATTTCACAGGTAGAACTATAACATATATGTATGGCAGTAACCATTTCTGCTTTCTAGCCAACCACTTTTCCCTATTGTAAGTTTCTGGCCTGGAAAATGGGGAAATGTGTTTGTCCCCTTTGAACTGTCATGGTACTTTGTTTTACAGACAAATTTAGTTCTTTTGTGAAAGTTTAGATTATACTCACAAGGATTCTTAACATCAAATTGATTGTTGGAGATGAAAAGCAAAGCCAAGACTCAATATCTGACTTTTTTGGGTGGGAGTGTCCTTTAAAAGCCTCTTATGGATTTTTTTAGTCAATAAAAATACAAGGCTGTGCTACTTTTTTTCAGTCTTCACACCATGCATTCTTAAAATATATTCCAATTAATAACAGCTTATTTTTGCTTTTTTTGTATTTTTAGTTTTAGAGGTTTTATTTCTCAGTTACAGTTCACATTCAGTATTATTTTATATAAGTTTCAGGTGTACAGCATAGTGGTTAGACAATTACACAATTTGCAAAGTGACCCCCCCCCCCCTCGATAGTTCAGTTATCTACCTGGCACCATACGTAGTTATTGCAATGTTACTGACTATATCCCTATGCTGTACTTTACGTTCCCGTGACTATTTTGTATCAAAAATATGGACTGCTTCACAAGTTTGCATGTTATCCTTGCCCCAGGGGCCATGCTAATCTTGTCTGTATCATTCCAGTTTTAGTACATGTGCTGCGGAAGTGAGTGCATAAGAGCATTCTTTATGCACATTACTGTCTGTAGATATCAGTGTTTTAGATCTGAACTGTATAGTATAGTAGCCATTAGCCACAGATGGCTACTTAAATCTAAATGTCAATTACTTGAGATGAAATAAGTTTAAAATTTCAGTTTGCCATAATAGCCATATTTTAAGTGCTCAATAGACATGGTAGCCACTAGCCATATTAGCATTGTTCTAGAAAAATCTAACTTCTACTTTGTTTTTTTGGGGGGGGAGGCTATCAAAGAATTCTGCGATTGTTTATAAATTTATCTGCAAGATTTATGTTTCTAAATATACTTACTGAGCCTGTCTACATGATATAAAATATGTATTTTAAAATATGCTCTTTAAAAACATACATAAACTTTTAACTTACTTAGCGTTTACTAAGTAACAGATCTTACAGGTAAGCAGCAGTGAAACTTGAAGTAGAAACTCACGTAATAATAAAAATGCCCAATTTCTCTTCCTTCTGTGGATATGTGCTGAAGTACAACAGAAAAATTGGAATGTGATCTGCACTACTTAGAAAATGCATAGCTATCATATAAAGAAAAGTAACCCAACTAACAATAATCTTAAAATGATTCACATAGTCGAGATTCCATGATGCAAAAATTTAGGTCAATTGTACTCTCATCAGATTAAATATTAAGAGAGTTTAGCTTGAAAAGGCATTTGGCAATTGGAGAATCTCTCAAGTGTAAAGCTGATATTAAAATTTTGACTTCACATGTTAGGATCTTAAGTATTATGACTTAATTCAGTAAGCTGTTGCACATATCCCATTTACCCTTTCTTATTTTTACTTACATATCTAAGTTGTGCAGGACTAAATTTAGGAAAAATCCAGACTTACATTCCAGAACTATATTTTCGCCATGGGTGATTGAAGGAACTTCATGTTTAAAGCTGCAGTATCCTATAATATATTCAGATGAACTAGGACAAATTTCTTTGATCCTTGTCTGAATAAGAATGGTCTCCTGAGTGGCTGGATGTAATCAAGAGGCCTATTTCCTGAAGGTGACCAACACTATGCCATGGTAAAGGACAGGACTGGATAGGTCTTGTTCAAGGGTTTTATAGAACAAGGGTTTTGGATACACTGACTTCCAGATAGATGGAGAAAATTATATGAATATGAAAGAAGTGACCACCTTTTAAAAACAAGAGCAAAGCCCCATGAAACACTGGTAGTTGTGATGTTAGTGTGGTTCTGTGTGATCAGATGTGTGTTTAATACCTCTTTCACTTATAAAAGCCATCCCTTTTTTACAAAGTCAGACAGTATTAGAACCTCAAAAGACAGCTGTTTTTTTTTTTTTTTTTAAGACCTTTTCACTGGTTGGGGTGATGTGTAATGATCACATAGAAAGCAAATATTCCCCCTTTTATGTCTATATTCATTTCAGAAACATATTCTTTGCCTCAGTAGCAGTTTGTTATGAGCATGAGTATAGAAGAGAGGTTTTTATTCATACATCTTTAAAGAACATCAGTAATAAAAACAGTCCCCTAGCTGTGACAAAGAACAGCCTTTGTTTAAGGGTTAGGTATATCTAAGGAAGTGACTCTTGTTAAGAACTAAGGAATAAAATATAATTCATCTTATCTCCTGTAAGGAAAATTGTCCTAACTTGCATGCTGCTGAGTGCCTAATTTACATTTAAAGCTGAAGTAATGAAGCCTTTATTTTTTGCCAGAAGCTCCCATCTCTCTCCCAAATATATTCTTTACCAGACCAAAAAAAAAAAAAAAAGTCATTATTTTGCATGTTGTGTCTTTGCTGATGCAGAAAAGCAACATAATTCGGGATGAAGGATTAATGTAAGCTTTCTGATAACATTCTTTTGAAGATAAGAGTATTTCTGGAGATCAGAAGGTGTGTTTGCAGTGCACGCCAAGTAGAATTGCTTCATCTTGGTGAATTGCAAAGGAAGGGTATTGTCCTTTACTCACCAGAAGGAAGAGATTCCTGAAAACTGTCATGGATGTAGAAGTTAAGTCTGAGGACTTTAGACCTCATTGGAAGCTAGTCCCAGAGGGTCCAAAGATGAGAGCGGATCTATGGAAGCTCTTAGGAATAAATAACTTTTATATTCAGTTCAGTACATCTTCTGAATATAATACAAATGATCCTTTCGTTTATACTGTTTTATTTAGTAATAAGGGATACTGACTACAGTAGTCCCTCTCTATATCGCGGTTCACTTATCGCGTATTTTTCGCTCTATCGTGGAATTTTGCGGTACTGTGTACGTATGTTGTTAAAGTGACGTAGGTTTAAGAGTGTATACTATGTTTAAGGACATAAGTAGTGTTTATAAAAATGTGGTAAAGGTTAATGAGGGAGTGGGAAAGGTTACTAAGGGACTGGGAACGGTTTATAAGTGTGTGGGAAGGGTTTATAAAGCCTTAAAATATATATAAATACTAAAATAAATGTAAGGTTCCTACCTTGCGGATTTTCACCTATCGCGGGGAGGTCTAGAGCGTAATACCTGCGATAAGTGAGGGAATACTGTATTCATTTTCATACACCTCGTTCAATAGAAATTTTGCTTCGTTGTGGATAATAAGCATGCTTTAAGGCATTTCTTCTCCTCCCCCCAGCTGGTTTTCCATATAGCTGTTCATTGCCTTTCTGACTTTCAGCCTCAGAAACTGTTGACACCCCTCTCCCTGGGGCCCCGAACCGCCCACTCCCACTCACGGCTGACTCTTCGATGCGATTATCAGTGTACAGTTTTGAGTCCCAAGTGTGCTTGCACTTACCTCCTTTTATTTTTCCTGTGGCTTCATTCTGAAAAATTTTATTCCTGTTCTGCCATTAGCTTTTACCTTTCTTTCCTTTTCCCAACCCTAGCTCCATCTTTCTCTAAATATCCCCGACAGGATTGGCTCATGGGTCATGCAGTTTGCATATATAGAAACTGAATGAAAATTTTGAAGTTGCCCCTCAAATCACAGAAGTAAATGTGAGAATATGCAAGCTCAACTGAATAAGACTGGATGTAGGAAATGAGTGTGGTATCCTGCCAGTGCACATGAGTATGTGTGCTCTCAAGTATCCTATGTGGCCGTACACCTGTACCCCATAACCGAAGAACTTGCGGTTGTTAAAGGCGCTCAAGAACTTTCAAAGCTTCCAACACAGTTGACGTTTGAGCAGAAGCAGTCAACGAGTTTGCTATCAGCCAGTGGCATAATGGATCATTTATTTAAGTTCACTTTGGATTTGTGAACGAATGGACTTATTTACAGCTTTTTGGAACCTAATTGGTTCCGAAGTAAAAAAACTCCCCTGCTGTTCCAGCACAAGAGTTTCAAATCATAGATAGGAGTCACCTGATGGTCCCTGAAGCCAGATCTGTGCCGCCAACCTCCATTCCTTGGGCGGTGGGGGTGTGTCAGATGGGGTGAGAATACCTTTGACCCTCCCTCCCAGGCCTGCCCAGCTGGCAGGCATCAAACTTGGGAGGAAGCAAAAAAACCTGTTTACTGGAAAGATGCTGAAACTTATGTTTTGTGAGTAACTGCATTTCCTGTTAAACCCTTCGTGGTTGTGTTGTATTTTAAATTTATTTGTGGGCTTTAGTTTGTGTTTTTATCTTTCAGGAAAGATTATACGCAATAACAGTATGCCATGTACTTTAAATTTTTTAAACTATAAACTGGGATGTTCTGATTTCTATGTTGTTTAGAGTTCTTATCCCATGGAAAACATCCAGAAAGACAGTTGAGAAATTTGGGATTATTTCACCCTAATTTGGTATTCCCTGTAGTGAGAATTTGAAGAGTTTTTCTTGTGATCATCAATATCATAGTTAATATTTGTTGACTACTACTCAATAGGGAGGAGTTGGGTCTTTGTACTGGTTTCAGGAGTACTTGGATGATATATATGAAATGGATTCAAATACTGAGGCACTCTTACAACAGAAACTATCAAAGCTACTGCCTAGTTCATCAGAAATGAGGAGAAAAAGTTATCATTGGCCTGAATGCGCTGAAGTTCCAAGTGAGACTGTGGTCATTATTCATTACCTCTTTTCTTTCAAACAGTAAAATTCTTGGGTTTCTGTGGACAAGGCTGCTTTTTAATGGCATGTTCTCCAAACAGCTGTTAAGCACCCCCTCCCCAATACCACAGACCACATCTGTTCCACTGTTGATTAGATAGAGGGTGGAGAAAGAAGAGAGGCTGTAGCATGTGTAATTACCAGTAATTAATTCTTGTTGCGCCTCCTCATTTCCTTCTATTCTAACTCCACCTACTCTTCTTCCTGTTTCTGTTGTAAATTCCATTTCATGTTGGCTACTTGTGGAAAATCATCTTGATGGGTATACAGCTGTTTTCCTAAAATTTTACATTCACCTTACAGTGAAGCTTTTTTTCTTCTGGAGGCAAAAATCTATTGATAAAGCAAGGTAAATAAGAAAATACTAAGGTATCTCTTGGGGCTAGCTTCCCCGCTTCCTTATGTTCTGTTTCTATTGATACTATTTCCAACTGTCAACAAATATTTATCAAATATATTCTCTTAAAGGAACGATTGCAGACTATTGCAAGGCACGAATAAGTGAGAGGAAAACAAATATAAGATATGTTTCTGGTCCTCAGCATTAATGTACAGTGCAATTAGAGACCTAAAATATACATATGGAAAACTAACAATGTAAGTTAGTATATGAGAATTGTAACATAAAATGACTGCCCAAATTGTTGAGATTACAAAAGACAGAGGTAGAGTTCTTTTTTTTCTTTTTTTTTTTTTTTTTTTCCTTTGGGCTAAGGTAAGGCTAAAGGAAATTTAAATTTGAGCATTTTTAGTTAATATGTCACAGTAAAAGAGCTATATCATAGGTTTACTCCTTAAAGCAAGTTTATAGCATGTCTTCTTCACAAATCTTAAAAGCCTAGATTTTCAAAATGTGATGCTTCTTGTGTGTCTGTTTTCAGGAGGATGGAGCTTCATTCAAGTGGAGCATTTTAAAACTGCTTGTTTTTAAAACTTAAGGTAGATTTTAAAATGTATATGCTTTATCAGTCAGGGTCCCCAGCAGGAAAGAGATGACCCTGGGATTAATAGGAAGATTAGATAGAGGGATCATTTACCAAAAGGGGGGCAGGGTACATTGAAATTGCAAAAGAATTGTGTGAGCTCAGAGGCAAGTAGTAGTAGTAGTAGAAATGTTACACTCTTAGGCGAAAAGGTGTAAGAGGAGGAGCAGATACCTAACTTAGAAAGAGGGCGATGGGTCAAAAGGGTCTTCTGATTGCAGGTGGGTCGATCCAGCCAGCCTCTCTGTGACCCGTCAGGGGAAAGCCAGGGTCATAAGTAACCTGCCCTCACTTCCATCCTGATCTCTGCAGTGTTTCTGATTATCTAAACTCAACTGAAATTTAGGGGACAAGCTTTTGGATGTAACCCATTATGTCCGCCTTCCCTGCCGGAGAGCAGGGCGGGGAGTGGAAGTGGATGGGCAAGGGAAGGATATCTGGCATATTTGGGAACTTCGTAAGTTTGCCTGAACATGAAAGCTCCATCTTGGATGACATAACTATGCTCTCAATAACCTTGATGACAATAGACATATGTCTGGAGTCAGTATGCTTTATGATTAATTAATCACTTCTCAGACTTGTGCACAGGGTGTCATCGATTTTGGAAATTTGACAATGTCTGGAGTCATGGTCATGTATGGGCTTTATCATTAGGATCTGGTGGAGGGTAGTGATGGTGGAGGGAAAACAGCAAGGTGCCTTTTCATTTCATTAGGGTAGCACTGAGATGATTGTGGAAGACTCTAAGCAATGACCGTTACTCTTGGCAGGAAGAGGCTAGCTACTGACCTTTGAAGGAACAATTTAAGTTCTGAGAGTGGCGCTAGAAGACAGCATAGGTTTTATTCATTGAGCATGAGGTGGGGGATCAAGTCCTAATAGATAAAGAAGAAAATGAGGCCGTTGAGAATAATTGGGGTACAGATTGCAAGCTCCTCAAGGGCATGGACTATATTTTATTCATCTTCTAAGAGGTACACGTCTTGAGCAGTGCAGACTATCAATACATATTTGTCAAGTGAATGAGTAACCCTTAATTTAGGAGAAGCGGATGCTGTAGAACCAGAAAGAAGGCACCAATGGGAAGGGAAAGATGAAAGATGCTGGGAAGGAAGAGGTGAGATTCTTATATTGAAGGAAAGACAATATGAACCACAAATAAATGAGAAAGCTAAGCCTTCAAAGACATATTGGCTCATGGGATCCTAGGTTTCCAGACTTTATACTTGACCTGGATTCTCGTACCTCATGGCTTCGTTTTCTTCTTAATGCAACCGACAAGGACAAGGACATTCATTCCATTCCTCTTTAATTGGCACTGACTTCCCTCACTTGTAATATTAATGGGACTCATCCCTGCATAGAGCCAGAGCCATGCTCCTTCTCTTTTGGACTCATCTGAAGACTTAGGTATGTCTTCAAAGAGCAGATTTCAGTAGATCAGGCCGCTGGTGTGAGATGGGGCGTGATTGGCTCAGTCACTCTGTTTTTATATCCCTGCAAGACAATCCCTGAGTCCTCTTCCTGTCATTGTTTGACTGTGAAAGCTGCTTAGTTGGAAGTGATCCCATTTGTCTTTTAAGTTCTTTAAGAGCACTAAAACTCCTTTTGTACTTAACTCAGCACTGAGCCCATTGTAAATGCTTGTTGAATTAGGGCGTTCATGGAGGATTCACTCCTAAGATTGCAAAGAGAAGTGGTAGAGTTAGGATATAGTTAGGAAACTTTCCCCATGAAGTGTTTGGTCGTCTGCGTGACATGTGACGTTAGATTGTTGGTTGCATTCAAGAGGGTTGGGTATAAGAATTAGGAAATAAGGAGAGAAGAAGAACTTGAAATACTGGTAGGGGGGCTGGAGGTAATGAGAGAGCAGAACTCTTTCTTTACTTGAGCAAAGGGGTCATGTGGTTAATAAAGCGTGTGGTCCGCTATTAGGAAGCATCTGGTAAATCTGAAATAGCCACTGTTAAGACTTATCCGCATTGAAACAAGACGGTTAATTTTGTACATTTTTAAAAATCAGCTTTATTGTTAATAATTCCACAAACATGTTTTTGCCATCTCATCATGAATTTAAAAGGACCTTCATAATCTACCCATTGTTGAAGCCCGAAGTCAAGGATTTAGCTTTTTTTTAATTAAATCATTTTTTATTGTTATTCTATTACAAATGTCCCAATTTCCCCCTTTGCCCTCCTCTGCCCAGCCCACTCCCCTCTCCCACAGTCAATCCCCACACTGTTATCCATGACCATGGGCCATTCATACATGTCTTTCTTCAGTCCCTTAGTTTTTATCTTCCTTCATCTCAAACCTGAGCATGTCCTGATTCTACTTCCCATTCAGTTCTGCTGCTACCATCTTATCCTATGCCCATGGCAGCTCTCCCCTGGACTACTGCTTCTGCTCCTCACTTCGCATGGCCCATTCTCTGTGCTCCTTCTTGCAGATTTTTAAAAAATCAGATCATGTCATTCCCTTGGCTCACCCCACCACCTGTGAGAATGCTTCTCACATAGTAGAAGCTCAGTGTGCATTGTGTAAACCAACTACAAAAGTTATTATGTCTTTACAGACAGCGAACTAACCAACCTTTAGACTCTCCTAATTCAAATGACACATTGTCTCTGTAATGATAATAATAGTAGTCACAGATTTGTTAAGGCACATCTTTTTTTTTCTCTTCCCATCTTGTGACTGATGGTCGGCACCCATTTTTAGGATGGTTAGCAAAGGGTTTATATGGGGTGTTGGAGCCAGCAAGACCAGTTGCTCCTCTTTGGCGACCTCTCTGATAAATCAAGAGCAGCCGTGGGTATGAAATACACCAGGCAACTCCCTATACTATTACAGGGCTGGCTCGACATAACTAAGAAATCATGACACGTTTTGAGGGAAAGCTCATCTTTTGGGGGGGCCATGACCCTTTGAGAATTGGGTAAAAGCTTTGGGTTTTTTTACCTAGAAAAATGCCTACATACATGAACAGAATTTTGTAGACCATTAAGGGGGGTTCAGAGACTGCACCATAGGTCATACTGGGAACTGTATCTTCAAAATTATGTTTTTATAGTTGGGATAGATTAAAGCATCAGGTTTTGAAATCTATGCTAGAGCAAGTAATGTGGCAAAACATTGGTAGGCAGGGATATTGCAAGAAGAGATAATTTCTTTTTTTCTGTGATTTTTAATATAGAGATCATAGCAGAATCTTAAGGGATAGGGAATTGTGGGGGGGGGTTGCTTATCAAACAAAAACAATTTGAGGAACATTGGCCATTTTACCTTCTTTTGTTGAGGCGGTGGAGGAGCATGGAAGGTAAGGAAGTACCTTCTGCAGGCAGATGTGCCTGTTAGCCCAGAGAGTGGCTTGTGGGCTGAGGCACTGAGCGGGGAGCAGCCGGTGGGCGATGGAAGAGAGGATGGAACACATGGGCAGGGGGCACAGGATGGAAGAAGAGAATTGCTACGCATTGCCCCAGGTTGAACCCAATGTCCCCACCCCTTTTCTTTTCCTGTTCTAGTTCTTCTTGGTTATCTCCATTAAAAAGATAAACCAGAAAAGGAGATTTTCCTCTTTGCTAGAAGTTCTAGGAAAAACTTCACTCTTCTTTTATTCCAGCTCCGTTGGGGGTTAAGGAGAGCTGAACTTACTGCCAGGCTTTCTTGTATTCTTAATGTTTTAATACTCTCAAGATGGCATGTTTTTGATAAATCACTAAAGCAGAAGGTATTTTGTCCAGCTTCCTAAGCAATAAAAGCGAGTATATAATGCTGTCGTACCAGAGTTGTGGTTTTTTTTCCTCCTGCACAATGTATTAACTAAGCAGAAAATGTAAAAGAACAAAGACAATAAAAGTAATGTTTGTTTAGTGGTAGTTTGAGATATTTCAGGAGAGATGGGATGTGAAGAAAAGCAGTGGCCATATTTAGAAAGCTGCCTCAAATCCTAGAGTATCTATTGAAGTAAACTTGATGACAGACTTTTTTCCTCTTCATGAATCATTGTATTCCTATAAAAGCGAAAATTCCTCTTCAGCTAAACAAATGGCTTCCACATCTGTTTTCTTAGTTTCTCAAAAGGGTGTCTTCAGCTTGCATTTTTTTAAAGTGTTTATCTGTTTAAAATGAAATATCGTCAAAAGCAGTTTATACATCAAAATCCAAGTTGGTCTTCAGCTTCTAAGAATTAGTCGAGAATGATCTGGTAGTGGTATATGGAGAAAGAAAATACATTTTGTATTCTGCAGAGGTAAGTTCTTCCTAACCATACTCCTTACATTTTAGTGATTTATATTTAATTTCACTGCTCTTTTGTTTTGGGGGACTGATCAAGAAGGTAGCTTTGTCATTGGTAGCACATCCCAATATTTTCATGCTCTGGGTTCAGAGTCTGAAAATAAGTCTTTTCCAGATGAGTAGCAGGAGAATTAATCTGTTAGTCGCATTGACTAAGGACTGATCTGTAGTTAGTTTGATTCATTTTTGTTCCATGATTAGTTTACCCCCACCGTGTCACTAAGAGAAATACACTCCACTGATCTGTAAAATACTATAGTGCGTATTCAGTCCTCAGTCCTGTGTGAGTCTGCACACAGTGAAGGATTTTGGCTTTTTCTTTTTTAATCTTGAGTCTCCTGTGTGACAGGCCTCCATGCCCTTGAGCCCATCCTGCCATTTAAAAATAAAGAATGAGAGGCAGCTGAAGTGCGGGCTCTTTTGCAGCTGACAGGAACCTGATCTACTGCTTGGATTCTTGCTCCGGGTACCCACATGCCAGTGCTGTGTGGCTCCTCCCAGCCATGCCATTTGAAGTCACGAGGTTTAAGACGGTGGGAGCACAGGAGGTTGTCTGCAGGGGAAAGAAAGATCTTTTTTGTATGTGAAGGTCAGGGAGAAAGGCTCAGCACATGCGGTCCTGCCGCAGGTTGCAGGGCTCCTGGCTTCATGATGAGGCCTTTGTCTTTCAGGAGGTTGAGTGGACTCCTCGCACCCCCCTGAGCTACAGCTGCCTGTTTTGTCAAAACAGTGGTTTCCTGTGAGGGCAAAGGTCCATGAGAACTGTGAAACATTTGATGTTCTCAAAGCGAATTGGTGACAAAGGCAATTAATTTAATTACCTATGACTTAGGTAGTTTCTTTTGAAGGCTGCGAAGAATATTGTTTGGAAACCAAGGGGAACCCTTCCCCCATCGTTAACTTTACTTTTATTGGATGGGTATCAATCAGAACTGCTTATAAACGGCACCAAACTTGACATAAAAAAAGAACTCCCTCCCCCTTCCCCAATGCAGAAGAGAGGCAGGAGAATGATGCTCGCAGCTATAGGAGGCTCTTTACTTGTGAAGTGACTTGATTGATGTTTAGTCTTCCTGTTGAGCCCATCACTGCCTCAAGGAGGGGAGCCACTGCAGAGGCTTTGCTGGCTGTTTGTTGAGCTGCAGCCTGGAGCTGTTTTGGTTGCTCATGGAAAGGCAAGGTGCTCCCCCTTTTTGACCTTGTTCGGAGCCTTAATACAATTATTTGTATAAGGCGCTAGCCACCTGTTGGGATCGTTCTCCTTAAAGGTCAGTGTGTGGTGCCTGACTGTCTGACTGTGGCAGCCTGCAATCAAATCTGTCAGTGGTCACTGGTTTGTATGACACCTGCCAATTGTGACAGAAAGAATGGAAACCTGATAGCTGAAAGGGAAAGGGAAGTGCTGGAGGAGGAATGAGGGGTTGGGGACACCCAGGGAGCCCGGTACCGTGGTTTGGGCGCTGGCTTGCCTCATCTCCCATTCTCCTGCTGCCCCTTCATGAGCTGTGCCTTCTGTTTCAATGGGTTCCACTATCGTCTGCATGCTGGCGTTGCTTTGATTTTGTCATATATTGCACCTCTGTCAACCACTGGAATTCCTATACCTGAAACTCCCACGTCCCCTCCATCGAGCATCTTAGCTTCCGCCTGCCTCCCTGTGATCTTCACTTAGGTGTCCATAAGCACGATATATTCATCAATTCCAAAACTGCCCAGCTGGTCCTGCTCCCCAACCTATTCCCCTTCCGGGGTTCCCTGTCTCAGTGAGTGACAGTACTGTCTGCCTACCCAGTTGTTAAGTCAGGGACGTGCGTCTCATCTTCCTCATGCCCCAAATTCAGCCAGTCACCGAGTCCTGTAGATTCCACTTCCTAAATACCTGTGATTCTCTATCACCAGTGCAATGACTGTTACGCTGTTCAAGCTTCATCACTTCTCCCTGGGTGCTGCCTCTGCCACATCTACTCTCTACATGTTTTATAACCAGAGAGGCCTCTTTAAACTGTCAATCTGATTGTCACTCCCCAGTTTAAAGTCCTTAATACGGTTTATAAGGCCCTTCACATTAGGTCCCTTCCTGCCTTCTCTCTACTTTCCTGAGCACTTTGATCTCAACCATACTTCTTATTTTCTTCTCATTGCAAAACAAACCTTTTTTTAAACTTATTTTTCTTTAATCACCATTGAGAGTGTCCCTCTGTCATTTGTTTGTATCTTCAATTCTGTTCCCCAACTCCCGTTTTTCTATTATTTTCTATAGATTACCTTACTGTCAGTCTGCTTCCATGAACTTTTTTCTAACTCCCACTAGGGGTCGTGCATGCGCGCGTGCGTGTGTGTGTGCGTGTGTGTGCGCGTGCGTGCGTGTGTGTGTTTCTGAGTGCATATTTGCTTCTCTGTTAGATGCTACACACTGTAGAGGAAAGGGATTATGGCCAAGTCATTCATCTTAGTGTTCCCTTCCACCTAGCATGTGAGAACTGTTCAGTAAGTACTTGTTAGTGCGTGCCCTGGCCTGTGTGGCTTAGTTGATTGGAACGTCATCCCATAACCAGAAAAATGTCATGGGTTCAATTCCCAGGCAGGGTATGCACCTGGGTTGTGGATTCAATCCCTGGTCTGGATGCGTATGATACCTGGTCCAGATGGCATGTGGGAGGAGGCCAATGAGTGTGCCTCTCTCTTCCCCTTCCTCTCTCTCTAAAGCAATGAAAAAAGTCCTTGGATGAGGACAAAAAATAAAATACTTGTTAGTGTGTGAATCAGTGAGTAACTTTGAAGGCCAAAATAAAAAGAATATAACAGTGCTTCCTATAATTCATATTAAGTTCTTGAGCCTTAGCCAGATTAGAGAGTAAAATTAAAGTTCAAAAGTAAAGGGGATTTTTTTTTAGCAGTAGCCAAATCTTGCATAGCTTGTATATTGATATTTTGTCTTCTCCATATTCTGCATCTGCATCCTAAATGACTTTTCTCAACTTGGCATTTATCTGTTTCTTTCAAAATTTCTCTGGATTCTTCCCAGAAGATGATGGGATACGAGAAAAAGTGGTTGATAAATAGAATACATTATTTGATTGATCCTTAAACATAAAGAGGCGGGCCTGGCTGGCTGTGGCTCAATGGACTGAGCATCGGCCTGCGAGCCAAGTGTCACTGGTTCGATTCCCAGGCAGGGCACCTGACTAGGTTGCATGTCAGGTCCCCAGTTGCAGGCGTGAGGGAGAGGCAACCAACCACACAGTGATGTTTCTCTCCCTCTCTTTCTCCTTTCCCCTCTCTTTAAAAACAAACAAACAAACATTAAAAAAAACAAAGAAGCATTTTAGAGGCATTTCTGAATTGTGTCTACAACACATGTATCTCTGGACAGGTGAACACAATTACCTTTTCCTAAAATGAGACCATCTTTCTGAAGATTTGTCTTTGAATTGGGAACCCTCTCTATTTAAAAAAAGTTATTTATTTGTTTTTAGAGGGAGGGGAAAGGAGGGAGAAAGAGAAGGAGAGAAACATTGACATGAGAGAGAAACATCAGTTGGTTGCCTCTTGAACATGCCCCAGCTGGGGACCTAACCCACAACCTAGGCATGTACCCTGACCAGGAATTGAACCAGCGACCTTTTGCTTTGTGGGATGATGCCCAACCAACAGAGCACACCAGTCATGGTGTAAACTCTCGATTTTAATCATACATAGCTAGCTCACAGAATCTGTTTTCTGAACTTCTAATAAAAAGAAGGGGAAGGGACACCATTTTGTAAAAAATAGAGTTGCTATAGGAAGGCATGAAGGCAGTACAGACATTAATAAACAGGATTTAGTATTTAGCTTTGGTGCGGAACGAGGGAGTTGCCCCTGAGGTATTGGGCTTAAACATAGTTCTCTCTCCTCTAACCTCCCTCAAAGCAGAGTAATGATGAACAGCACCATTACTATCATCACACACCAGTCCTAAAAAGGAGTTTTTTCAGAAATCAAAAATACTTCCATCAAAATGGTGACAGCAACCGCTTGATCATTTTCCAACTTCAGGTTGTCCTTTATTTAGACCCCAAGTGAGGTGCTCTTCCAGGGATGAGCTTCAGGCCAGGTGCTCAGTAATGACAAGCAGCAACCTGTTAAATCTGTCATTTGTGGGAACCGAGAGCTCAAAAGTTTTCTAGTCAGATTTTCCCATGACCTCAGTTATAAAGAAAATGTTGCAGATTCCAGAAAATGCTAATGTCCTTTTTAGCTGTATTATCTTGATTGCAGCGCTTCAGAATTGCCCAACTTCATTATCTGAACATAGTCGGCCTGACGCCTTCTTCTCAAATAGACAATTATGATCAATTAAGCACTTTCAGGCCTTATAGACTATTTAATTTTATTAGTCAGTTATTTGTGCTTTGAAAGAGTTAATGGTAGCTACCCAAGCCATTATTAGAAATTAGAATGTCCCAAAATAGAAAGGCTATTTCCTTTGAGTATGGCACTGTGGTAGAAAATGCCAAGCATAGTTTTTACTGAGTTAAAGGGTGAAGGAAGGCGGAGTGGGGGAGAATGTTACATGTAAATCATTTAGCCATTAACCTAATGGGTGGATTTATAAATCCTATTACTATAAGCCCTTTTCATTTCCACTGAGGCCTGGTGCATGCTTGATCCCACTAATGTAAAATTCATTCTGTCTAAGTGATTACTGAAGTAAGACACTTTGAGTCAATTTTAATCAGGTTGTGTGAAACTTGCCTGAGCGCTGATGCTCACTAAAGTGCGGACATAGTTTGGCCATGTCTTAATTAGCCCCCAGAAGAATTATCCTAGGAGTCAATCAGGGAACCAAATCTCCAAGCCTTTTGACACATACCTGTTCTTCTGTGAGGGAAAATATACTGTAGGGGCCCAAAACACCTAGCTCTAAGGCAAGAGGCAAAGACCTTTGGGCAGTGGTGTCCCTAATCTTATAGACATTACGTGAATTCTAAGAATTCCTAAAGTGCTATTTTTATAGCTAATTGGAGCATCTGCAATGGTATTTATATTTGAACACATCAGAATTTCAAATTTGGTGAAATATGTGAACCCTCATCCTAGAAAAATGCATACAGGCACACATTCACATTTTTCCTTAGAGTTGTAGGGATTTTCAGATTTCTTGACCTTAGGTTAATATCTCCTGTTCTAGTTTTCATCTTGGTATCTTGGTTTTTTTTTTTAATTTTTTTGTCTGGGAATTTAATATTTAAGAGTGTAGACTTGTACTTGAACTCCTGTGTTGGTGAGTAGATTTGGATCAAGTGTGCTTTAAAGTCAGCTTTACAAGCTCTCCGGGTCCTGTATCAGATGTAATCCCAAGTATGGCAATAATGCATGTAAGTTCAAGTGAAACGTACGGGACAGAAGTTTCTATAAACTGGAGCTTGGGGTACAGGAGGAATGGAGAATAAGAATGTTGTGCAAGGAAGGTTTCTGTAAAGGTGAAAACAGTTTTTTCAAAGTAAAACTGTAAAGTGGATTCTAAAAAATCCACAACATGAATAAATATTTCAGGGCAAGAAATTAGAAGACAAAGAAGTTCACTTTTCCTTCTACATGTTCAGAGCCATACTTTATGGTATTTAAAGTTTTTAGATCAAAATTAGAGCCCTGTCAAATTGTGGGGCAGTAATTGAGAGAGACTCATAAATATCATTAAATGTGTCTGTTGGGGAGGAGAAACCTTTCAGAAAGCTTTGTTTATTCAGTGTGTTTTATATTCTTTACACATGAGCTACCAGAAGGTCTGGATTGTAAATTAAAGATTTAAAACAAAATCAGTATATCTGAAAACAAGAGATGTATGGGAGAGGGACACTTTTAGTCAAGTTTATAATTAACAGGCCTTTATCACTGGGGTAGAAATTCATTTCTCTTGAGCGAATATTTGTTTAGACTGGGTTGTGTTTGAAGGTGGGATTAAAACTTATTCACTCCGTTTCTTGCATGGAAGGAGCTAGCATTTAAATGCGTACAGTGTGTGGGTTTAATTGCCACTTTCTGTAACCAGCTTTAGGGTCCTGTTGTTGTGGAGATGCACTTACCAATCCATGGCTTTGCTCCTCTCAAACTGTACCACTTGGAGTTTGCCTCCTCTCACTACAGCCTAAGAAATAAACATTTATTGTATTAATATTATGGCTCAGGCTATTGAATTACTATTATGCGTTAGCTTTAATAGCTAAGACATTATCTCTGTTATCATTTGCTTGTAGTCCCTTAAATCTTACCTTTGATAACAGAGTGGTATGCTGCGGCATACACAGAGCCCGATTTACACGCTTGTTAACATCATTGGGTCAGGGAGGCCAGAGAGGCTTTTTTGATGGTGTGAAGTTCCTTGTGAAATAAGTAGATGTTAGATAATAATAATACCTAGCATTTACTGAGCACTTAGGTACCAGAGACTATACAGACCTATTTACATATGTGGTCACATTTACTGCTCACTGCAGCCCTATTGTAAGGAAGCCGCAGCTGTTATCTCCATTTCGCAGTCACGGAATTGGAGGCTTAGTGATTGTATTGCACGCCCGAGGTCATGCAGTGTATAAGCAATACTCGTAGGCCTGGAACTTAGTAGTTGGGGATCTCCATAGAAGCAGAACCAATAGGGGTGTGTGTGTGTGTGGAGGGGAGGGTTGAGGGGAGAGGGAGAGCTTTTAAGGAATTGGCTCCCGTGATTGTGGGTGCTGGCAAGTGTGAAATCTGCTGGGCAGGTTGGCAGTCTGGAGACCCATATGGGACATGAATTGATGTTACAGTCAAGCAGAATTCCCTCTTCTTAGGGGACCTCAGTCTTTTTGTCTTAAGACCTTCAACTGATTGGATGAGGCCCACCCACGTTATGGTGGGTAATCTTTTTTGCTCAAAGTGTACTGATTTAAATGTCAGTCTCATGTTTAAAAAAAAAAGTAACCTCACAGCAACATATAGACTAGTGTTTGATCACATATCTGGGTATCATTGACGAGCCAAGTTGACAGATAAAGTTAACCATCACACAGCTAACTTCTAAACCTACACTTCTAACTACTGTGGAGAAACAGCATGTGAAAAGTACAGAAGTGATAATAGAGCATGGCTTATTCAACAAACTCAAAATATTTCAAGAAGGCTGGATTGAAGGATGCATGTAGGAAGCATTAGAAGATGAGGTGGGCCTTAACTAGATTTTGGGTCGAGATAAGGGGGTTGAATTTCATTTCAAAGAGTACGTTTTAGAAAGAACACTGGGAAAGTGATAAGAAGGGCTTGGGAGGTAGTGATGCTAGAGGCAGGTGATAGGTGAGGGCCCAGAGAAGGGACAGCACATTGGCCGGGGGTGTCACACTGGAAGGGTACAGTGAGACTTGTTAGCTCATTGGATCAGAATGGAAGTCATTCCTTTGTTTTAGTTGAAGGCTCTTGGAGGGGCCATTTGTCATGTTTGGAGCTGGTTATGGTTTTGGAGGTGATGGATGGAGTTTAGAATGAGTGCTTATGGAACAGAATTGGGTATGGGCCTGGAGAGAGAAAATGTTGAGTCAGCAGTATGATATCACTGATTCTCCATCAGGGGCAATTTTCTCCTCATGAAACGTTTGGCAATATCTGAAGACAATTTTGGTTGTCACCATTGGAGGGTGTGTATGCCTGTGCGCTCACCTGTATACACATGCATGTTGCTGGCATCTAGTGGGCAGAGGCCAGGAAGAGCACCTTGTGACAAAGAACTATCCATCCTAAAGTGTCAACAGTGTTGACTTTGAGAAACCCCGATATACATGAGGTCTGCCTGGAAACAGTCCAATCATTGTTAATATAATGAGAATGGTTTGTATAACATCAATGTACCCTGGCAGCCAAGGAGAGTGGACTGGAATGCGCATGCGTGAACAATGATGACTTCACTGTACTAGTCAGCAGGGCTGTAGACGCCACTGAGTGAGCATGTGTGTACTGTGTCGCCGTCGCATTAAAAATGACTGACTGAGTAGAGCAATGAATCTGCATTAAATTTTGCATTAAGCTTGAACAGTCCTCCATGAAAACTGTTCACATGAATTCAGAAGGCCGCAGCTATGGGCAGCTGGTGAATGGCAGCTTCATCATGACAACACGCCTGCTCATGCATCATGTCTTGTGCAGTTTTTGATGAAACATCAAATCACCCAGGTGACTCAGCCCCCCTACAGCCCAGATTTGGTGCCCTGCGACTTCTGGCTTTTCCCCAAACTAAAATCCCTTTTGAAAGGGAAGAGATTTCAGACTGCCAATGAAATTCAGGGGCAGCTGATGGTGATTGGGAGAACTGTGTGAGGTCCCAAGATGCCTACTTTGATGGGGATCGAGGCATCATTGTCCTAGGTACAGTGTTTCTTCTTTCTTGTATCTTGTATCTTCTTCAATTAATGTCTCTTATTTTTCATATTACATGGCTGGATACCTTCTGGACAGACCTTGTATATATGTAGATGTGTATATAGTTTCTGGGGTGGGGGTGTGTGGATTTCAACAGAAGATGTTGGGTATTCTTATGAACTATAAAGACATTCACTCATGTTAAGGACATAAAGATATATGCAGACACTTTGTGAGAGGTTACGTTTTTCTAGTTTTTGCAACCACGTAGCCCTCAAAAGCAACCTGGAATATGGAAATATTCTTTTTTTGTTGCTGCTGGAAATATATTCTTGTGGTGCTAGTTATCTGTGTTGGACATATTAGTGCCCCATTTTCCTAATATTAAAGAAATGAATGTGGTTGAAAGTCAAAACAATCCAAGTTCTACATGTTGAACTTGGATTCTTAGATGTTTAGATCTGGGAGGAATCCCAACCTCTTCATTTTGTAAATGAGGATGCTAAGACCTAGAGAGGGAAAAAAGCTTGTTCGCAAATCACTTAGCCAGTAATTGGCAGTACTCAGATTTCAGACCCCTGACTGTTTTTTAAACTCACATTTGTATAGTGTTTTATCTTTGCAAAGCATGCTTTCAGCATAAAGTTTTTTGATTTCTCACCTAGCTCAGGGAACTAGGCGGTAGTATAATCCCAATTTTAAAGAAGGTAAAACTAAGGTTTAAGGGTAGGAAGGAACCCCATGCCACAGGAATGTTATTAAGTGGTGGAGACGGAAAATAGGTTGCTTATTAAATCCATAGCCCTGCTCCTTGAGCATTTTATAGCAAAGACACACATCTCAGAAAAACAGGGAACAGAAAAAGAGGAAAGAGGCAATCTAATATAATGAGGATGAAATAAATGTTCGCCAAGTGGGAGAAGTGAGTAACACTGAGTCCTGCTTAGAAACTGCTAAAATCAGGAAAATGAAAAGCTTAGATAATGGTTGGATTACCAAATATCATAATATTTATATTTCTACTCCTTTTCTCTTCCCTATCCTTCAAAACCATTCATTTGCTCCCCCTATTATGCTAATGTGTTATTTAAAAAAACCTTTCCAGTTTATTTCTAATTTTGTTATCAGTAACAGAAGAAACCTAAAGCCATCGAGATTTCAGTTGTCATTCTGTTGATACATTATTTGTTTAGATTTGACCTCGTCCAACATTTTCTTAACCTGTAGGATTTCCGTTGTTTAATAGCTGCCACGTGTACCGAAGTGGGTTTCTTGATAGTAGATATACTATAATAGACATATGCTTTTGGAATAGGAGCTTGTAACTTTTTTAAACTGGAAAGTTGGCGATTTCTCTCATTTAGTATTAATAAACACTGTTTTAGTCTGTAATTGGGACCTACAAGCGTTTTATAACCTTTGAATGCATTGCAAGACACCAGTATTCTGTCCTAACAAAAGATCAAGACCCCACCTTTCTCCTGGTCTTGTTAGGGTAACCTGTAAATATACACCTCGGTTGTACTTTTTGTTAGGTCAGTGCTGTTAACCCCAGCCTAACAAACGTGCTCTTTCTGCTTAGTATACCTCATCGTGGGATGTATTCCTGAACGAATAATTTTCTTCAGGGAACCCTTTTTTGAAATATATTTCCATTTTTTGTTTAGTCCCCACCCCCCTTCACCAGCCTTCAGAGGCTCAGGTTGGGGTTAAAACACCTTTTCGCATTATTTTAATTATTGCTCTCCCCACCCCCAGCCGCACTCCTTTCCTGTTTCCCCCTCCTCTTTCCCCCTAACAGTGCTGTTCTGCAAAGCCTGCAGTGATTGATGTGATGGCAGTGCTGTCATTCTTTTTAACCAAAAAAAAGTCATTTTTGTTCTAGTTATTTTAATAGAGTCCCATTAAAGATGTATTGCTGACTGAAATATCGGCGTGAAGGGCTCTCACTGAGCTGAGCCCAGGAATTAAGAAGTCAGGAAATCGGCTGCTGCATTGCAAGAGAGCCTTGTGTGACACCGAATCTCCTGATTGGGGAGATCATTACTGCTATTATGACTCGACTTGCGTAGGAATTTTAAATTCCATCTGAATGTCAGTAATAACCCTCTTAGCAAATTATCCTGAATAAAATCACGAAGGCATTTTATATAATAGGTGTTGAATTACTGGATAGATTTGCTAATTAAATACTCTTTGTTCTGCTGCAGTTGACATTACAGGGTAAGATCTTGAACAATTATTCTCAACAGCTGTACTTTGTTAAGGGAAAAATTAACCACAAAGTTTATTTTTTTACACTTGAAGTTGGCAGATTTTTGAAATGTGCTTGAAAAATTTCATCATCCAATTGGTAATGAGTAGATAAATATGCAGGTGTTGCTGTGAAATCAGATAACTGCAGACTGCCTTATTAATGAATTTAGCAAGCCTTTTATAGCCCTCTTTTCTAGCTTTTGGCACTTACAAAATGATTTTCTGTCAGAATAGGTAGCTTTAATATTAGGCTTGTCACTTTGAAGTGAACTTACGATTGGTCATCTTGTAATCACTGTTCCTTGTGTCCAGTAGACCTTTCTGGATACCTGTGGCTTTTTTGTGAAATGCATTTCCTTAATGGGAAAAATATCTGTAATGTATGTTTTTGATTGTTGGCTTCTAGAGCATTCATCGGTGTAGGCTTTTTAACAAGACACAGTGATAAGGAAATGAAACATAAGGTCCAGCTTCTAGATCAAGCTCTTAACCTAACTCTGTTACTTTGGGTAAAATCACAGGGCCTATTTTTCCTCATCTGTAAAATTGGGATTATAATACTGCCTACTTCTTAAAATTATGCATTCAGCATTCTACAAATATTTGTTAATAGCTACCGTATATTAGGCCCCCTGCTAGATCTTGAGATGTTGGTAGTCCACTGGATATCCAACAGCTGAGCCCAGTGAACAGTTTGAATGGAGGGCGGCTTTGGGGTGATCCTGCTCATTGGCCTTGGGTAAGCATCGGACTGGAGAGGGCACTGTGGTAGCCGCCATCTAGAGGTGCTTTAGTGAAGAAGCACAGGAAGTTGCAGTCAGCCTGGCTGTGGGTTGTCTGGCCTAGGTTGGACTGAAGAGTCGCCGGACTGTGGAGAGGACCTTGAAGTTGAGACAGAGCATTGTCATTAACTGCTGTTGATGTCCATTGGAAAGATGGTGATTGAAACTATCTGCAGAAATTAGTACACCCTCTGTGGAGAGCTATTTGACTATATTTATCAAAATATTTTAAATATATAACCTTTAACCCATTAAGTCTTCTTGTAGGAGTTTATCCTGTTACTGACATATTGGCAGATTCCACGTGTATGAGGATTATTTGTTGAACTGTGGTTATAAAGGTAAAGATTAGAAATCATATACATGTTCAATAATAGAGCTCGAGTTAAATCATGATCCATTGATACAGTGGAATACTATGTAGTCAATAAAAAGAATAAGTCAGCTCTTTATGTGTGGGTATGAAATAATCTCTAAGATAAAAGTGGCAGGTTAAAAAAAAGCAGTGGCAGCATAGTCTCTATAGTTTGCTTAGTTTTCTATCATTTCTGTGCAAAACATCCACCAAGAGGTTTCTGCCACCCCAGAGAAAGCCATTTTGGTAGCAGCCCTTGGATTGTGTGTGGAAATGGTTGTGAGCTGGTGGAGGACAGAGTGGGGTGGGTGATGGATCTGAGAGGTGAAGGTGCTCTTGGGGATGATCTAGCTGGTTTGGTTCACAGAGTGAAAGAAGAGTAGAAGAGATCAGTTACCGCCTATGCAGATATGCAGTGAAAGGTCAGCAGATTGTTCCCGAGGTATTTTACTTGGCACATAACTGTTACCTCGTGAAATTGTCCCTTGTGGTGAGGAAAGCTAAGCCTAGCTGGGCTGGAAGGGGCAGAGGATGAAGAGAACTCGTGATAAGTAGTTCTGTCCTCACTACAATTAACCTCACTTGGGTGGATCTCATTGCCCTTTTCCCCAAGGAACCATCAGGTAGTCTCCCACAATGCTTTCTATGTAATTTAAATGTTAAAACATTAAGATGAAGTGGAGGGAGTGAATGTTTTTATGAGGTAGCTGAATTCTAGTGCCTAGCAGAAAAGTAATTGGTATTCCTATGAGACCTATCAGTCAACTAGCAAACAGTGTTTTAAATGCCTGTTGCATGTGAAGCCTGGTCTTGGTGGGGAGGGGACACTGCAAACTTTCCAGAATGGGTTTACTATGATTATCTTGGGCCAGTGGCCTTGAACCCCACCTACAACGTAGGAATCATCTTGAGAGCTGTTTAAAAAGAAATGTGTTGGGGCCAGGTATTGGTATTTGTTGAAAGATTCCTGGGCGATTCCACTGTACAGCAACTATGGGAATGACTGGTTAGCCTAATCAGTATTCACCACCACCCCCGGGGCAGGGGAAGGGCTTCCTTCCCTAAAAACACAGGACAGTGAATGCCTGCACAAAATCGGGAGACAGTAATAGAGGGGAAGGGGCAATGGAAATGGAAAGTAGTGGGTAGATATAAAAGGTATTCTAAGGTCAGGATTTATAGGACTCTGTAATATGAAGGACAAGAAAGACCTGAGATTTGAGCGCAGTTGACAGCGAGGACCATTGGGGGTAGGAAAAAGAAATATAAATGAGGTCAGTCTGTCTGGCCCATTGGAACAGTGACTTCTGGTTTAGATCTGTGCTTTGAAAGATGGACGATAGTGGACAGAAAATAGCATGAAGTGACTAAGACCCCATACTCTGGAGTAAGAATGCTTGGGCTCTTATCCTTGTTCTGTCACTTAGTGGGACAAATTAATTACTTCCTCTTGCTTTTTTTCCCCCCTTGCATCTAACAAATGGAAATATTAATGGTGGTTAGCTCTTGGGGACCTTGGAGCATGACATGAAGAAAATACATGAGATGCTTGTAGTACAGTATCTACCCCCCCCAACCCTCTGAGTGCTCATTATGTCATATTACTTTTTAAGAGGCCTTAAGTTTGTGTTATTTTTGATCTGGTCCCTGATAATTTATATCTGTTTTTGCCTATATCCACACTGTAACCTATATATGTATAATCTTATAGCTCTATGGGTCTGGGGATAGATACTATCTGTATTGTTGTCTTCATTCACTGAATGCTTACTGAGCCCCAGCTTTGTACTGGGCACTGTCCTAGCTCCCAGACTATAGTGAATGTCTGCTTTGTGTCTTCAAGAAATTTAGTGTAGAGAAGAAATTTAAATCTAATTATTGTATACATACTGGATATATATGATATATATTTGATATATATCTGATATATATTAGATGTATACCTTTATTATATATATAAATAAAACTTTTTTTACTTTTTTTTTTTTTTGGTTTTTCAATTACAGTTGTCCCCTTTTCCCCAAATTTCTCTCCCCCACCCAACCCACCCTTTTTTACTTTTTAAGATCATGAATTCCATGAGTAAGAATTGCCAGATTTAAAATGCTCTGTCAAGGTTTTTTTAAACCATGTAGTTCTTTTAAATATTAGTAATGAGAATAGTTTGCATTTTTTCATATTTTAAAGGGATGCAGTCAGTCCTTGAATAATGTCATTTTGTTTGTCATTTCATAATATTGATAAGGAAAAACATCGATTCCCGCTTGGGACCTCTGTCAGTGTGGAGTTTGCATGTTCTCTCCTTGTCTGCCTGGGTTTTCTCCAGGGGTTCTGGTTTATCTCACATCCCAAAGATGCGCATGTGTGGTAAACTGGCGTGTCTGCCTTGTCCCAGTGTGAGTGGGCATGGCTGTGGGTGTGAGTGTGCCCTGTGATGGGAGGGCATCCTGTCCAGGGTGGGTGCCCACCTTGCACCTGAATTTCCAGGGTAGGCTCTGGCCACCCACTGGTGACGCTAAGCTGGGATACACGGGTTGGAAAAGGATTTTCTGGTTTTCATTTATCTTTCTTAAATGTATTTCTAGCTCACCTTTATTTCAATGTTTAACATTAGAAGTATTTTGGATGTTTATTTAGAAGTTGGGCAATGTTTCTGTGACCCTAGGAAATAGGTGATAGGAACTTAACTCTTGTTTATATAAATTAGCCTGTGGTAAAATTGGTTTCCTTATATATGTCGTTTCACTTAAAGTCTCAGTTTCCAAGCATTTGTCCATGATGTTAAGCGAAGACTTACTATATTGTTATTATGCATGTTTATTAAAGACCGACCTTTACAGTAGATCTGTTTACATATCTCTGACTAAGAATCAGCATTGAGGCAAACTTATTTTTAGACTATATTGACGTTATTTTAAGGGTTGTAGTTAGAAAATGACCAAGAGCTTTAAAATACATGGAAATGACAAATCATTGGGCTACCTATCTATGTGCTTACATTTATGTTTTTGTGATTATATAATGCATTAATCTTGACTTTCTGTTTCATTTAGATTTTGATGCAAACGAAAGAGATGGTAGAGAAGGTAATGCTAAGTATTTTCATTATATAACGATTCTTAAATATCATTTCTAGTGACATTTTTGTATTCAAGGAAAATTACAACCCAACCAGACTAGAAATGGCTTCTTAGAATATCTGGTTTACATTTATAATCCCCCCTAATGGATTATAGCTTTTTTCTTTTACTAACACTGATATGATCTAGCCGCTGCTTGAAGCCTATATGTGAGTGTTTCAAGCAAATTAGTAACAGTGCTAATTAGAGTTTACTTCCAGGCCTTTATACTGTATGTGCTCTAGTGTTGTTTGCTATGATTGACTTTTTTTTGGCACTCTTCATATTCTACTAAATACTGTTTGAAACTGTTAAGAATTTAATAGGCATTTGTGCCTCTGAATTTTAAAATCCTATTACGTTTCTGCTTCATAAATTGCCATGACCACTAAGCTTGTGGTACATTGGGTAAATATAGTCCCTCTTTCCTAGTCTCTTATCCTCCTTTGTTTTATTCAGTTACACATTTTGTTTTCGTTGAAACTAGACACTTCCCCTGCCATTGTAGTATCTGTTTTAAGAAAATTAGGGAGATTTTTTTAATGTGGCATTGTTCGCCTTCCTGCTTTATTGGGGCTTAATCTGCAGTTGTACACTCCTGACAATATGGATAAGAATAAAGTTAGCCTTTGGAAAAAAGTCAGTGGAACCTGTAATTTCTGTAACATAGAAAATCTTGGCTTTCATTGTACATAATGGTCACCATGTTTTAGCTGTTAATTTTTATAATGTTTTCTTTTTATTAGATGAATCTTGAAGTTATTTATGGAGATACAGATTCAATCATGATAAACACCAATAGCACCAATCTGGAAGAAGTATTTAAATTGGGAAACAAGGTGAGATAATTTGATCACATTATGTTTTATTTACATTTGTGAATTATTTTTAACACAGAACTTTATGTATAATGTACATTTTGTGTTTCTGAAAATAATAAATGTGGTGCCTTCAATTCTTCATGCTCTTTTATTTTTCTTAACCTCTTCTCTATTTGCTTGTTTTGAGGATAAAATTTAAAGGAAATTCTTTTTTTCTTAAGTGATAGGTATGTTTTGCCTTTGAGAACACTCTAAGTATGGTGAGTTTAAGATGTGATCAAGTTAGTCACATTGTCGTTCATAAGGAGAAATGTCTCTTACGTGTTCAGATGCCTTTCATACACTGATAGATATGGATAAACACCTACCTACCTACATACATACTTATATGCACATCTATAATATTTATAGGAGTACCTAAAATATATTTGAAAAGGCAAGGGGACATTTCAAAATGATCATTTGTAGCCTCCCAATTGTAGTTTACAATTAGCGCAGTTAGTGGTTCTTGAGCGCTTACTGTGTTAAGGTATTGTCCCAATAAACTAAAACTAAGGTATTATCTTACAAGCTAGCATCTTTTTACCTTTCCCCTCTGAAATGTATGAAATCTGAACTATGGTCTTCACTTGAGAGCAAGTCTAGCATATTGTACTCATATTGGACCTTGAAAAACTATTTTCTCTTGAGATGATGGTCTGTACCCTGACCCTATCAATAAGAGCAGGTGAACGTTCATTTACTTGTTCAGCATATATTTATTTGCTTATATTCAGGCTGCTTATATTCAAGGTACAGGGACATTATAGGCATTTTAATAGTTTAAGTTTTACTTATTTCTGGCCACATATCTACTTGTTGGACTATGTAATCTCTAACTAATTCAGTAGTTTGAAGGTAAGTACATATGCATTTAGTTTTTAGATTTAAGAAAGACTATTTCACCAGTTTTATAATCCTTGGGGCTGCCCCTGCCAGTTCTGTCCCTGTGCTTTTTCAGTGTTCTTGCATCAGGCCCAACAGAATATCATGTTCCATACATATATGCACAGTAAATACATTTCCATCTTGTGTGACTTCAAGTTCTGTTTAGATTAACTCTTGGGAATTTGTAGCATGTTCATCTTCTCCCTGTTAGATGTTTGAGAAGCTAGTATTAATGGTTGGAATTTTCACAGGTAAAAAGTGAAGTGAATAAGTTGTACAAACTGCTTGAAATCGACATTGATGGAATTTTCAAGTCTCTGCTACTACTGAAGAAAAAGAAATATGCTGCTCTGGTTGTAGAGCCAACGTCAGATGGGAATTACATCACCAGACAGGAGCTGAAAGGATTAGATATAGTTAGAAGAGATTGGTGTGATCTTGCTAAAGACATTGGAAAGTGAGTCCTGCTTTCATTTTTGATTTTGTCATTTGCCTTTTAAAAATTCAAGTGTTAATGACATGGACAACATCTGTGATTCTGCCGAGCACAAGGACACAGCTTCTTTTTTGTTGTTGTTATTGTTGCATATTAACAATTATTTTCATTTGAAGTGGAGTTTTATAGATTAAAACTTAGAAAAAGCCACACTCATTCAGTAAGAGATTCTTGCTGTAGAGTACATCTCGTGAGTTTTTACTCAGGGTGAGGGTGAACATTCACATTTTGGATCCTTACGGAGTTGGCTTTGTTGATACTGTTTTGTTTGTATTACTTTGCTTTGATATTCCTGTTAGAAAGTGTCTTGTATTGTATTCCTGAATCATCCTAGAGCCTCTTTAGGAACATAATTGTTAAGGCATCCCCATTTTATGGCTTAAAATGTTCTGGGATTCAGAGTGGACCATGGAGTGAGGCTTTGTTCCTGCTGATATCATTTGTGTGTAAAGACTCTTACTAGCCCTGGCCATATAACTCAGCTGGTTGGAACGTTGTCCCAGTATGCCAAGGTTGCGGGTTCGATCCCCGGTCAGGGCACCTACAAGAATCAGGAATAACAAGTCAGTGTTTCTCACCTTTACTCTCTCTCTCAAATCAATTTTAAAATTTAAAAAAGAAATTCTGTAAATTTAAAAAAAAAGATTCTTACTAACCTCAGGTTAATTTAAAAGCTAGTTCTCAAACACCATATGTACCTCAGAAATAATAAATGTCATGAATGACCCCCCAGCTTTGTACCTGAGACTGAAGATTGTATTAAGACCTGTTTTATTTTTTTAGGATCATATTAATTTATAAAACACCCATTTAAAAATGAATTTTAGATACTTTATTTACAATTGTTCCAGATATTACTGGTTTGTGATCCTGAGCAATTCTGAAAATAGACATTTTTTTGTTTAAACCAAAAATTTAAATTAATTTTAATATTGCTGTATATCAGCATATTTTACTTGTTTTCCATTCTTCCTCTTGTTTTCTAGTCAGGAGATTGAGCAATTGTTTCTTCTGCAAACTCCTCTTGATTAGGCAAAGTTGATCATTCGAGTATAGGTCATTGTTAGCCTTTTATGAAATGTAGTTTGAAATGCTTCATTGGCCCCAAATGTACCCAAAGATGAAACTACTTTGTATAGACTGTCGATTAGAGTGTTCTCTTCAGCTTTGTGTTTTCTAAGAAAAGATGCATCATAATAGAAGTAAATTTCTCTGAGTTGGAAATGTATTAGTAATTAAAGCTATACAAATGTTTTTGTCAGGGTTCTTTTTCTGACAAATTATAATGCAGCTGTCAAGTCCTCGCTCTGCATTTTTTCAGAAATGGATAAAATATTGGCTTCCTTACTCCTTTTCATTTTCTTTTCTTTTCTTGTAGTGGGGGGAATCTGGTGGAATAGCATGAAGTTTTTGAGGAACAGTGTGAGCTTAGAGAACATTGAGCAATATAATGAAGCTGAAGAAAGAAAAGTTTGAAATTTTTGGTTTCTCTTTTTAAAATTTTCGTAAAGAATTTTATATTTCCACTTTCCAGCTAATGGTCATCTCAGGCAGAAGTGATATCTTGATGTCACATATAACATCTTGGTGCTTTATGAGGCAAGTGAAATGCTTGTCTTCTAACACATTAACTTATGAGAAGACTAACTGCTTTTGAATTTTGTAATTGCTTAAAATACGATAGAACACATAGCTTGTGTGTCTGTATTTTGTATGAAGTATTAAATGCGGCATAAAAAATGATCTGTGTGTCTTAAGGACAAACCTGACATTTCAGTGTTGGTAAACTTTTGGTAGAGTTAATGTTAAAAAACAAATTGTAATGGCCTTCTAGGCATTGGCCCTAGTGTTAGCTTTTAATACAGTTCTTGTCCACATGTTAACCTAATGGAATTTATCTTCCTTTTCTTTCTTAATGATGTATGATATTAAAAAATCAATCCCTGACTTTTTTGCAGCTTTGTCATTGGCCAAATTCTTTCTGATCAATGCCGGGACACTATAGTGGAAAATATTCAGAAGAGGTTAATAGAAATTGGAGAAGATGTGCTAAATGGCAGTGTCCCGGTGAGCCGGTTTGAAATTAACAAGGTAAATGTAGCATTTATTGCTGAGCCCAGCTGCTGCCACCGTGTTTTTCGTGTTTTTCTCCTCCTTCTGGTCGTTGAAGAACCACCTCATCCTTGCAATTGAAATAAATTCTAGCTGGTGATGAAAGCTGCTTAACAACTATCTCATAGACTGAACACTAGCATACCACTCTTCCCCTTCCAGCCGCTGGTACTGCCATGTCTGCTGCAGGGCCTTCTCTCTTCATTCCTGGCTTGAATTCCTGGAAGCCGCCTTTCTAGAGGTTCTGTGGAGTGATAACGTTGGTGTTTCAAGGACTAGAGAGTACCACCTTCTTCATAAGTCCTCCTAAGTTATAGTTGTTTGGGGGCAGGCCTGTAAGCTGTGTGTGTGTGCGTGTGCGTGTGTGTGTGTGTGTGTGTGAGGGAGAGAGAGAGAAAACACGCTTGCGTGTGTGTGTGTGTGTGTAACTTCACCGAAGGTGATTCTTAGAAGTGCTGTAATCTTTTTTTGGACACAGTTATAATTTACACTGATGGGTAGTCTTAATTGTTGAAAATAAGGAATACTTTTCCTTACATAATTTGAAAAAATAAGATCTTCATTTCCAAAATGCTGTGTCATAGAAGATGTTAGGTTACAGACTTTGTTTTCCATTAAGAAAATAGGTACCCTTGCATATTTAGAAGCTAATTTTGCAAATACCACTTTATTAGTTTTGTGATAAGTAGATTTCATTGTCAGAGCTCATAAAAAATAATTTTCATGAAAATATAATGATTACATTAAGTGGGAGTTTTAGAGTTAAAACTTATTCATGATAGCCCTGTGTTAAGAGTAATGCTTGCCCTGATTTTTTCAGTACCTACCTGGCTTTATAAAGGATGTGATTGTGTAACCACTATGCTGTACACTGGAGCTAATTTAAAATAATATTGAATGTAAACTGTAATTGAAAAATAAAAATAAATTTAAACGAAATATTGTAAAAAAAAGTAATGCTTGACATTGTTGCACATTTTACTCTTAAAAACATTTTTACATTGCAGCAATTATAATATGTTAATTTGAAATCTGTTTTCACTTAACATAAGCAAATTTTTCACTTTTTTATATTATCTTAAAAAGCATCATGTAAATCAATGTATTATTAATTTTATATTTCATTGATAAATCTTTAAATTTTTTGATTATTTGAGTTATTTATTTTTTTATATTGTAAATAACTGTATTAAACATCTTTCTCCATTACCTTTTTCTTTGAGTCAAAATATAGGAAGATCTGTATGGCTCTTTTTAAATTGCTTTGTAAAAGGGTGATACCAATTGATAATAACAAAAAAATGCCCATTTCACCAGAGATTTGCTTGTATTGGTGATATTTAAATAAAACACTGCTACCGTAATGGATATGAACAAAATTTTACTGTTGGATTTAATTTACATTTCTTTGATTCGTAGAGAGAATGAATATTTCTATGTATATCCTTATGATTTGTATTTATTCTTAGGTAAGTCACTTGTTTATTATACCTTGACCTGTGATGTCTTTAAAGTCACAAAAGAAGACATTTATTTATATGTGAAAAGTAAAAATTATAGAAATATTATAAGAGAATATGACCCTTGACACTAGTTCTGCACTTTAAGTGATGCAATGTGTACCTATTGACATGGAATCACTTGTGACATCTAGAAAGGAGTTTCCTTTTAGATTTTGTTTTGTCTGCTCTTTCTCAAAAATTTGAGTAAGAGTTATAACCTCAGTATCCCTTTGATCAGCTTTAGCATCTATTCTGTAGACTGTGTCCTTGATACTGTCTGCCTTCTTAGAAGTGTGGGCCTTCTATTGCAAGGGCTTTCATGAATTTGGAAGGTGGAGTCTGAACATCACTACCTCAGTGGCAAAATAATACCTGAGCACATGTCCTCTAAGGTAGGTAGTGGGCCCACACTGTCATCTCATGTGAATGTTGAGACCTGGAGTCATAGACACACTGGCTGTCTCCAAGTTCTGATGAACACTACAGTTTTGCTAGTTTAAAGTTTTTATTGTTGAAATTTTTAAACATACACAGAAGTAGGGAGAGTAGTATCATGAACCCCGTGTATCCATCACTCAGCTTCAATAAGTATCAACTTACAGTGATATATTATTGAAAATAGCAATAATAGCCAGTACTTTGTGTGATGGGGCTGTGCATACTTCTTTCTTGTGGCAGAACTAAAACTGACTCTCCGTCTTTGTACCCTCTCTTTCACTTAGCACAGTAACTGGCAAATAATAACTATTCATTGAGCTATAAAAGAATCCACTTGCTTGTTTAATTATCTGTTCATCAGACGTGGAGTACCTTTCATGTGCACAGTACTAGATTCTGGCACGGTCCATATTTTCAAGGTGCTAATGGTCTCAAAGATATTTACTATCCCATGTTCTTATACTTATTTTTGTAAAGAAGAATTTCTGTAGAGTAAGTACAGAAAATTCTGATGAAAGGACTATCTATATCATAATTATTTCTGTGTTTTACCGTAAACCGTTTATGTGTCATAGGTGATATGTCCTGATTAACATTTGTCTGAATAGTTATACTATTTAAAACCTGGGAGCTGTTCAGTTTTTACATTTTATCATTTTCAAAAGGCAGTGGACTCGAAGAGTGTATGTATGTGACTGGTTGTAAATGGTCTTACTGAAGGACACACACACACACACACACACACACACGATACTAGTAGGGGTTGGTAATGGGAGGTTAGCCTATGGTGGAGGGGTGAGGTGGCGAGATTTACCACGTGAGAGATTTTAGCCCTTGTTGCCACAAGCAGCTGATTTTTTGAACTACTGTAATCTTAGCTTAAATATATTTTATAAAGTAATACAAAATATGACAGCTGATTTTTATAGCCCTGGCTAACTTGAGCCTAAACCACCAGGAAGCATTTTGTCCTAAAATCAAGCCTTCTAAAACTAGCTTACAAAACCCTGCAAATAGTCCCAATCTGATAATTGGAAAGTATGTCAGATGAAATTCAGAATTTCTTAACATTGCACTGAAGTGCAGTCAAATGGAGAAGATAATGGTTTTCTTAAGTAGAGTTATATTGATTAAGATTTCTTTGCAGTATTACCCAACTGAGTCAATCAAGACTTCACATAATTCAAGATTGAGGCGATTCAGATACTTGGAGCGTTTTCTTAGATGCTCTTTTACACTGAGTGTCTGATTTAGAAAGTGTACATGATGTGGATATGTGCTGCCGTGTTTGAGGACCTGCTTTATTTACTAAAGCAGTTCTCAAACTTCCTAACTTCGGGACACCTTCACACTCCCAAAGTAATTGAGGCCTCTGAAAGCTTTTGTTTATGTGGTTTGTGTTGATATTTACTGTGTTAACAGATTAAAACTGAGAAACTTAAAAACATTTATTAATTTATTTAGCGTAGCAATAAACCCATCATGGGATTACAAAAATAGCATTTTTCCATGAAAAATAACTATATTATTTCAAAACAAAGGCAAATTAGCCAGGGGAGTGGCATCATTTTACAGTTTTGCAGATCTCTTTAATGTCCATTTTAGGAGGAGACATCTGGATTCTCATATCTGTTAGTGCATCCAATTTGTTATGATCTGTAGTTTTGGTTGAGTATAGGAAGAATATCCAGTTTGACACAAATGTAGTTGGAAAAAGTAAACACAGTTGAGTAATTTTTTTCAGATAATTGTTCATATTCTTTTTTGATTCTACACCGAAACTCTCTTAAGTGGTATTTTTAAAAAGTTATTTGTAATGTGGAATTTGAAACCGTATCTATGAGCTTTGCATGCTCTTACATTAAACTCTGTTGGTCTGTGTTATACTTTGAATGGATATTTCACCTATGCGTGACATTATGCATTGGTCCTTTGTTTGATACTGGTTCCCTGAGTTAGGCAAATTTTCTGAATTTTGACGTATTTTATTATACCATATCAAAAAGGACATTTAAAAATGTTCTACTTATATCATCAGAAAAGTCTTTAAGTATTGGGAAACTATTGTGTGCACAAAGGTGGAAACAAGTTTTCCAAAATTCTAACTTGCACTCGAAAGCTTGAATTTTATCATAGACAATATATACTGTCAGTTGTTTTCCTTGAAGGGGCAGACTCACTTGGTTCTTTTTTTTTTTGAGAAGTCATCAGCCAGATACCCAAGTTAGAAAAACTGTAGTTGTCCTGTCTTTTTTTCAAGTAAAAATTATGTTCCAAGAAAATGGTGGCTAATTTAGCTTGCAACTCAATTACACAAGCGCTTTTTTCCCTCAAGGAACCTTTGTTCTTCAGTATACAGTAGATGAATCTTATGCATGCTTCTTGTTTTGTCACATAAAGTAATAGCCTTATACTCAAGGGTCAAGAGCTTAAAATTAATAATTTTTACTACATTAAGAACATTCTTATTGAAACCCACTTTTTTTTTTTTAAACTCAAAAGCGTTAGTACAATACAGTGGTTGTTAGTACAATTTGGTGCTGCTGCCATGTTCATGTCTGTAAGGCACCAGCATCTTAACTGACCATTGCTTCTGCATCACCAGTGCAAATTATATTGTTAGAAAAGTAGTTTTGATTTTGCGACCCTCTGAAAGAATGTCAGGCACCTCCCAGGAGTCTGTGGGCCACACTTAGGTGACTCAGTCACATAGCATCCTGGTCCCTGTCTTTTGTCTTTTGAAACACATTTCTTACAGAGCTAGGTATTTCCTTTCCCTTGGGCATAGGATTGAGTTCCAGTCCATTAGACTATTTTTTTTTCTCACCTCTTACTTTTAACTTTTGCTCTTTCTCTTCCTGGAATCTTCTTGCTCCTGTCATCTTTTCTTAAAATCTTGTTTTTCCTTCACATGCCTGCTTACATTTTTTTTTTTGCCCCCATTATTTCTACTCTCAGGTGGAAGTGATCTTTCCCTGTCCAGACTCTCTCCATAACACTTTGTTTGCCTCTCCCTTATGGCTCATGTAGGTTATTTTAGAGTTTTTTTCTTTTGTGTAATGGGGAGTCATCTCCTAATAACAGATGACATAGGACCAGTGACTGTGTTATGTATCTTGCAGTACTTTACAGTGCTTGAGCTTAGTGAATTATTGCAAAGTGAGTGACGCCATTTATTGTGCAAGCATTTGGTTGCTGCTGTACGTCAGGTGTTGTTTGAGCGCTGGGAATACAGGTGTGAGCAAGGCTGCTGTGTTCCTGCTCTCCTGGCTCTTACTTTCTGTTACAGACTCACTCACTCTGCCTTCGTAGATCTTAAGTTGACGGTGGGAGTGAATCTAGTGATTTACACTACCTTTGGGATTTACTGAAGCTAGAGAAGCTTTTGAGAAACACATCCTTAAGTCTGAGTAGCTGTTACCCGTCATCCATCATTCCTGACTACTCAGTTAATTTGGTGAGAGACTTGCAAACATTAGAAAAAGTTCTAAGACTATGTTTATAGTCTTAATTTTTTATATGTAAGTATTATGTGCCATGGCCCGAAAACTTGTATTTCTTTCTTGTCAAGTTTGTGTCTGGTTATATTAGTTACTAAATGAAGGAGAGAGGAGACCTGAGGATGGAATGTCTAAAGATTCTGTGACAATGTTTTCTACATACAGCTTCTGTCATCTTTATGTTTATGTGGCTAGTATGGTTCTAGCAAAGATGTAGTAGTGTGTAGCTGTGCGAGAAGACTTCTATCTTAAAGTTTGGGGCGTTTTGTTCCCTCTTTTTCTTTTTTAGGCATTGACAAAGGATCCTCAGGATTACCCTGATAAGAAAGCCCTGCCTCACGTACATGTCGCCCTCTGGATAAATTCTCAAGGAAGCAGAAAGATGAAAGCTGGAGATACTGTGTCATATGTCATCTGTCAGGTAAAAATATAACAAGATTCATACCACTTATGATACAAGGTAAAATCCAGATCGCCACAGTGTCTTCTGCAGTAGTCTTCCGGATGATCGATGCTGTCAAGAGATGGTTTAGTCTGATTGGTTTTACAGTATTTAAAAACATTAGGGGTATGGCATATATTTATTAAAGTTTTTGTAAAACATTTAAGATGTGTGTTTTGGGGCACTGAAATTATTGTGGTGAGTAACAGTAACCGCTGCTTCAGCTCTATGTTAACTTCAGTGAAACTGTTTATAGGTTTGGTCATATGTCCAGCAGTAGTTGTTTGTTATTCCTTTTGCCACCGTCTCCATTATGAGTACTGGTAGAATAAGAGAGTAAATGTGTTTTTCCCTAGCCTGTGTTCAAATAATTACTTGAAAAAAGTAGGAAATGCATGGGTTTATGTAGACCTGCGAGAGATCCTAAGAACATACCTTATGGAAAAAACATGAAGTAAGCAATTCCATTTCTTTTTCTTTTCTTTCTTTTGAGTGAAGGAAGCCTGGAGCCCACCTCCTGGCCTTCTCCCTGTTCCGTGAGGCACCTCTAGACCTCCTAGGGCACAGTTTGAAACCCCTAACTGGTTTCTTTTGAGAGCAGCACACTTCTAACAGGAATGGGGAGACAGAGAAGGACAGAAGGCAGTTTTCTTTTCTATTTTCTTTGGAAAAACTTTCGCTGGAACTAAAGGAGAGGTTTCATTCCTTCTCTTGAAAACAAAACAAAACAAAAGAAAACAAAACAGTCAGTCAGTCATAGCTTCTATCCAGATTCTTTAAAATGCCTGTGGTGTGGTCTATCTAGCAAAAGGCATAATTCATCTGAACAAGACTTTCTTTTAATTATTGCATTGTGTTATTACAGTAAGAGATTTTAGATGAGCCTTAGGCTTTCTTGCACTATGATTGATCTTTGCCTACCTACAATCAATGTGTTTTTAAATCAGAGTGTTTTCAAAATTTAAAAGTCATTTGCTAATATCTGCTCAGTACCGTAGATGATGTACATAACAAATGATTTAAGCACATGGACAGGAATCAGCACTTGACTCTGTCTCCCTCCTAGGGTTACCCTTGATTAAGAACTGTTACAGAAAGCCAATTCCTGCAGGAAAATATTTCCATAAATGCCTGACTCGCTCAAGCCCTTAATGTGCTTTGCATATTGCCTCTGACAAGTCGCATCTCAAAAAAACAATTTTCATATTATGCAAATAAAGATTTTGGTAAATAGGCTAGTCTTTTTTCATTTGTGTCTTCACATGCACGAAGCAGCTCTTAGGTTATTAATGAGAGGAACAGATGGCAACATACAACTTTAAAACACATGTATATTCTGTGAAATAGCATTTAGTAATGAAATCCAGCCACAGTTTTATTTTTGGCTAAAACTAAAATGGAGATGTGTGGTAGTGTGACTGATGTATTTTGAAGTGAAACTTATGTTTTTTGATGTCTCAATATTTAGGTCTTATGATTTCTTCTTCTCAAGTTTTATTGATGCATAAAAGTTCAAATGCTGATGCTAATGTAGTACAATAAATTCAATTTTTGGTGATGTTTCAAAATTTCACTTATCCATTGCTACTGCTCTTTAACTTGCTTTCCCCTAAACAGGTTCTGTTTTGTTTAAAATTCACATTTAGAATATAGCATTCTACTGTTAATTTATTCAGACTATAAATTTAGATGAGTCTAGGGTAATGTTTTTGGTATCTTAATTTATATTGTAGTTTGTGACCTTGTAAAACATACATGAATAATTTGCTGAGATCTTAAGTCAACTTTCACTTACTGGTTAAGTTTGAAGTCATTAATTATTTAACTTCTGGTAGACATAATCTTCATAAGGCATACCTTTAACATCTTAAGGGGCTTACTAGTCACCTGTTTAAAAATCTTTTCCATTACTTTTCTACTAAAAAAGATGACAGCATAGTTTGGAATGAATTGACTGCACTTGGTTGTCTCTGTGAAGCATCTTTGTGACGTTCATGAATTACTATGTGGCCCTTCAAGCAGGACCAACATTAAACCTTAATCTGTTTTTAAAAGTGTTTGCTGCATGTTATTGCATATACTGTGGGGTCATGCTCCGTTTGTGAATTAGGTCTTTGAAGGGAATACATTTTATGTCACAGCCTAAGTGTTTTTCCAGTACAACATGGAAAAACTTGTCATCAATTCTTTTGCATTTAGTCATTGAGGGGGGGTCAGATTTTAAAAAATACAATAAGAAATGTGTTTTGGTCACTGTTAAAGCAAGTTTTTTGTGTGGATATTTAAAATAAAAACTTTTTCAACTAAATATGCATGGAATTTTCAACTGCTTTTTAAAAAACCTTAACTATGAGAACATCTTTTTCTTAAAATTACTTATTTGTTTATTTATTTATTTTTAGAGGGGAAAGGAGAAAGAGAGGGAGAGAAACATCACTGTGTGGTTGCCTCTCACTCACGCCCCCCACTGGGGACCTGACGTGCAACCTAGTCATGTGCTCTTGACTGGGAATTGAACCAGCGACACTTGGCTCGCAGGCCGACGCTCAATCCACTGAGCCACAACAGCCAGGGCGAGAACATCTTCTAATGATATATTGGGAAGTAACTTGAGTGCTATTTTAAAAAATCACCTCTACAAATCTGATTTTTATTCATCACCAAAAATTAGTAAACTCAACATTGCTGTAATCTTAAGGCAGACTAGTTTTTTTAAAAAACGACAATTCTATAAACTGATCAGGTTTCGTGCATCTGTTGAAAGGCAACGTGAATATAGCTGTGGTGCATCAAGACACTGCCCGCGGATTTTTCACACCTTTTTGTCTTTGGCTGTCACCTTATTCTTTTCTAACAATTCAAACTTCTAAAAGGGCAGCAATTAAAGTTGATTAATTCTGCCTAATTTCTTTAACTATATTGTAAACTCTTGAACAATAATTATAAGCAAGTCTTTTAATCTGAGGTTTGCTTTCTTTCCAGGTATTTCATTATATGTGAGAATAGGTGAAACCTAGTTGATAAACATCCCAGTTTGTTTCCATCAGGAGCCTAGTGTCAGGGAAGGACCCCCACCCCACCCCCGCCTCCAGTGTCTGGTAAAGACAGTGGTGTGGAAGGTTGCCTCTGCTTTGGGCTGGGCTCTGAGCTGAGAAGGGACTGATTGTAGCAGCAATGAAAGAATAGGATTCACATTATAATCAGTTTCTCAGAGCAGCTGAGCGCTGTAAATGGTTATGATTTACTAGTCTGAATATTAAATTCTGTTGTTTCAGACAAGAGGAAGAGTGGGGAAGAGTTGTAGGATGTTTGGCCAGTAAAGTGACGACTTTCTAATTCATAGACAAGGATGACAACACTCACAGGGCTGTACAGGGGCCATTTATATGAAATCTCACAACTTTTATTTTTATAGTGGGACCCCTTAAATGGTTCTTTGACCCTTCTTCCTTGCCTTGAGGAAGAGCCACATAAAGAGTGCAAAATGGTGTGCCCTTCATTCCAGTGGCCAGATATTTTGCTTCTAGGGCACTGCCAGTCCACCAGATTCCTCATTAATTTTATTCTTACCTGTTATAGCTTGTACATAAGGGACTCCTCGGTGGGTTTCATTCCCCTGTCTTTTCCTCTTGCTCATTTGCTTCTCGATGATACATGTAGTTCCCGTGGAAAGTTCTACTCCTGGGGCCTTTAAGATGATACTGTGACTAGAATGCCTGCATGAAGGCATTGCATTAACATAACCCAAGGACCACACATGCTTTTCGCCATCACTCCTGAAAGGCCCTTCTGACAAGACTAATAGTCAGCAAGGCTTCTCAATATGTTTCTGGGATGCGGCAGGTGGAATTATTTAATCTAGTCATGCCATCTTGCTCGTTTCATGTTTCAACAAAAAATAGAACACAACACATGCTGGATTTACATTCTTGGACAGTGGGCGAGATGTTCTCCTTCATCTTTCTACTCTTAGATGCATATGAAAAGGACTTGGTGGTGTTTGGAATTGAAAGCACAAAATTGGAATTCTTGTCTCTCTTTGACCAAGCAAGTGTGTGTGTGTGTGTGTGTGTGTGTGTGTGTGCGCGCGTGCGCGCGCGCGTGGTTGAATTTCTTACAACTTTACCTATACCATGTCCCCTTATAGGATGGGTCAAACCTCAGTGCAAATCAGAGGGCCTATGCACCTGAGCAGCTGCAGAAGCAGGACAATTTAACTATTGACACCCAGTACTACCTGGCCCAGCAGATCCACCCAGTTGTGGCTCGGATCTGTGAGCCAATAGACGGAATTGATGCCATCCTCATTGCATCATGGTTAGGTAAGTGCCCGAGCTTGGCCACCCCTCACCCCAACAAAGCGACACGCATGCGATCCTCCCTCCTTTGACTGTTGTGGGCCCTTTTTGTAGGTATGGTGCTGAGTCAAGTACTTCTTTGTTTATAGTTGGGCATTTATTTTTGTGGTGGTTTGGTTAATGTCTGTCTCCCCTCAGACTGTGAACCCCACATACTTGCTATCTCTGTAACCACGTGCCTGCTCCATAGTTGGCACTCAATCAGTAAATGCTGAGGGGGGAGAGAGGAGGCAAAAGAAAGGAATGAGATGATTTTAGGCGCCATTATAAGTCTCTGAGTTTACATTGTAGCTTTAATTAATCAAATTCCTTTAACACGGAGATTTATGGTATCTTGGCTATTGTTTCATCATGTCTCTGTCTCTAAAGGTATTTTGACATAAAGTGAAAAAACACAACTTTTTTAAGATTCAAAAGTTTATGTTTTAGTATTCAGTTCCCTGTGAGTGTCCTATTCTCACTTTTGTTTAAATACTTTTAAAATTAAGCTCACTGTTATCATCTAGGAATTTGCTAATTCCTAACTACTCATCATCCCAGGAGGTGCCAGCCAACCCTGAAACCTAAATGTTTCTTTGATTTTTTTTTTTTTTTTTACTGTGTCACCAGATGATCATCTCTTACTTAGAATTGTATTTCATAATCTGTCCTGATTTCATTTCTGGGCGACCAGCATGTAAAGAATTACATTGCTTAAGACCTCAATTCTCTATTCCATTTACACACAGATTAGAGTAATGCCTAATAAAGTCCTTAGACGGCTCCTCAGTATCTACAGGTAAACTTTAGAGCCACTGACATCTTTAGCAGTTATGGACTCTCTAGCTCCAGCCTGTATTTGTAGCCTTATTTCTTAATCAGTATACCCAGGGTCCCCTAAGTGTGACATGGCTCATTCTGTTCCTGCTTCATGGAAAATCTTCGTTTTCTCATTGGAACGTCTAGTTTAAGACGTGGGTTTTTGCGTCATAGGGACTTAGGTTCAAATGCTAGTTGTGGTTCTGTGGCTTTAGCAGGCCTCCAGACCTTGGTCTGAGCCTGGGAACAGAGGGAGTGTTCAGTGAGTGCCAGGCCCCTGCGTAAGTATGTCCACACTCCTCCAGTCCGTGAGATTAACACATAGTTAGTGCTCAGTGTGCATTGTGGACTGAGATTAGACAGATGAATAATCAAGTCACATATTTTCTTTTTTAATGTTATTTTTTTCATTTAAAAAATTTTCTTGTTCAGTTACAATTGTGCCAGTTTCCTCCCATTGCTCTCCCCTGCCCTGCCCACCCCCCTCTCCCACAGTCAGTCCCCACCCTGTTGTTCAGGTCTGTGGGTCCTTTATACTTGTTCCTTGTCAAGTCACATATTTTCCATCCTGCCCCTGCTGAGTATGTGTCTGAGCTCCTCCCGCCAGCCCCGTTTTCACTATCCCATCAGTGTCTGCTCTGGAAGTGGAAGCTCATTTTTGACATTTGCCTAAGCAAAACATAATTAGGAAGATAAAAATTCTGCTACCCGAATCATCATATAATGTATTCTCAAAGTTGAGTTGTATTTGATGATATTTATAAATCCTCAGCTGGGAGGGGGGAGTGTGAGTGCACAATATTTTTTTAGCTCCCTTCTTGCCTCTCTCTTCTGCATCTGAGCGCTCACTCTACCGGATGCTGCGATAAGTACTTTGCACGTGTTTCTCGTTTAATCCTTGGAACAGCCTCGTGTGTACATTGTATTTGTTGCATTGTACAGAGAAGGAAGCCAGGGCTTAGAGGAGTAACTAACCTGGTCTTGTCACACAGCTGGCTGTGACTGGATTGGGACCTAGCTCTGTGTGACTGCAAAGCTTGTGCTCCTAACCCCTGTGCTAAGCTGTGCTGCCGCTTCTTGGCTGTGAGAGGTGACGACAGATGTTTCAGCCAGGAGTGCAATGGCATGGATGTGAAGCCACTGGAGCGTTCTCTTCTCCCTCTTCACCCCACTGTGAGCCCCGTCTCCCCCGACTGAAAACCCCTGAGCAAACCCATTTTTTTGTTTAGATCTTCCAGTTTTTTTTTTTTTTTTTTCATTGGTATCATCAAGAACCTGATCTAAATGATAACTGTTACCCTTTCCGTTTTGGGTTTTGAATCTTCCAGTTGCAAGGAAGGGTAAATGGAACAAGCCCCGCCCCCATGAGTGACATTTACCAGATGAGCATGGAGCCTTGTATTTCAGCAAAAGACCCTTAAAGAATGGTAGAGCGTGCCCAGTGGATAGTCTGATGCCAGCTCAGATAGCTGAAGAACAAGAGGGGGCCAGATTGATTTTGTTGGTTCCAAGGTCATATTTAAGGTCATTTTTATACAAATTAAGCAGTGGGCAGATTTTGACTGGCTTAAAGCTAGACTTGCTCCTAATTACACCGGCCTTATAATCATGGACTGCCTTATGAATCCAGTTTCCACAAATGATTTTTCAAAACCAGTAGCCCTAGTAGGTCCTATCTTCAGAGGTTTCATGTTATTGCTGACTGATTGCAGACTACAGAGGGAACCCCTCGGTGGTTGTGCATGGCTGATGGTCCTGCCGTGTCCCTGTCTCTCTGCTTCATCACCTACAAGTTCTTGGTGCAGCCCTTACTGTATGGACACTATTCTGGGCAGCTCTGTCCCGGTGCCAGGTGGCCAATTAGAGCCACTGGAAGGGCTTGCGGACTCGGCCCTGAGGGAACTGTGGCTGCTTCCCCTTTGAATCCTCTCGTTCTCATTTTTGCCTTCTGCCACTTGGTAGCGATTTTTATACTGCGGGCGTGTGAGGTTATCATTACTGTGCAGTCCCCGTCCGCATCCTCTTCTCCCAGCACAACCATGCGATCCCCAGCAGTGTCCACATGTCTGTCCGCATGAGTGATAGATCTCGTAGTCATTTATCTCTCCCTCTCTCCTCATAGGAGGGTCCCCATTAATGGAGCGCAGGACAGCTGTGCTGGTCACCTGGTCACCATAAAGATCTGTAGAAAACATTAAAGCTCACCAGGCAGATCTTGCAGGCCCTGGCGCCCTGCCCTGTTCAGGAGCTACATTTGATCTGCATCCTTTATTCCTCTCCCCCAAGTGAAAAATTAGGGTGGCTGTTCTTCACTAGGGGATTCGAGGTCCCTGTTATCAGTTCTTACTTAACCTGTGGTTTTAGAAAGGAGGGGGGAGGAGATGGGGAAGTGGTGGGAAAGTAAGGAGAGAGTTAGGCGGTGCATGGTTTCTAAGAGGTGCAAGCTGTAGGCATAAAATTACTGTAATTTGTTTTTAAAATTCTAAATCTGTTTTCTTTATATTAAAAAAAAAACTGCTGGTAGTGAACTGACACTGTTAAATAAGTTGAAGTGTAAAAATGTATACATAAAATACAAGCCCTCCAACTGCCTAATCACAGACATAAAACAATTCTCTTGCTTTTAATGTAGTTTTTATCTTTGATTAATGAAATGTATTATAGTGTTGAAATTTTACTGAAGTTTGATACTTTGTCCTTTTAGTTAGTACAAAGAAATCAGGAATAATGGCATAATTTCATTTAGGAAAATTATTAAGTTCATGATTTTTTAGTTTTAAGATTCTTTTGTGGCGAGCAACTATATTTTTCAACTACCTTTTTCTTTTTCTATCGCTTTTATACACTTCCCTTGAAATGAAAGGCAGGCATCAAGTGTTGGTTTTATCCTGTGGCTTCACTTTGGAAATTCTGTATTTCTTCCCGTCAAGATACCTCCTGAAGTCTGTCTGGTGGCATGTTGCATGGCCAGGTGTTCTGTACGGGAAGGCCATTTTTGTAAAAAGGAGAGAGGATAGTCTATTAAATGAGTGAATGGGTCTGTTGAATTCAAAGAGAATGATTTGTTCTAATAACTAATGGTGCTCATTATCCCACAGTACAATGTGAATCATTTTTCTGAAATCCATGCAAGATTATTGCTATTGGGCTTAAATAAAGCAAAATTTTACTATTTTCCATCTGTGAATAGAAAAAAATATAGTATTACTCTTTTATACAATAGCCCCATGGGAAACATGGTCACTAAAACTTGGAACTTTTAGCTTTTGTTCTTCAGACTATAGGTTTTTTTCTCTCTTGTTCTAATGAAAGCTCTCTCTATTCTGTGGATCAAATATTCACAGCGTGTGCCAACATTCAAATGGTCTTCTGTACCTAGCAAAACAGGTCTGTGATGAGAATAGTCTAAAGTTCATTCCTGAATTTCATTTTTTAATAAATTTATATTTCATGTATAATGATACTTAGAATTATATAATATGTTTTCTCCAATGAGTGATGACTTGTACAATACATGTCAAGTGCATTTCTTCATGGTCAGTGATAAAGTTTCCAGCATTTATCTAGGCAGTTTTCTCGTTGGTCCTGAGAAATTATTGATGTTTGAAGAATGTGAGGATTTGAAATTTAATTTAATCTCTGAACATAGTACTTAAAACAAGACAGCGCACACTTAACCCAGTGTGTTCCTGGGTTAAACTAGAAAGTAAAAATTATCTTTCTTAAAAAGATGGCTCTATCACTCACAGTATGGAAGGTAGTTTTTTCTTAGTAGACAGGATCCAGTAACATCTTCTAAGAAGTGCAACAGTGGGCCAGGCAGTGTTTGGCGCACCTTTGACAGGCTCAGGGAGATATATCTACAAAAGATGGGGAGTGGAATGAAGCACAGATGCTTGGGCATAGAATGATGTCACCAGCAGGTGCCTCTGGTATCACTTTTATCAATCTAGACTTGTGTCTTTTTTCATAATTAAGCTCTTAGAGGAATGTCCATACTTCACTGTCATTTCCAAACCTTAAATATTTTCTGTAAAATAACAGTAAAATTTAAAAAGTAAAATCACAACAAAAGCAAAGTCGTATATTAAGTCTTGTCCCTTTGAAGATGGAGCACAATTCCAAGTGCATTATCAAATGGCTCATGTTCTCAGTCTACTTTCGCATTCATTGAGTAGATTGATGTTGAAGACCTGCTGTGCTCGGCATCTTAATGGGCGCTGTGTGGGATACAAAGTTGTCAGCCATGGCTCCTTTACTCAAATTACAGCCCTGTGGATTCACTGTTGTTGGGAAGTCTAGGGGACAACACAGTGCACGTCCCCAAAGAGGTAAGATAAAGGATTGTTGACATTCAGGGGAAGCAGAGAGCACTTTTAGCCCCACTGAGAAGAGTGTATAGAAGCAGAGGCATTGTGGGAATGCTCTGTGGAGATGCCAGTGTGGAGTTGGGAATGGTTGTCTGTCCCCACCTCGCACCTATTTTTTCCAGCCCATTGACACCTCATTCATGGGGTAACTCATGCCATCTCAGCCACTCCCTGCGGCACAAATATCAAATTGGTACTAACATCATATTGGGTTGGCCAAAAAGTCCATTTAATTTCTTTCCATAAAATGGAAGACACATTTTTCATTTTCACCAATAACGCTATTGATTTGGATATTTTGAGTATACCGGCTATCTCCTGCTATTGGCCTCTAGTGGGTAGAGGCCAGGGGTGCTGCTAAACTTCTTTCAATGCATAAGACAGCCCCAGAGCAAAGAACTATTTGGTCAAAATGTCAATAGTACCGAGAAACTTTGCAAACCATTTTTGACATGTTCGATCAGTCACAGCACCTTCTCTATGCACTGCACAAATCTTTTGTTTTGTTGTTTCAGTTGCGTTTTTACCTTTCTTGATATAATAAAGCATAATATGCTGAAAATGTGTATTTTCCTCCATCTTCAATACTAAAATGGCTGCACAAAAATTCACCAATTTTGATAAGTTTATTTTTAAAAATACACACTGATATGACAGCTGTCACAATACAATCTAACAAAATTGTTTGAATGAAGTTAAAGACAATTAAGCACTACTAGAGCCATCGTACAGAAAAACCCAAATGAACTTTTTGGGCAACCCAATATAACATACGAGGTCTGTCTAGAAAGTATCCAGCCATATATACTGTGAAGAATAGAGATCTATTGAAGAAGGTACAAGAAACATTGTGCATAGGATGATGCCGCCTCAGTCCCCTTCAAAATAGGCACCTTGGAATCTCACACAGTTCTCCCAGTCACCATGCTGCCCCATTGTATTTTCCTGAATCTCACTGACGGTCTGAAATCTCTTCCCTTTCAAAGGTGATTTTAGTTCTGGGGAAAAGCCAGAAGTTGCAGGGCACCAAATCTGGGCTGTAGGGGGGCTGAATCACCTCAGTGATTTGATGTTTTGCCAAAAAACTCTGCACAAGACATGATGCATGAGCAGGTGTGTTGTCGTGATGAAGCTGCTAGTCATCAGTTGCCCATAGCTGCAGCCTTCTGAATCATCCATGTAGTTTCTGCAGAGGAATGTTCAAGCTTCTCAGAAAATTGCATGTGGATTCATTGCTCTACTTGCTCAGTCATTTTGAATGCAGCGGCCACACAGTACCCATGCTCACTCAATGGCGTCCTCTACCCCCACTGACTATTACAATAAAGTCGTCATTGTTCACACATACGCATTCCAGTCCACTCTCCTTGGCTGCGAGGTTACATTGATGTCACAGAAACCGTTCTTGTTATATTAACAACAGTTGGACTTTTTCCAGACAGACTTCGTACATACCAAAAAGTACACAAAACGTAACTCAACAGCTTGATTCATTTTCACGAACATATACCATTGTAGTCAGCACTGAGCTCAAGCAACAGTATATTACTACATTCCCAGGAGCCCCCTGTGTCCTAGAAACTGTCCTTTACCCCCTACCAGAAAACTACTACCATGACTATGACATCATAGGTGAGGCTTCCTTATTTTTGGATGTTACGCAAGTTATGTCATTAGTCTTTGTGTCTGGCTGCTTTCATTCAATGTTTGTGAGATTGGTCCATGTGGTTGTACTTCATTTCTGTATAGTATTTTATTGTATGAACAGACCACACTGTATGACTGTATGTAAAACCTTTGGACAATTATGAATATTGCTGCTTTGAGCATTCTTGCCCATGATTTCTGCGGGACAATTGCATGAATTTCTATTGGGTATATACTTAAAGAGGAGAATTCCTATGTCATAGGGGACATGTATGTTCGTTTTTAGTAGATACTACCAATTTTCCAAAGTGGTTCTACTAATTTACACCCCTACTAGCAGTGTATACTCCATATTCTTACCAACACTTGGTGTTTTCTCTTTTAGCTTATGCAGTGGCATAATGTGGTTTTAATTTGCATTTGTTTGATGACTAATAATGTTGAGTACCTGTTCACATGTTTATTGGTCATTTGCCTATCTCCTTTTGTGAGATGCCTGTTCAAGTCTTTCTCTATGCTTTTATTGGGTTGACTTTTTCTTACTGACTTGCAGGCATTCCTTATATATCCTAAATGAGATGAGTCTTTTGGAAATTTATCACAGACCTCTTTTATTTGGCATGCTTTTCTTCAGTTATTGTTTACATACTATAAAATGCTGCATTCTTAAGAGTATCTTACAGTTTATCAAGATGGAACGTTTCCATCACCTAGAGAGGTCCCTTGTACCCTTTCCCAGTCAGTATCCCCATACACACTAAAATGACCACTCATCTGATTTCTATGACCATAGGTTAGTTATTGCCTACTCTTAGAGTTCTGTATAAATGATTTCCTATGGTATGTACTTCTTGTGTTCAGCTTCTTTCACTTAGCATATTTTTGAGACTCATCCATCTTTTTGCATCTATTAGTATTCATTCTTTTCAATCACTGAGTAAGTATTTCATGGTAGATATCAATTTATTCATTCTGGATTGAATTGTTACCAGTTTCGGGTTATTGTGAATAAAGCTGCTAAAACATTGTTTTACAGGGTTTTTAAAAAATGGATATAGCATTTACCTCTAAAAAGTTTATTATTTTTTGTTTAATCACACTAAATTTTTAGTTTGTGTATTGTTTTCTAGGAAGTCCGCGTATATGAAGTCTGGATTCATGCAAAACATAAATGATTCATTTCCTAAGAGAAATTTTTAGGAAAAATTCACAATAGGATTTCATTAATTAGCTTCCCTAGTAGTTTGAGACATATTACAAAATAGTTGCTTGGGAATACCAGTTACTGTATTTATTCAGAGTTTCATTCATATGGATTTTGCCCTCTTGCTCACTTTTGTGAATATAAATAATTGGATTTGCTGTAGTTATTTACAGTTACACTAGCAGAGGCCTTGTCTGTTGAAGGAAGGCAATTATCTGGTCAAATGTATTATCCTCTCTCTCAGTCATGTTTGGAACTAGAGTTTCAAAGAATACTCCTTGGGAATGGGGGTATGTAAACATTCTAAAAACAGGTGGTTTACAAGGCTTAGAAAGTACAGTGGTAGGAAAAATAATTTTGTGCTAAATATCACATTAGAGGTATGTATGATAAGAATACGATGACCTTAAGTAAAAACAGTATTACTGAACTCCTCCACCCCAATGCCTGTGATGTTACTTTCTATAAATACTTCTTGAAACATGAGAGTTTTGATCCTGTTGCCAGAATAATGTGAGGTCCCATAAATTTTCTAATTATAAATGACAGTATTTTAATTTTATTCTACTGCCCCTTCTGCCCCACCCTCAAGAAAAAATGGTGTGACTAGATCACTACAAGTCCCAGTATTGAATTTCAGCACATGTAATTACTGCTTATTGTGGGGAGAACTGCTGTTGTTGCTTCCCTAGAGAGCTGGTGCCAAGCCCAAGCAGGCTGCTCCTTCTTTTATTCTGTGCTGGACCAAATGATCAAAGTCACCTGTCAAAAGCTAGTCTAGTAGAAGTGGAAGTTCCTTTTCTCAAATGGGGCATAAAGTTTATTTCTTTAAGCCAATTCAGAGAAAGCATCATAAAGATTTTACTTTAATGTGTCATTTTTGACAGAAGTGTCTTAATTTTGGAGAAACAATAATTACAAATGGAGTTCTATGTGGGCAGCTCCAGTTTGCACATTTAAAAATTCAGAATCTACCTCTAGGTGGCAGCACCAGATACTTTTTTTCCTGTTGTTTTACTACAGCCTTAATGAGTTATGTATAAGCAAGAAAACTTTTAAGTCTCCTGAAACTTCAAATTAAACTACTTATTGCCAATTTTGTGAGGATTTAGAAAAATTATGTTGAATAATTTGGGGACCAGTTTAAGCCTGGATTTTGACCTTAAAAAAAAAAAAAGATTCTGACAGTAGTGATCCTTATTTTTTAACATGACATTATATATTTTCTTTAAAAGACTTAATTTAGCCCTCTATGATTTGCCTGTAGAACTTATAATTGTCCTCCCAAGAAAATAACTTCTTATGACATTTTTGTATCGAAATAACTTGTACAAGGATCATTATATACCTAATATTTTAAGGTAATTACAGTATCTTCTTCCATTATACATTAAAAGTTTAACACTGTTTTATGACCGAGAGTGCTAAGATGAAGAAGTCCCTTCTCTTGGAAAAACAATTCAGCTTGGGAATAAATCCGAAGTAATCAGCTAGGCCAATTGGCTTTGTTACGTCCCTGGGAAGGTAACAGTTGTTTGTGGATAGGGATGTTTCAAGTGGACATTTCATAAGTCCTGGTCTTTTCTCCTAACTCTTGCCCACTTGTTGGGTTTTTCTCCGTAAGTAGCAAGGCAGCCCGTGTCCGGTTTTGGCTTACTCAACAGGCAGCCTGGCCAGGCCTCAGGTGCACTCAGTGTTCAATGGCTTCCATTGCTTCCCTGTCACAGCCCGGCCAATTCTGTACATGTGCAAAGCTAGCTTTGTTTCATTCCTTGATTTTCAGGTTGTCAAAATATCTTGCCTTTTAGAAAATCCTTGCTTATGTTTTCTTTTTCCTTAATTTTTGAGTAAGAGCCTGGATATTGATGAATAATGATGTCATCAGAGAAAAGGTGAAGCTGCATCCTCATAATCGCAAATAGAGCAAGACATTGTGTGAATACAGTTGGATTCACAACTAGTTAAATTTGCAAGTTACTCTTCACTACAAAGAAGAAATGGCCTCATGCAATGGGCATGGTGTGTCTCACTCAGTTCCTCTGCGCCTTCCACACATACTTCACTAATTTGTTGTTTCTCTTAGGGGATCAGTAACGGGTAAAATAAAAATGTATAGTGAGTCTTGGGGCCAAGTGACTTATGTTACAGTAATTTATGTCACCAACCAAGAACAGTTTTTCCAAGTTGTTTTGAATGTGTATTCTTTGTTCTTTTATATATACACTCTCATGTTAGAAAATATTCACCCATGGCTGGTGTGGCTCAGTGAATTGAGCACTGACCTGGGAACTGTAAAGGTCGCTGGTTCAATTCCCAGTCAGGGCACATGCCTGGGTTGCGGGCCAGGTCCCCAGTTAGGGGCACATGAGAGGCAACCACGCCTGATGTTTTTCTCCCTCTTTTTCTCCTTTCCTTCCTCTCTCTCTAAAAATAAATAAACAAAATCTTAAAAAAAAAATATTCACTTTGATCATTTCCTGCAAAGAGCAGCTGTTAACTGGCTATGCAGCATGAATATATGTGTTCCATATTCCAAATACAAACTCTTGAATGAATATAATCTGGATTAAATTATATTCATGCATTACCTTTTTTCACTCGTATGACATTTATTGAATGCTTACCATGTAATAGACATCATTGAAAACAGTTTATCCTCTAACGTCTTATTTAAATTTCAAAAGTGCACTTCCATTTTGTAGGTGAGCAAACTGAGAATCAAATTGTCAGCCTTTTTCTTTGTTCAGGACGTTCCGCTGTGTCAGAGTTAGCCTCAAGTCTTTTGTAATTACTAGATGTCACTTGACAATTGACCAAACAAGATTTAGGATCTTGTCATTGAGTTCTGAAAACATTTGTTAGATTATCTATTAGCTATTGATAGAGTCAAATCAATTTTTAGATATTTTTGATATTTGAACTTTTGCTCAGTAATGTTTTATATTACTTATTTACCGTTATACTAAAATAAATATGATTGCTTTCCTTAGATTTCTAAACAGCCTAGGTTTTTTAGGCATTGCTGAGTTCCATTTTCAAGAAAAGATTGTTAGATATAGTGTGTAGTTATCTTGAAGTGTAAATTCAAATAGTGGATTTTGAGAGGTATGCTTTGACCAAGGGTAAATTAAATTGGTTGAACTTAAAATGTTTATTTTCTCAAATAGTTTGGGGAAACATCATAAACTATGCATCAATTGATTTCTTGTGTCATTTTGATTGAACTATGGAAGGTATATTTGGTTTCAGGATCGTTGGGGACACTTTGGCCTGTAGGATCTGTAGGTTCATTTTTTTGCACATATTTTAAAGTTCTGAATTCAGAACACCAAAAAAATAACAATAGCATGTGTTTTGTCTTATATGCTGCTACTGAATTTTAACCACTGAATTAGATTGCAACCTACATGCTGTTAACTAGTGAGCCAAGATGTAATCGACCACTGCATTGAAATCGGGATTAGCAGTTGTGTCTGCACTTGAAGGAGTTATAATAGCAGTGAACTTGTTTTCTTTAATGGGGATTTTTATTCTCTATTTTCAGTTTTAATGGTGATACTTTGACTTCAAGAGATTTTTCTTAGTAACAATGCAAATGTACTTGTGATGTCACTGTAACATTAAGAAATACTAAAACCATCCTATAGAAGTAGTTAGTTGCTTCCAGACCCAAATGTCTGCTGGCATATTTCTGAATTGCTTTAATACTGTTTACTTTGTCTGATTTCTAATGTTTTATAAAAAGAGACATTTGTCCATGTGATATGAGCCTCTGTCTTGAATTCAAATGATTGTGTGTGTGTAAATTTAAAATTATTCTTTTGTGAGTTTTGGGGGGTTATTTTTTGGATACAGGAATTCAAATAATTGTATCTTTCTGAATTTTTTTTTCTTTTGAATCAATAGGACTAGACCCCACCCAATTTAGAGTCCATCATTATCATAAAGAGGAAGAGAATGATGCTTTACTTGGTGGCCCAGCACAACTCACCGATGAAGAGAAATACAGGGACTGTGACAGTTTTAAATGTCCATGTCCTGCCTGTGGAACTGAGAATATTTACGATAGTGTCTTCGAGGGTTCGGTTAGTTGCTTCTTTTTGTTTCCTTTTTTCATTTTGTGAGCGAACTAGTATAAAGGCCTTTTCTCCTCAGTATATGTATAAAAAAGGGAAAAAAAACATTGCTTTTATGTGTTTAATATTGTTTTTGGCTTACTAGAGTGCTTAGCCTTGGTTTTTAAATGGAATCTCTTAAAATATCTAAATTATCTTAAAAGTATTTTTATTGTAATTCCTTCATTAGTAACCTGTATTTCCCCACTCCCAACTCAGTCTATTAAGACTTAGAGCAATATTTTTCTGTATCTTAAATCAAGTTAATGGGAACTACGTGTTTTCTGTTTATCTTTACACATCCCACTTGCCTCCTTTTTGACAAAGGTACTCTGATTATCTTTTCTGCTGCCTTTGCATGTCAGACGCTTAAGAAGTCAGAGGGAGACATTCCTTTCAAGAAGTACTGCCAAAAAATGTATCATTGACCTTGGATCAGAACTTGAAGCCTGGCCAATTTACTTGATTCCACTGCAAGTGTTATACAAGCGCTCACCATTGGCAAATAACTAGGCAGCAGAGCCGTGTAAAACCTTGAAACCGAAAGAGAATGCATCCTTTATCTAAATTAAAAGTAATTATTTTAAGTTAATTTGGACAAACAGCAGATGTTTTGCATTTTTTTGAATCAAAACAAAGCAGTCTTTGGAAGCAAGTGCAAGGAAGAGGCAGTCGCAGATCAGCAATACTTGCTAAATCCTTGAGTTTTGCTTCATTACAGCTGTAAATAAGATAGTTAATTGCATGGAGGCTTGACAACTTGCAGATGGGCTAACTGTGGAAGAGCCGATGTCAAGCTCTGAAATCTCTTCCACCTGGAATTGCTTAGTGTGGCGGGCAGGGTTATGTACCAGATTGGAGCAGGAAACCAAGATGTTTTAAGTATCAAGAAGAAAAACACATGCTCCAGAAACTCTCAACAGTTTTCCTATATATTTGCTTTGTCTTTGTTTGACACAAAACAAAATAAGACGTTTCCTCCAACTACTAATAGTTAATTCTTGCAAATTTCTACTCCACCTGCTTTCCTCACCCAGATACATTTTATGAAGGGTAGGAATTTTAGATTTGCTAAGCTGACAAGGCATGATTGCTTTGTGGTGTAGCAATTAACTTTTAGGCTTTACGTATTCTTAAAATTGAGTTGATGATATGAAAGCAAGCTAATGTCGTTAGTGCTCTTGCTTTATCCTCAAGTTCGCAATGAATAAGGGCAATTTTAAAATTTTGATATGTCTAAAAAGGATGTTTATTTCCAATAATGTCACTTCACTTCTATTTTCTCAGTGAAAATTAATTTATCCATAGGGCCTGTCATGTACTGAAATTAAAAAATAAGTGATTTTAGGGTTTTCCCTTCAACTTCATACTCTGGTATGATGGTGGCAAAGAGTGGAAGGTATATGTGACTAAGGGGATCTTTGGGAGGAAAGCATTTGAAGAAATAGGGTTAAAAATGCACCAATAACCCTGGCTGCTGTGGCTCAGTGGATTGAGTGCTGGCCTGTGAACCTAAGGGTTGTTGGTTCGATTCCCAGTCAGGGCACATGCCTGGGTTGCTGGCAGGGTCCCCAGTAGGGAGCGCGCAAGAGGCAACCACACATTGATGTTTCTCTCCCTCTCTTTCTCACTCCCTTCCCCTCTCTCTAAAAATAAATAAATAAAATCTTTGAAAATTTTTTAAAAAACTCACCAATAAAATGAATTACAAATGTACACCAGGACAGCATGTAACCTTTTGTGTACTTGTCTGACTTGACTTCTATAGGGAACCGATAGAGAGCCCAGCTTGTATCGTTGCAGTAACATCGACTGTAACGCTTCACCTTTGAACTTCATGGTAGAGCTGAGCAACAAATTGATCATGGATATTAGACGTTGCATTAAAAAATACTACGAGGTAAGTATCCATAATGACTTTTTTACATACACAACTTATTTAGGTTTGGTACTTGTTATAAGATAAAACAGTGTGGTTTTGTATTATTATTTTTCTTATGAAGCTAAAATTTTTAAGTCTTGGGAGGAAAATGATTTGATTTTACATCTTTGTTATTAATGAAAAACATTTTAAATAGTGAAATTTTTGCTTTTAAGTAAAAATGAGGATATAATGGCAAATGTTTTAGGTTATTGTTACATAAATAAGACTAAATTCAATGATCGCTCAATTCTTTGGACAAGGGTGGTAAACGCAGTATTGCTTATCTGTGGGAAGTAGAGCCGTAACATCACTTGTGGTGATTTTAATAAACGAAATGTTGTGTTTGCGTGGTAATCGAAACCATGTCATAGCTTAGTTGTCCAAGGAGATAAAACTAAAACTCTTTTAAATTTAAATGCGATTTGTCTGGCTTTTTAAATGCCAGAATAGTGAGTAATCTGTCTGTGTTAAAAGGTTTTTTTCAAAGTCTTTGTTTTATTTTTAGCAAGTTTATATGAATGAGTGTTTTTCTCTTCAAAAATTTAATGGCTATATTTACCATTTGATTTTTCTTAGTGTTTCATTATGTCACTTGTCTTCTAAGCAAAATTGCTGTTACTTAAAAGTTCACTGTAACTTATTTAAAGATGACCCATAACTTTGATCAATATCTTGCGGTAATTTCTATGTATATGTTAGTTAACATATAACGTAGCATTTTCTTATTTGAAATTGATAATAAAATTTGAGTATTAGATCATTAAGACAAAGAGTGAAAATATAGAGTTCCCAGAATCATAATTTTGGAGTAGAATAATTTGTATTTGTCCAAAAAAAAAAACAAAAAAAAAACCCAAAAAACAAGTTTGCCTGAAGATATTTTAAAAATAATAATTATAACTACATTTTGGGAAATCTGAAACATTTAGTGAATAATGCTGTGCTGTACTTAATGAACAGTTGGGTGGGAATAAAGATTATCTTTGGGTTCACATTCCGCAGTAGATGAAATGTTAGGTCTTTACTTAGCATGAAGAACCCAAATCAAAACTATTCAGCTTCTCATTTACAGACCTCACTGAATAGAGTGTGATTCTTGACTCTTGGGAAGAATTCCGAGTTTTCTCTCTGTGTTTAGTCTATCAAAATCTTCACCATGGAAATGTTAATACTAGAAGAAACTCATCTACTCCCTTCTGTAAGAAGGGGCGATCTGTTTTGACTAAGTTGGGAATAGGCAGAAAAATGATCTTCTCTATAGTAAGAAATATGCCTTACCTGAAAGATGGATCTCTAACCTAACGGTGTGTGTGTTGTGGTGGTATTGATGGTAGTGGTTATATGACTATTTTTGAAGCTAAATAACCTAAGTTTTGTGGATCTAGAAATTCAGCCCAGAGTTTCCATATCATTTGCTTCATTGTCCTGTCTGCCAGCCATTTCACTAACAGCGAGTAACAGTTTTCCTGTAGTTACTGCCCACTTGATTGACTTTTTATAGGGATTTCTAATGAAAATATCCAAATGTCACTCTTAAAGTTGAAGATTAATATGACTATCCTCAAAATTAGGGACCTATTTCTCTGCTTTCTGATCTTAGTCATATATGATTTGATGGGAGAGGAAGAAATCCATTATTCTTTTTATGGCCCCATGTTGAACAAATGTTGCATATATTCTCAAGGTCAGCTTTTATACGGAAAGCTCACACATCTCTAGGTTCTATGTCATTGGTAGACTGCTCTCTTTCCTCCTCACCCCAGACCTAAAAGAACTTTTGCAGGTAAAGGGACATGGCATTGAGTTTCTTTTTTATTGTGCCTGAAATGATAAGGATTAAAGTTAGTTCATTGAGAGGTAGTGATATACCAAGTGTACAGAAGACAAGGATAGTAAGTACAGACATACCTTGTTTTATTGCACTTCACTTTATGGCGCTTGTGCTTTTTACAAATTTAAAGTAAGAGTAAGACCCTCCACCAGCAAAAAGATTACAGCTCATTTTATTTCAATGCTCACTTTATTGTGGTGATGCAGAATTGAACCCACAATATCTCTGAGGTCTGCCTGTACTGAAATTAAGTGACTGTTCTCTGAAGCTAATGACCAAAAGGGTTTCCTCCTCCTTCACAAGTTAAAAAATACTACCCACTGGACATAAAAGTCGTTAGTAGGACTGAGAGCAAGTCTCAGTGTATATATATATATATATTTTTTCATTTTAGTCTTAGAATCACTGCAGGGAAAGTACAGGCTATATTGAGAGAGGAAGACATCTCCATAAAGAAGGAACTTCAGGAAGACAGTGGAGGAGTGTGGTATTTGACCAAACACTGTAACCTACTAAGGAAGAGTTCTAGATCACCAAGAAATTGGATTATTAGGAACAAAAGGGACAGAAGCTTAGGGTAACAAAAGATACTTCTAAATCACTGTTCTTTTAAAAAAATACACTACATATTCTGTTATTTTCTGTCGTGAATAAACAGTACTGACTGAATAAATGTGATGTAACAAATATTTAAAGTATTATGTATCTGAGAATCAGTCCATAGCATATCATATCATATCATTTTAGTACTGACTCTTTTAATAGGAGAGGAAATGCTTTTTTCTCTCTCCCCATACAGCAATGGTTGTATCCCTCGAATTCTTATTTCCTAGAATATTTATATTTCAATATACATAGAAATACCAACAGCACCAAGCAAGATATTTTACGTAGTATATTAATTTCGTTGGGAGAACAACTCTAGTACTTTATTGTGAAATGTGATGAAGCATTGAAAGACTTAGAGGCAGCACAGAAAGATCTAATTCAAAGTTGATTTTGTCACGTGGTCCGTGTTGCTCCCTCTGTACCAAGGTAAAACTGAACTGGTACTTTTTTGGTGGGAATAATAAAAAGTAAGTTGAAAGACACTATTTCTAAGCTTTTAGGGATGTTTTTGAAAGATTCAGTTTGAGAGTGGAAAATTGGTGTGTGTGTCCCCCCCCCCCAAATTCTGCCTCAGAAGAGAAAACACACACACACACACACACACACACACACACACACACACACGGCGAGAAACACTAGCTAATCTAAATTGGGAAATGAAGAGGGCTTTTTTTAAGCATGAAAATATCATCATCTTGTCAGCTGGCAGAATGCCTGCTGTGTGGATTCACAAAGGCTAAGAATTACACTTTCATGAAATTTTCCTCACTAACTGCCCTGGTTAATTTGAAAGATAACCCACTGTTCTAATTCATTCCTCAATTGGGCGGTGCAGGTTTTATCTTTGATCTGACAAAGCATTTGTGTTAATCGTTTTGGCCCTCCACTAGACACTCTTGGGATTGTGCTTTTACAATAAATGTGTCTGTGATAGCTCTTTAGTCTATTATACTTACAATAGATCCATAGAACTGGTAATTAATTCTCCACTGCTTTGGAAATGGGAAGAATAGGTGTAGCTCTGTCAAGTGCTGCTGGGAAGTTTGTTTAGCTGGTTCATTTTTGAAGTGTTCCCCTCAGCCATCCATGAAACAGCCACAGAAGAGAGTCTGAGATTGAGATGCTGCCTACCCTGAAGACTTGCTCATAGATGGGAAAGTTGACCCGTCTCGGTACCTGGGAGCGGTTAGTGGGTCACTTACTTTCATCTCAAGTACTATTAGTTATTGTATAATGTACATTAAACCCTCATTTTAATATGTAAATAGCCATCTGTTTCCAAAGGTGGGTAGTCAACTAAAATATGCGCCTAAACTTTCATTGATGGCTAATACAGGATTTCGAGTGTTCCAATGGAGCAAAATGTATTCCTCACCAGACTTGCAGTTTCTAGCCATTTGGTAAGGAGTATTAACTTAGATCACTTCCCTGTGATTTTTAAAGGTAGAGGTATTCTGGCTTTCCATCTAGAAAAAATTGACAATGAATTGCCTATGATAATTGTTGATTAATTGCTAGAACCAGAAATTAGTAGTTGAATTTCTTAGAAATTTACTACTGGTTTCGCAGTCTCAGAATGTTTCTGAAGTAAGCTTTCTGAGGACAGGGGGCTGTTCTTTCTTCTCTGTCTCATCTGTGACTTCTGTCACAGCCCTTGCCCTCAGTACTATGTGCATTTTAAGGTTCGTGACCGAACAAACCCACGAATAAAGGTTGTACTTTTCTTTTTTTATTTTACACTGCTGTCACATGGGAAGAAAGTTTATTAGTGGTATACAAGGTTCTCAAGTTAACACACAGTTCCACAGGGTTTTACAGTCACGAAAGCATGGACAAATAAAGCCCGTAGTCATTCTGCCTTCTGTATTTTACGTCACCGATGACTGTTGATTTTAATATATGCCTTTCTCCAACTTCATAACCTTAATTTGTTTTCTCTCCTAACTGGGTATCAGGCAAAGAGGCGTTGACCATAAATATTTTTATCATGATACAAAATCACATTCTGCATTAACACCCTCTCATTGCCCTGATACAAGAGTCCCTCTCTAACTCCATATGTTGTATAGGAAAGAAGTAGGTGTATAGCTGTTGTTCTTCTCTTACCCCTGCCCTCTCCCTGCGTTTTTCTTTTACTTCTTAGAATATTAATTGCAGCATAAGACACATTTAAAAATTTTCTTTTGGACCAACTTTTATGAGGAATTCCAAACATCACGACCGGTGTCTGTTGCGTCGTGATGCAGAGACTTTCTTATGCTTACATGTGAATAAGAGCATTTGATCAACCATGCTGACCTTCAGCGTGTTGCTGGCTGTGGGTCCCTCTGGAACATGGCAGACATCCAGGAAGTGGAGTGGCATATTTTGTAGTGTGTGGAGAATCCACGTTCAGCTTGTTTTTTCATCTTTGCAAAAAAAAAAAATTAATTTTGGAATGGATCTGGCTTCCTGGAGGACAAAATTAATAACCACCCAACATGACGTTGCTAAGCCAGAGACTTGAGTTGGATCTACCTTTTACTAACAGGGCAAGAAGGGCCGGGTGAAGTACCGTGGAAAATATTTGCCCCACAAAAATAAACACCCATTCAGAATCACAGGCAACACAGTCCATGCCGCCCAACAGTGCGCGTTGAAGGATCATTTCTTTAGGAATTCACAAGGTTTGATTAGTAATTAAATCTGCTGAATTAGAGGTGAGGCAGCCTCCTACCCCATCGCTCCCTCCACCCCCAGCCATGGAAACACGAACAGGGCTACTGTCATTTCTGGTGCCCTTCACTTTCCAGTACAGCTCCGCAGCACGACAGAGCGAGATTGTGTGGGGGGATCTGTGGCTTTCAGAGCCATGCATTGATGTTCCGCAACTGTCCCCTGTTCTGCTGCAAATATCTGGTGTTCAATAACCCACAAAATTTCTCATTTCTTACCTGTGGTGATGTGGGCTGAGAGTTCTTAGGTGATAGGTTGTAATATGCAGTAGTCTCACAGGTATATTAGTTCAAAACACTTTATAAACTCGAAGCGCTGTTGGAATTATTGTTTATTTCCTTGCCTCTGCATTTATATTTAGAACATTTAAAAAGAATACATTGTGTTTCTTTTTTGTAAAGACTCTTAACAGCATAATTATAAGTGGTACAAAAGGCATGCAAAGAAGCAATAGATATTTGTCCCACCCATTCAGTGTCTGTCACAGGCAGCACAATCCATGCTGCCCGATGGGGCTTGAAGAAGGACCACTTCTTTGGGAATCTGTAGAACTCATCCTAAATCTTATTGAAGCAAAATAACGTGTTGAGACTTAGTATATCTTTTTTCGGTTCTTTTTTTCTTTTTTTTTACTTTATTTTTATTGTTTACACTATTAGAAATTCCCCCATTTATTTTTGCTTTACATCAGTTCAGCTAAATGTAAATGAACACCACAGGCACCAGTTGCATATTGTAAATGTAGTATTATAAAGCCAGGGCCCATGGATGGGGGCTTGGGATGTCTTTATTAGTGAATGGCTGGTTTTTCTTTGGTACGAATATCAAGTAAGTTGATTTGGAGTTGGGTGTAAGATTTGGTGCTATATGCCATGGTGTGTTCTCACAGGAAAATTTAGAAACAAGGGATTCTGTGATGGTTGGGGGAGAATCTCATCGTAAGTGTAGTAATTATTGAACAAATCTAAGTGAATAAACAGGTCAAGTCCAGTGCCCTCTACCCAAACAGCGTATACAGAGGAGTTCGAATAAGCAGCTTCGATCAGATACACCGTTATATACAGCCTGACTTATTCTTTATGGAATAACCAGCATTTACTCGTTCTCTCTATATTTATCACAACATCTCTTTATCTTTGATGACATTTAATCTTAAACCTTACGGCATGGACCCTGTTCGTGGAGGCTCAGAGCTGCAGCATGATTGTGAGGAACTAGCAGGGGGCCCCCACGGAATTCTGAGGTGTCCTGGCTGTAGGAACTCATCTAGAGCTCCTGTGTTGTAGCGGAGTAAGAAATTGAACCAGAACAGATTTCATTTAATCTTTCAGAAGTGAGATTTTCACACCGTTGACCTTGACTTCAAGAAGCAAAATGGAACTCGCCGATCTCTGCTGCACGTGTGAACAAGAGAGGGGAGGAGAGTGTTAGCGTTGTCTGTTAAGGGCTGAGCCTGGAGCTACCTGTGAGATCCAAGCTCAGGCCTTGTTGTTCCCCACTTAGGCATGTTCTCCCTCCTGAGTCTTTGGTCAGAGGTAGTGGCAGTTTGGGCCACTGCCCTTGCCTGGCCTCTCCTTGCGTTCGGAAAGTGGAGCACTCTGCTATGCCAGTTTGGAGACCATCCACTGCCAGCCTCAGATAGACTTTGAGGTTTTGTACTGAAACACCAAGGTCAGAGTTCCTGTCTACTCACTTACCCGTTCTATAACTCGGGCTAGTTACTGAACTCCAAGCCACAGTTTCGTAGCCTGTAAGATGGCGGTAGTTATGGTAACTGCCACATAAGGAGGACTGTATGGGATGATGCATTTAAAGTGCTTAGAAATGCATAGAGAGCACCCATTATTCTAATCAGAGATACGGTAGATGAGCATAGCTCGGCTGAGTTCCTTCATGTGCTCAGAGCTCCCAGAGATTCCGATCGGGCCGGGAACTTGCTGCCCCAGGCTTTCAGAGGCGTCCATCTAGAAGCATCCGAGGTCTTGCTGCCCTCCCTGTCCTGTCCCATTGGAATGCTGTCTCACTGTGCTATGCTTCCTGATACCCCCCCCCCCACAGTCTGCCAGTATGGGAGTTTCCTTTTCGGTGCTGGCGAGCAGGTTCCCACAGTCAGCCTTAGAAAGGACATGGGTGAGGGCAGCTTGGGGTAGTGGCTAAAAGCAAGGGAAGGACACTAGGCTATACTTCTGGGCCAGCACCCGATAGTGTACCTCACCTGTGAGTGCTCAGGAAGAAGTTACTGAATGAGTTCATGATAATCTGAGATGTCGGTGCTATCAGGCAACTCTCCCAGGTCACAGACAGTGACATCAGCACTGGGACCATACTGGAGGACCCTAGTTCAGAATTCTGCACATCATATAGGATGAGATAGCCATTTATGAATAACAAGTTGCTTGCCATGTTCAATCTGGTCCCCCTTTCAATAGGATGCCACCAGACCTCTGGGATTAGCATTGCAAGCCAGCCCAGGCCGCAAGACTGGCTGGGGCATGAGTCCCGAGAGCCGGTCAGAGCCGTGCAGCAGTGGACTAGTCAAGCCATTGAAGGGAAGTCTGGGGTTTCAGCGGCTTCTGGTCCGGTTTACCCCCTCTGAAGGGAAAAGCGGAGATCCTCTGAAATGCTGTGGGAACGCCATAGGCGTTGCCCAATATCTGAAAACAAGAGGGGAGAATCAGAAAGCCGCTTGTGCCACATCAGTAGAATTTGTTTCTTCACTTTGATTTCTCAGGCCATGTGTTTTTAGGAAAAACTCACCTTCTGGTCTAACTCCAGTCATCTAGAGCTCCTGTGTTGGAGCGGAGTAAGAAATTGAACCAGAACAGATTTCATTTAACCTTTCAGAAGTGAGATTTTCACACCGTTGACCTTGACTTCAAGGAGCAAAATGCAACTATCTGATCTCTGCTGCACATGTAAACAAGAGAGGGGAGGAGAGCGCCCCAGGCATGGCTGTCTCTCCTATTTGGTTTGCCTCGAATGTGCGTTATGGTTCACCTGTGGCAATCGGTCCTCTGAAGATGGTTACAGATACGAATTTCCACATCGCCCTGTACAGCTTAGTCTTGTGTTAAATGAAATAACTATCCTTCTATTCAGGAGAGAGTTAATTCAGCTGCCTTTCTGAGGCGCCATAGAAAATTTCTCAAAAGCCTGGGTTCCAGAAACTAATGCTACTAATAAAAATCGGAGCAGCAGTATTTTCTAATTGATGGGTGTTCGTTTGTTCTGTGCTTGGCATAAATTAGGACTGGCTTTACCGCGTACCCACGCAAACACGTATAATATGTTGGTCTGAGCTTGGTTTTGAAAACAATACATAACGTCGTTCTGGCCCCGTTCAAAACTCAGCTGACTCTTCGCGCTCCCTCAAAATTTTTTTGGTTTGTTTTTACTATGTTCTAGCATATTGTAACTCTTAGGGATGGTGGTTTTGTGAAGTACATTGTCCAGCTTGTTTCTTGAAAGGTCCCTGCCTCATTCAGGCCGCACACACAGGTGCTCAGGCGTCCTTGGCTGTTGGAGACGCTCTTCTGCTGGGAACCTAGATGGTTTGCTAGCTCAGCTTTTGGGAGCCTGATGTAGCTGGCCTTCAGCCTCCAGACCACCAGCAAAGAAGGTTCAAGAGCAGTGGCGGGAAGAAAACAAAACTGCCCAGGATCTATGTGTATATGTATACTAAGGATTCAGAAATCAGGTGGATGTGGTCACATGTCATCTTAGAATAACTTCCCCCAACTAGAGCTTTCCATCTAGTGATATTCAAGAGCTATTTGTTTCAGGAACTGATCAGCAAAGAAAGACCAAAGGAGAGCCTAGCGCCAAGAAAGAGCTGCTTAAAATTTCACAGCAAAAATGGGTTCTTCTGCTGATGAAGGTACACAATGTTATAACACAGGAATTCTCAAACCTTTTGGTCTGTGGAATCCCATACACTTTTAAATTACTGAGAATGTTGAAGAGTTTTCATTTATGTGAATTATTTGTATTCCTACTTATTTGATTATAAATTAAAACAGACATTTACAAAGTAGTAACTCATTTATAAGTAACAATAAACCTATTATATAACCAAAATAATATCTTCATAAAAAATAGCTATATATTACAAAGCAAAATTTAAAAACAGTGGCATTGTTTTACATTTTTGCAAATCTCTACCGTCTGGCTTAGAAGTCAGCTGGATTCTCATATCTGCTTTTGCACCCAGTATATTGAGATACATAGTGTCCTGGCTGGTTTAGCTCAGTGGATTGAGCGTCGGCCTGCGAGCTAAGTGTCGCTGGTTCGATCTTCCAGTCAGGGCACATCAGAGAAGGAAAACTCTGACTCCAAAAAACCTCCGCTGCCTTGCGGCATACCTCTTCAGGGGAAAGGCTAAGGGAGTAAACCCCGACAGAAAATCCGGAGCCGGAGTCCCTAAGGCGGTTTGACGTTGTAGTCAACACCGGCAACTCCTGCGGCGCACCTGAACCCAAGCTGTATCGACTCCGTCTTTCCCTTGGACCCTTCAGCTGCGAAGAGAGGGGGGGTCTGCTGCATGGGCAACAGCAGACCCTCCATATTACCCTGCCCAGGCTCTGTAGCTTCATCGCAAGATGTCGATTCAACACGGGAGGAGACAGATACCGTGTCACTCCCGAGTCGGACTGCACAGCCATTCTCGGCGGTGCAGATAGATAGACTCTTAAGAAGCTACACCATCGTCTCTCGAGACGGACGGCTGCCGACGGCCGACAAGTGTTTTGGTGGAAGTATATGAAGAAAATTTGGCTTCACACAGGTATGTAGTTGGAAAAGGGTAGAAGTATTTTAATAGTCTTTTCTATTTATTGTGGGTATTCTTTTTTGTCACTACATCAAGCCTTGTAGCATGGTAGTTTCTTAAAAGATATTTCCAATGTGGTATCTGAAACCATATCAATAAACTTTTTGTTCTCTGGTACATTAAAAGCCATGATCCTTTTTTGTTTTTTTCTTTCTTTTTTTTTTTTTTTCCACTGTGTGGTTGCCTCTCACTCGCGCCCCCGACTGGGGACCTGACGTGCAACCCAGTAATGTGCCCTGGCTGGGAATCGAACCAGCGACACTTGGCTCGCAGGCCAACGCTCAATCCACTGAGCCACAGCAGCCAGGGCTTAAAAGCCATGATCTTAAATGGCCCTTGGTAGATAACCGTATATTTCTGTTGTCCAAGTCTTTGACAGTGAGTATATAGTACCTTTTTTGGGGGGGGGGCATGCATTTTGAAAATGAATTTTAAAATTTACATAGGGTAGCCCTGGCTGGTGTGGCTTGGTTGGGCATCATCCTGCAAACCGAAAGGTTGCAGGTTCGATTCCTGGTCAGAGCACATGTCAGAGTGTGTTCAGGAGGGCAACCAACTGATCTTTCTCACATCGATGTTTTTCTCTCTCTCTCTCTTTCTTTTAGCTTCTCTCTAAAATCAATAAGCATGTCCTCAGTTGAGGATAAAAATAAAATAAAATTTACAGCAATAAAAAAAATTATAAAAAAGATAAAATTTACATAGGGTAAAATTTACTCTTTAGCATACAGTTCTGTGAGTGTTGACTAATACATAAAGTCATGTAACTGCTACCACAATCAAGACCTTGTGCTACTTCTTTGAGTTATACTTATTTTGTAAGGATTTTAATTGTTTGTTTGTTTGTTTACTTAAAGATAGGGGAAGAGAGGAGAGAAACATCCATCAGTTGCCTTTCGCATGCCCCCAACTGGGGACTTGGCCCGCCACCCAGGCACGTGCCCTGACTGGGAATTGAACCGGCAACGTTTTGCTCTGCAAAATGATGCCCAACCAACTGAGCCACACCTGCCAGGGCTTAAGTTAAACTTTTAAAAGAGATTCATTCAGATGGCTAACCTCGTTCATTCCATGTTTATTTGTACCACTTTTGCTTACAAAGGGTCATATTTCTGGTATTATCTTCCACCTGGGACCCACCATACCGAATATGCTGCCATTCCCAGAGATGAGCAACAGAAAATCTTGTGACATTTGTGTTTCTTTGCTTAACTAGGAATGTGAATAGGTACTCAATCTGTGAATATAAAATGAAATTCTAAGGACAATCCCCCCAAAGTAATGAGACATGGAGAAAAATTTTAACATTTCCATTGGAACTTTATTGTAAGAGAAATTTTAGCTCTGAGGATTTGAGGAAGGAAACTAAATCATATCTTCAATTCACTATTTTGTTTCAATGGGTCATGAAGGCAGAAAACCCCAACAGCATGAGCAGTGATTCTAGCACTCAAGTGATTATAGTCGCTACTCCAGCTTTCTAGAAATTAGACCTAGATATTGAGCCACTTCAAAGGATAACTTAACTTTCCCACATTCAAATGTGTATCCATTTTAACATATCCACATCTATAGCAGAGTTTGAGATTTTATAAATTTTACAAATTCTAGCACATTTATAGATTTATGTAACCACCACCACAATCAGGATACAAAATAGTCCCATTGTCTCCCAAAAACTTTTCCTTGCTGTTCCTTTATATTCACATCTTCCTTCCCACTCCTAAATATGGCATCATTGTAGTTTTGTCTTTTCAAGAGTGTCATAGAAATGGAATCATACAGTACACAGCTTTTAGAACTGTCTTCTTTCACTTGGTTTGTTCCTTTTATTGCTGAATATTATTCCATTGTATAGGTGTAGCAGTTTAATCCTTTCGCCCATTGAAAGGTGTTGGGGTTATTTCCAATTTAGGGCAATTATGAATTCCAATGCTATAAACATTCATGTATAGGTTTTTGTGTGAGCATAAGTTTTCATTCTACCCAGCGGTAGAGTTGCTAACTCATATGGTAAGTGTAAGTTTACCCTTCTAAGATGTTGCCAAATTGTTTTTCAGAGTAGCAGCACCATTTTTCATTTTCACCAGCAGCTTATGAGATTTCTAGTTTCTGAGCATCTTCACTGGCAATTGGTACGGTTGGTATTTTTTATTTTAGCCATTTTAATAGGTGTGGGTGGTATCTCATCATGGTCGTAATTTGCATTTCCCTTAATGGCTAGTGATGTTGAACATCTTTTCATGTGTTTATTTTCTATCCTTATGTCTTTTTTGGTGAAGTATCCAAGTTTTTCTTCATTTTTCTTTTGAATTGTTTGTTTTCCTGCTGTTGGGTTTTGAGTTCTTTACATGTTCTAGATACAGGTCCTTTATTGGATTTATCATTTGCAAGTATTTTCTCCCATACTGCAGCTTGTTTTTTCATTCTCTTAATGATGTGTTTCATAGAACAAAACTTTAATTTTGATGGGGTTCGGTATATCAGGTGTTTGTTTTTTTTTTTAAATAGATTGTGCTTTTGGTCTCATGTCTAAAAACTCATTTTACATTTAGATCTGTAACTGATTTTGAGTTAACTTTTGTATAAGTTGTGAGGCTTAGGACAAGCTTCCTTTTTAGAGGAGAGGAGTCCACCTAAGTTCAGTTGTTCCAACACCACTTTTTGAAAAGACTTATTTCTCCATTGAATTGGCTTTGTACCCTTGCTAAAAACCATATGTGCATAGTTATGTGAGTCTATTTCTGGACTCTTCGTTCCCTTCCATTGATTTCTGTGTTTATCCCTTTGCCAACACGACAGTCTTAATTACTGTACCTTTAAAGTGAGTCTTATGTAGTGTGATTCTTCCATTTTATTTCCAAAATGTTGTAGTTCTAGTTCTTTTGCCTTCCCATATAAATTTGAGCCAGCTTGTCTTTATCAACAGAATATCTTGCTGGGATTTTTACTGGAGTTATGTTAGATATATAACCACTTAGGGGAGAATTGACATCTTATGTTGAGTCTTCCAGTCCATGAAGATGGTATATCTCTCCATTTATTTAGGTTTCTTTTCCTTTCATTTGTGTTTTGTAGTTTGCAGCATATAAGTCCTGTACTTGTTGGATTTATACCTAAGGATTTCATTTGAGGGAAAGTTATATTTTTTAAAAAATTTTGTCTCCAATTGTATTCCCTAGTATATAGAAATATTATTATGTCATTATTTGTTCTGACACTGCTATAGTTCACGATGAATCAATTGGTCTCAGAAGAGTACTGAGGACTCATGACATTAAAAATATAACTTATGTAAATTCAGTTTATAAGCAGCCTTTCAAAGTTATTTTATAAATCTGTATTTATTGGACCAAATATTTGACCACATAATAGTACCAAGTTTTTTTTAAAAAAACACCAGCTTATTATAGTGTCATTTATGTAAAACTTGTGTCTCTGTATGTATCTGCATGCTTAGATTTCCAGAGTGATGTTTACCATATGTCAGAAATCACATTTGAGTGGTGAAAAGTTTAAATATGTTTTTATTTTTTCATATTTCTTTTTTCTATTTGAATGTTTCAGCATTGGCATATATTCTTTTTATCAGAACAATGAAGCTGCTTAAAAGAGAAAAGAAAAATAAGACTGTGAATTGTAATATGGTTTTTACCAGCAAATGAGGGTAATACAGACTCAGGTCTATTTGAGAATTAAGTACTTGCATCCTAGAAATTTTGATGTTGCCCCAGCCATTTTATGATTCTAAAATTTTATTTTGAAAATCAAAGGAACATTTCAAAACTCCTGGAACATTCTGCGAGTGCTGGGTTTAGAATTTTTCTTTGCCACAGTGCTTCTTTTTTTATCATATACTTGTTTCTATATCAGGCCAAGTCAGTGGGTCTCAAACTTGGCTGCACATTAGAATACCCCAGTTGGGTTTTTTTTTTTTTTGTTTTTTTTTTTTGAGAATATCCAATGGATCAACCCACCTGAAACATTAGATTAGAGTTTCTGAGGATGGGGCTAAGGGATCAGTGAGTGTTCCCCATGGGATTGCTAAACTCTTCTAAAAATGCCTGTTGATGAATTCTAACGTAATATATAAAAACTACTGAGTATTTTAAAACGTGCTTCCTATATATGAAATATATGATTATTTTATATGTTATATATGATTTCTATATATTCGTATAGTTTATGTTTGAAGATATGAAAATTAAAGTTACTAATATTTATATTTCCACATTTTTATAGGAATTTACCATCCTTGTGAAGTGTTCAGGCATATCGCTAACACTTGCCAAATGGCAAATAATTAGCATTGCTCAGCCTTGTCTCTCTCAGTTATGGATATGATTGTATTTGTGCATAGAAATGTCATCTTCTCTGACTCTCTTCTAGGAAACCTCGCATATAATGATTTTACGACATCATCTGGTCCTGCGTATGCTGAGAAATCAGGTTCTTTATAGCACTTGAAAGTGGTTCTCAGATCTGTCGTCCTGTCACCACCCTCTCAGTCTTGCCTATGACTCATCATAATCTCTCACTGAGTAGCTTCAGCCTCCCATCTGTAGGCAGTGCGTAGTTTTGCTCCTGCCTAGCATTACACGAGCACGGCCCGAAAGTCAAAATGCAGCGGGGGAGGAGAGGTCGAAGGGCAAAAAGTTGCAGTTACATAGGATGAGTAAGTCTGAAGATGTAATGTATAGCGTGATGACTGTAGTCACTAATACCGTGTTGAAGGTGGAAAGATTTCAGGTGCTCTCGTCACACTCAAAAAGGGGGGGTGGTAACTGTTAGCTTGACTGTAGTAATTGTTTCACTATGTATCTCAAAGTACCGTGTTGTACACCCTAAATATATACAGTTTTTATTCAAAATAAAGTTACAATAAAAAAAAAATGGAATGGTCCTCAGGCTGCACCTTCCAGTGATGCTTGTAGGAACCAGATAACGGAAATGGGACTCTGTACCTTCCCACACTATGTTGTTGCAGATGGCAAGATTTTATTCTTTTTTATTGCAGAGCAATTTTCCACTGTGTGTGTGTGTGGGTGTGTATGTATGTATGTATGCATGTATACCACATCTTATTTATCCATTCATCTATCCGTTGACACTTAGGTTGCTTCCATATCTTGCCTTTTGTAAATAATGTTGCAATGAACATAGGAGTGCATATGTCTTTTCAAATTAGTGTTTTCATTTTCAGAACAGTGCACCATTGGTTCTCTGTGTCTGCAGCAACTTGAGTGAAAATTGAAGGCTGTCCATCTTTTGATATGTTTTTGGCTTTTTCGCCATTCCTGTGGGAACTTCGTAAATCTTGTGAACTGGTTTATTTAGTTACTTTGTAGGGCTGTCAGGATCCTCCCCTAGTCTAAACACCACTTTTTCCTGGTCTTACGTACCAAAAATACTTAATGTGGCTTGAAGAAAGAGACAAGTGATTTTAAAAGGGGAGGATTCCATCATGTCCATATACATTATATATTATAACACAGCGCATTGCAGTTTTCAAAACATTTTCACAATCTTACATTATTTGTTCCTCACAGTGATCTTGGGAGGTACACAGAGCGATACTCTCCACTGTGTTCCAACTCATGATAACAGAAACCCGCAAGCTGCCCACATTGGATATCATGGTGTTAGATATGCCTCCTACTCTCACATGCCCTTCCACTTTAATTCAGTTCTTAGTTATATTGTCCTTAGCTTTCTAATTGATCTTCCTGTCTTGATCTGTTCCCTTATCAGTCCGTTCCCCACACTCTTTCTAGGATTACCTTTCTAAAATATGATCAATAATGTCACCTTCCAGCTTAAAACCTTCAGTGGGTTCTCATTTCTTACAGATTAAAATTAAGATTCCTTGGCATTGCATTCTTTCTTTTAAACATTTGTTTTAAATTTATTTTTCAATTTCAGTTGACATCGTATTATATTAGCTTCAGGTGTACAACATAGTGATTAGACATTCACATACCTTACAAAGTCATCCCCCTGATAAGTCTAGTACCTGTCTGGGACCATGTATAGTTACTACAGTATTATTGCCTATATTCCCAATCCTGCACTTTATATCCCTGTGACTTTTTTTAAGTGGCATTTTGTACTTTTCAATCCATTTCACCTTCTTCACCCATCCTTGCCAGCCTCCCTCCCATCTGACCACCATCAAATTATTCTCTGTATCTATGAGTTTCTGTTTTGTTTCTTTGTTTCTTTTCACATATAAGTGATATCACAGGGTGTTTATCTCTCTCTGATGTATTCAGCATAATACCTCATAGGCCCATCCATGTTGTCACAGATGGCAAGATTGTCTTCTTTTTTATGGCTGAGTTGTAGTGCGTTGTGTAAATGTCCCAGAGCTGTTTTATCCACTCACCTATCGATGGGCACTTGGGCTGCTCCCATATCTTGCCTATTGTAAACAATGCTGCAGTGAACATAGGAGTGCGTATATCTTCTCAAATTAGTGGTTTCATTTTCTTCAGTTAACTACCCAGAAGTAGAATTGCTGAGTCATGTGGTAATGCCATTTTTACTTTTTTGAGAAACCTCTATGCTGTGTTCTGTAGTGGTTGCGTCAGATTACAATCCCACTAACAGTGCGCCAGGGTTCCTTTTTCTCCACATCCGTGGCATCGTTCCTTTCGCCAGCCTTTCTACCTTCTTCTCCCTCCTCGCTGTCCACCACGGGCCAAATGCCTGTCACCAGGGAGCTGGGTATTCCTCAGTGATCCCTTGTGCTTTTCTACCTCCTAGGACCACACCCACCACTCACAGCACCCAGCTTTGTAAATTACAGGGTGCGCAAAAGGAGGTCTGCAGTTGTTCGTGTGGAAAACAGTACAATAATTAATAACTAATAATACAAGAATAGTCTCTGTGTTTCACGTACTCACAACTGCAAACCTCCTTTGCCCCGCCCCCTACTCCTTACACCTTCAGTTGGCACAGTCTCTGCAAAGCTTCCTCCACTCAACTCTCCCCAGGCAGAAGGTCTTCCTCTCTCCTGTGGGCTTCACAAAGCTTCCCCGGTCTGCGAGCTCCTTGTGAACACGAGCTGTACCGTGCAGGGCGGTGTTTAGTTATGTGTTCCCTGCGCAGAGCATAGTGCCAGGGACATGGCTGACGTTAGACTTGATTATTCAAGCAAGGGAGTGGCTTTTGGAACCTTCAGAAAGGCTGTCTGTGCTGCATTTATGTTTAATGGAATGACCAGTTCTTCTTCTTTTTTTTTTGTTATTAATGACTCCACACCGATGGACAGTATTTTCTGGAATATCATCTTTAATCTCTCACTATTTGAATTTCAATCACCTTATGCATCACAAGAAGTTAAACTTACTCTTGCATTTTATGTATGCGTGTGTGTGTTTTCTCTTGTCTCTCCATATTTTCACCTTAAAAATGTCTCTGCTTCTTGAACCAAAGGGGTGGTGTTGATCTTTCCTTTTATCTAATGGTACTGGCGTCAGGCTGTGATCAGGAAACTGGCTTCTTAGCAGCAGAACTGCTTTTCAAACTCCTGTTGCCATAGGATCCCTTAACACCGGGTAGTCATATCTTTTTCTTAAATACCATAACCAAGATATACAGCTCTCAGAAGCCTGTAGCACCATGCATATGTGTGTGTGTGTGTCTGGTTTTGTGTGCTCTTTTTCCTAGCCCTAAAATACATAAATGCACTCCTGCAGAAGAGTAATGGGCTGGCCTAGCTGGCTTTTGCTTCCTCTTGGCGAGTGGTTCTGTTTATTGATCATCATATGCTCAGTGGTGCTGGTGCCATATGAGGGAAAACCAGTATAGGGAGGAAAGTGGCTGATAGCAAAATGTGAAATTCAGACTTCTGGAGGGGCCATCAGAAGAGCTCATCATAGCTAGCCTTCTCCACCTAACACAATTAGAACTTCCTCCCTGTTCCATACTTAACTGGTGGTTACGGTGCAACAAATGGACTCGCAGAAGAGGATACTTCAGCAGTGAAGGGCTCGTGGAATTGTGTGGCCCTGATTTCAGGGAACCTCTGTCTGCCTTCATAATGACCATTTTCTACTTTTAAAAGATTGCTTGAGTTTGTGATACGGAATTAAATATTTTTGGACAATAACAGTGCAGTGACTCATTCCTGTTCTGAAGTTGGTAATACAAACAACGCTGCAGGAATAAGCTAGAGCCAGGGAATGGACATGAGTTTATATGACATTTTTTATCAGACCATCACTAGCAGTTGACGGGATGAACAGCTGTGCTTTTGCTACTTTCCTCCCTTTTTCTTTAACAGGTAGAGTGAAGTGCAATTTGTAGCACTTGGAACCTTGCAGAAGACAACAAAGCAAACAGAAAATGAACCAATAAGGAAAGGGAATAACCCAAGCAGGGCACACTGGGTAACAGCTTTGTCTGAGCAGTGTCAGCCTCCTGGGGCAGCATTCCCACCACACCCCACTTTCAACATGGCACAACCACTGCCTCCTCTTGTTTTGGTTGAGGCCAAGAGTCAGGCAAACAGCTGAAATCAAAGTGGTTTTCTTTTAGGATTTTTATAGTTTCAGGACTTGAATTTAAGTTTTTAATCCATTTTGAGTTTATTCTTGTGTGTGGTGTAAGAAGGTGGTCTAGTTTCATTTGTTTGCACGTATCTGTCCACTTCTCTCAGTACCATTTATTGAATAGACTTTATGTTTTTGCTTCCTCTGTCAAATATTAATTGATCATAAAGGTGTGGGTTTATTTCGGGGCTCTCTATTCTATTCTGTTCCATTGATCTATATTCCTGTTTTTATGACAATACCATGCTGTTTTGATTACTATGGCCTTATAGTACAGTTTAATGATATCAGGTAGCGTGATACCTCCCACTTTGTTCTTCTTTCTCAAGATTGCTGCGTCTAGATGGGGTCTTTTGTAGTTTCATATAAATTTTTGAAATATTTGTTCCAGTTCTGTGAAATATGACGTTGGTATTTTAATAGGAATTGTGTCGAATGTATAGATTGCTTTGGGTAGTATGGACATTTTAATGATGTTAATTCTTCCTATCCACAAACACAGTATGTGCTTTCACTAATTTGTATCTTCCTCATTTTCTTTCTCCAATATCCTATAATTCTCCAAGTACATGTCTTTTACCTCCTAGGTTAATTTATTCCTAGGTACCTTTTTTTGTTGTTGCTGTAATTGTAAATGGGCGAAGGACCTGAATAGACGTTTCTCCAAAGAGGATATAGAGATGGCCAATAGACATATGCAAAGATGCTCAGTGTCACTAATCATCAGAGAAATGCAAATTAAAACCACAACGAGATATCACCTCACACCTGTCAGAATGGCCACTATCAATAAACCAGGAAGCAACAGGTGCTGGCGAAGATGTGGAGAAAGGGGAAACCTTCATGCACCGTTGGTGGGAATGCAGACTGGTGCAGCCAATGTAGAAAGCAGTATGGAGTTTCCTCAAAACATTAAAAATGCTGCTACCTTATGATCCAGAAATTCCACTGCTGGGAAAACATCCCAGACAAACCAGAAACACTAATTTGAAAAAATATATGCGCCCTTATGTTCATTGCAGTGTTATTTCCAATAGCCAAGATTTGGAAGCAGCCCGAGTTGTCCATTAGTTCTTGAGTGGATAAAAATGTTGTGGTACATTTATACAATAGAATACTACTTGGCCGTAAGAAAAGAAGAAAATTTTACCCTTTGCAACAACATGGATGGACCTAGAGAACATGATGCTAAGTGAAATAAACCAGTCAGAGAAAAACAAATACAATGCGATTTCACTCATATGTGGAATCTAATGAACAAGCTGAACTAACAAGGTAAATGGGGACAGGCTCATAGATGGAGAGCAGATGACAGCTCTGAGGGCTGGGTGTTGGGGGGGTAGAGGGATTGATCAAAATAGAAGTCATTTTCTAAACTAATGCTTTACATGGCTCTTTGGTGATCTTTTAGGAATTTAGGTGACTACAGGCCGTAACCACAGATGTTAATGTCTGATAACCATCAGAAAGGTTAATGTTTTTTAATAAAAAGTAAAGATAGACTTTTAGGAAGGAACCAATTAGGTTTTGGTAATTAAAAAAAGAGATGCATTCATGTTTTGGAAGCTTGGGGAACCTTTTTGTTTGTCGAATTTATAAGTAAGGCACTTAGGATATCTCATTATTGCTTACATGGAGAATATGCTTCAGGTCAAATTTTGAGCTTTGTAAATGTTAACATAATGTTTGGGAAAACAGGTTTTCTAAGCAATCTTTATTTCTTTTTCAGCTGTGGAGCTAAACGTCCATGGTAAAGATTATATAAAATGTCCAGTTGCATCTTTATGTATATTTTTATAAAATTTGGTTTATTATATAGGAGGTTTTAAAAAATCTGATATTGCTGGTTATACACACATTTTTTTATAAAAAGTCAGGAATCACTTCTTTTCTTCTAAAGTAGACAATCAAAATAAGCAGTTTGAAGAGATGGATTTAAGACAGCAAAATTGTTGTATCTTCAGCTGTGTAAAAGAAGTACGGTACCTTGGACCAGAAAATGTGTAATAGCAATGGTTCAGTTAGTGACTGCAAAAACAAAATAAACACCGTAGTGTAAAATATGGTTCCACATGACAGCATGCTTGGCGAGTACTGAACATCTCAATTTAGGGAGCAGTTAGCACTAAAATGTGTTCTGCTTCTTTGCATGAAAATACATTAACAATGAAATCTTACAAACAGTGCCTTTGTTTATTACTGGTAGGGAAAGGTTTGCTAAGGTTTTGTAGATGTTTGTTTCCTAGGGGAAGTACGGGAGGAGTATTTGTCATAAGTCTGTTCCCCAGAAGTTACCTTATTTCTCCTTTTCAAAACTTCTGCTTCTTCTCCTGCCTTTGCAGAGTAAAGCTGCATTGTTTATTTGTGATGTAGAAGGTTGATCAGAACATCACTCCTTTATGTGAAATTACAGCATAATGAGTTAAATGATAAACTTACTTGCACAGGGATATTTTCTTTTCCTCTGTTAGAGTTCATCTTTAAACAATCTCTATGTTCAGAAAAAAAGATACCGTTAAAGACCCCAGACTGCAGAAGCGGTGCCACTTCTTTGAGAGCTTTGGGGCAATCTTCTGATGTGTAATTGCTTTTACATCAGTCACAAGAGAGAGACAAGAATGCGCTTTCCTTGAACTTAACAGTTTGGGCAATTTTCTATAATCCAGTAAATACAAATTGTAGCTTGATTATTCATCTGCGTCTGTCAAGCAAATTTTAATGGATGAATGAATGAGTCAAATCTATGCATGGAAATATACAAATGTGCAAAATACGGGTCTAATTACCAGGCTGCTGAATTTACACAAGGTCAGGTAAACAAGGCACCAGTGTAATGATTATTAATTGTTAATAATGCCTTTGGGAAAACATTCACATTTTGCTTATGAATACCTAACAGTTTGCCTTTCTAGTCATTTTAAACTCTGGAAATTTTAGCTTGTCTGAAAACACAAAAATATTTTTGCCCTATTTCTATCCTTTCTTTATTGGCTATTAATTCTTTTAGAATAACACGTAAAATATAATACATTTTCTCAGGATGCTGTTGAAAATCAGTTTAACGTGATGGCGAGAGAATTAAGGAGGGGGTAACACATAGCAGAACAAAATAACTGTTCTCTTTTGTCTTCATTGAAGGGATGAATCTGTCCCCCCCTCCCCCATCCTCCAGCCTCTTTTCAAACATAATCGACATTCTAAGACACAAAACCAAGGTGGTAATAAAGGAAAGGAAATCAAAGCAGGCTTTTTTCCCCTCTATTTACCATAGTAAGTCAACATTTGACTCTGTCTTGCTATTCTATAAGATGAATGTTGGAAAATGAATAATATCAATGAGTAGTTTCCCATCGAAGTGTCCAAGGGCCAAGATAATTGAGGGAGTACTTGCCGAGGTTTTTCTTAGTTCAGTAACTCTTGATCACTGTGCAGTTTTGTAGCTGCACTATCATTAAGCGCTCTCCATGTCTGGAAGGACACCCCCCCAGCTTTAATCCCAAAGTCATATATTGTAGAACTAACGTGTCGTCTGCAGGTCACCCAGGCGAAAACACTGCATCTTGAGAAATCTATCTTTCTGCCACTGTGCTTTCGAAAATCTTTTGAATATTTTGCATTAATAGTACTGCTGCAGTCTCTTGCTGGGCTGTCCTCTGGTCCTCACAAGCTCCATATTCAGAAGTTTTTCCCCATGGCTAACCTAAATGTTCTTCTCCGCTCTAGGCCTTACTGCCTGCTACAAACCCGTGTTGAACATTAAATGAATACAACCACTTTCCTTATGCTTTTTTTGTTTTAATATTTGTAAATATCACTCATATCTTTCATTTCTTCAAGCTCTATAGTTGATGACTCAATCTCATTTCTACAAAATTTTCAACTTTAATTTTTGTCTTTTTGAAACTCTTACTTTTAAATCATGGTTATCCTTGCGTTAGATTATACTGGATATAACCCAAATAGATTTGGACAGTTTTTTGAACTTCTCTCCATAGATAGGATCCTATCCTCTTTTATAGTTGACTCTAGAATATAATAGACACAATTTATACATACTCATGGGTTCCGCAGTGGCTTAATTAGTTATGCAGAATTATAGCCAAACTCTTTATTCTGGCATTTGAGAAATTGTATAATCCACCCTTCCTCCCGCAGACTCTCCTATTCAGGGACACTGTCCAAATTATTATTCTTACAGATAGACCTGCTTCTTTTCTCACAACTGCCGGGATTGTCCTCACCCAGTTGCCGTCTCAAATCTGTTTCAGTTCCTCTCGGCCTTCAGGACCCAAGCCCATCTCAGTTCCAGGAAGCCATCTCATTGACATTACAGCTCTGGCAGGTTTCCCCTCTCCCCTGCTGAATTCCTAGAAAACTTTGAATGTATAACCTTTCTCCTACAGTCTCTCGTTAGGTATATTCTTTTGTTTGGAAAATAATTGTGTTCCCTATAATGTTGTAGGCTTTGGGAGAGCAGAAGAAAGGGTAATCTTTTTTGAGCTCTCTAACACTTTGCTAAGCAGTTTTTACCTAAATGGTATCATTTAATTTTTGTAGCAGCCCTGTGTGGTGAAAGGTATATTTTCCATTTTTACAAATAAAGAAGCTGAATCTTACAGTAAGAAACTCAGCCAATGTTAGAAGGATAATACATTGTAGAGCTGAGATTTAAATTTGGACCTCCAATACAAAATGCAAAAGCCATATCCTCTTTCCAAGAAGCCACCTCCACATATGAGTAACAGTTTGCATCCTGCTCTTTCAACTTGCTAGAAAATTCAAAGAACAAAATAGGTGTTCAATAAATGATTACATTCATCACCATGGAAGTCTTAAGTTCTTCAAGTTCATTTCTTTTACCCGTCTGCTAATGGTAATGTGAATTAGCAATAAAATAGCCAAAGTCTTAGTAAGGGGCCTCTGTATTCTCAGATGGCTGATACATGAAAGGTTGACAAGTGTACACTCACTGTTTACTTGAAACAAATTCTATTTTTTGTTTATCCATTTTTAAGCTTTTGTTGAGCCCAGCATTCATTGGTATTGTTAAATGTCACTTCTCATTTAGTATTAGAATTCCATTTTAAGAAAGTAAGTCTCCTTGCAGTAACACGAATAATTGATTCTTCTGTCAAGGAACTATTAAAACACCAGAGGTTGAAAATTTTGCACATTCTAAAGTTTATGTAAAAACTAATGAATACAGTAGTCCCTCTCTATATTGCAGTTCACTGATTGCGGCCTCACTGTATCACGGGATTTTTTAAAATATCATATTTAATTATTTATCACGGATTTTTCGCTATATCGCGGGACTTTGCGGTACTGTATACGTATGTTGTTAAAGTTACGTAGGTTTAAGAGTGTAGAATAAATGTAAGGTTCCTACTTCGCGGGGGGATCTGGAACGTAATACCCGTGATAAGTGAGGGAATACTGTATTTTTGCCTTGTTTCTGAGTAAGCCTGGACTCTTACTAAAAAACACTAGTCGTATTTCAATTTAGGATCCTGTGCTGAGTTGTAATTAATTATGTATATAGATAAGGAAAATTTGGCATTTTATCTTTCATAGAAAATAGGGTTTTGTGTTTTGGGGGAGCCATTAACATTTTAATTTAAAGTAAGGAATTTTTATGAAGTATATTTATTCTTGAAGAATTAGTTATAAGGATTAGGAAGGAAGATTGCCTGCCTAAAATGAAAAGAATTTTGATTTAATGAACACAGGCAATGTGACTGAGCTTTGGGGTAACAAAGTATCTGTTTTAGGCATGTGAGATTTCTTCTCATCAACTTCTGTGCATATTGATAAGGTCAGCCTATTTTGCAAACAGTTACTAATGCCATAATGCATTTCCCCATATCTTCCATCTGATTTTTTACTATTATTGATTGAGGATTCAGTTGAGAAATGTGCTTAGAGCCCTGCTTTCTGTGGTAATCACAGAAGTCAGTGGGAAGACAAGAAAATTGTATTGAAAGAAATTGTGTGCGTGTGTGTTTTGTGTTTCAGCATAGATTATCTCTGCTAAAATAATAGCTGTCATTTTGTTCTTGTTATATTAGTGGCCTGTAGCTTACCACTACTTCTTTTGCCTTAGTTTTGCTTCTGACCACTGGCTATTACCCTCAGCAAGAAGACCTTTTTTAATTGAATGTCCAAATTTGAATGATTCTTGTCCTAATACCATCATCATTTTGATCCATTTCAAATTAGAGAGCCCTAAATTGGGAACTCTCACCTCAACACGACAGCCCTTTAACATTCAGGGACTTTGAAACTTCACCTCTGTTTAGAATTTCATATCATGCCCATCATGGGGGGGAAAGATGGAAAATGTATACGCTGAGCCTATAGGACTTCCTGCAGTGCTTATTAATCCTTTATGGATCATTTGAAATGTTTCTAGTTTATTTAAGCTTTGCTGCTTGTATCAGATTGTTCCTATGAAAAAAGAAAAAGTGATCATGCTTTGAATTTTTAAAAATGATCTCACTTTCAAGCAAAAGCACTTTTATGCTCCATTAAAGTTGAATTTGCCAAACTCTTACATCGCATTAACACAAGCTTTACTGGATAGATAAACGTGTTGTTCAAAGACTGACTTGAACTTTACCAAACTGCATATTAAGATTTTTATCTTTATCCTTCTTATTTCTTAAATTATTTTAAAATAGATTAGTAAAATAGACTAGATTTGCCCAAATGTAGTACTTTAATGACAAAATATTTTTTCCATTTGATTTAAAATAGTAACAGATTATAAGTTAATTGACTATGAAGCTAAAATGAAAAATATTTGAAGTTAATTTTACATTTTTTCATCCTTGTTTTATATAATATCAATATCTCAATAAAACTTTTGATTTTTTTCCTTGAAATTTCTATAGGTGATTTAATATTCTAACATTTAAAAATTTTACTTATTATGCGTTCAGTATTTTCCTGAAAATTTTGGTAGATTAGGCAATAAAATGACTCATTTTACCCTTTTCAATTTAATGAGTTTTTAAAAATATGCACAGGACATCTACCAGTTTTTTACAAATATACTTTGTTTTTATTTATTTCATGGAGTTTTTAGCCTGGAAATAATTCTTTTGACCTAGAGTTACTTAGAAAATTCTAGTCTCGCTTTTAGCTATGCTTTCTGGCTCCCTAACACCATTATATGGAGTGTCCTTGGCCTTGAAGTTTTAATTTAATGTGTTTGTTCTTCAGAAAGAATGTAAGCTAATTTTCTACTTGAGATGACTTTGTGTATTTTTTTAAATACGCATATGAAACCTTAACAAAGTATGAGGTTTTATTTTATCCAAAAAATACATGCAAGCTCTTTTTAAGGTAGTAATTTACATTAACATTTACACTGACCTTGAAAATGTGGTAATGAAAATACACTGCAATATCAAGCTAAATCTTTTTCAACTCTCATAGACGCTACTTTAGCTCTGGAGTCACTGGGGTTCTTAATAGGAAGGAAATGCATTTTTACAAAATTGCTTTTTTAAGGTGAACAAAAAACTACATACAGATGGAAAAGAAAACTTTTAATATGCCTTCTGGAGGGGAAAATCCAGACTGTTGTGTGAAATATTTAGCATGTTATTTTAATGTTACAACTTGCCATTTCTGAAAGATGGTACCGTGTAATAAGAAACTCTTATTAACTTTGACTTCTAAATGTAACAATCTGCACTGAATTCCTTTTTCACTAATTCACTTTATTCTTCTCTCCTAGTGTTCCCATGACCTTTCAGAAATGTGTAGTTCATATTTGTGTATTTGTGTGCTGTAAAAGCTGCTCCTCGGGTTGCATTGAATAACACAACATTGAATTATGAACATAATGGCAGTTCTCTGTGGCATTTCCAGTTCAAACTTAACTTTTGGTCTGCTAAATTCATAAGTGAGGTGTTTTTAATGTCATCCGTGTTAGGGAAAAGGTTAAATAACGCTGGGCTGCTTTTCATGGGCAAACAGGGTGGGGGGTGGTGCGTCAGTTGTTTAGTGGAAGGTTATTGTGTTCTCGTATTTTCATTCCTCAGTCAGCATAGATGATGTTCTGGATTGTTTTTGGAGTTTTCAGATAGGGCTTACATACTTTGCAAAGAGCTTATAAACTGCTCATTGTACAATGGAACTAAGGATCATCTGGGGATTTTAAAAAAGAAACAACTTGAAATGTAACGTTACTTCCCAAAGTCATATATGCTGAGAAGCCATGAGAGGCAGTAGAAGAGCAACAATAATATCTTTGAATTCTCAGAAAACTCTGACTTCCAGCAGAAAAGCCCGGTTACCCACAAGAAAGGGAGTGACGGATTCTTTTTAAAATTTCAAGTGTAGTCTTTCTAAAAGTGTAATTTCACTTGATATTTAGCTTTAATGAACCAGCAAAACATATCTTTTGGTTATCTATTCAATATTTAATTAATGTAATCATCATTGAGCTGTCTGCTCTGAAAGGACAGAGAGATTTTTCCGAGTAAAATAGAACACCTGTTAATCCTTAAGTAATCCATTAGTAAACAGTAGCTCCACAGTTTTCTGATGAAATAGTTTAAATATCCCTTTAAGAAGAAAGCCCCCAGAATGTAAAGCCCTGGCTGCTGTGGCTCAGTGGATTGAGCGTTGGCCTGCGAGCCAAGTGTCGCTGGTTCGATTCCCAGCTATGGAACGTTACTGGGTTGCACGTCAGGTCCCCAGTTGGGGGTACGAGTGAGAGGCAACCACACAGAGATGTTTCTCTCCCTCTCTTTCTCCTTTCCCCTCTCTCTAAAAATAAAAAAATAAAAGTAAAGAAGAAAGCCCTCAAATAGGGGGAGGGGGAAGTGGGACAACTGTAATAGAAAAACAATAAATAAATAAATAAATAATTTTAAAAAAATAATAAAAATATAAACATAAAAAAAAGAAGAAAGCCCCCAAATACTGTGCTGTATATTGTCAAGAAAGAACACCTGCATGCGTGCGTGTGCGTGTGAGACTGTCACCTGTTTGCAAATCTTTACAGTTCTAAGGCAGTTTTAAGACGTTGGTCTCACATGATGCTTATAGTATCATCCCATGAAAGAGGGAGGGTAGGTGTTACTTGCAGTAATCCAAGGAGGGCACAGCTAAAGTCTCCTGGGGTGAAGGAGCCTGCCCAAAGGCTCCTGAAGCAATGAGGTAAGGGGAGATCTTTGAGGTGGTCCCATTTTGCCCCAGGGCTTCTTGACTTCCTCTTGCAGTGAAGGGCTTTTGGAGTTCTACAGGCAGCCATTTGAATTAATCTTGATGTCACAGAGTTCAATTCCATCAGTTTAAAATTAAAAGTACATCTAGCCCTGGCTGAGTTGCTCAGTTGGTTAAAGTGTTGTCCCGATACACCAAGATTGCAGCTTAGATCTCTGGTCAGGCCACATACAAGAAGCAACCAATGAATGCATCAGTAAGTGGAGTGATGACAAACCAGTGTCTGCCTGTCTGTCTCCCTCCCCCGCTCCCCATTCCCCCTCCCTCTCTTCTTCCCTCTCTCCCTTCCCATCTCTCTCTAAAAATAAATTTTAAAAGTTAAAAAAAATAAAGTTAAGAGAACATCTCTTCAGCTCCTGCAGGGACTCAGACACTGTGCTAGGCCACTGGGGCTCAAAGCTAAACGGTAGGGTCCCAGCCCTTGGGGACTGAGGAACTGGCTTCTGGTGGTTTTCTGTCTCCCTTTCTTCTACCTCTTCTCTTCTTTCCTCCATCCTCAGAATACTTTTTAATCTTTTATATTAACACCTTTGGACCTCTGGCACTTACAGTCATGCTCACTCTTGCACTCCAGGTTTCCCACATAAAAATATCCATTTCCCAAGAGAGACGATGGAAAGTATGTTTTTAAATACAGGTCTAGCATGTTGTTTGTCCTTAGTGTTTGATTTGATTATTTGATCATTCAATTTAATTCATATAACTATGTGAAAAATACAACTATCTTGGGATACTTTCACTTTAAAAGTCACTTCAAATGCTATTTTGGTAATGAGGTTCTTAGTGTAGGCAGCTTGGGTAGAAGCTGGGCTACATCAAGGCCAAGTCCTCTGTGCTTAGGGAAGCAGTTGGGCAGACATGTGAATAGTTATATTCCCACTCCCGATACCTGGACCCACATACCTCTATGATCATTAATGTTCTAATGATAGTGTAAATGTAGCAGTAGAGTGGAGAGTCTTCCTCCTTTCATATTGGTAAGGAAAATCCCTCAGGTGTTTGACCACCTTGATGCAGGGGGCTTTTAGAGCATGTTCAATAATAGTGTGCCAGGTTTGTGGCCAGTTAGCATGGCATCACAGACCTTCTCTCGTCTCCACAGAATTCATAAAATCCATTCTGTTACATGAGACTTTCCTTCCTCAGTGATAGTTTGTAGGCCAGTGCATAGAAATATCAATCTCTCTGCTGGCTTCTGTTATGTTCTAAGTGTGTTCTCAGGGAAGGAGAGTTGATTAGGTAGAGACTCCTCTGTTCTAAGTAAATTAATGACCTACTCCAGGCCCGTTGTCGGCTTTGATGGAGGAACACTCAGTGACTGTGCTTATGCAACCCAGTCAAATTCTTTAGTTTTATTATGCAAAACATCATTTGAGGAGCTATAGAGAATCTTTTCCCATCAGCATCTCTTAAGCCCTAGAGTAGAATCAGAAGTAGGGCCGTGGACTAGGGGCGTTCCTAACTAAGATGATCTCAGCATCCATGGGATGCTTGCTGTGGATGGGCGAGACATGAAAATAGATCCAGGAGCTAGTTAGAAGATTCAGAGCAAGTTCAAGAGTGCTGGGAAGCTGAAGGTAAAGACTTTTTCTTTGAACATGTTTCCATAACACATGAAAACATCTGCCTAGGTGGATATTTTCTTTAGGGATTCTTTCTTCATGCTTCTTTCCATTTAGAAATTGTAGGCTCTGGGAATATATATGCAAATCCTGAGTAGTATAAGTGTTCAGAAAGGCATAGAAGATTTGGGGCCTTGAGAGGGGTGGCATAATGGGCAAATGTCAGAATCAGCACGGATGATCTTTAGCCTTCTGTCATTCTAGCACTCTGCCTTAGCCTGGCTTCTATATGTTTTACAACTTGATAGCATGTACCATTCAGTCTCATGATTTATACTTATTGAGCCTGATTTGTGTAAATGCATGTCCATTTGTCACAGTCACACGATGGAAGACTTGCTAAAACATAGATTCCTAGGTGCCACCCCGAAGTGTCCCAATTCTAGATCTAGGGCGGGGCCTGGGAATTCACATGTCTAACCTGGTCCTGGGTGGTGCTGATTCTGCCGGTCCAGGGACCACACACTGAAAACTAAATGTTGACTGAGGTATCCTACTCAGCCAGGAGCAATTGAAGGAAAACTGTAATAACATAAAATCCTAACTTACTAATGGTAATGAGATTTTGTTGAGAGGAAATACTTTCAGTGATAGGAATATGTGTATATTTTCCTAACCTCAGCTATGGCTAAGTCATGAAGGGTTATGGGAAACCTCGTATTTGTTTTTAAAAATCATGTCCTAGAATTATAGGATTCTTGTGTTAGAACAGACCTTACAATCATCTAGCCTGGTATAACACCCTTTTTTATGAAAGAAGAGACAGGCCCCCAAAGCTGAGATAGCTTCAATTTCATGTATAGTTTTTTTAGAGGCAGAGCCAGGGGAAGTGATCAAGAGGACTATGTTAGGGAAGAGAGCTTTCAAGAGGACCAATAGGAAAGGAACCATTTTAGTATTTACTTAACCATTTAATATCCTTAAAATAATTTTGGCCCTGAAGTTGATTTTAGGCATTTTGCACTAACGGTTTGTAGTAATTATAATATAATTACATTTTTCCAGTTGTTCAGACCCTTTGGTGGCTTGGGTCCACAGCCCTAGATTCTTCGGAAATCTGATGCTAGAAGCAGCCCAAAGAAAATCCTGATAAATACTAAGTTTTGGAAGTATTAGCTATTGTAATTAGACAAGGAAAAGAATCATTCATAGCAAAATTCCCACAAAAAAGATGACCTTTCCATTATTAAAAATTTTAGGAGTTTAGGGTAATTAAAATATTTTGGTGCTATCCTGATTTTAATAGAGCCAATACAGAAAGTCCAGAAATAGATCTCAAGTTGCTTTTATTATTATATAAAAGGGTAATTTATATCAGCAGGGTATAGTCATCTGGGGGGAGAACAATTGAATTTCTTCGTTGCTCCCTACATTATAAACAAATTCCAGATGGATCAAAATTTTAAACTTAGAAAATGAAACTATGAAAGCAATAGATATTTTCAATAGTGTTGGAGTTGGGAAGACTTCTTGAAACAACACAACGTTCAGAATCTGAAAAGGGAAAATAATGATAAATTTGACTACAAATTTAAAATAAAAATTTCTGCAGGGCAAAAAATTATTCACACAAAGCATAAAATCAAAAGAGAAATGATGAGCTGGGGAAAATATTTGCAACCCATGTAACAAATAAAGGGCTACTTTCCTTCACATATAAAGTGTTCTTGCAAATCAAGGAAATGGGTGTGAAAACTAGTACGTCCTCTTTGGACTGCAGTTTGGCGACATCTGTCAAATTTTAAAGTAAGCATTGCCATTTGACTCAGCAATTCCAGTCTGGGTACTTCTCCTTCCAGATGTACAGAACTTGAAGATGTTGTTAAAGGTACTGTATGGGAAATTGTTGATCAGAAGAGGATTTGTTGAAGTATTACAATCAAAAACAGAATTCTGCACAGCCATTAAAAGGAACATTGCAGGTCTACATGTACTTATAGGGTGTAATTTCCTCTACTTTTAAGCAAAAAAAAAAAAAAAAAAAGCAAGATTTAAAATAGTGTATATGGTACATTTCCCTTTGTATTTTTTAAAACAAAGGAAAAAATAGTCAAAAACTGATTCTAGTTAACCCAGCATATCCCAAATATTTCAATCTATAATTAATATTTAAAATATCAACAAGGTATTTTCTAGCACTGTTTTTGGACTAAGCCTTTGTACATTTGATACTTATAATGTCTCAGTGTGAACTAGCCACATTCCACATGCTCAAGAGGCACATACAGCTGCTGGCTCGTGCATTAAGCAGAGCAGGTGTAGGATGTAGAAGGCTGGACTGGAAGTTCAGAACCTGGTGGCCACACAGCTAATGGCTGTGAGAGTACCCAAGGAACGTACTTTTTCCTGTCCTTTGGTTTTCTCAGAATATGAAAGATTAGACTAGAGCTGTAAAGCCCCTTCCAATTTAAAACATTAAGGTTCAGATATATTATTTCATATTACTTGCTGAGTCAAAAATGTAATCGTGGTTGCTTTCATGGACACTGTTTCCACCAGCACACCTCAAATTCTGTGTTCCTAAGTCAAGCACACTTCATAATGTAGGGACTGTATTGTTATCATTAGAGTAGGGCTCTTTGCTTATTGGTTTGTTTATAAAGGAAGGATGCTACTAAGCTGCATACATGATGTTAACCGTGTAGAAACTGGTCAGTTCTTTTAATACAGTTAATTAAGTCCGGTTTGAGTATTTGCTGATTCTGATGGTGCATGGAGAACTTGGAAAGAGTAAAAGAGAGAACCACGTCAACAACATCTAAAGAAAGAGTAAATATTGAATGAGAAAAAGATTTTTAAGTACAATTCTGTTTATAAAGTTAATTCTTCAGAAGATAGTAACCAGTAGTTTTCTTTGAACAAGAGAGAAAGAGAATAGTATTGACAGTGGATCTCAGCCATGGCCGCACATCGGAATCACTTGGGTTGCTTTTTAAAATCTCAGTTCCCCATTCTGTACCGCAGACCAGTGGTTCTTAAAGCATGGCCCCCCACGCCGCCAGCAGCAGCAGCAGTTACACCTGAGAACATGTTAGAGATGCAAATTCTCAGGCCCCACCCTAAGGTCTATTGAATCAGAAACTCTGGGGCGACACCCAATAGTCTTGTGTTATAATGCTCCCCTGGTGATTCCTGTGTGCAGCCAAAGTTGAACATTCTAGAGCAGAAGAAGGATTTGGGGCAGGGATAGCAGGTGGCTTTCATAGTGAGTGCCAGCTCTTATCCTATGTGGGCCGTGGGGGATGGAGTTGGAGATGGAGTGCAGTCGTCTGCTAGTTATTTGCCATTCTTGATTTTGGGCAATTTACTGACATTATAAAGGGTTGGATGTTGCAATTCACAAGTAGAAGTCAAGAAGCATCCTATTCAGTTGGTCAAAGGGGAGAGGGGGGAAAGAGGAGAAAAGGGGAAAAGAACCCACTGGAACAGAAGCCACAAAAGGTTGGGGCAGGAGGGATCAAGTATACTAGGTAAAATATTATAAGTGAAGATACTCCAAATAAATTATAAAATATATCATCTATATACATGTATGGGTTTCTTAAAGAAGTTCAATTGTCATAGGGATTTTATGCCTACTTTATGATCTGTCATGAAGTCTATTTGATCAAAAAGTACTGAAGGCTTGTTCAACCCTTTATTATTTGGAATTAAAGGATATATTTTCTCTTAAATTTGGACTTTTCATCAGAATGTACTTAATACAGGTATGTTAAATTCAGAATGAATTAAGCCAGAAAATAAAATATATTTTCCAAATATAAACAGGTTGGTCCTGACTGAGAAGGAGTTAATGTGTCACATTCTTTTGATTTCTACTCCTCCGGAGAAATCACAGTATCTGTAATTTCGGAGGCATATTCTGAAGAATGTTATATTGTGATTTCTCTTAAGGTGAATCTTCGAAATCTATCTGGGAGTTTTCAGCCCTGACAAAATAAGAACGGACCCATTATAGCATCAGGTTCATTTGATTTTTCAAAAGTTAGCGGAAATAGGCTGCAGATCACTGGAGAAACTCCTTTTGCTCTGCCTTGTTATAAGGCAGACAGAGGAAAGCAGGCTGGGCTGTGTTGAGTGCATCTGGAACTTCTTATTCTTCAGATCTCGGCCGTATAACTTCCGCAAGCCCTTTCTGCGTGCTTTTCTCTTCTCATCACGAAACATTACATTTTACATGGAAAGTCAATTTTGATCATTTCCAAAAAACTAGGCAGTGTAACAGGATTTGTGCCTCTTAGAAAAAATTGCTTCTTTACTATAAAATAGAACCTGAATAAAACAATTCTGATATAACTTTTCTAATCATTACTTCTATTACAGGAAAGATAATAGTTTTTTTGAGACTGCGTTTATCAAAATTATTTTGATTTTTGTATTAATTTCTGAGTGCTGAGTTTATTTTTTTAGATTGTCTTGTGAATTGGGCTCTCTCTGAGCATGAAGTGGTTTTCAGCACATTGGTGATATTGTTGAATGTCTTCCTCAGATAGCAAATACATGCATTTCAACAGCTTTTTGGAGAGAACCACAGTTAATTATTTACGAGAAAAAAAATCATGGTTTTTTAAATTAACATTATTTTCTCACCTTATGTTCTGGCATTTAAATTATGAAACTTCAGCTCGGCGTGTAGACTTACCTTGTATTGCCAAGAGGAAAGAAGTGGCTTTTCTGCAAAGCTAAATACTTTCTACTTTATTGTCTGCTACGAAACAGCTGCTGAGACCAGAAAAATGCCATCTCATCATTGAGCCTGGGGTGTCCAGAAGAGGCAGAGGAAAAATGACTGTAGCTCCCAGTCTGCCCTGGCACTCTCCTCCTTTCTCTCCGTTTTCACTGCTGTGAAGAGCAGGAGAACAATATTCTGCAATTAAGGATTCCATTAAGTTGAAGAAAAGAGCAAATGGGGGATGTTTGTTCTCCAAGCTGAAAAAATTTGTCTGGGGGTGGGGTGGGGGATAGTGGTAGTGGTATAGAGAGAAGTGGGTGGAGAGACAAGTCAGGGCTGTTTGTTGAATATACTGTTAAGGCCTGTTACCATCCTAATTAATCAAGTTAGAAATTACAGCTGTAGTCGGTTTCCCCCCAATTCTTGTTATCAATTTTCTTCTCTTTTGAGACAAAGCAAATATAAATTTTGTGTTCATTTGTCATTCGTTCTTTGACTTCAGCATCTCTGAAAATAACAATGTAGCACAAAAGCCCAGTATTTACCTAGTTGTAATGTGGGTTGCCATGGTGTTTTGCAAATTATTGCAATTATGTTCACCATGTGAGTCGCCCTTGGTAACTGGCGAAAAAACTGATAATCCTGTTTTGAACAAAAGGTCAAATTGCTGAATAGAAAGTCTTGATTAACTAAAAGATGTACAAAGTGGAATTATTTCCTACCATTCAGAAATAGTTCTTGATCGGGTTTGGGGGAGGGGGTGAGTAAGTACATCTGATTACTGAAGTACAAAGCATTGAAAGGATGTTGTCTTGAGCCTTTCATGTAGTCTTAATGGTGGCTTTTTTGTCAAATTTACCCATTTGCGGCATTGAAAGAGGCAGCTGCATTTAAGCTGGAGAGACGGTGCTTTTTCAAGAGTTCAGTGCATGGAAAGTTCTCAGCAGTATCTGCAGTTTACTAGTAGCTCCTGGTCTATTAAAACTGATGTGCCGCATTTGAGCCCATTGCTCTCAGTACTTGTGAACCCCTCTGGCTGATGATCTAATAAAGTGCTCTTACTGGACAATCTCTGATCAGCTACTTAACACGGAGCTTGGGGGAGGCGACAGAAGGGAGAAGCCTCATAGGCAGTCAGACTTGGTGTAGGCCAAGAGAGAAATGAGTGAGTGGCTAAGCCCAAAGGCTTGTCACGAAAATAATCTGTGCTAAGGTATTTGCCATGGGGTTTTGATTTTTGTGCCCCAGATCCTCTAAGCTGTGATGACATCTTTTTTTTTTTTTTTCCTGGAAGGAAATCTTAATTTTATTCCATGTTGAATAAGAAAAGATTAGAAATGGGTTTCTGAAATTCAAAAATCCACCTTTGTGCGATTTGTTTCTTAAATTACAGGCATTCATAAGATACACGATTCCATGTGTATGTAAAACCAGAAGTTTCCCAGGTTATATCCAAAGGTCAAATGGATTTCTTCTCTTCTGAGTCTGGCAGAGCATCTGGATAGAGTGAATTTCAGAGGGAAGGGGTCTCTTCTTTTTTTTTTTTTAATGGCCACCTGAAAAACCAATTCTCAGAACTTTTGAGAGTGTGTGAAAGTGGCATGAAAGCAAGGCAAACCTTAACAAGTTTGTGAGTTTACATTCTACATCACCTAGCAACCCTGTGGCTCAGCCAGATCTCTTGTCTACCCTTAGTTGTGTTTACAGACTATTCAAACAGCCCTTCGAAACCATGAAAGATATTCAGTTTCATTAGTACCATTCTCAAGGAGAAAATAATTAAAGTTAAATGAACAAACATTGCCTGGTGATGGTTTGAAGTCCATTCTGATTTTAAGATGCCCTTTGAGGCAATTGCATATACAGTTCATTTTAACATTTTGTTGCTCTGTACCCAAAGACATATCACTAAACAATAGCAATAAATTCTAGCCTGCAAACAAACACTAAAAATTACTTTTAGCTAGACTTGAGCAAAGAAAAGAAACTCTGCTCACAATAAGGTTATATAGCATGTCCTCCTGATTGAATTTTTAAAAATGTGATTCCTACCCTGGACACGAATTGATCCATGTGTACACTGAATAAAGGCAGAGGAGGAGATGTGGAATAAAACATCTCTCTTTAAAACTGGTCTGTAACCTACCTTCACGGATCCAGCATCATAAAGAAAAGTATTCAGATCACATTCCCCAGAAGGCTGTGTGGGTTTCATTAAATGGCTTAATTTAATAAATTATTCTAATACCACTAATACATGCCCTGCCACTTTCTACTTGAGAACTGCTTATATGCTTAAATTGACCTATTTTTGAAATTTCTGAACTAGTATACACTGTTTTAAAGAAAAACTATTTTATGTGCCCCCCCCCTTTTTTTTCATAAGCACATTCCCAGAAAATTCATGTTGGTCACAATGCAACACATGATACATAGCTCAAGATATTTTTCAGCTGTGTTAGTGATTTGATTATATTGAAAGCTCTTGTCAAAACTGTCTTCCCTCATTAATAACGGTTTTCTGATTATCAAAACAATATATTCTTGTGGCAATTTTAGAAACTACAGAAACAGAAAAAAACACCTAGAGGTAACCAGTGAAAGCATTTTTTATTATTTCCTTCCAGTCTTTTTTTCTGAGTACCTATTGATGGAACTAAACCTTGAGTTTACTTTTGAAGTTTATTCCTTAGAGTGTGCACATAGTGAAGGTGATATTTTTTCAAGAGTGAGAAGACTTGAGAGTAGGGGTGGTGGTAGAAATAATTAACAATTTTTCTTAGAGGCTTCATAATGAAAATAGTAATATAAGCACCAGAGGAGCCATTTTACTATCTCATTCCATTTGATTCTTTTTTCCTTTGTTGAAATGACTGTATGCCCTAACTGGCACCTCCATCTATAACCATTCCTGTTGGAAAGTCGGACATTCATCGTGGTTGGAATATTATGTCCCCAAGTTACTTGTAGCTTCACATAGGGAAAAAAAGTCTTTTGTGAAAAAAATTTGTAATACAATAGAGATTAATGGAATGTGGAGAGGAAAATGCTTTCAGTTTCTCATATAAAGTGAAAGGGCCGCTCACACATCTTGTATTCTTATTATTTGTATTTTGTTAGATCTCTAACATCCACAGTACATGGCTGGGTTGCATGAGCTCTTTGTGCTTTGTTGACAGTTGACAGACAAAGCGAAATTATTCCTGAAGCAAGGTACTGTGTACTTAGTTGTGACCTATTATAGCCTAAGAATGTAGCTTGCTTTTGAGTTGGATGAATAGGGAGAGTATTTTATAGAATGGGCTTGAATATACTTAGAGAGATTTTTAGCTGCCCATACAGAAAGATACATGTTCACCATTGAACTTTTTCCCCCCAAAATGTAATTTTCTATATAAAGTCATTTTAAGTATATTTTCCCCAGTTGCTTGCATGGAGACAATTTTAACTGTTCCCGTATTGTCCTACAGTGGTAAAATAAAAATTGCCAGTAATTGTTGGCTTTCTCTGCTCACAGTATAGCAGGAGAAGATGGTTTGCATGGGGCTCTCTAATGTCCCTCAGATACATCTTCTGAGGCTCAACCTCTGATTGCAAATTAAAATAACAAGGCTGTGGTATTGGATTTGATGTGAGGCAAAGCAGAACAACTTGCTAATTTATCATGCGATGTACAATTTCTGAGGTTGGAATTTGTCCACTTGTAGTGCTATTCTGTGTGTTTAAATGAGGACCACTGTTTGCATCTAACCTATCATAACGCTTTGGGAGGGCCCCATTATCCTTTCAGCAAACTGATAGCAGAGTCTGGTCCTTGCACAAATGATAAGATCAATAAGTTTCAAATAACTTGGATGAAATGACATGCGACCGTTCATTTAAAGAGACGTCTTACTTTAAAAATCAATTTTAATAATATTTAAAATTCTTACATTGACCAACGAAGTACTTTCCACCACTGTTTTGTTTGATAATTTTGTTAAAAATATTTTTGTGTTAACTTTGGTGAATAGTTAGTTTATATATGTATTTTTCTTGATTTCTTCTTTCATCTCCTACCCTGGCACCTCTCTGAGACTTAATAATTGCTCTTTGACATGCCAGCATGCTGCAGTGTGGAAAATTTAACTTTAAAAGCGAAATTATGTTCCTGTTAAAACTTCCCCTGGAGATCTTAGAAAAAATTTCTCCTAGTTTTGGGTGCAAATGTGGGTCAGAAAGCAATTTGTTTTTTGATATTTCTGGAAATCCAAAATCACAACATGTCATTCTTCAAAGGCAGCTGTGGGCCCATACTGTGTGCTATCTGTAAGAAGACCCACTTTACACTGGGGATAATTCTGCGACAGAAAAATGTGCCTGCAAGGAAACCCCAGAACAATTATAAATGGTTTGGGGTGAAAAGAGAGTCTGGTGTTCTCAAAGTGCATCTAGTTTGGGGAGAGGGACAGTTAAAAATAGTGACGATGCGATGAACTCTTAAGAGCACGCGTGCTAGCAGACCTGACCCTGTGACTCCGCCATCACACTTCTGGAGAGCCATTACAGTTTAAAGGAAATCATACGTCACTAGATTGCTTCACTGTGTTACCTCTTGAAAATCTCTTGTGAACCGCAAGACAAAGCAAAGGCCACCTCCTCTTCCCTCACCATCTAGCCTGCCATCTATGACTTCAAATCCTCTATAGTTTTGTCAGGAAAAACCTACCATTTCCTTATGCTGACTACATCGTTGTATTATTTTGCAATCAAAATACTCTTCATAGGGATTCTCCGTTTTGGGATAGCACCAGATGAAAAGTGACCCGACTCTTCCCTGGTTAGAATAGTACGTCTTGAACAGTACATTGTCAGCTGTAGCCCGGCACTATTGTCCCCCAGTACTGGAGGCATACAGACGATACTAATATTTCACATTTAACAAACTCTGGGTTTTCTTATTTGATGCTCTTAACAGCTCTTAATAGCATAGGTATTATTCCTGTTTTATAGACAAGGAGACTGAGGCTCAGAGAGAGGTTCGGTGACTTATACAAAATTACCCTGTGATACCTGGTCTGTTCGGAAAATGTCTAGCCATCGTTAATATAATGAGAACAGTGTGCGCAACGTTGATGTAACCTGGCAGCCAAGGAGGGAGGACTGGAATGTGCATGCGTGAACAATGACAACTTCACTGTACTGGTCAGTGGGGGTGGCAGACACCATTGAGTGAGCATGTGTACTGTGTGGCCGTTGCATTAAAAATGGCTGAGCAAGTGGAGCAACGAATCTGCATCAAATTTTGCTTTAAGCTTAGACAGTTCTCCGCGGAAACTGTATGTATGATTCAGAAGGCCTCAGCTATGGGCAACTGGTGACTGGCAGCTTCATCACAACAATGCGCCTGCTCATGCATCACATCTCATGCAGTTTTTTTGCCAAACAGCAAACCACCCAGGTGACTCAGCCCCTCTGCAGCCCAGATTTGGCGCCCTGTGACTTCTGGCTTTTCCTAAAACTAAAATCACCGTTGAAAGGGAAGAGATTTCAGTTCGTCAGTGAGATTCAGGAAAATACGATGGGGCAGCTGATGGCCATTGGCAGAACTGTGTGAGGTCCTAAGGCGCCTACTTTGAAGAAGACTGAGGTGTCCTTGTCCTATGTACAATGTTTCTTGTATCTTCTTCAATAAGTGTCTCCATTTTTCATATTACATGCCTGGGTACCTTCTGGACAGACCTCGTAAATAGGAGAGGGAACCGCACTCAAGTGTGGTTTCTCATGACTTCAATTCTGTATTCTTCATTGAGTGTGAACCATTGTGCTAGGGACTGTGGAGGACACTACCAATTCCAAAGCAAGTCTTTTTCTGAGGGCCTGACCATCCATTTAAGGAGGTATAATAGGATGGTTCAGGAACGGTGCAAAGCATTGTATGCTTAGTTACAGCTGGGGTACAGGGAAAAGTCGCTGGGGGCCGGAAAAATTGCATAGGAAAGGAGTAGGCACTTTAGGCAGAGCTTCTACAACATGAGTAAAGACAAGGAGGTGGTAGCAAACAAAATGTGATGAGGACAGTGAGAAAACAAATCAGATGGGGCAAAGAGTGTGTAAGGGAATGATGAGAAAGGAGGAATAGGATGAAGCTGTAAATATTGGAAAGCTAGATGAAAACTTGCATTCTTAATACTCTGTGGAAGGTACACAGTTGGGTGATAGGAGTGAAGAAGCTGTGGGAAGCCGTACTCGGCCTGTCTTTAAATTGGATGTGGGAGAGAATGGAGTCAGGGAAACCAGGTAGGGGGCTATTGCAGTAATCTGACTCTGAGGTCTGTCTGGGCTTGCTGATTATAGGACTATAAGGCCAGGGGGCAGACTGGGTGACTGATTGGAAATGGGAGGAGAAGACCACCACATATTTGATTCAAGAGTAAGAACTACCATGAATTTTAGACCCTTTCCTTATTATTTTCCATGAACTTACCCCTGTGCATTTTATTTCATTGCTTTTATTCATTCATTTACAAAAGTCCCCCCTTATCCATGGAGGATATGTTCCAGGACCCCCAGTGGATGCCTGGGACCTCAGATAGTACCAAATCCTATATATACTATATTTTTCCTTGTACATACATACCTATGGTAAAGTTTAATTTATAAATTAGGCACAGTAAGAGATTAACAATAAGTAACAATAGAGCAATTATAGCAAAATACTGTAATAAAATTTGTGTGAATGAAAGTTAAGTAAAATAAGGGTTACTTGCCCCAAAGCACTGTGGTACCTCCTCAGTCATCTGATAACCAAGACCAAGCTACTAAGTGACTAAATGGGCGGGAAGCTATAGCGTGGAGTCACTGGACAAAAGGATGATTCACGTCCCGGACTGGAGGGAGCGGGACTGCACAAGAGTTTATCACACTACTCAGAACAGCACACGATTTAGAACTTACACGTTGTTTATTTCCAGAATTTTCCACCTAATGTTTTCAGACTGGGGTTGACCATGGGAAACTGAAACCACGAAAAGCAAAACCACAAATAAGGGGGGACGCTACTGTATTCAAAAGACATTTTTTGAGTGCCTCTTGTGCACCCTCTTTCCAGGTCTAGATGATTTCTGTGCGTGCATCTTTCTAAAAACGCAAGCATATACAAATTAATAGCAATTTGTCTTTTAAGGGACCACTAATAGGAACGCCTCAGTTACAAGTGGAAATTGATCCCTTTTTAGCACGTACAGACAGAAACATTTTAGTTGAGGCTTTAGAAATATAATTTTGCAATCAGAACCAATAGGCATTTGACACAGTTTCATACACAATGATTTCAAGGGATTAGTGATGCTGAGACTAAAACAGCAGGTGATAGATCTTGCATGTTTTGGAAAATCTTTGTTTTGCTATTGGACAGGCTGGCTTCACCTCTTTTGAACCCTCCACTTTATAAACATGATTATGATAGCCATCTGGAAACTTAGTGATCTTTTTTCTTTTATTTATATATACTTTTTTCTTTTTAATTTCTTTTATATATATATATACACACACACGCCACATATGTGTATGTATGTATGTGTGTATATAATTCAAAATATTTTTATTTTTTCAAACCTACCAAAATGTGTGTGTCCATAAAAGGGGAATGCAGAAATATGTACGTGAAAATATAAAGTATACAAAGTATGTTAATGACCTTATTTCTGTGGATTATGACAATTTGGCACTTTGGTGTGGCATTGCATAATAAAATGACATATTTCGGTGGTAGACAACATCTTTAGTGGTTCTGGAGGTTTTATTAAAGCCCAAATATTTTTTCCCTGACTGTTATGGCTCAGTTGATTGGACGTTGTTCCGCAAAGTGAAAGGTCACAGGTTCGGTTCCCAATCAGGTTACATGTGTGGGTTGTGGGTTCAGTCCCTGGTCAGGGTGTGTATGGGAAGCAACCAATTGATTTTTCTTTCTCACGTTGCTGTTCTCCTCCTTTTCTTTTTCCCTCCCTTCCCCTCTCTCTAAAAATAAATAAACAAAATCTTTTTTTTTTTTTAAAGCCCAAAGCTTTTTCAAGGTTAGACTTCCACAGAACTACACTTCATTACATTTTTTTTCTTCTGTTGACTTGGCAACATAGTTTTGGGCTGTACATTATTTCCCAGCATGGGGAATGAAAATAAGTTTAGTTTTGTCCCTGTGAGTAATAATTCAAAGTGAATTCATACAGTCTTAGTATTTTCGTATTTTTGTTTTTGTTTTTAACACCCGTGAAAGGTAAAATTCACAATGAAATCTTGCAATGCATGATTTGCCCCATCATGGAATATTTTCAAAGACCTGGCATATTTCTTTTTTTAACAACAGAAATGTCCTTTGGAAGATAGATTTAGTACAGTCAGTCATTATTTGTTGGGGACAAAGGGTTAACCAAAATGTACTTAGGTGAATGGAAGCAAAGTATATATTGAATATGATTAGGGCCTATTTTCCTCATAAAAGAGTTTTGTTTAAAATAGACCACAACCAAAAGCTTAATTATCAAAGTAAAACAAGAGACATAAAGAGTTACAGGCTTTTAATATTTTTTCAACCCCAGTTCCCTTCACAGAGTTATCAGCATGTTTAATTTCCATGCATAATAGCATGAGTTATTGTTGTCATTTGTAAAGGGAGATTAACAGATAGTAAGTACAAACAAACCCAAATAAGTGCTGAATAGAGAGGTGACAAAGAAGAAAAGACCTCTTTAATGTTAATTATAACTGGTAGGAAGTCTAGACAAATTATATTATCTGTGTTTTATATGATTTGAAAGGACATTTAGTTAGCAACTGTGTCAGAGGTAGAGCTGGATGTTTGCTTTAGAAACAGGTGAGGTGACAAGTTAGCATCTCCCTGGTTGGCAGCTCACCTAGTGAGTCATGAAGTTGTAGTAAATTGACGGAAGCCAGTTTCAAAAACATCTGAAAAGAACTAGCTTATTGAGCATTATATTTTAAAAACTAGAAAATAGTTTTAACTTCCAGGCTGTATTCTGGTGTTGAATAATTTATTGTCTCAAAACATGGTGGTGGTTACCTGTCTACTTACTTTTTAAAAATTGTATTTGGAATTGAATGAATTACAACTAAGGGTTGGCACTCTTTAACTGCTATATATTCTGAAGTATGTAAAACCTCAGCTAGCAAATAGAATGTAACAAATCCAAATGAATAATAAAGGAGTTGTCCAGCCCCACATTTTTCATCCATGGTTTGCTTGAAGCCTACTGTTTCCTTTCTGAATCTGCCTAAATGCCTACTTCCAGAAACAACTAGTCTGACCTTCAGTGTTTATTGGGCTGCATATAAAACTGCTGCTGCTGTCACCCCCACTGCCCCGCTCTGGACTCTCCATACCTAGAACAGGCTAAACGAGAATACCTTGTTTCTTTTAATTCTCAGGGGCCATTGCTTGTGAGTTGCGCTCTTAACACCTTTTTCGAAGGAAGCATAAATACATTATTAAATGTACATGTCAATTGTAAATGCATCTGAGTTTTGGAAATACTAAAACGTGAATAAAAATGTGTACTTAAATCAAGAGAATGTGGTCTTCGGCCCTAGGAGTTGTAACCAACAGTTGCCTGTGACTCAGCACAATGGATTCTTTATTCTAGGTTGTTGTCTTTTGCTGTGGTAGTAGTTGTGTGTCTAAGATAGGTAGGATCCACGTGATTCCATGCCTTCTCTGTGTTGTTTGGCATTTATAGTTGGTACTTAAAGCCAAACCATACTGAATTGCTTTTTCTTTCTGTGTATGGACCCTGTTTTCCTATTTAGATTGTAATTTCCTGAAACTCTGTACCTAGGGGTTCTTTGCCTATTCTCCACAATATTAAATATGATTCTGGGCATAGGTTAAAGACTTCATAAGGACTCCTTGAGACCCTATAGCTGAAAAGTTAAAATTAAATATTAAAATAGTTCAGCCTGCTGACTGAAGGTAGGAGTGAAGCTTGCTTTGAATGTATTGACTAAATGAATTTTATGTTCTTTATCACATCTCTATGAGAAGATTCACACAAAAGCAGCAAGGGAGAGCAGCCACAGGGCAGAAGTGCACCATGAAGTGGGCAGGGACTATTTGAAATGACTGGAGAAGGGCGGTCAGTTGATGTCCTTGAAAACATGGCAGCCAGTTTTATGCCTCCAGAGAACATGCGTAAAGGGGTATGTTTTGCCGTGACTGGTGTGGCTCAGTTAGTTGGAATGTCATGCCACAAAGCAAAAGGTCACAGGTTTGATTCCTGGTCAGGGCACATGCCTGGGTTGTGGGTTTGGTCCCTGGTCAGGGCATGTATGAGAGGCAACCAACTGATCAATATTTCTGTTTCGCATCATTGTTTCTCTCCCTCTCTTTCCCCCTCCCTTCCCCTCTCTCTAAAAATAAATAAATAAATAAAATTTTAGAGCTATGTGTTTTAATTTTACGTGGAAGAGTTGCTTACATTTTGTCAGTGTTTCTCTATGCCAGTGGTTCTCAACCTTCCTAATGCTACGACACTTTAATACAGTTAGTTCCTCATGTTGTGGTTACCCCAACCATAAAATTATTTTCGTTGCTACTTCATAACTGTAATTTTGCCACTGTTATGAATCGTAATGTAAATATCTGATATGCAGGATGTATTTTCATTGTTACAAATGGAACATAATTAAAGCATAGTGATTAATCACAAAAACAATATGTAATTATATATGTGTTTTCCGATGGTCTTAGGCGACCCCTGTAAAAGGGTCGTTCAACCCCCAAAGGGATCGCGACCCACGGGTTGAGAACCACTGCTCTATGCCAAGTATAATTCTGAGCACTCTGACTGTAGTATTACATCACAGCCACAACAAACCTATAAAGCAAGTACTGTTGTGCTGTTTTCATAGAGAAGGAAACTGATCACAGCCATTAAGTAATCGATAGTTACTCAGCTGTTGGGGAAGTCATTTATTTCTATGTGGTATGTTCTTTACTTTGGCAATGGTCTGTACTAATGTAAAACCCGTTGGTTTACATCTGCGTGTGATCATATAAGTTTTTATTGGGAGATATTTTTGTGGGGGGATTCTGTTTTAAGAAAAGAGAATTACATCTCGTGTAATCTTTCTTTTTGCAAAACTTGATGAGTTACCTCACTTTTAAGTTTGGGGCATAGATCAAATTAACACATCAGGAGAGAAAGGTAAGGAGTTCTTTCAGAATCTCTAAGGAAGGTTTGGCTGAGATGAGTCTATCTTGATAAAAAAAGGGGTTTTTATTTGAGATGCATCTATCTTGATAACAAAAGGGGTTTTTATTTGTACCTGTGATGCTGGGGAGAGGACTGAATTGTTCTCTTTCTTTTCTCTGCAGGGCTGGTTGATTTGTGAGGAGCCAACATGTCGAAATCGAATTCGGCACCTTCCCCTTCAGTTCTCTCGAAATGGACCTCTTTGCCAAGTCTGCATGAAAGCTACACTTCGACCAGAGGTATCGGTGGCCTAAATAATGCTAAAGAAACTGTGTGTGTCGGGGGCCGGGGGTGGGGGCGCTGTGTTTGCCCATTTCTTAGCTCTGGGAAGTAGGTATTTGGAATTTGCTCAGTAGAGACATCCTACTACCACACACACATTTTTTAAAGGTCCAGACTTCAAAAAAAAAAATGCTTTACTTTTTCACGTTATGAACAATGCTTGTTTATATCCAAAAGAGAAACTTAATTCTCATATGGGTTACTCAGATTTCTTTGCTTGCCACTTCATAATTACAGAGAGGAGATACTATTCCTTTGCAAAAACTGGCTGATATCTTTGGACTAGATCAGAACCCGTTTTGTAAGGGCCAGGAAACCTCCCAAACCAGTATCCTAAAGGGTTTGTTTGTATGGCATTCCGTTGTTTCTAAGTAGCAGCATAGATCAGTAGTTGTCAAGCTTTTTCTCTACCTTAATCCATACACCTGAGACATAAGGCAGAGTGTCATTAGTGACTCCCAGCTGGGCAGCACACGGTCTGCAAACATCTTCCTGGTAATTTCCTTTGAGCATCGTCAGCCCAAGCACCATTTCCCAAACCGTGGGGGGAAGAATGTTTGTAGGCCTTCTGTGCAGAGGGTTTTGTGATCAAGTCCATCTAGCAAACTCTGGGCTAGCCAAAGTTAGACAGGCTTATTGTGGATATCTTAGAGCCTGTAAAATGGTTGTGTACAGTCTACCTCACCAAACCAGACTATAGTGTGCCTCGCTTTTCCACATTTGTCTGGCCCGAGGATTTACAAGGATTTTCGTGGGAAGAGAATGACAATAGGAAACCTGTTGTGTATTTACTTATTTTTTTTTTTTTTAACACAGAGGCAGGGTTCTTGAACCAAAGTTTGGGTTCAGATTTTTTTCACTGAAAATGGTTGCTACACAGGCTAGTTTTAGGAAAATATTTAAGATTATATATTGTCATTTCACGAAATTTAGCAAGGATTCAGAAACTACAGATGGTTACCACCATTGTTGTGTATTCCCTTGTTCTTTTGCCTGTCCGCATTTATGTTTTACATATTTTCGGCCATAATGAAAATACACTTTTGTGTCATGTTTATCTTTTGTCAGGTACCTATCTGTGTTGCCATTTAATTTTCATTACCAGAAATCTTAAATGCCAATTTGACCAGCCCTCTCATTGGGCATTTTAGGCTACATTTACTAGCTCTTTACTAGAAAATTATGACTAATATTTTCCTGCTTAAATTAGTTTTTGCTATTTGAGATGTTTATTTAGGATAAATTCTTGTTGACAGTGCGTATCAAAGTGCATACATACAATGTGGTCATGATTTGTATTGCCAGATTGCTTTCTTAATGTGTTACTCCAACTATTACCGTAACCAGTACTTGATGAGTGGACCAGTTTTGCCTCTACCTTTGAAGCATTTGAACATTCGTATTCATTTATGTTTAACTAGTTTGATATGTATAAATGTTCCTTGCCTAATATTGTAGATCTTTGATAATTAACAAAGTAGAATGTAGATTTTTTTAAAAATACAGAACACAAAGGGAGAGTTAGTTAGCTGTCATAGCAAATCCATTTTACATAAGTCTGATTGCAAGACTTGGATCCGCAAGTGCAGAAAGAGAACAAGAGTGGATCTATTTAGCGCGAGTCATCAATCCAACCGTAGACTCCAGGGGAATCACCTTGCTTCAAGAGCCTATGCTGCCTTTGAGCCTTTAACATCTAGCTCATCAAGTGAAGTTCAAAGAAAATTGAATTACTTCTTAGAAAGTCAGTCAGTTTTATGATTGCATTCTCAGTGAAAGTTAAAGGAAAGTGTGTAGTAGTAGATTGGTAGCCTTCCAATACATGTTGATAATGTTACTGGTAGTGGTAGTTGGGCTCCGCCGCGCCGCGCTGGGCGCTTGGTCAGCCTCAGTGGAGGGGAGCGAGCCAGGCCTCCTGCCATCGCTGCTGCCGCCGAGCCACCACTCCATCGCGGTGTGCATCCCCGGGCCAGGCCCGGGCCGGGGCAGGAGTGCAGGAGGAAGCTTGGATAGGAGTCCTCAATCCTTCGTCACTGACCTTGACTTTTAAGGTGGGATCCCCTGGCTGGTTTGGCTCAGTGGATTGAGCGTCGGCCTGCGAGCTAAGTGTCGCTGGTTCGATCTTCCAGTCAGGGGACATCAGAGAAGGAAAACTCTGACTCCAAAAAACCTCCGCTGCCTTGCGGCATACCTCTTCAGGGGAAAGGCTAAGGGAGTAAACCCCGACAGAAAATCCGGAGCCGGAGTCCCTAAGGCGGTTTGACGTTGCAGTCAACACCGACAACTCCTGCGGCGCACCTGAAGCCAAGCTGTATTGACTCCGTCTTTCCCTTGGACCCTTCAGCTGCGAAGAGAGGGGGGGTCTGCTGCATGGGCAACAGCAGACCCTCCATATCACCCTGCCCAGGCTCTGTAGCTTCAGCTTCACTGGAGAGGACACTCCAGCGTCATCGCAAGATGTCGATTCAACACGGGAGGAGACAGATACCGTGTCACTCCCGAGTCGGACTGCACAGCCATTCTCGGCGGTGCAGATAGACTCTTAAGAAGCTACACCATCGTCTCTCGAGACGGACGGCAGCCGACGAGTGGTTTAATACATCAGGTTATCTCTGATCATTCATTATTCTTTTTAAATGAGTGAACCAACACAAGCATTTTGAAATAATTATTTTCCCCTTCTTATCCTTGTCCTCAAAAAATGGTGGCATTTTAGGCATTTCTCAAAGTTATCAGCTACTCTTCATGGAGAGGAGCTTTTATAGCTTAGCTCCTTGGGCCTTACTACTGCTTAGAACATGACCCTTGGGAATGACTGCTGCTTAACAGCATCCTGGTTGGTAATATTGCCCTTAGCCGTTCTTCACAGGAACCTTGACAGTGTACCGAGCCCCTTCTTCTGCAGCTCATTTTGAGTTGCCAGTGATGAGTGGGGAATTTCTTAATTCTATTTATGAGGTTCTTAGGCTTTCCTAGTAGGTGGAAAAAGCTACATCTTTCCAGAGATACAGTAAGTCCTCACTTAACATCGCCAATAGGTTTTGTGACTTTAAGTGAAATGATGTATAACAGTTAAACCAGTTTTACCATAGGCTGATTGATATAAACAGGAGTTAAAGTTCCTGTGGCATCTCATCAATGTTATAGCAAAACGATGTTATCCGAGGACCTGTTGTAGTTCCAGAGAAGTTCCAAAATCAGTGGTGTGATGCACAGGATCATTATAATTATCATAGGGCTTTCCAAGGGGTTAATTTTCCAGGATTATGCTTATCTGGTTTTTAAGTTCTGGCTTGCCGTGTCTCAGTCATACAGTACTTCCACTTAAGAATTATTTATCGAACACCTGTATCTTAGGCCCTTTGCTAGGTGCTGGGTATATACCAATGATCAAGACATGCCCTTATTTATAAACCCAGTTTAACATTACCTAAACTATATAAAATTGGTATCTGTGTGCAAAAATGTTCACTTGTAAGTATCTGCTTGGACAGCGCTTTCCTAGTGCTTGAGTAGTGGGGGATTTAGACACATCCAAGTTTGATGGTAAAGCACTTGCCTCTCCCTGTGCCAGTCTCGTCCTCACATGATGAATCTACTCTCATTTAGTCCTGGGTTGCAGTTGGCTTGAGTACTTTCCAGAGCTGACTTGGACTATGAAAGCTGGCTCTTCTTCTAGCTCATGTTGCCAGAGTTAGGAAAAGAAAGCTGGGACAGTTTTGTTCCTGGGGTTTCAGGTATGTCTCTCTGCTCAGATATCTTTAAAAATTAGTCAAGTTTTCTTAGGTTCATGGGAATTTAACATGATACAAATTGCTGATTGTTAAAAATATATTCTCTGGGTATTTTCTGCTACATAGAAAGTGCAAATAAATACAGGAATGAAAACTTCAAGGTATATTATACAGAAGTTCCTAAATGAATAGAACCCTTTTCCACACTGCTGGTAGACAGGACTTAACCAAGTCAGAGAATAAATATTTTAATATCTCCTTATTTAAGGACATGTTTTTGACTTCTTAAGGTGGGCAAATCTGTATGGCTATGAACTGAACCCATAGGGGACTCTCTATTATGTAATCTACCAAAAAATAAAGCGTCAATTTTGTTTTCATTATAGAACTAAGGTTTTAAACTAAGTTAAAGTTTTCTCACTAACATTTCCATCCTCGATGTGGAGAGGAGAAGACATCTGCATGAGACTCCCTGAGCCGTGGTAGAAATAATTTGTGAATTAATATAGAAATAATATATCTATCTATTCAGTTTATTCAGCTACACTTCTTGAAGACCACTTAAGAGGAAAGCGGTAAAATGACTTCTCGCCCTACTTTGGGACCACTCTAGTGTTTCTCACGTTATCTTCCATTGTAAGACCGTTGAAAACTTTTATAATGGAACCTGTGTACCATACTGGACTCTGGCCTTCAAGGGATAGTTTTAATAATGAACTTATTATAATCATTATGTGTTTTATTTCAGAATGGCTATGGCTGGATGAATTGTTAATTTGATAAGTAGGTTGGGGTTACTGAGAATGTTGTCAGGCTATCTTGGGAGTCCTGGTTTCTGCATAAGTTGAAAATAGGAATGTAATTGTGATCTCTTAAGGTAGTAATCATGAGTTGTGCAGGAAGAGAACCTTAGAACCGTGATTGGAAGTCTTAAACATTTGTATGTAATCATTGGTTACCCTCCAGTGGGCTCTAGGTTTTTTACCATGAAGGGTCCTTTGGATCTCTGTTGCGACTACATTGCGCTTGTTCTTTGATGCAGAAATTGCTAAATTCTACATACAGCCTGTCCTACCACAAAGCAGATCCTAGCCTTCCTTTCCAATTTCTTTCATCCTTTCCTCTTTTTCTAGTGTGTGGTAATCCTTGGCATTTCTTGGCCTATAGATGCATCACTGTAGTCTCTGTGTCTGCAGTCACATGGCCATCTTCTGCCTATGTGTTCTGTATCTTTTCTTCTTAGGACACCAGTCTTATTGGATCAAGGGCCCAGCCTAGTGCAGTTTGATCTCATCTTGACCTGATTTTATCT